>NC_133405.1:3583387-4187545 GCF_047511655.1 Castor canadensis | reverse complement strand
AGCTGGCCATTGTTCAGCTGTCACAGCCAATCACTTGATGTAATAATTTTGGCTGACAAGTCTGTACTCACCATCTTCAATTTCCTAGAAAAAAGTGCTAATTCCTCCATCTGCCATCCACGGACTTCTCCAGTCCAGTCCAGCCTTTCTTTCTGACTTGATTCTCCTGTTACTCTGTATGAATCCATTGCATTTCTCTCAGTGTACTCCTAGGTTTGCCTGTATGCCTTTGTTTATTTTTTCAAGCAAATATTTACTGCGCACTCCTCCATCCCCACACTGCCAGCCCTCTCGTTTCCCAAGACCAGCTCACATGCTGCTTACTCCGAGAAGTCTGCTCTGAACCCCTAGCCCTAAGTCATTTATCCCTGCTCAGGTGCACCGCTCTTTCCCACCACATGACTCTGTGCCTGAGAATGGCATCAGTGTCTCCGTTTCTCACCCATCAGGCAACTCATAAATGCTCCAGGACCAACGAATGAGGTCCCCCCTCTGTCGCCTTAGAAGCAGAGTGCCTGGTGCTCGAGGAGGCGAGCAAGCTGAGAACTGAGGTGACTGATAAACTGGGGGAAATTGAAGAGAATCTAAAGCAAGTGGACACGAAAGCTCAGAAATTCACTTGAGACCATTGGGAGCACAGGACCATAGGCCCTGACAGCAACCTTGTGTTCGTGCCCAGTGAACTGAGCCCAGAGCGATGGACCCAGGCACTGCAGAAAGGTGGAACTTTGAAGATGGGTGTCTGTGACCAGCAGACAGGGTTGTAAGCCATCTTGGACAATGTCACCCAAAATGATGAAAACAGGTTTTAAAGTGTTCTTGGGTTTAAAGCAGGTTTCATTAAGTTATGTGCAAAGTTCGCATGTGGGTAAAAAACTTCATCCCAGCCATGCTGGAGGAAGGCAGCAGTGCTCTAACAGGGCAAACTGTGTGACTGTGTGTTCTGTGTACCTAATTTTTCTCTCCAGTGTGTTCTGCATCAGTGAAGGAAAAAGAGAGATGCTTTTTAGTCCTCTAATTTAATGTCAAACCATTACCCAGGTAGCCCCAAGACAGTGTCCTCAGCACGCCTCATCAGCGTTCTCCTTCTAGGCAGAAATGTGATCGCCCCTTGGAGCCATGTCAGCAATGTCTAACTGCTGACCTAGTACGATATTATTCACAGAGGGATGTATCACGGGAAACGGGATGGATTGAAAAAATGCTATTCTGATGCATGCAGGTTACTGGCCTGAAGTCAGGCCCTGACGATGCTGAGCAGACCTCGGGTGCAGACTGAATCATTCACATGCCAGGCAGGGCTTCATTTAGTTATTTTGGAGGTATGATGCTGGGGTTTGAACTCAGAGCCTCACGCTTGCAAGATAGGTGCTCTGCCACTTGAGCCACACCTTCAGCCCTTTTTTGCTTTAGTTATTTTTCTGATAGGGTCTTGTGTGTTTTTAGCCTGGGACCAGCTGGGACCTCGATCCTCCTACCTGTACCTTCTGCATAGCTGGGATTACACGAGTGAGCCACTACACCCAGCTATTTATTTTTTACTGCATACTAAATGCCTGTGAACCTACCATTGAACCTAAGGCTTCGCTAAGAACTACCAAAAACTTACATTCATCTGTCTATGTACCCCCCAACACCTGCCTTCTGGTTCCCTCATGAGAGAAAAGCCATTATCATAAATTTTTAACATCCTGTGGCTTTTTATGCTTTTCCTGTTTTTTAAGAAAGTCTAGTCCCCTATGTATGTACTCTTTAGCAATATTGGTTAATTCGGCTTATTTCATTTTGCTAAAGATGTCAATATCAAACAGTGTTCTGGAACTTCTTATTATTGAGCATATGCTCTCCACCCATGTCGGCTTTTGGAATCTGAAGCTCAATACTTTTCATGTTGTAGAGTATGTCAATGTATGAATAATCTCTTTTTTTCTCTTGCTGGGAATTTTCATTGCTTCCAGATTTTCCCATCGTTTGTTTCTTTGCCATTACAAACAATACCACGAATACTTTATATTGTGCTCATATGGGAGAATTTTCTTCTGAGGCTTTGCTACTTTGGCAGCAAGTATCAAATTATTTTCCATAGTGGTTGACTTATCAAAAGTTATAAGAAATTCTGTTTTAGTGTCAGTGTAGTCAAATTTATTAATCTTTTCTTCTAAACTATGTTTTGTCTTTTTGCTGGCACTGGGGTTTGAACTCAGGGCCTTGTGCTTGCTAGGCAGACACTCTGCCACTTAAGCAACACCTCCAGTGCTTTTTGCTCTAGCTATTTTGGAGATGGGGGTCTCGTGACAGGAATAGGCCACCACACCAGCCTTTTTCTGTTGAGGTAGGGTCTCTCGAACTATTTGCCCAGACTCACCTGGAACCGTGATTCTCATGGTGTTAGCCTCCCAACTAGCTAGAATTACAGGCGTGGGCTACGGGTGCCTGGCTTCATCTAAACTTCTTTAAGCTTTGTTTTCTTTGGATTATTTTTTGAAACTGTGTCTCTTTTAGTTTTGTCCAGACTGGCCTCCAGCTGCTGGGTTCAAGCAAGCCTCCTGCCTCAGCCTCCCAAGGAGCTAGGACTAGAAGTGTGTGTCACCACACCTGGCAGCTGTATTTTGGAACTTGAAGACATTTATTTGGCAACTGTATTTATTCAAGGTATCCGATATGCTGATTCGATGTACATGCACACTGTGAGATCAACATATGCACTACCTCCCATGCTCTACCTTGGGTCCCCAGGGAGCAGTTATCTTTCTACTCTGTTTCTAGGAGTTTGAAAATTTTTCCTTCCACACACAAGTGAGGTCATGAAGCATTTGGCTTTCGTGTCTGGCTTCTTTTGTTCATTTCAGGTAGCATAACATTCTCTAAGTTCACCCAGGTTGCTGTAAGTGACAGAATGTCCTTGTGTTTGATAGCCAAATGAACACACACACACATTTTCTTTATCCATTCATCTACCAGTGAGTGTTTCCATACCTTGGTTATTGTAAATAAAGCTGCAAGGAATATGGAGCTGTACAAACTTTGCTGCTTTGCTGCCTTCATTTCCTGGGTATATACCCAGTAGTAGGACTGCTGGCTCTCTTTTCGATTTTTGAGGACCCTCCAGACCGTTTTCCATGTGGCAGTGCCAATCCAAATTCCCACCAGCAGTGTGTCACACCTGCTGACCCATGCTGACACTGCTTTGTTTTGTTGATAGGGCCATTGTGGGTCATATGAAGCTGCAGCTCATTGCAATCTTGGTTTGCATTTCCCCAGAGACTAGCGATGTTAAGCACCCTTTCATTTATCTATCGGCCACTTGTATGTCTCCCTTTGAGAAATGTATATTCCTGTTTTTATTTTCTATTCAGCAGTGTATTTGTTGGTATTGAGTGGTGGGAGCTCCTTATTATTCTGGGTGTTAACTACTTGGATGGTTTGACAGTATGTTTCCTGTTCCTTAGGTGGCTTTTCATTTTGTTTATTGTGGAGCAGAAGATTTTTAGTTTGACTTCGTCCCACTCACTCATTTGTATTTTTATTTCATTGCCTGCACTTTTGGTATCATATTTGAAAAATTATATAAAATTAGCTATTTAAAAAATTATCAAAATTGAAAAAGACAAACATTAAAGAGATTTCCCCTGCTTTCCTTGAGGAGTTTTAAGGTTTCAGAACTTACACTCAAGCATTTAGCTTGAGTTACTTTTTGTTCTGCTGGTCTGTGGAAATTTGCTTTTCCCAGTACTGTCTTTTGAACACATCCCATTGTGCTTCTTTATTAACTGCATATCAGTTTATTTCAGTATTTTATCGAATGTTAAGTTAGGAAAACAGTAACAATTTAACCTGATTCAATTTAATATAGTTCCTTCACTGTGAGACCACAAAACCATGAAGAAGGCTGATGACACTTGCTCTGTAGCAATCTCAAGCAAACTACTTTTAGGGAGAGAATAACTTTAAATTCCTTCTTTCTTTTTGAGAACAACTTTTTAAAATAAAAACAAAACTAGATGCTCTGAACTAGTCCCTTCTTTTAAACTTGTACTGTCCCCTAAGAATGGGCTTAATATATGCTTGCAAGCAAAAACGTTGTAACTCAAGAAAAAGTTTAAAATGGAATTATTACTTTGGGGTACTTCAAAAGCACTTTCCACACTCTTTTGTATAACGTGAATTTTATCATAAGTGTGATAAAATTATGTAAGAGGAGAAAGGAGTTGTGAAAAGGTAAACACTCAGGGAAAACACTGAAGACAGAGGTGTAGGAAAGAGATTCAAGCCCTCTGGAGGTCAGAGAGAACATGAAAGGCATAGATTCAAGAGCTGGGAGTCAAGTCATAGTTTTCTACTTGAAAAATTGAACTTTATCTCAGACCACAACGAGAGTCTATCGTTTTGGTGGGAAGCGGTTCAACTTTAATGTGTGTAAAAAAATTCTGGGCTCTCTATTCTATCCCATTGGTCTACGTGGGTCTTTACGCCAGTGCCATGCTGTTTTGATTATTATAGCATTGTACTGTAGTTTGAAATCAGATTATGTGATGCCTCCCATTTGGGTCTTCTTTTGCAAGATTTCTTTGGCTATTTGGGTTCTTTTGTGGTTCCACATTAATTTGAGGATTGTTTTTCTATTTCTGTGAAAAATGCCATGGGAATTTTGGTAGAGATTGCTTTGAATGTATAGAGCATCTTAAGCACAGTAAGTCTTCTAGTCCACAAGCACAGGGTGTCGTTGCCTTTCCTTGGGCCTGCCTCAATTGCTTTAATCGATGTCTCGTCATTTTTGAAAGCATGGAGCGTCCATTTCCTTTGTTAAGTTTGTCTGTAAACGTTTTACTCACATGGATGCTATTGCAAGAGGGCTAGTTTCCTTTTGAACGTTTGTTGTTTGCACAGCTTTTGATGGTTCAGCTTACAATTTTCAACTTCACTACGGCTCAAAGCCAACACACATTAGGTAGGAACCATACGTCAAATTTGGATGTGTTCCCAGGTGAGATCAAGTCACATACTGTCTGTCACATACTTGTGACTCTGGGTGGTAGCAGGGGCTGCAGGTCCCAGCTAGCCACATGAGCGTGAGGAAAAACTACAAGCAGCCTACAGGCGACTGTGCTGCTCAGCTATGATGGCCAGCTCAGTGGGCGTGGATGCAGTTTCGACACGATATCTTCAGTTTGCAGTGCGTTTGCCAGTATGTAATAATGCATCTCCATCCAAAACGCACCTGACTTGTAGGTCTATTTATTTATGTATTTATTTATTTATGTATTTATTTATTTATTTATTTATGGGTGCATATTAGTTGTTCAGAGAGGTTTCCTTGTGACATTTCCACACATGCATACGATGTACCTCGATCTTACTCACTCCTCTATCCCTCTTTCTCATCCCCTCCCCTTTTGTCTACAACTACCAATGAGTTTCAGTCATTACATGTGTGTTGAGTTTGTATCCTGCAAATTTACTGAATTTATTAGTTCTAACAGTTTTTGCAAAATGTTCAGGGTAAGATCGTGTTGCAAACAGATCGTTTACCTTCTCTTCTAATTTGTATGCTTTATTTATTTGTTTGTTTGTTTATCTTTGAGACAGGGTCTTACTATGTAGCCGCAGCTGGCCTTGAACTCACAATATGCCTGCCTCAGCCTCCCAAGTGCTGGGATTACAAGCCCCAGTAAATTTTGTTCCTGACGTTAAAGTCTTGATCCATCAGTAACTGTTTTTTCTATATGGTGTGACATAGGGACCCGATTTTCCCCCATATGGAGAACTAATATTTCCAGTTCCTCTGATTGAATAGTCTCAAATGCCTTTGGATGTATCTTTTTGGGTTTGCATTGCTCCCCTGAATGTCCTAGCAAACATTTCTCTCTTGGAATGTGCACCTGTGTCAGCTAAGGTAAGGAAAGCAGGCTTTCTGCATCTAGGCCTGTTTAAAAAGAGGCAGTAGTGGGGACAAAAGCAGATGACCTCAGCTGCTCTCCTAGACACCTGGTGAGACTGAGGCAGGAGTAGTACCCTGCACTTCTGTTAACCCCAGCTCCTCTACTTACACTCCTGGAACCTTGGGCACTTTGAGCCTGGGTTTCCTTACGTGAGAAATGAAAGTAAGGATAAGCTCACTTCATAAGACCCCCACAACAATTATAGGAGAGGACACGTGTAGAGGTCCCAGCTAGCCCCCTCCTTCACCCCTGCATACTTAGACCATCGAGAGTAAGTGATATGGGTTTCTTTCAGGCCCACCATTTATGCTTTGCACTTTCTTACAGTTTCTGACCCATGTGTGCTTTGAAAGGGAGCATGGCTGCCTCAGTTGCCCTGCAGTGCCAGCCTGGGCACTTCTTGCCTCCTCCACCCTGCTGTCCTGTCTCCTCTGACCTCAGTCTTTCTCTTTCTTTCTACTTCTCAGGTACCTGACTTCTCTGCTTGCTCATGTTTTTTCTTATGAGTTTCTCTGACTTTATTTTTTTTTGCATCTTGTGAAATAGAAATCTTATTTGATCACTTTTAATTTATCTTGATACTCTCTTGAGAGGCAAATTGTGATACTCTCATTTCTCTGAGTGCTCATTTCCCTTTGCTCTGTGCATACAATTCTTCATAGTACTGAAGATTTCTATCTATTATCTATCTATGTAAACTTATTGAAGTACATTTTTTGCCTGATCAGTAAAATGGACCTTTTTTTTGAGGCAGAGTCTCACTATGTAGCCCAGGCTGGCCTTGGACACAAGATCCTCCTGCCTCAGCCTCCTGAGTGCTGGGTTCCAGGCCTGTTCAGGTGAACTTTAGTAAGTCATGTCTCCTCCATTGTTTTCAGCGTGCTGCAGTAACACTTTTGACCAATGAAGTCATTCTTAGTTTTTTTTGCTTTATTTTTCTCTCTCAAACTTTCTTAGCAGTGCTGGTTTCCGCACCCTTCCCCCCCCAAAAAAATGTGGGTCGACCCACATTACTCGTCCATGCATTTTTCAATAAGGACTCCATCACTGTTTCACCTGTCTTCCAGATGACAAATGGAATCCCTCTTACTAGTAGCTTTTCTTGTCCCTTGTTGACACATTAGTGTTAACTGTATCTTTTTCAAAATTAATTTGCCTCCATTGAAGGTATGTAGGGACTTGGAAGTCCTGTTCATTTTTGTGGTTCTAATGACATCAGTGACCAGACAATCTGATGTCCCCAGGGAAGAGCAAGGCTATTTTCTTGCTTTTAAAAGCATTTTACTGTGTGGATTTGCCATGCAGGTGAAACCCATGCAGGTACTGTCCCTGGGTGACAGTAGGCACATTGAAAGGAACACTTGCTTCAGTCACCAGAACTGCTCTCCCGCCACCATCATTAGCCATTAGGCGATGGCTCTACGTCTCTGCAGTTCAGATCCCTCACCTGTGGAACAGGTGTATCGATGCTCGCCCTGGTCACGTTGTGGGTGAGTGTGTGAGCCGTGGAACACAGTGCACTAATACGTGGCACTAGTATCAGTGTCACACAGACACCGTTATCAGTAGCATACCTGGGCATTGAACAGAGAGGAAGTCTCCCAAGGCTGGCAGTGGACACACCCACAACTCAAGGTGGAGTCTCACTATGGTGCCAGGTGCTACACTAAGTACCTACATGGCTCCTGTCAGTAATCCTCACTTCCATCTTGAGGTAAGTGTTTGCATTGTCCCCATTTTACGGACAAAGAAAAAGGCGCTAAACACCTCACATAAGTCAGAACTGGGACTGAATGCAGGCCAGCTGCCTCTGGGCCTTAATGCCCTGCTCGATTTGCCTTCCCCTGGGCCATAATGATGTGTGATGAGCACTCTGCACATGTGAGTAGCATTTTTACGGCTTGCAGAGAAGTTTCCTGACTCTTACCTCACAGAAGCCTCACCTCTGACTCCTATTATAGGTTACGTAAAATTAGCTTCAGTATCTTAGTCAAGGTTATCCAGCTAGTCAATGACAGCATTACCTAAACTCTAGCCAGACCTCTTCCCACTGCCTGTCACTGCCTCTGTGGATGAACTGATGGGTTCTTCCTGGCAATCCTCCTCCCTCCACTTATTGTCCAGCTTTTGCTGTGTTTTAAGGAGAGAGGAATGCTTAAACCATAAGGTTACATGCCTGATGAAAACCTAGAAAAATCGGTCCCTTGTCCCACCCAACAGTGGCTTTATCAGAATTCTAAATGAATACTTCTTGGGAGGGGGCTACCTTTTTCTATCCAGATCACCACCTATAGTCACTGAACGATCCTGCAGGTCTCCATGCAAGGAAAATGTTTCTAACCTAGCCTGTGGCCACAAGGAATCCAGCTGAGTATTGAAGGATATTAAAGATGCTGTTCCTTTAATCATTGATTTTATACACGCGTGCAGCTCTGCTGGACTGATGTTCACTGTGAGAGAAAACATTTGCTAAAAGACATTCGATTAATAACATAAAAGACACTCTGCTAATGCAAAGGCTGACACTGTCCCTGTGTCAGCACCCAGCAGTGATGGTTTGACCAAAGAACAATTCTGTGTGGTTCCTTATTTCCGGGCTCCACGAAGAACACCTGTAGCATGAGGACTTCCAGTGGCCCGTCTTCTCCCCATCTTGTTCTATACTTGCTTGCCTTCTTTGGAATTTGAGTGTAAAATCAAGACCCTAGGAATTATATTTCTAAGAGAAGTTATGAAGTACCTCTGGTTGATACTTACTGAAAATTAATCCATCAAGACCTCTTGGGTCCTTCAGAATACACTCTTAAGTCAGTGCCTATTCCCTCATTAAGACTGTGAAATCGTTCATTGTCTTTTACTTAAGAAATAGCTTTATCTACCCTTTTCATTTTTGTTTTGAGACAAGGTCCCACTTTGTAGCCCAGGCTGTCCTCAAACTGTCCATCATCTTGCCTCAGCTTTCTGAGTGCTGGGATTGCAGGTGTGAACTCCCTGGCCCGGATGAATCAGTATGATTTGAGGTAGGCTGTTTGAGGTGTGAAGATAGTTCAGTCAGCACAGGATTATATAGTTCAGCTGTTTGCAAAGAGCAGCACTGTAGCATTCAGAGTTTTTGGGCCCCCATTGAGGATGTGTTTCAAGAAGTAGCGAGTTTCCAGGTGTCTCTTGGGATGATGAAACAGGGGTTAGGTTAGATGACCTTCTGGTTGGAATGCTGCCAGGGCCGTGGAGTGACAGAAATTTGAACTTGGTGGCTGTTATGTCTTGAGCAGCATTACAATTCTAGGACTTCACAATTTCTGCTAACGGCAAATCTATGCAGCACAGCAACCCTGGCCATCAACTGGAGAATTTGCA
The DNA here is from genome assembly GCF_047511655.1 of Castor canadensis. Lineage (NCBI taxonomy): Eukaryota > Metazoa > Chordata > Mammalia > Rodentia > Castoridae > Castor > Castor canadensis. The sequence goes on along the minus strand of NC_133405.1, from coordinate 4,178,249 downwards.
TGGTGACAAGTGCCCATATTTTACTTTGGTTGAGTTAAATCTGGATAATTGTGGTCGTTTAGGACCGATCAAGGCCTTACCTTCAGAGACTGTCTTGGTGAGGTTAAGTAATCTCGAGAAGCATTCTCGCAGTAATTGAAATCTTCATATCTCACTTGTTTTTTCTGTCCATTGGCCAGTTCCATTATCTGTGTGTCCCTGGGATGTTCTTTCAAGGAAGAATGTGCCTTTCAGTGCAGTGAGCTGACCGTTTGTAAGCCAACACTATGTTCTTCCAGGGCTGTTCCTGGCCAGTTACTGCCCACGGTGAGGACACTAGGACCTGGCCCATTCTGCCCAACGTGGGACTTCTCTAAAGGGGAAGTCTTTGCTCTGCAGCTCCCTGTCGGGCTGGCTGAGATGTGGTCAGCTCGGAATCTCAGGCCATGGTTCTCTGTGCTCAATTCCTCCTTTCCTGCTGCCAGCTCTGCATTGCCTTCTGAAGACTCTCCTGGCCCATCCTCATTCCTTCTCCTTTCTCTTCCACAGGGGTTACACCCCTAACACCCCCTCAGCATATGTTTCCTAAAGGACCTGGACAACACAGTCCCCAAGTGTGCTCCCAGGAGCCATGCTGAGATGTCACGTCGTCCATCGCCATGTTTCTCAGCTTCTCAGAGACCAGTGGCTCTTTTGGGTTTTTTGGAATCACTGGCTCCCAATGTTCAAGCAGAAAGGGCCTCAGAAACTATCTGGTAGTCCACCTCACCTTGTAGAGGAGCTAACTAAGGCTAAGAGATGAGGTAGACTTCCAAAGGTCAAAGAACAAGTGGGTAGCAAAGCAGAAATAATATCTGCAATTAATATGTGTTATCAAAACATATAAAAAATAGTTTAGAACAAAAACAAACAGAACCCTGACCTTTTGACTCTGAGTTTGGTGCTTTTCTAGGATAGCACTTAAAACTATTCTGCCCAGCAAGGGCCCATGTTTGTGAACGGCATTCACCTTCCTAATCTGAAGAGACATTTTTCTTGGAGGCTCTGACACCTATGTCCAGAGTCAGTGTCTTTAATCTATGCTCCAGATGGCACATCCAGCGTCCCCTGGATCTGTGCTGTGCCCACCATTGAGCAAAGGTGATGTCCCATAGTGCAGTGTGAGGAGGAAAGGACACCTGACACCTGGTGGGTCACCTGGAACTCTGCCTCTGAGTAGTAAATGACCTTGGACAAATCCTTTCTGCTGTGTGGGCCAATTTTCCCTGTAGAATTGGGAAGCTGGACTGCACAGAGAGCTTCCTGAAGCGGGGCCATGCCTCATTGATCTTTTCCTGTTCTAGTACAGGTCATGACACAATTTAGATACTCGTGATATGTTGTCTGGTTTTGAAGGCCCTTCCTGTTTCAACGTACTGTGATGATTCATTCAAAGCTGTCCCCTGTGACACTGAGCTCACAAAGACCTACTTTGTGCCTGGGGGGACTACGGAGTGGTCACTGAGTCTCCCAGGATCACCTATCTATCCTTTTAGGAATAGGGCAGTAGGACTGTAAGCTTGTTATAATACCTTTGCTGCCCAGGCCTGTCCTGTCCACCCTTGCTTTCTCACCACTTGCCTTATCCAGGCGCTCTGTCATTACAGTGCACTTAAGCATTTGAGAGATACTGAAAATGAGTGGAAGTTCTAATTGAATGGATCAATCTGATACTCAGGACATGTCAAGTCCAAAGTGTGGGAAAGAAGTTTTGATTACTACTTCAAAACCCTGGGAGCTTTCCCAGGTGAGCCAAGAGGGATTGTGAGTAGTCCATTTGAAGGTCCGTTTGAGAGGGTAAGAAAGTCATGGCAACTACTCATCAGTGATTCACAGAATGAGGTTGCACGCTTAGCATATTTTTCCTCTGGTATTTTTTTAAATTTATTGCTTATTAGTAAGTGAATCTGTTGAATACATAATCTTTCAAAAAATCTTTCTATAAAGCCATGTACAGTGGCTCATGCCTGCCATCCTAGTACTTGGGAGGCTGAGATTGGGAGGATCACGGCTTGAAACTAGCCCAGGGAAAAAAAAGTTTGTGAGACCTCATTTCAATCAATAGCTGGGCATGGTTGCATGTGTCCATAATCTCAGCTACAGTGGAAAGCATAAAATAGGAGGATTGAGGAGGTCCAGGCTAGCCCCAGGCAAAAAGTAAGATCAGAGCATAAAGGACTGGAGGTGTGGCTCAAGGGGTACAGTACCTGTCTAGTAAGCTTGAAGCCCTCAGTTCAAACCCTAATACTGCCAAAAAATAATGTAAGTGCTTATCTATTTTAATAGTGTTAAATGGAAAAATATGATATTGATACTATATGATATAATATGATTCTATCAACAGATTTTCCCTTAATACAAGAGCAGATCTACCAATCACAGAAACACTAATGAAATTTTTCTATTTTTCTTTTTGGTGGGACTAGGGTTTGAACTCAGGACTTCATGTTTGCAAAGCAAGTGCTCTGCCACTTGAGCCACACTTCCAGTCCATTTTGCTCTGATTATTTTGGAGATAGGGTCTCGCAAACTATTTGCCCAGGCTGACCTCAAACTGTGATCCTCCCGATCTCAACCTCCCAAGTAGCCAGGATTCCAGGTGTGAGCCACTGGTGCCTGGCTAAAAATGTTCTTGTATGCACAGTGACCATTGAATTTTGAGCTTTCTTACAGATACTTCCTGCTAGTATTTTAGTTCAGTCTGTATGTGAGGGCCTCCAGTAGTCACAAGAATCATTAATGGTGTTATTTTGGGAGAGCATGAATGTCTGGGCATCAGGATTTGTGTTTCAGTTGTTCTTGGCTAGCACATGCTTTGAAGGGGATGTCCTGCAGGTGTCAGGAAGCCTCATTAAATTGAGAGGCTTTTCAGCTACCACACCAAATGTGCTGCAAATGGTAGAACATTGAAGAAGGCTTCTGAGAAGCAGGAGAGTCTGAGACTGCTAATGGGTTAATCCAGTTCTCCACTGAGATGCAACTCTTGGGGAGAAGGAGAGGACATGAGAAGACGGGCAGCATGGACCTTCCTTCACACAGCAATTTAATCAGAACGGAAACTGTTGATCGCATGACTTGCTTTTGCTTCACACATTTTAACGCAAAACTTACAGAAATGGATGCCGTTCTGCAGCTTCCTCCTGCCGCCCCCCACTCCATAGGGCCTTAGGAACAGCAGATATCAGCTGGGTGAAAAGTCAGTGACTCTTGCTGCCTGTCACTGGGTCAAAGAACCAGATCTTGTCCCCAGTATCCTCAGGCTGGCCCTGTGAGGTAGACGGGACAGAGATGGCTATCCTGACTTTTCACATGATGGAACTGAGGATCAAGGCAAAACAGTTAAAAGTCAAACCTGACAGTAGCTCGTGAAATAGAACCATTTCCCTGATTTCATCGACTTCATCCCCGGCCTCAGACACAAGAGAGAGCAGTAAATAAAATGAAGTCAATGGAGTTAGACTTTCTCAGCTGTTGAGATGCCCTCTTCCCACGAATGTAAGCCAAAGACGAACTGCGACGTTTTCCATCCAGCTCCCATTCCATATCCTTAGAGTTCAGGCCAAACAGAACCATGGAAAACTCCAGAAAAAGGCAGAGAGGGAAGAAGCACTTGCTCATGGGATACCTTATGTGGGATGAAGGGGAAAAGGCCCCATGGAGCTCAAGAAGTTGGTGGCTGAAGAGAGAGAATAATGGAGGGAATGAACCAAACCGGGGAAATAGCTATCTACTTGGCTGTCTATGGGCCTGCCACAACGAAATGCCCCATACGACTGTCATGTACCAATCAAAATGTTTAAAAATAAAAAAAAGTACTTGGTGGCTGTAGTCCCTCAGCATGAGTGAGTAGGCATTATTCTGCCTTTTAGAATTTAACGAGCCAGTACCTCTCCCTTAGACGATATCAATACCTGGAAATGAGAATTAATCATTTCAGGCCCCTTGGGACTGTTTGCTAAGTAATCCATCAAAGAGCTGAAAGCGTAATCCAATTTGGCGGGCACCGTGACACAGTGCAGTTGTCTGAATCATTTGTGTCGTGTGCTCAAGTGGGTAACTGAGGAGTTGATCAGAAGCGAACTGCCAAGGATAATTGAATGGAGAAGACAGATTTGGTATGGCGTGACCTTGGGTGTGGGAGTGGAGGAGAACAGTGCTCCCAGACATGAGGAAGGCAGATTCTAACTCAGCCCCAGAAAGACCTTCCTACCAACAAGGCTGCAGACACTGGCAAGGGCCGTGCTTATCCATGGTGAGAGCCTCTGGCAAGGCTGTGTGGAGGAGATTCCTAGCCATGGGGGACACTGGTCTCAGTTCCTTTCCTTAAGGTTCCTAAGGCTACTGTAACTGCAGCCAAGGGCCACCAGGAAAAGACACCAAGGGCTCCAAGATCTGGAGCTGGTCCCACAGATGGCAGATGTTCTTCACACAAATAGGGCCTGAGCGTCTCCTTGGGTGGGAATGATGAGTTTAAGTGGGGATCATAAATTTTTTGAGGAGGGAGACCACATTTTATATTATCTACTGGGTACTGAAGGGGGTATGAAGGTGAAAGGAAGTCCCTGTCCTAAAATCATTATGGCCTGCAGGAGAGGTGGTCACCATGCTCTATATAAACACTGTAAATAGCACAAATCAAAGACGAAGTATGAAAAGTGCCACCAGAGCAATTCGCAAAGTTCTAGGAACATAGAAGAGGGAGGCTGACTCCAACAAGGAGCATCTGAGAGGTGCCATTTGATCAGAAGGGATGGGAGGGATTATGACAAGCAGGTAGAAAGCACTAGAAGAATAGGAAGCACAATGAGCAGAGATGTAGAGGCAGGAAATTGGGGCACAGTAATGCCAAGTAAGAACCAGGCTGCCTAGATTTGAATTTCAGCCTGAACCCTCAGTAGCTATGATTTTCAGCGAGTACTTCGCTTCTATTCACCACAGTTCTTAATCTTAAAAACCTGGATATTAATACCATTTATGTTACGAGGTTGATGAAGCATCCAGAACACTGTCTGAGTCTCTGGTAGTGCTCCCCGTGCCTCCAGGTCATCAAAGATCCACTTACATTTCTCTCTTATCGCATACTTTTAATTACTCACAGCTTAATGAGGCAGACAATAAAAATTGGACCATTTTTCCTAATTAAAGTGTGGAAGTACTAACACTCATGCAGCCCATTCAAAGCTTATTTGTGTGCCCCATGAAGCTCTGGAGGCATTTGTTCCTGGGAGCGTTATATCCATTGTGGATGGAGTTGTGCCCACCAATACTGCGGAGGGCCACACCACGCTGTGTTAGCCACAATGGAGCAAAGTGCTAGCAGTTTTTCATCTGTCCCCCAGGTGCTCCTCTTTCTCTGTCGTTTCGCTAAGTGTGCATCGTGTGTGAGAGAGAGAGGGACATTTGCCCAAGAATTTTTGCCAGTCAAATGGGACTCTAGCCACCACTGAGGAGCAAAGGTGGAGTGGAATGATGACCATTGGGAAGTCAGGGACTGAATCTGACCTGATTCATCCATCATTGTCTTTGCTCATGGCACACACATGCTCACACTCACACGCACACACTCTCGCACACATGCATACACCCACACATGCATGCATGCACACAGGCAGGGAGTCCCTGTGGAGATAAGAACTGTGCCCTTCCTTGCTCTCACTGACCCAACACCAGGATGATAGGCCTAGCAGCTCACCCAACATCATTCAAGGTCTGCACAAGTGGAACTGGTGACCGCACAGAGCCCCAGGTCTGTAATGTGTTACCTCCTGCCCCCTCTCCCCTCCCCAGTGTGCTCAAAGGAGAGATGTCTTCTCCCAGAGGTGATGAAAAGTTTGACATGGCCAAGAAAGTTTCTGTTGAAGTGAATTTGCCATAACAAAGGTGCTGAAATTAAAAGCTAGCCTCTAGGGTTTCTCATTTCAAAATAAGCAAGTCTCTGGTTATCGTCATATATCAACACCATGTCAAAATGAAAGGGAGCAAGCAAGGTTGTTCCGTAAAAGCTAATGCAGACAGGCAGCAAGTTCCCCCCTAAGCTAAACTTATTTAAAAACTCTCAAGAGAACACACTCGAATCGATCAGGGAACAATTGATCAATGATGACTAAGTGTGGCTCAACATTGATTTGTCTGGCAGAGCAACAGAGCTTCTTGTTTGAAGGAATGACAAATAAACCTTAAAGCCACCCTGCTCAGCAGGAGTGAGTGCAACTCCAACCTTGATTCTTTTGATTTGCTTAACCTCTACATTGTATTAATTCTTTTCTGGAGCAAAGTTTTTGTTCTTAGAAGAGAGATAGGGTGATGCACAATGAACAGTCAGCATGCTTCAAGTTAAACTGGCAATTTTTCAAAAGAGACATGCTGACTTTTAAAATGCTGAAAACTGACAAAAGCAATGAATCCTTTGCTCCTTTAGATTAAATCACTTTGTGTTTTCCAGTTTGCTAACAGACAATCTGGGAATTGGACGGCCCCAAGACCTTTCGAGTCAACACAAGGAATGAACCTTTTTAGTCAAGTGTTTAATCAAAGTTTAAATCAAACTGTCCCTGCTGGGTCACCAATGGGAACAATATCGATGACAATGTCTGTATCGTTCCCAGTATGTCTGGAAGTAGGTGTGCCAGATGGGTCCCTGCCTAGCCCCCCAGTCCTTGCACCTATCTTTTGGACCATTCCTGACTGTGGTTGGCTGTAGTACTCAGTGGCTTCCTGGTGTTGGCCTCAGAATGGATGTTCTGAGGCGGCCATAGTGCGGAGGTCCCAATGCAAGGTACCAGAGTAAATGTCTGCTTCATTTCCTCTGCTTAGCTCTTAAATGCCAACTCTTCTCTGGGTTCTTCTTTCCTAAACCATCTTCTTTCCCCAGGCCTGAAGTTCTCCAGCGAAGGCTCAACCAACCATTTTGTACTGCAAGTGCTCACTGCCTGTATGACCTTGTAAACCCATCTACCTACTGGTCATCTTTATCCTTTATCCAAATGTCCTTTCAGCTGAGCACAGGTTGCTCCCCTTTTGCATTTATCCTCCTGGTTAATGGCATGTCCTCTGTTAATTTACCCACACCACAAACCTGGGTGCCATCCTAGACTCCTCTATCTCCCAAACCCACACAGTCTATCACCAACTCTTCTGAACTCTATTTTCCAAGTACCCTGTCTGATCTGTCAATTTCTCTACCACTACTTCCTTTATTCCAAGGCATCCTATCTCTTGCCTGGCCCTCTACTGCTCCTCACCCATTTAAGATCCATTTTTCACACCGCACTTAGAGTGACAAAAGAAAACAAAGGAGTAACATGATCTGATCGGATCCTGTTGCCTCCTTCACAAATAAGCCCTGCTTCCCCGCTGACTAGAGAATCTAGGATTGTCTTGCCACTCACTGCTGGGAGACTCCCTATTTCCAGAACTAACTCTCCTGGTTCTTTTAGGCCTTTGTAATTTTGGACACACTATTCCCCTTGGCCAAATGTCTGGTACAGGCTAGTCGTACTTAAAATTACAGGCTTTGGTACTGGATAGAGATAGGTTCAAATCCTGACTCTGCCTTCTGCCTGTGTGAACTTAGTCAAATCACTTAATCTCTCTGAACGTCGTCTTCCCCATCCCTTAATTGAAGACAATAAAAATAGTTTATGCACAAGGTGCCTCTTGACTGATGGTGCTGCAGTTGAGCCATGTCGCTTCTATCCCATTGGCAGCTTTTGCCTCTTCTGCACTGGCACCCTAAGCATTCTTTTGTGCCTCTGGCCCCTCCCTAGCACCTGGCACAACACCCAAGTCAGCCAGCATGCCATAAGTGTTGGCTGAATGACGAATGAGTGAGACAGACTTCTGGAATGCTAGCTTTGTCCTCCAGATCGGACAACTTTAGCTGTGAGGAGGAATGGAGTCGTGAGTGCTCCCGTGTCTCTGGTATTTTTATTTATGAAGGGGGACTCATTGCCAAGTTTTTGTTTATCTATAATTCTCACTTTTTATCCTTCTCTCTCCTGTGAGGAGCTGTCAACATTTGCCTACACCCCTCTACTCTGCCAGGGACTGTATCAGGGGGAGGCAAAAGCAAAACCTATTGGCCCCAGACTGCCTTTCCTTCACTCTGTGACAAAGGAAGAAAGTGACTGCACGTTCCTGTCCCAATTACCCTACCCATGCGTCTTCTCCATTCCGGGCCTCAGTTTCCTCATCTATTATTGGCTTCTCACTAGGTGATCCCAAAAGCCCTTGGCAAGGCAAAAGTTCTCTCAAATTAATAGAGGCCAGAATGACTTGACCAGCTGTACACAGAGGTTGTCACCAGTTCCTGAGTCCATGTCCCTTGCTCTGTCTTGTCATTATAAGGTCTTCCATGCAGACCCAGCTGAGCGGTGTGCCTCTGTGTAGTGTACACTTGGAAAAGCATGTTCTCAGGGCTGTCAAGGTGGGGGATGGGCCCCAGAGCAGTAGTGAAGACCCCGGGTGGACTGATGGGACCATGCACCTAGTCTGTCGCTGCCCTCTGGGATGAGGAAGCCTGGGTCTCTTCCCGTCAGACGATGCCGGGGACAATGGAAATAAAGTAAAACAAGGGGATCAAAGCCAACACTGTGCTCCTCAGGTCAGCCCAGGACAGCAGAAGCTTATCTCCAGGATCAGGCTGCAGCAGAACAATGCTTCAGAAACATGGGTCACTCCGACCTAAGAAATGCCACCTTGGAGAAAGGAACCAGGTTGTACATTCCATTGACGCGTGTGGGTTCCCATCTGGGAGACCCTGGGGGTCCCTTAGTTTAACAACTTTATTTTACAAACATGGAGTGAGGTGTGAAGTGAAATAACTTGCCCAAGGTCACACAGAAAGACAGCAGAAGGACTATATGAGGACCTGGTGTCCCCACAGCCAGGCCAAGTCTCTTTCGATTGAACCTTGTATCAGCTATTTAAATCCAGATGCTAAATGTGGTAATAGGTCAGGGGAAGAGATAGGAAAAAGGAAAGATCTATCTATGGATCTGTTTAAAGCAAAAAAAGTGCTAAAACCAAAATGACTCCTAGATTATGGCCATTAATCAGTTTGAGATGATAAGAAAATATCACTACCACCTTCCTCAGCATCTCCCCTTCCACACACACACCCTGCTCGCCATGAAAAGCTCAGCTCTGTTACTGATCGAAACCAGTCCTGGGTCTGGAATAGCCTTTTCTGGGAATATATATACAAACTTTGGCAGGAGTTCAATCTGAGCAGCTCAAACACCACACCCACACCAAATCCTGGGTAGTGTCTCCTGTCAAGTGAAGACATTTTCTGGGAACTTGGGAGTGAAGACTATGGCAACCTGAGGCCCCGAAGGCTCACAGGCTGATCTCGGGGAATTTGATCCACCAAATGGGTGTAGAGGGATAAACTCTAATATTCCACCATTTTATCATTCTTCATGAAAGTTGATTATCAAAAATGACCTCATTAGGAAAATTGTCCTATATTTCATATCTTTTCAAAAGCTGACATTCAGACTTTGGAAGAGTTGGTTTCTTTCCGGCACTACATAATTTTCATGAATTGTGAGCAGAATCCTCACCGGCTTATGTTTTTGAACAATTTAAATGGATTGTTTCAGAAGCATAGGTAACACCCACAGTGTGGGTTTGGAGCTATGTGAGATTGTGACTTTGACCGTAGAAGCAGGATCTCACATCTGCTATCCATGGAGTCTGTCACCCAAGGCACATGGAAGCCTGGGGGCCCACTGAATGGAGGACCGTTTCAGAGTTCACTTGTGGGGAGTGAGGTAAGATGGCTGGAGCTCCATCCCCATGCTGGGCCTGCTCTAAGGTTTAGGGATTGAACAGAGTCAAGTCTAAGAGTAGAAGGTTTTTAGTTTTTGTGGCAAACTGGAGCTTGGCCAGTCACAGACTGACATCAATTCTCAGGAAAGATGTGGTCAGGTGGAGAAGGATGAAGGCATAGAAAGAGCAAATCATGAACGTTCATGACATGAATGGCAAAGGGACTCCTGATTAAAAAATAGTGTTAGGCAGTGGTGAACTTGAAGGTGACTCTACAGAGTTAGCACTAGCGAGAAATATCACTAGCAGAAATACTCTGGACGTGTCCTATGGACCCAGGTACTGGGTTCCAATCTCAAATTGCTCCACAGAAGAAATAGTACTCCCCACCAAAGAAGGCCACCAGAAAGATGCCTCAACTCTTGCTCTCTTGGGGACTTTGAAGCCAGTGAGTGAAGTTTACATAATGGAAAGAAAGTGTAGGTCAGGTGCAAAGAAAGCTTATTATTATTTTTTTGAGTCAGGGTCTCACTGTGTAGCCCAGGCTGGTCTTAAACTCAGGATCTTCCTGTCTCAGCCTCCCAAGTGCTGGGATTACAGGTTCATGCCACCATGTCCCATTTAGAAAGAATTTATTGAAAGGAATTAAAATGACAAAAGGAGTTGGTGGAGTGGCTAAAGTAGTAAGAGTGCCTGCTCAACAAGTGTGAAGCCCTGAGTTCAACCCCCCCAAAATAATCAATGATAAAATAAAATGACAAAAGACAAAACCATCACATCACTGAGGAAAATGACCTCAAATACCGGACTTCGGACATGTATGGGTGCATCAGCAGCCAGTGAAAGAGAAGAGGAGAAGGGTGCAGAAGCGGGAAGCAAAGCTGAACTGCAGCTCTGCCTGAACCCAAATCAAAACAATCAGCCTGGTGTGAGGTTTCCTATAGAAACTATGGGCAACAAAATGGTGGTGTGGCAGCAACCCCTCATTTATTCACCCATTTCACAATACTTGCCAAAGACCCACTCAGTACACCGCACAAGGTACTTGAAGCCTAAGGACTGACTAGAAGGGTAGCTAAGGTCCCTGGCCTCAAGGAGCTTCCAGTCCTGTGGGGAGAGTCATTTAGGTAATCGAGAAAATTCTCTGAAGTTCTTACAATCTTTTATACTTTAAAACTCCCTCAGTTTCCCCGATTCCTCCAAAGGTCTTAACCTGCCAATCAAGGCACTCTGAAAAGAAACTGACCCTGAAACCTGCTGCTCAAGGAGCCAAGAGAATCCACTCTGGAGCCTCTGAGTCTCAAATCGACGTCACCTTCACACTTTGGAATGATGGCTTTTCCTCCACTGTCTCCTATCATGTTGCCAAGAGGCCTTTGCACCTCTGTTCCCGCTTCTGTGTCACAGGTACTCCTTTCAGTGTCCTCTACAGAGCTCAGCACATCCCTGGGGCCTTTTGTCACTGTTTTCTTTCTCACTTGCCTGACCTGTTGGACCTTCTGTGAGATGGCTGCTAGTCACAGAAAATGGAAGGCAATGTGGCCTGTAAACTTCCCCTGTAAGCTATTATAGTAGAATCTGTCAGATTTCAACAGAGGAACTCGGAGCTAAAGGGTCAACCCAGAGAACCTTCTGGGCCTCCTACTGATACATACTAGACACCAGTCCTTCTCTACTGGAGGAAAAACATTTCAAAGAGATGAAATTTGGGGAGTAATTTTTATCATTGATTGCCACGAGGAGCACGAAGAGACAGACCCTGTCTTGGGTTCTGAGGCTGTGACTGCCAAAGCAGCAGGATCTGATTTTCTGAGGCCTACAGCCAATTGTGTCTACCGACGCAGGGCAGCCTGTAAGGGCAAATGGCAGTGAGGCAATACAAGCCAGCCAGTAACACAGACAATTAGCATGGCTTGTCAATAATTGAAAGGACTGACCTAATTTAGCCCTTCCAAGGACACCCATTTTGAGACACAGAAAAAGTGACTTCTAACTTGCATTACCAAGTGGCTGGATGAAGACAAGGATGGACAAAGGCATTTGGAATTTTAATTGTGGTTGAACCGGTTTCAGATATTCTTTGAGGTCCCCTCCCTGGAGAGGCAATGCTATTTCTAGATCTTTCTGTAGTCTTCTAGCTGCCTGTGTCCACTTCCTAAAAGGCCACTTAGCCATTGGCTTTCCATGCACCTTCTTGAGGCCTCCCTGGCCACAAGGCAGCCCTTCCTTCCAGTTCCCCATTCGGGCACTTTAGCCATAAGGGAATATTTTAATTTTTAATAATATTTACTTTTATTGATCACCAGCTAGGTGATAGGCTATTAGATATGTCATGCTCTACATTTGAACTATGGTGAAGGACGCATGGGGGAGAGCCCTCTCCCATCAGATTGGGAGTTGGGGTGCTCGGTTAAGTTGCCCAGGTGTAGATAGCCACAGACATAGGCCCTGACTCAGGAGGGGCCATCGCACAGCTCTGGGCCGTGCACCTTCCCGGGACAGTGGGGTGGTGGGAAAAATGGTAAATGAAGAAAGACATTAAATCAGCTAATCTAATGCCTGGCTACAAACATCTTCCCAACCCTGTGCCCAGCACAAAGCTGTGCAAGAGTGCTTACAGGTCAGGCTGTGTTTTCCGGGCTGAGACAGGCGTGGACACCTTGGGCAGGACACAGACAGAACAGTTGTGTGATGCTGAAGTCTAAAGTGATCTGTGTGTGTGAAGAAAGTCAATACAGCACTGTTATGGCCGGGGTGGGGAAGTAGCAAGAGCAGTCATGGATTTTGGCCAGTGATTTGCCTTCAGGTGCCCTTCCCCGTGTGGAAGTGATTTCAGAGCTCCCCTGCAGAAGATGGGAAGCGCTGAGCCTGTGTTTCTCTTCTTCCTGTTTGTATGTAATAAATTGCTGGACTAAAATGGAGCTGTTCAATAAATATTGTGGTTTATTACTGCAACTACCAGACACCCAGGGCCAGGCTCCATAATTTATGACGGTGTTTTCCCTCTCATTCTCTACTAAGGTTTTCGACATAAAAAGTTCTGGCTGGCTGGCTGAGGTGTGATGTGGGAGCCAGATTCCATTCCTTCGCTCTGTCCTGTGTCTCCCTGTACATCGTCTTGCTTTCTCTGGCCTCCATGCCTTTGCCCATGTTCAGGCCTTTGTCATGGTGGACCCACATCCTCGCTGCAGCTTCTGGACTGTTCTCTTTATGGATTGCTTTGTAAAATCGACCTCTGATCCCAACGTTCCTTCGCTCACAAACCTTCCATGACTCCCACGTTCTCACAGAATGAAGTTCATATTCGCTCTCCCTTCTCAACTGGGTCCCACTCTCAACTTCCTCAATCGGTTTGGCAAAATCTGAAATAGTTGAAGCATAAAGAAAAGGATGGAGAATTCCACAGAAAAAAACCCAGGTACCTACCGCTGAGAGTTTCTGTATTTCCCTGAGACCTTCTCTTAAGACAGGAAAGCTGGAAGATCCATTTGAAGCGTCTGAATTAATCACCATCTTATGCTCCCTTTTGTCATCGCCAGGTATGCTTCCCCAATTTTACTGCAAGTGTAGACATTCTTACACCATATGTACTGCACGCTTTTGAACTTCCTATAGACTGCATCGCACTCCAGCCTTCTGCATGACGTTCTGGTGACTTCAGGTTGACACAAGAAGCCTGCCATTCACTCATGTCTGCTGCTGCAGGCATGTCGCAGTGGAGCTTCTGGGTGTCCTCGGGCACAGGAGGAGCACAGTTTTTGGATATTTCTCTTGTAGATCTAGAATTGCAGTGTTCGCTTCAGTGTCGCCAGGCGGAACCATCTACCCTCTTTGTAGCTGCTCTGAGTCCCTGCTGTGCACGTCCCCAAATTGCTCAGTCCCATCAGACTTTTCAAGTTGGCTGAGATGGTGTTCTGTTGGTGTTTTCTTCACACTTCTCTGCCTGGACTGGTGAGGTTCCATGGCTTTGGCGGCTATTAGGGTTCTGCTGCTAGCAATTCTCTCTTACAATTTATTGTGCGGTTTTTGAGTTGCTTCTCTTTCTCTTATTGATATTGTAAGTTCTTTATTAACTATACATTAATATTTTATTTTAATTATTCATTTTCATGTTATTACATTTTTTAGTGGTGCCCCAGTACTCAGGGACCTTATGCTTGCCAGGCAGGTGCTCTACCACTTGAGCCACGCCCCCACCCCTTTTTGCTTTAGTTATTTTTCAGATAGCGTCTCATATGGTTTGCCCAGGCCAGCCTCAGACCTTGATCCTCCTATTTATACCTACTGCATAGCTGGGCTCGTGGGCATGCACCACCACACCTGGCTTGTTTGTTGAGATGGAGAGGTTTTAGCAAATTTTTTGCCTGGGGCTGGCCTCAATCTGTGATCCTCCAGATCTCTGCCTCTTAAGTAGCTAGGATTATAGACGTGAGCTACTGCATTTGGCTACTTTAATATTTTATAAGACACATGTATTATGTCTCTTCTTTTGTTTTTGGCTTTTCTCTTCACTCTATGGGGCCTCTTACTGAGCAGATATTTTACATTTTAATATAGTAACATTTATGTCTTCTCTTTTATGCTTTGTGCTTTTTGTGACGTGTAGAAATCCCTTCCTTAATCGAATACCTTAGTGACATTCTGTTATAAACGTTTACATTTGTTTTACATCTTTAGCACTTGGGATTTATTTTGTATATGGTTTGAGAAAGGGATATATGCATATTTATCATTGTTTTTATGTGGATAACCAATTTCCCAGTACCATTTATTCACTAATTCTTCCTTTCCTCACTGATTTGTATGTCTCTGTTATTGCTATGGTTTCAATATGGTTTGCTCCCCCATACTCATGCAAGAATTTAATCCCTCCAAATCTTATGTTAATGATATTAAGAGGTGAGAAACTTGTAGGTGTGGTGGCTCAGGCCTGTAATCTTAGCTACTCAGGAGGTGGGGATCAGGAAGAGTGTGGTTTGAGGCCAGCCCAGGCAAAAAGTTCATGAGACCTCATCTCAACCAATGTCTGGATGCAGTAGTACATGCCTGTAATTCCAGCTATCCAGGGAAGTACAAATAGGAGGATCATGGTCCAGGCAGGCCTGGGCAGAAAACAAGACCCTATCTCAAAAATAACTAACACAAAAAGGACTAGCTCAAGTGGTAGAGCACTCGCCTAGCAAAGGCCTGAGCTCAATCTTCACTACCAACAACAACCAAAAGGTAGTGGCTTTAGAAGCAGAGGGCACTACACATGACCCTCTGTGTTTCCTCAAGACTCTGCTAGCAAGAAGACAATCACCAGATGCACCCCCAGAACCGCAAGTCAAAATAAATAAATAAATCTTTATAAAAGTACCCCTTCTCAGTTATTTTGTTATAGTAACGGCAAAGCTGCCTAATACAGTTATATGGTGAGTTTCCATATGTGTGGATGCGTCCGACCTTGTCATAGAGCTTATGCTTGTGCAGTGTCACACCCTTACAATTATACAGCCTTATGAAAAGACCTTATAGCTCATGAGGAAAAGCCTCTCTTGTTTTTCTTCTTCACATTTCGCTGGTTACTTTTGGCCCTTTGCTTTCCTGTGTGAGTGTTTAAAGTTAGCATATCAAGTGTACCAAACCCGTCAAGTTTTTGACGGAGAGTGCACTGACTATGCGGAGTAATCTGGAGGACTGACAGCTTTAGGATATCATTTTAAAAAGTTAAAATGGGATGATACATGACTTGCGGGACAGGCTCATGTTGTACTTACGCTGTGCAATGACCAGTGCTTCTTCCATGCACACTCCAAGCAGCTCCGCGCTATTTACCCTCCTTGAAAATGGGATGGACTCGTCGATTCTGAGTCACTTGTCCATCTTCTACCATTGGCAGTGGCCCTGTAAACTTAGATTGTCACCATGTTGCCACCTCATAAAACAAGCTTCATCTTGCTCATGGTGGAGAGCTGGAGGAGAGCTGGTGGTGACTGCCTGTACACAAGAGAGACCAGATCTTCTCTGCACTTTCTTCCGCTTGTAGTGACACACTTTTTCCTCCACCATTCACCCATCTGCCGATCCCTTTGACAAATATCTGAGGTGACTTGTGGGAAGAAGAAAGTGATTTCCCAGTTCACTGGAGGCTCCTCTTAGAGCAGATCAAAAGCCACAGAGATGGGACCTCAGATGCAGCATCTGTTCAGAAACCTGGACTTCATCCTCCTTGAGCTGATCCCACACCAAGGCTGACCCAAGTGACAATTCACAGGCAAATGTTTCATAGCAAGGACATTCCAAACCATAGTCTCCAACCCAACACCCCTGTGTCAGCCACACATGAAAAAAAATAAAAAGGAAAACTTGCCAAACTATAAGGTGGTCAGAAATGCTACAGGAACACTAAATTAAGGACCAGAGAAACCAGAACAGCCTTGGGGACCAGCGGAGCCAGTGCCTGGGCAGCACCCACAGGCCTGTCCTCTGACTTGGCTCAGGGCAGGAAGCACTGAGTGCAGGTTTGAGCCTTCCACGAACTCATAGTCAGAGGAAAAGCTGTGTCTAAGGTGCAGGCCACAGGTGGTCAGAGATGCTGGACAAAGGGCCATGGGGAGAAGAAAGCACCCTTCTTTGTTGGTGGCACTGAGAGCTGAGCTTAGGGCTGTGTGCTTGCTAGACAGGTGCTCTGCCACTTGAACCACTCTGCCAGCCCTTTGGTGCTGGTTATTTTTGAGATAGGGTCTCACTTTACACCCAAGCCAGCACGGATCATGGTCCTGGTACTTGTGCCTCCTCACATAGCTGGGATGACAGCTGCATGTCACCATGGCCAGCCATTGGTAAAAATGGGGTCCCCCTCACTTCTTTCCCAGGCTGGCCTTGAGTAGAGAGGCCATCTCAGCCTCTTGAGTAGCTAGGATTACAGGCTTCAGGCATCGCACCAGGTCACTTGCCACACTCTTATCCAAGGAAGCTTCAGAGTGGGGTGAGAAGGCCTGTGCCCTGTACTAAAATCTTAAGCCCAGTCCTTAGCCTGTGAGTGACACAGTCTGTGACCCTGCACCTCTGGCCTTCTCTTTCCCCAGGCTTACCTTAAGGCTGATAATAGGGGTTGAAGGCCCTGGACTCAGAGGCTGGTCAGACAGCGTGAGTGTGCCAGGACATCAGAGGGGAAAGTGAGGCTCAGGGAGGGAGGCACTTGTTCAAGGTCATCGAAGAAATGGTGGCTTTTTGGTGCCTGGAGCAGCACTGAGGGTATAGGGCAGGGAGGCTGGGAGGCTAGGTGCTGTCTGAGCAGCTGCTTGAGAGAAATAAAGAGCCTCAGCCAGCGTGCCAGGGAAGGGAATGAGCGAACTGGATTTCAGGGTCCCTAATATCCAATAGTTTTCAGGCAGTAAAGCATCAGCTATTTTTTAGTGGAAGGAAATAAAAGAAAAGGGGATCAGAACATTGTCAAGTGACCTCTTACTTACTGCTACAGACACCTAGCCTCCACTCCACCTCCTTAATCAACAGGAGAGGATGTCATCACAGTGACAGCATCCACACAGACCTGTGGTTTGCCTGGCAGACCACAGGCAAAGACAGCTCAGCTGCAAAGCCCTTACTTCCCTTGTCTCTGCCCTAAGTGGGGAATGTCACCCTTCTCTGCAAGAGCAATAATTCTATTTGTCCCCAGTGTACTATTAGATCTTTGTCAGAATTACCCTAAGTTCGTATTTGCCAGTTATTAAATTTAGAAATAAAATGACAAGCTAGCTCAGAGCAGTTATGACAATCGACTGCTTTTAGCATTTCAATGAGTGCAACTTTCTCGACTGGGACAGAACTCAGTTTGCTGCACCCAGGTTTCTGTGGCTCCCATCAAGCCCCGAGCTGCCTGCCCACACCTGTGTGTGGGCTCCGTTCTTCCTTAACCTGGCAGCAATAGCAGTGTCCCCATGAGTCTGGCATTTTTGTGTTGCAGGCGGGGCTTTTGCACTGTTAGTTTGTCTGATCTCTCAATAGTTCTGGGTAGGTGGCAGAAGGACTCATGTGTCCCTGTTCACAGGAGGAAATTAAGACTAAGAAAGGTGATAGGCTGGATGCAATGGTTCACGCCTATAATCCCAGCTACTCAGAAGACAGAGATTGGGAGGATCACAGTCCAAGGGCAGCCCAGGCAAAAAGTCAGCGAGACCCCATTTCAGGAAATAAGCTGGGTGTGGTGGTGCATGTTTGTTTTCCCAACTAGTGCAGGAGGCATAGGTAGGCGGAGGCTCATGATTTAAGGCTAGTCCCTTGCAGAAATGTAAGATTCTATCTAAAATATACCCTAAAGCCAAAAAGGCTTGGCATGTGACTCAAGGGGTAGAGTGCCTGCCTAGCAAGTGCAAGGCTCTGAGTTTAAACCCCAGTATCACCAAAAAAGTTTTTAGAAAGGTGAAATCGCACCCAAAATACACATGTGGTTATGAAAAGTGGCGAAGGGGCTAAAAGTGAACGTCAGGCCCTCTGGCGCCCAGTCACAGTTCTTGCTGTGAAGAAACCTTCCTCAGACTCACGGTATACAAGTGCTACCATATGGAGCTTACCACAGTGTATGGAGGGGGTCCCTGAAAGTACAAAGTGCAGAGAGCTCTGCTCTTCCAAGTCCTCTGTGGTGGCTTTCCTTCTCCAGGCTTCAATCGGTCGGCAGGGGCTTAGGAAGCTTAGGTTGGTGGGGATCAGAGCTCCTACTCCTGTCGCAGGTGTGTGGCAGCCAGACAGTGCCAGCTGCACCGTCGGTTCCCAGTGTCCCATCCATCTGCTTTGAGTGACTGAATTCATGAGACAATCGACTGGCTCATTCACTTCCTTGAAATTTGATGTTTAAAAGTGGGTTTTAGCCTATGATGTCTTGCTTTAGGATTGCTTTGATGAATAGTCACCAGATAATTTAAGTGACTCTAAAAGTCATCAAAAAGGTGCATGCCTCCAGGGCACCTTTGTCTGCAAAGCCCTACTTAGTTTCTTTTGACACCCAAGTTTTGTGGCTCTAACCTAACCTAACACATCCTTTCACAGGTGAAGGACACGGTTTAACCACTCGGTGGCTTGGTTGCAGGGTTGGGGCTGAGGTTAGGTGAGTAAGGCAGTTGCATTGCATTAAAATATAAATTATCTTAATTACTGAGGTTTAAAGTTTGCACCCAATGCTGAGTGCCTTACCTGGTCCTGGCCTTGCCTAATTAAACCAAACTGGGCTCCCAGTGACTAAAGCAGCCTGCAGCTCAAAGGCACCCATGAACCCGCCTCAGAGACTGCGAAGCGGGCAGAGTAGCACAGGGTCTCTGAATGTCCTTCCTTCTTGCCTTTGTCCTTGGTTAGGGACAAGTCTTAGATCAAGTTGAAACTTGGACTTTGAAACCGTTAAATGGAAAGAGAAGAGTCTAACTTAATTCTGACACGTGCATTGCATCAACATGCAAGATGTGCACACAGGACAGCTTGGGCAGGGTGTGTGTACACACAGGTGTGTCCCCATTTAATGCTTTTTGCCACAAACTGCTTAGTTTCAGGTAAAATCCTATCTCTATGTCAACTTTTTTTTTTTTTGCATTTTAAGTGAGCTTTTTTAATTGGGGAAGGGCACATTCAGCTTCAAAACCCCATTTCTGTTTCTTCTAAAATATGGGGTACATGCAGTGAAAACCCTTGGCTAGGGAGTCGGTACAGAGGGGTTTTTGTCCCCGGTGGGTCACTACCAAAGTGTGTGAGCTCGACCAACCCTTTCCCCTCTCTGTGCTGGCATCTTCAACTGTAAAATAAAGGAGTCATCAATGTGTTCCCTGAGGACCTGTCCACAACTGAGGCTCTCTGCCTTTGCACTGGCGATGCTTCTGGAGGAACTGCTTTGCACAGGTCAAGTTCAAGGTGAACTTAGATGAAGACGAGCTCCCTCCACACTCCCACTGCTGCCCTCACCTGTAGCAGTGCTCATTTGGGATACATTAGTCTCCGGTGGCCTTGCCTCAACTCACATCTCAGCCTCAGGAACCCAATGGTCTCGTTTCCTAAGAGACCTGGAACCAAAGGGCAGACGTTTTCTCTGGGAGAGAAAATGGGGAGACTGAGGCCAGCAGAGCTACATGCATGACTCTAGTGGCCGTCTCCACACATCAGGCCTTCACACCCTTGTACACACTCCACGCATCTTTCTGGACACAACTTTTAGAGACAGTGTGTAATTGCTTGTCCTGTTCTCTGAGTTTGACTCATCTCTTCAAAGACATGGATTTCTTCCCATGACTCGTTTATTATGCGTGCTCTTTCCAAGTTGAAGCTATGAGTATATGTTCACTAAGGAGGGACGTAAGACTTACCCTTTACAAAAGAGTTCAAATTGTAACAAGTAACAGACAAGAGCGGATCAAGATTCTGTCAACAGTTTCTACATAAGAAAACCAAGCAATATCTCTCTTCAAAACTGCCTTGACAGACAGTTCCCTTCCCACAGGCCTTCACAATGTCATTTTCTATCCGTGACTTCAATTCTCTTTTCTGAAGGTCATGACATGCCTGGCCTGGCCACTTGTTTAACTTCTAGCTCTGTCAGGACCATCAGAAAGTAAGGCCACTGCTAGGAAGTAACTGTCAATTGTCCATTACTGGACTGCCTTCCTCAAAGCAACGCTAGTTGGTAGGTCCTCTGGAGTACATAGCCCATTATGGGCAGGGTCTCCTCCAGTGTGATACTGGAAGAAGGCCAGGCCTAGGTCACAATCTTATGTGCACAGAGACACTTCTGGGGTTCCTTGCTATGTAGAGGAAGGAGTGATTTGATTGTTCTGTATAGACTCTGACTTTCATACTTGGGTAGCATTTGGCTGTCTGGAAAGTAGTTTCAAATAAATTGTTTCATCCAGCCAGATATCCTGTGGAGCAGAGCTCATCTTTATTTTCCAGAGAAGGAAAGAGGCTGGCTGACCTTCCCAAAGTTCTCAGCTCATACAGGATGGGCTTGGAGGTGACACCCAAGGATTTGGCTTCCAGAAGCCATTCCCACAACCCAAAAAGGCGTTGCATTTGGAGATGCCAAGGATGGAAATGTGGACAATGAAATTTTTACACGAGGAAAATTCAGTCATGCTTACTCATTCATTTGTTCATCTAATATTTATTCAGCAAATGTTAACTAGAGATTTCTGCTGTCCCAGGCGGGACACTGGGCTCTTCATTTAATATGGGTGGTCCGTCAAGTAAGAGTCTATACTTGCTTTTCTTCTTCAGTCAGAGGATCAGGACTTTGTTGCAGGATGATTTCAACATTTTGTTTGCAAGGGAAGGATTTTCTTCTAATTTTTCATCATTTCTTCACCTTTTAGAGAGCCTCTTGGCAAACTTGTTAAGACAGACTCTGGACCTAAATTGTTTGAGTTGAAGTGTCAACTCCACTAGTTCCTAGCTGGGTGACTATGGGTAGGTAGCTTACCCTCTGCATGTTTCTGTGTCTCATAATTGGAATGGGCATAATACGAATGCCTCCTTTAGAGGATGGTGAGGCGGCCTGGGTGGGTCTTTGCGAAGTGCTTAGAATAGTGCCTGGCCCGTGGTAAGTGTTGTGCAAGTATTGCCATCGTTACTGCTCTTGAGGGGGTGGGATAGGGAAGAAATGAGGAAAACCTCAGGGCAAATGGGGAGCGGAGCAAAGTGGTGTAATTAGACAAAATCAGACAGAGCATATGAAAGTATCTGCAGTGGCCCCTAAGCCTGTGCCACAAGCAGATCCCATAGAAACAGACCTCAAACGCGCCCTGCTTTCTGTTCTCTGGTCACCGAAGATAAAACCCATTTGTTAGAGAGAAACAATGAGATTGGGCTGCGTTTGCTGCATGCAGCATAGAGAAGTGGCTAGAAACTCGGCTAGAGGGTTGCACCCGTACCCACCATGCCCAGGCAACCCCTTGTCCGTCCTGCCCATCTGAGACGTGGTGGGTCAGGAGTGGCCCTTTGGTTATTGACACACAATTAATCCAAAGAGACAAACCTCTCTTTCATCTGGATTTTCAAGTCTCTGCAGAGTTCTCAGCATGGTTTCTTCTGTGAATTCATTACTAGTGTGGGAAAGAGGAACACTCGACTGCCCGGGGGATGAGATGATCCCAGCAGCACCACTTGCTGGCTGTGACCTTCGGAAAAATCTCCACTCTGTACCTTTGTAGACTTGAGGGATTAGACTTAGTGCTGATGTTTGGGATTTTAGGGATGCATACCTGTGAATTTCTGATCTCCGCCCCTTGTGTCAGTGTCACCGTTGGACCTTGTCTAGCCTTGTGTTCTGGCCATTTCTAGTAGCCTGCGAGTCTCCTGGCAGAAAGTGCTGCCTGTGTTAGATTCTCCTCTCCATTGTCACCAACTCCTACAGTACTTTGTGGCATAAATGAATGAATGAGCCAAGTGGAGGGATAAACCAGCCTAAACTGTGATATGATGCTGAGGAACAGAAAATGTTGCCAACACTAGTGCTTGCTACTGCCAGGACTTTGATCAAGTTGATTTTCTATGCCGGCTCTCAGTTTCCCCATTTCCAACACCCCATGGCTATAAGACTGCTTCCAACAGCTCTCTGCTTTCCTCTACCAGTGTGAATCCACGTCAACTATTTGTGTGAGGAGGAGGCTGGCCTCTCTTCTGAGGCCATGTCTTTGGTCTTCTTGGGGCCTACCAACCTGACCATAGATCCCAAACCTCTGACCTCAACCCTGTGGGCTCAGAGCATCTCCAGTTCCAGATCCATTCACTTGTATTGGACTACACCTCTGACCCAAGAAGCAGAGTCAGGGGAGGGTGACAGGCCAGTCAGTGGTTCCCCAAACTAGCTGCATGTCAGAATCACTAGGAAGTACACACAGGCAAAGCCAGGTAAATGAGCAAGCCTGGACCACTGCTGAGTCCATCTTTTGGACATGTGCTCAGAGATCGGCACCGTTAGTCCTCTGGGGGACTTCTAGCAGCTAGATATTGGGTCTCCAGGTGCCATGTGGGACTCACTGGACCACATGATGCCTACAGGCTTTTTTGGCTTTTTTTTTTTTTTTTTTTGCAGTATTGGGGCTTGAATTCAGGACTCAGGGCCTAAACCTTGAGCCACTCCACCAGACCTTTTCTGTGAAGGTCTTGTGGAACTATTTCCCCCAGGCTGGCTTCGAACTGCAATCCTCCTGAACTCTGCCTCCTGAGTGCTAGGATTACAGGCGTGAGCCACTGGCACCTGGCACCCCTAAGGTTTTAGCATTCGTGGTGACAGCTTCGTTACCCCAGTTGATCTAGAACACAGTGGCTTGGGATGTCCTCTCTGTGCAGCTGCTGCGGAGCTGGGGCGAGAAGGCTGGCGGCCAAGGGGCCAGTACAATCCAAGAAGCTTGAGTCTGGCCCAGGTGCTGTGTCATGAATGACTGGCCCCAGCTCTTATGTCCCTGTCATTGGTCCCTTCAAGGCGGTTCACACTGAACCATCAGTCTGTGGCTGAAGAGTGCCCTGAGAATGTACCCCCCCAATACTATGAGTGCCCTGTACTCTCCTGCATCACCAGACAGAAACATGAAGTAAGTGTTAGGATAGCTTTGGGTGTATGCAGTGGTCTGTGGATGGGCAGAAGAAGTCAGGTGCTACAGTGTGTGCTTGGCTTTGGGCTGAGGATGGGCGACGGAGGGACTTTGGACATGAGCTCAGTAACACTTAGCTCTCCTTCTTCTCCTAGGCCATGCCCTCGGTAGGGCTGCTGAACATTGGTTTGGAACCAAGATGTGCACTTTCCCTGGTGGAAGGACAGGCATTCCGACCAGAGCCTTTTGTTCCTCTAGCTTGCTCGGAAATCAGGGCAGGAAACAAGAGCTACCTTTCTGCTTAGCCATGAGTGGCTCTCCTGGAGGTGCCCATTCGATGAGGACATAAGCATTTGTATTGTGCTGAAGCTGGCGCCAACTGCAGGAACACTGCAAGCCTTGGAGCAATCCGTTAGGTCTCTCCTTTCCGAAGTGATCTCCAGGTGACACCAGGCCTGTATGTTTCTATTCCCCTTTCTCCAGCGTGAAGAATAAATAATGGGGTCGTGATTCCCCGGTTAAAGTTGAGATCTAAGCAGGTCAGGACTGTCGAGACCCGTAAGGAGGGAAAGAATCCCGACACTGTTCATACCTCAGAGAAGTGACCTTTGCTACGCGTTAATCGTTGGGAGATCACATTTCTCCTGTGCTCTCCTCACAGAAGGCATTGATTACGAACTGAAAAGAGTTGCTTTTAGACCATGGAGAAAATGCACTCTGTGGCAAGGTGTTTCTTCACTCTCCTGCTAGCTGCGGAGAGTGGACACATGTGACCACTCACTGTCTCAAACAACTCAAAGCCTGAAAGGCAATAAAAGAAACCGTGCCCTGCATAAGCAGGGCCTGCTCAGAGCAGAAAAGGATTCACCCTTAATCAGATCTGGGTTCATTACTCCAGGTCTGGGACAGCGGCTCCAGGAGGGTCACTCATCGTGGCTGAAAGGAAAAAGGTCCCCAGGGGCTCATTTCACAGCTAAGTGCCTTGCTGTTGGTGATGCAGGGTGCCCAGTCAAGGGGACATGGGAGTCTTGGGCCCTCTGCGCTGCGGGGGTAAACACGATCTGGAATACTGGGGGGTGTTTGATGGGCCGTTCTCCAGGGTAGGAACAGATGGACCCCAGCAAGCTTAAGAAGGAGTTTCTGAGCAGACCAGAAAGAATGTGAAACTCTGTGGGAAAGCTGGCTTGATTTCTTCTCTGGAGAAGGCTGTCGATTGCATGTCAGCTACAGTGAGAAAATAGAGTCAAGGCTGGGGTGGCACAAGGAGAGCCTCGCACAGTGTTGGGGTGGCGAGAGAGGCGCTTCCTTCCACCTAAGGTCAGCTTTGTGGAGAGGGGTTTTAGGGATCCTCCTCCTCTGACCTCACACCGAACACTGTTTATTCCTGGGCTAGAGGGCTCACCAGGCAGGAGGCAATTGTCTGTTTATGTGTCTGCCTCTCCAATTAGCCCTGCAGCCCTGAGAGGGCAAGGGGCAGGCTTTGTTCATCTCCCTCTTCCCAGGGCCCACCCCGTGAGGGGGAAGCTTTTCTCTCTGTGGAAGGAGCACAGGGGCTCAGTGATAGCTGCACCGGTACGGCCCAGTGTCTTCTCTCCAGCTGCACCAGGAGCATCTTCAGCACACTATGTGCCCTCTGTGTCTTTCCTTGTGTAGGCCCTGGTCAGGAGCTCACCAGCAGGGAGTACTGAGCTGATGGAATTCTTCTTCTTCCACCAAATCACACAAGCAGCCAAAACACACTCCTAAAGTGCTTGCACTTCAGCGCCAGCACTCAGAAACCACTTGTTTGCTACAAGGGGAAAAATGTAAGCACAACCAGAGATCATGCATCATACAGTCCGTCTGCAGTCCCAGCATCCTAATAATGTGACAGCCAGGCCTTATGTGCCTTCTAATGTGAGGTACTTTTGCAAGTGGTCAAGCCATTAAGCCCAACTTGATCTACAGAAAATACGGGGGATAGAGGAGTCAGTTAAATAATCACAAGGGAACAAACAGTCAAAGCCAGGACACTGGACAAGACTCGACACAACCAGCCTGGAGAGTTCTAGATTAAAATAGAATAAAAAAGATGTAACAAAAACACAGTGCTTAATTCGTGATTGGATCCTGATTTTTTTTTCCAGAAAAGCAGTGATAAAGTGTAGTTTGGAAACAATTTGTGATATGTGAATATTGCATGATAGTAGGTTGATTTTCTTAAGTATGATAATGGTATTAGGGTTATATAAGAACATGTTTGAATTTTTTTTTTTTTTGGTACTGGGGTTTGAACTCAGGGCCTACACCTTGAGCCACTCCACCAGCCCTTTTTTGTGATTTTTTTTCCGAAACAGGATCTCACAAACTATTTCCCCGGGCTGGCTTTGAACTGCAATCCTCGTGATCTCTGCCTCCTGTGTAGCTGGGATTACAGGCGTGAGCCACCAGCGCCCGGCTCATGTTCTTATTTTTAGGAGATATAAACAGAAGTAATTGGATGGCATGTGGATTATAATTTATTTTGAAATGGTTCAGAAAATAGTTATGGTAAATGTAGAACAAACATTTTGAAGTCTAGAATCTGAATATTTGGAATTTATTGTACTATTCTCTCTTGTGAAAATTAATTTCTTAAAATTATGTGTGTGTATGTGTGTGTGTTTATTGTCAAACTTCAAGAGGACAAACAGAGCATAGAACACTCCATATACTCCAAACATACAGCCAGATACAACAAGTATGGGTGAATCCTGGAGTGTCCCTTAGGGGATGTGATCTTGATACAGGAGTAAGGGGTGGGCATTTGGTCCCAGGCCTAGAGAAAAACTACGTTAAAAACATAGCTATGTTGAGAAACCATGTCCACAAGAGGCAGGGGAGTTAGAATGGGGCCTCTTGTAGAAAGGCCAGAGCCTTGAAATAGCCTTTTTGTTCATGAACTAGAAAAATCTTGATCGTCCAAGAGGAGTGAAGAAGCTTAGTGTTCATCCAGGCTTTGGATGGCTACCATGAGAAAGATCCCTCGTGAGAAATTACACACTTCTCATAGTGTCAAAACTTACACCACCTGCATGGAACGGGACCCACAAGTCAAGAAATTAATATAAAAGTTGGTCTAGTGCCATCAAACCTCCTGGGACCTTAGGCTAAAAAAAGCACCACGCCAATTTGTAGTAACCCTTTCACAAACCAAGGCACATTGTCCTCCAACATAATAAACAACCCTTAGTAAACATGACATCACCTTAAAATAAAAATTGCAAAGTACACAAGAAAATAAACCTTCGTAAAGGAAAAACAATCAGACACAAAGAACAGCAATCACTCTAATATTTTGAAAATAGAACAATCTGAAGGAATTCCAAAGCAAGTGTGTTAAAAAATTATCACAAAGCCAGAATGAAAGAATAGAACAATGTAGTAAGAATTGAAAAAGAGCCCTAGTTCTTCTCAAAATGAATAATGTAGCTATTAAATTTGAAAAGTCCAGTGCATGAGCTAGCAGGCAGGGCACTGCTGAAGACAGAGCCTAATGACATTATCCACGTTACCCACAATGCAACCCGGCGAAACAAAGTGGGGAATCTGGAAGTCTCATTAAGAAATTTAGAGAATACAATAAGAGACAACTTATCCAGTAGGAGGCCTAGAGGGTGGAGGGGTTTCTCCTATTGGAGAGAGAGAGAGAGAGAGAGAGAGAGAGAGAATATTTGAAACTGGTGCTCAGACACATTGTGCTAAAACTTCAGGACATTGGAGAGAAAAAAGTTGTAAAAACTTATGGAGAGAAGAAATAAATGTTACTTTAAAAAAAAATGACAACCAGGACTAGGTGCAGGGTCTCCCGCCTGTAATCCTAGCTACTCAGGAGGCAGAGATCAGGAGGATCAAAGTTCCAGGCCAACCTGGGCAAAAAAGTTCATGAGACCCCCACCTCAGCCAATAAAAGTTGAGTGTGGTGGTACATGCCTCTCATCCCAGCTACACAGGAAGCAGAAATAGGAGGATTGTGCTCCAGGCCACAGTAGAAATAAGTGCAAGACCCTATTCAAAAAATAACTAAAGCAAACAAGGACTGGAGGCAAGGCTCAAGTGGTAGAACACTTGCTTAGCAAGTGCAGGGCCCTGAGTTCAAACCCCAGTACAGCCAAAAACAAAAACAACAACAACAACAAAAAACCCGACAGACTGAATAGACTCAACTAAAAGCAGACACTAAAAGTTAAGGGAATATCTTCAATGCACTCAAGGAAAAATTGTCAGTCTTCAATTCCATAGTCAAATTATCATCCAGAAGTAAATCAAAATAAAGACATTGCCAAGCAAATAAAGCCTCAAATTCAGAAATGTGTAAAAATAATAATACACCATGACTGAGTGGGACCTACCCCAGGACAGGAAGGCTGGTGTGATCTTCAACAACCAACCAGCTAAATAAAGACAGGAAGTAATATGATTGTTTCAGTAAGTTCAGAAAAGGAACTTGGAAAAATCATCTTTAAAAGTAAATGAAGAAAACCCAAACAACCGCAGGGTACCACACAGAGAGAGAATTTCATGAATCTGATGAAGACTGGAGGGCGGAAAGGTCTTCTTGGGGGTAGGTATCAGGGAGGGGGTGGGCACAAGGAAAAGGTGAGGGAGGGTGAACATGGTGGATGTGGTTTGTATCCATATATGAAAATAGAAGAATGAACCTGTTGAAATTGTTCTAAGAAGGAGGAGGGGGCAAGAGGGAGAACCGTGGAGGGGGTAAACCTAACTAAGATATAGTGTAAGCACACATGTATGTACATGTCACCATGTATCCTCCTGTGCAACTATTATATGCTAAGAAAAAAAATTTTAAAGACTGTATATTCAAAACCAATAACAAGTTCCATGCTTAATAGTGAAGCTCTGGGTGTTTTTCCCAACAAGGATTTCCACACTCACCATTTTTATTCAGTGTTGCACTGGCTGTCCTAGACATTGCAAAATGGCAAGCAAAAGAAATAAAAACATGAAGAATAAAAAATTGTTTATATCCACAGACAATTTGATGGTGTTGCCCTGAAGTTTTATCATAATGTGTGTAGGAGTACATTTGTTTTTTTTATTTTGCTCAAGCCTTAAGTATGTTCTTCCATCTAAGTACAAAAGAATTTCTAAGGCATTAAAAAAACCTTAGAACTAATAAATGAATTTAGCAAAGTCACAGGTACAAGATGTATACACAAAATTATATCCACAGATGATACGTAATAGCAGGTGACAAACAACTGGAAAATGATATTTCAGAAAAATAATGCTTATAATAGTATCAAAACCCATGAAGTACCTAGGAATTTAACAAAGGAGTCTGGCATTTGTCCACGTACAAAACATTTCAAGAACATATAAATAAATGTAGAAACATGCTATGTACATGAATTATAAGACAGTATTATTAAGACACTTTTCTGTTCCAATTGGTTATACATCCAACTCCAATCTAATTAAAAACATCTCAAAAGACTTTCGAACAGAATCGAATAAACTCATGGTAAAATGTACATGGAAAGACAGAGGACCTAGGACAGTCAGACAAGCGAGGACTGAGTCTTCTTTTTATTCTTTTGTTTAATGTTTGTTTATCGAGCACATGCTTTGTGCCAGGCTGTTCCATATCTTGGACAAATGTCATTAGGACAAAGACATAGGCATTTGCTCAAGACCTACTAACATATGAACTTCAGCAAGGACACAGAGGAAGAAGGAATGGGCGTCCAAATCAGTGAGTGGCAAGAAGCTGGGTTCAGAGATACACTGGTGAGGTTCACAGGTGGAAGGCTTCTGGCCCAGGAGAGAAGACAAAGTCAATGAGAAGGTACAATAGAGTTTCCCGATGTGGACACTTACACAGGTGGAGACACTAAGAGAGTTGTGTCATCTGGGAGGCACATTCGAGGAGACCATGGAGAAAGTAATCTTCAGTACACTTGGGGACCACAAACTGGGTATGACTGGAGCATCAATTTGATGGTGGTGGAGGAAGGACAAGAATTGAGTTTTATGTTTCAGGATGAGGGCTTTGGAGGTAAGGATGGTTACAGATTATTTTATCTCAACCCGTAGAATTCAAAATGCTTCACAATCGTCCTTAACAGCCACCATGGCGCTCTTCAGATTACAAAGCTGTACAGGCATGACCTCTCACCTGGTCTTCCGAGCAGCCCTGGAAGGTGTACAGTCCACTTTCCTCATCAAATAAACAGAGGCTCACAAAGGCCCTAGACTCTGGCATTTTGGAGCTGTGTTGTGCTGTCCCTACACTGTTTCCTTTTGTGCCCCAAATTTGCTCCAGAAAAGTGACAGGCCAAATAGCAAGAATGTGTGACAGTCCAAAGTGGACATCAGAAAGTTCTGCCTCATGTCTAATCAAAGGGGGAACTGGTGTTGGTGTTTTCACCAGCAAAGAGCTATTCCCTGGACCCCTGCAGCACCACTTCATGCTCTGATGGCTGGAGAAATGGTGGGTACATGCTCTCACGGGGATTGTTTTTCTTGCTATGCCTTTGTCCTGTTTCCCTTTTAATGGGGCTTTTTTTAAAAACTGACTCTTTAGGCACTCTTGTCCCTTGTCATCTTTCTCTAGGTTTGGGATTTGACAGGTTTTTGGGTTTTTTTCTTAGAACAATTTCTGCCCATCAGTCATTTAGCATTCAGAAATACCTACACTGCACTTAAAACATCGCATTTGTAAAAGCAGCAGTGAACTTAGTGTTGATGGCAGTATGTTTTGGGACATAACAGCACGTCAGTTCCACGGAGACTGCGCAGGTGGAGAATCTCTTGCTGCACTGGGGTTTCTAAACTGGATGAAACTGAACCCTAGGTAAATGGACAGGAATCCATGCTGTGTGATTTTTCCCACTCACAGTGATTTGTACTTGGTAAACTGCCACTCTTTTGGTGGTACTAGGGTTTGAACTCAGGGCTTTGTGCTTGCTAGGTAGGCACTGTACCCCTCGAGCCACACCTCCAGCCCTTTTTGCTCTGGTTATTTTGGAGATAGGGTCTCACTTTTTGCTCAGGCGTGCCTGGAATGTGATTCTATTTTCTGTTCCCCACTGTCACTGGGATGAGAGGCACATGCCACCATGCCCCATGCCCAGCTGTTTTCCATTGACATGGGTCTCACAACTTTTTTCTCTGGACTGTCCTGGAACTGTGATCTTCCCAATCTCAGCCTCCCACGTAGCTGAGATGACATGAAAGCACCACCGCATCCAGCTAGTGGTTGAGATAGGGTCTCTTGAAACCCACCCCCCACACACACACCCCAGGCTGTCTTCAAAGTGTGATCCCCCAACCTCACCCTCTCAATTAGCTAGGATTATCGGCATGTGGTAGTCTTTTCATTTCTTACAAAGACCAGAAGTTTTTTCACCTTGCAGAAAAAAATAGACCACTCTCTCCCCCTTCTCCACCTTCTATTGGGGAAGGATAGACACTGCCCTTCTCCTGGTCCAAGACACTTAGAATCCTCAGATCATCTGTTCCCTTCTTCTTTCTCCTTCCTTCCCCACCCTCTTTTCCCCCACTCCCTCTTCCTCCCCTCCCTCCCTCCTTCCTATATCATACATTGTATAATTTCACCACAACTCCCTAAGCACTATAATTCAGATGCTAGGAGCTTGGAGATTGAATCAGACAGGGTTCCTGAACCTAATTTGCTCTTAGTTACTAGGATACACAAGCAAGCAAATGGAGAGTGACAATATATTTTCATGCTGTGATCAGGGAAAGCATAAGGAGTCCCTGAAGAGCAGAGTAAGGGTCAAGGGAGAGATGGGAGTGAAGTTTCCCCACAAATCAGGAGCTTTCCCTTTTCTTAGCTGTACAAGGGCTTTTCACTGTGACATTTACATACATGCTTAGGATGTATCTTAATTAGAGTCACACCCTTATCCTTCTCCCTCCTCCCACCCCTTCCAAGAACAATTTCAGCAGGTTTCCTTATTCTAGTCTCATACATGTATACAAAGTACATCTACCACATTCTCTCTCCTTCACCCTGTCTGTTTCCCCTCCCTTCCCATGGGTCCCCACCCCCAGACAGGACCTCTTGTACCTGCCCAACCTTCTTTTGTTAAAGTGTCTATTGATTGCCAGATGGGTTTCCTTTGCTCTTCCCATTCAGCACACAAAGGGCACAGCTGCACGGTCTTGGTGGGGTTCCCAAGTAGCAAGACAGAGTTCTGCTCCCCCAGGGCTCACAGTCCATTGAGGGGGACTCCATGGGACACAAATACCTGGGATCCCCTGGTGGACTGTGAGATGCGATGTGCCATGGAAACCCAGGGGACACCGAGTTTCACTCCTACCATAGAGATAGGAGAAGGGCAGGGCTCTGTTCATACTGATATACATTTTCCTATAATTCAGCAAAGACTTTAGGATATGGAGAAATGTACTTGATCTGAGAAAGCCTCAATTCATCACTTGAGTGAGAAGTTATTCCTCACTTTATCTCCTGGTATTGCTTACTCACTCCAGCCCAGACATAGAAGTCAACCAAACTGTGGGAATTGAGGCCCACCCAGAGCCACCTTTTTGTGGTAGCCCATATGTGGGAGCCTGGAGGAACCCGGAGACAACTTCCCAGTAGTCAAAGCCTGTTATGGGGAGCATCTTCAGAATGGAGCATATCACTCTGTAACCTGTCAGCCACAGATGCTTGCCTAGGTAAGAAGCAGCAGTAATGCATTAAGCGTGGCAACAGGCAGCAATATGGTAGAGTTGTGGAGAGATGGACTGTGGAGTGCCACAGAACTGGGTTCAAATTGCAGTCCAGCCCTCACTGGCTGCGGGACTTGGGTTCCTCTGTCAGATGGGGATTTTGGTGGCTACTGTAGCGGTAGCGTGAGAGTTCGCTGAGCTGTGTATACAGAACCACTCCACTGTGACAGGGCACCTAACCCGTAAGGTATACAAGACAGTGTCATCCTTACTATAGTCATTCAAGGGCCAGAATGCAGCTTCCCAAATTTTTGCTTCCTTGGATCTCCAGCTGTTCAGAGACAGCCACCCGCCCTTTCTGCACTGTGAAGGTGATGTCTCCATACCACACCCACCCTCTTCTTCTTGGACTAAAAACTGTCCCCTGGCAATCTTTGCCATCTTCTGTCACAGCTTCAAATGCCAGTCACATGCCAATGATTCTCTAAGCTTTATTTTGTCTAGATTCTTTCCCAAGAACTCAGATACATGTACCCCGCTGTTGTTTTTATCAGTACTGGGGTTTGAACTCAGGACCTTGTGCTTGCTAGACAGCCATACCCCCAGCCATTTCTTTTGCCTTCCTTTATTTTTCAGCTAGGGTCTTAGACTGCTTTTGCCCACACTGGCCTCTGATAGCCATCCTCCTGTCTATACCTCCAAAGTAGCTGGGATTATAGATGTTAATTGTCACACTTGGCTTGTTTGTGAGACAGGGTCTCATTTACCACTTGCTAAATTAGAAACCAAAGCTTCCTCTTCTTTTCAGTAATAGCTATGGTCTCAGACACAATGGAAAAGCATTGATTCTAATGGCACACATATGCCAATTGCAAGTACTGTTCCAGGTGTTTGAATTCAGTTACAACATCTACTATTTTGCAAAGAACCGATTTGGCGCAAGAAACTTCATGGCCTTTCTTTGAAGAGGAAAAGAGTGGTCCTTTTACTGTTAGATACATGCACAGCAAATCTATGACCCTCCCCCTGCATCTGTCCCTATGATTCATCTGCAGAAGCTGGAGTGAGCTCCATTCGCCACTTCAGGGGCCGGCAAGTCCCCTGCGACTGAAGAGTTGAAGCCCAGGCTAGATATCCACTTGGTAAGGTGGATGTCCCCTTAGGAGGGGACACAAGCACCTGGACTTCCAAATAGTGTACTTTTTGTTATCTAAGACTGCACTTCTGTAAACACATTAGCTTTTACCAATCAACTTTGCACTTGAGGAAAATTCGAAGTTCCGCTCCTGGGCAGTGAAGGGGACAGGCCTCCTCTAAGCAGGGCCACCTGTACAGCAATTGTTAGTTTTGCTTGAGTCCGGACACAATTTGAAACAGAGATTCCGGGAGCAATTAGATAAATGGGGACATTCTTGTGTGGCTTAGCCCTTAAATCCTCTGAGATCTCACTTCTTGCACCTTGGCTTCTTAGTATCGTGTGCCTGTTTGTTTCTTTTTATCTGGCTGAAGACAGGAATGAGTGGGGGCCAGGCAAGCAGCTCACCCCCTCAGGAGCAGGAAATTAGAAGATTGGGAGCTGGCTTTAGTTAAGGAACCCTTGAGGCCCAGGCCCCCAGCCCCTCGGCAACCCCTGTGTATGCTGGTGGCCTCTGCCCAGGATTTTGTCCAGAGGACAAATCTGACTGCTTGATAATGCAAGTTGAAGTTATTTTACAAGTTTTCCACCTGTGAACTGGACATGTCCCCTACAGCTTTATCGTCCTGTGGTTTTATATTCTGACACAATTTGCAGTTGTATGATTATGCGTGGTTAAAGTATACATCTTAAAATATGCCAGGGTCCCAATGTCTTCTGTCCCAACTGTTCAGCTGGTGGATGCTATCGTGCAGCTTGTTTATTTCCTTCCTACCTCTCTCTTGTCCCTTCCCTTCCCTTCATTCTCCCCTCACCCCGATCAGACTCCCAATGGATTTCAATTCTTGCTTCCCCATGTTCATTCCAAACACATAGGAGGCACTCCTCTTACACCCCAGGACATAGAAACAATTTTAGGAGTTCACTGGTGACACTTTCCTTCGGGACAACGCATGGGAAGGAGAGTCCTGAATCCTTCAAGGAATTGCCCCTAATTGATTGAGGGGTGGGCGCCTCACATATGACAGCATAGAAAACTTTTTAACCATCTGTCTTTGACACACTACTTTTATTTTTAATTGTGTTCCATTGTTCTAGTTAGCAGAAAGCTGTTCTGCAACAAGCTCTCCTGACCTTTCCACATATGAACATCTTATGGTAACTTGTACCCCAAGAGGTCTACAGCCCATCTTTTTATTCATTTGGGGTTTGAACTCAGAGCCTCACCCTTGCTAGGCAGTGCTCTGCCAGTTGAGCCTCTCCATTAGCCGTTTTGTTTGTTTGGTATTTTCAAGACAGGGTCTCACGAACTACTTGCCATGGCTGGCTTCGAACCTCCACCCTCCTGATCATTTCCTTCTGAGTAGCTAGGATTACAGGTGTGGGCCACTGGCACCTGGCTTTATAGCTCATCTTGTATATTTTGCACAGGAGACCTGGAATCAACCATTGTTCTTCAAAGAGTCCTGGCATATTTCAGTGGGAAATAGTGTTGAAAGGTCACAAGCTGGAGGTTAGCAATGTATTTGAAATACATCGATTCTTTGTTCTTTTGGTGGACAGGGCTAGGGATCACGCACCGTTTAGAAAGCAAAACTTAAAGAGGTCTTCTTAAAAATTTCCACTACTGAGAAAGAACACAATGCATTTGACTTAACACTTTATTTTATAATATTTGTTTCTCTTACTCTGAAAAGAGCTTTTCCTAATAACATTCACTTTATCATTTTTATATTGTAATGTGTGTTTATATACAATTTGTTTTATTCTAATATGTGTTAAAACACTAATATCATAGCTCCTAAGAAAAGACAGGATATAACTTAATATTTCTCTTTGTTTCTTCGTATTGTGTGGCTATTCCACCATGGATATGCAGTGAAAATATTGTTTCAACAATCATCAAATTATTCTGTTCTGTGTGAATATGCCATCAACTTGACATACAGATAGGTGTCTTTATTTGAATGCATTTTCAACTTTAATGG
This sequence comes from Castor canadensis, assembly GCF_047511655.1. NCBI lineage: Eukaryota > Metazoa > Chordata > Mammalia > Rodentia > Castoridae > Castor > Castor canadensis. The sequence continues at coordinate 4,143,099 of NC_133405.1, read as the reverse complement.
ATTGATATTTTCCCTTTGATGTAATTTTGCTTTTAAATGATACAAAATATCAAGTGGTTCTAAATCCAAAAGTATACGACAAAATATTTAGAGCTTTAGTTTCCATCTTGGTCTCCTCTCTCCATTTTTCTCTTGTCTGACTTCAGCTACAGGCAAATACTTTTTGATACTTTTTCACTTATTCTTTCACTATTAAATGTCCAAAAAAAGCCCCACATTCTTTATACAAAAATCCCTTTCCTGTCATCTGCACCTCACAGTCTTCATTTAGCTCTAACTGTCAGGTTAAAATCTCAGCTGTGCCATTTTGCAGCCATGCATCAAGGCCTGTCTATTCACTCTGAGTTCCGCAGGTCAAACTGCTACTAACGTTGAGAAACGTGTGACGTTGCAAACAGTGTGGCAATAAAGAGCCTGCACATACATGATTGCATGTCTTTGTCAGTGTATTTTGGGGTTCATTCACGGATGTAGAATTGTTGGCTCAAAGGGTGAATGAATATGCGATTTTGCTAGATACTGTCCAATTCTTCCCCACAGGACCCCCGCCATTTTAGAGCGAGCATCTTAGAAGCACAAATCTGACCATCTCTCTTCCCCGTCAGAAATTCTTCTGTGGGATGACCACAGACCCCAGGATGAAGTCTCAGCTCCTCATCAAAGGCTAAAAGTCTAGGTGTGACTTGGCTCTCTGGGCCTCCCCAGCCTCAGACCACCCTGAGCTCAACTGTTCTCTCTCCTTTGTGACTTTTCTTGTGTTAGAATTCTTTTCTCCCCTTTCTCTGTTGACCTCCCACTGACCCTACAGGATTCAGTTTAGCTGTCACTCTACAAGGCCTTTCCTAATGACTGCCCCTTTCCTAATGACATGGCTTGCTTAGGTAGCCCTTCTCTGTGCTGCTACAATCCTCTGGGCTTCCCTGACCACAGACCTGACCACTGTGTGGACAATGGCTGCTCAGAAGCCCAGCCTTCCCTGCTCCCAGCCTTCTACTGGGAGCAGGGGCTTTCAGCAGAGGAGTGACACACTTAGACCTCCGCAATAGATTTGAGCCTTGGTCCACGTGTGGAAGAAGGTCCAGAGGGAGCCAAGACAAGAGGCACCAGGCCACTGGACAGGCTGTTGCCACTTTCCAGGCAAGAAGAGTTGGGTAGCAAGGAGGAGGAACAGAATGTAATGTATATTTTAGAGTCACTCAGACAGGAGTGGTGGTGATTGGGTGTGACAGTTGAGAGGGTAGAGGAGGACTCCATGTTTTCCAGTTTGGCCAACTAAAGGAGGGAGAGGAGGACGAAGGAACCAGTTTTTGAGGAGGCTAATGAATTTCATTCGGACAAGTTGAGTTCCAGGAGCCTGTGGAACCTCCCAGTGATGACAACACTTTCTGTGCTTAGGCCTGTCATATTATGTGCCCTTGACACATAATAATGACACTTGGGGCCTCTTGGCTTCAGTACAGCACAATCCCAGGTAATCCTGTGTTCCAGAGTTTTCTACTTGGGTGTCAGAAGCACTTCAGTATGGTGGCACAGTATTAGGGTAGAGGTTAAGAACACTGGCCTTGGAGTAGATAGCTGGTAATTAAGCTAATATGACCTTGCCAAGTTATTCTTTGTGCCTTCATTTTTCATCTGCAAAATGACCGTGATAACAACCACACCTCTGTTGAGGGGCTATCAGGAGAATGAAATCTGTTCAAGCACTTTCAAAGACGGCCTGCACAGGAGAAGCACTGTATCTTTTTTCCAGTCCTTCCTCCAAATCCACTCCTCCTCTGCATTCCTTGGCCATAGGTGGGACACAAGGTGCATTCTGTCCTTATGCCTCCCTTTCCCCACCCTTTGGATTCCATCCATCAACAAGTCCCAGGCTACATCCACAGGCTATCTTCGTCCAATCTTAGCTGCGTTGGTCCTCTGCCTGGAAGGCAGTGACAGCCTCCTAGTGGCTCTCACTCATGGCTTTGCATCTCCCAACGCTCCTCCCTGCAGCCAGAGGGAACTTTTCAAAGCACTTTGCACAGAGAGCACTAGTTGGCTCTTTCCTGCTTCCAGCCAGCTGAGGTGCGCATCCAGCATGGGTCAGACCTTCTGGCTCAGTTCCAACCCTCGCTGGTGACACCTTCATAGCCAGCCACATGGAGGCCCTGGCTGGGTGTTCTCCTGAGAAGGTGCCAGATCTAGAATGGTCATCCTAGGTGCAGCTGGACCACTTCGCGGCCCCTTGATATTGTTAACTCCTGGCATTTGCACAGCTTGGGTTTGTCCCGTGAGGAAGGACAGTGTCAGAGAGGGCGCCAGAGCTTTCTCGGGCTCCCACAACAGGTTTTTCCACTTCTGTCTTTCCCCCCACGTTTCTTGAGCTGTGTATGAAGCTTGTGCTTAGACATGGAGAATGTGGGATGATTTCTGTCTCCTGCCCTTCCTCTAGCTGGCCTGGCCCTCAAGGTCAGCCACAGGCGAACTGGTCAGCAAGCTGTCAGGGTGATTTATGGGACACCTTGGCTTAGGATGGCCTTGCCCCTGGAGCCTCTGTACCTGCCCTTTTGAAGAAGCAACACGGAGTTTCATGCCAAGGACCCCAGTGAAGCTGTGCTAGTGGCTGTGGGGCACAGCGGCCTCTCCCTGCATCCTGTCGCCCAGATACTGGAGTCCCCATGAAGACCAGATGCCCAGGGAGCCCCCAGCTTCCTCCCTGGGGCCCGCGCCCTCCAGCAGCATAGAGCGGCTCTGCAGTGCCACCCAGAGGCTGCCAGCGCCACAAGGCAGAGCTGGTTTTGCCTCTGAACTTGGACCGGTACTTTGGGGGGTTGAGCTGCATTTGGAGAAGGCCGGTTCTGGGTGTGTGGCTCATGTCTAGTCCCCTCGGAGCTTGTCTCTTGCAGCAGTTTCTGCCCGCCAGCACACTTAGGACCCTGGAAAGCTCTGGAACAGCCCAGAGCCCCTACCTGAAGTTGGCATTCAGATGGTCCAGCTTGCCTGCCTTCTTTTACAGATGAGGACAAGGAGGCTCAGAGAAGAGAAAGGCCAAGGGCAAGGCCAGCAGGGAGTCAGTGAGCCAGGATCCAGCAAATCCTAAAACCTCCAAACCTCTGGTCTTCACCAAATGGTGAAACAGAAGAGCAAGTCCTGCCAAACAACCAGGTGCAAGATGGATTTCCCAAGGGAAGCCACACGTAGGACCATTGTGCGGGGCAGGGTGGGGAGAGCGAGCTGGGTAACTGCAAAGGATATTTAAATGTCTGCCTCACACCACACATTCATTTAACACCCACATGGATTAACAGGGCAATGTCACACTGCAGAAAGCATCGATTGACATTCATGTAGGCTCCCAGAAGGGAGGACATTCTAAATATAGTACCACGCTCAGAAACCTTCAAGGGAAACAGCCATAAATTAACTGCAGCTCGAACCTTCTGTGCATTAAACGCATAAAGTTAAAAACAGAAATAACATACCTGGAAAGTCGCCACATAATAGAAAGACAGCGATTAATGTCCTTAATATATAAGGAGCTTTTACAAATCAAGAGGATAAAGACACATCCCCGCCATGCCCCAAGACTGGAAAAATACACGAAGCAACTCATCACAGGACTGGTTCCTAAGAAACATGTTCGCCTTCACAGTAATCAAGGAACCGATAATTAAAACCACACAGAGATTACGGTTTTTTTTACACTACTAAAGGAACAAACCCTTCAGAGCAGAACTAATTCATGGAGAAGGCTGCTCTCATGTTCTGCTGGAGGAGGGAGGAGTCTCACAAACATCACCCAGGGAAGTTCCTTTTAACAGGTTGGAAACAACCTAAATAAGTATGCAACCATTTGAAATGACAAGAGGTGTATTGTCACTCACTTGCCAAGATATTCAAGCTATATTATTAGATGAAATAAGCAGGTTGGAAGAAAAGTGCGTGTATAATATGATTCCTTTTGTATGCATAAAAGTGACACGGGGGTGACATAAAGAAGAATTAAAACCTTAACTGTAATCGCCTCAACAGGGGAAACAGAAGGGTTATTGTGGCTGTTTGGCTTTTTTCTTTTGGCTTCTATGTTCTTTTTATTCAACACACAAATATCTGTACTGGCGCTCTCTCTCTCTCTCTCTCTCTCTCTCTCTCTCTCAGCCTTTATTCTTTTTTACTTCCTTAGGGTTTTGGAATCACAAGAGTAACACAGGCTTATTGTGAAAAATTGAAGCCAGACAGGCGTCCATGTATAAAGGCTTCCCTTTTCCCCACTCCATTCCCCAGAGAGGACAGCTGTGAGCAGGTTGGTATATATTCTCCAGACATTGTGTGCACATATAAACACTAAATGTATATTTTAACATAACTAGCGTCACACTATATACATTGTGCTGTAACTTGCTTTTTTCACTAAACAATATGTCATGGACATCTTTCCTGTCAATACAGAGAGCCTTGCCTTATGTTTAAAAAATCTGTGCTTTTCAACAGCTGCATATTGTCTTGTGCAGACATGCCCAAATCTTTATTCTCGGGGAGCGTGATGCTTCTGCTTTGTTCTTTTTGCTCAAGATTACTTTGGCTGTTTGGGGTCCTTTGTGGTTCCACACAAGTTTTAGGATTTTTTTCTACTTCTGTGTAAAGTGCCATTGGGATTTCGAGAGGGATTGCATTGGATCTATCTTTCATCAATGTCCTGTAGTTTTTAGTGCACGCATCTTTCTCCTCCTTCAGTAAACTTTGTTCTAAGTATTTTCAAAGTACCTTCTAAGCTCTTGCTTAGACACCGGGCAAAACCTCTGGATAAGTGTCTCCTTCCTCACCAACAACCCTGCTCTCTAAGGATAACCACCTGAGGTTGGCATTCAGATGGCCCAGCTTGCCTGCCTTCTTTCACAGATGAGGACAGGAGGCTCAGAGAAGAGAAAGGCCAAGGCCAAGGCCAGCGGGGCGTCAGTGAGCCAGGATCCAGCAAATCCTAATCCTAATTTGTGGATTAGGATTCCCTCCCCACCCTTCCCTTCCCCTCCCCTCCCCTCCCCTCCCCTTCTTTCCCTTCCCTTCCCTTCCCTTCCTTCCCTTCCCTCCCCTCCCCTTCCCTTCTTTTCTTTTTATCGTCTTCTTTGTCTGCTTACCAAGACTATTTCAGGAATAAAACTTATTTTCTCACCCTAAAATGGACACATACTAATTAGGCAAAATTTGGGTAGTGAACACAAAAGCAAGAGAAAGACACAATCCAGTGCTGGCTAGGGCTGTTTTCCTGTGTCTCTGGCTTCCGTCTGCCATCAGCACTTCAGTCAGTTTTCACAATTGCGGATCCACCGAGAGCCCCCTTCCATCTGCTATGAGTCTATGTGGTTTTCATCCTGGTTTTGCTTGAGGCCGTGGCTCTAGAGCAGTCAGGAGCACATGGCAGTGCGCAGCTAACCACCCTGAAGCCCGTGTGTTCTGCCTGGTGTCCCTTCCACTGCCGCCCCGGGCCAGATGGCATCTCGGGGAACACAAGACTCTATGTGAAGAGACTCATGGCTCAACTTCAGCTTCCAATGTACCATCGGGGCCTTGGGCACCTTTGGGGCTTAGGCCTGTAGTCAGTTGCACTGAATCCTTTTGGCCACAGGCAGGGCAAGCACTCCCATTTGACATTTGGGATCACTGGGATTCAGTGGGCAGCTCCTAGCTCTAAGGCACCCAGAACAGTCATTGCCACAGTAAGCACTCCAAACATTTGCTAAATAAAATGCCTAAGTTGCTACATTCAACATGGCCAGCCCGGAGGTACCAACTTCCCTAAAAGAGGGAGCACGATTGCATTTGTTTCCTGTCTGCCTAGTATCTTGCATAACTGCTTGTTTGAAAATGTTGCAGGAACGTTACAGAAAGTATGACTGACCAGCAAGAATAAGACTCAAACCCAGGTGGTTGTGGGAAAGGAAGGTTTATTACGCTAGCAGGCCAGCACCTGGATAGCTCCAAAACGGCACAGGCCCCAGCAAGATAGCTGGATGTAGGGGCCCCAGCTAAGGCAAAGGGCTTTACTCATCTTTGGTTCTTTTCCCAGCTTTGATCTTTCTCTGGGTCTCCTTATCAAAAACACTAAGAAGGTGCTGGAACTATTGCAGGTGACTTCTAACCGCCCAGTGTGATGGCTAGAGACAGGCTGTGTTCTTGTGACTGCCCTGCTCAGAAAATGATGAACCTCAGAACGGCTCACCCCCACTTGCAAAGGGCTCTCTGTGGAGAGGCCTCCCCAACAGCCCTATCCGTGTGTCTGCCCCGGAAGTGCAGTTTGTTGGAAAGTCCCACTCAAAGACTCTGTGCCATGGAATACATCACTCACGTGGTTCTGGCGCTGGGCTGCCTTTCTATTTCATAACAGCAAAGACACTTTCCTTCCGTGAAGGACGCCACACATAACTCCTAGTCCAAATCAGAGTCCCCCTGGGAAAAGAAGGTATACACCATTCACCCCAGGGCTTCAGTATACAAAAATGTCCTGGAAGGAAACTGTCAATGGACTTTTTTGTCTGTAGTGCTGGGGATGGAACTCAGGGTGTCACACTTGCTAGGCAAGTGCTGTGCCACTTGAGCCATGCCCCCAGCCATTTTTGGGGAGGATCTTCAATGGGCTTTGCCTGGGCTGGCCTCTGACCATGGTCTTCCTATCTGCCTCCTGTGTAGCTGGGACTGCAGGTGTGCACCACTGTGCCTGCTCCCCACAGAGAAGCTTTTAAGAAAATGGCTGTTAAACTGTGTAATGCAAAAGAGAAAACTGAAATACTGACAATTAGAGAGAGGGCACAGGGCGTTGCACTCAGGTTGTGAGGCTACAGTGCTGGTCGCTGCCAGCTCTCAGTGACACCATGCAGACGCTGGCACATCCCTTCCCTTAGTTCATCTTCAAGGCAGTTTAGGGACAGGGTGGTACGGCCCTGTGGAAAGAGTACCCGCTCCACCTGTAGGGCCCAGGAAGCTACATGATGAAGTAGACTGAGAGGGGAACCTGCATGTTCCTGGTGAAAGAGAAGCCAAGGCAGGGGACAAAGGCCCCAACTCTGGCAATTCAAGCACAGGGAGGGAGAGTCACAGTAGAAATAAAGATGAGGGCTGAACAGAACACAGCTCCAATCTAAAAACTCACTTTATTTCGGTGGCGGGGGGTATAGAGAGATACCAAGTGCAAGTGACTACACATCCATATGGCTAGGTCTTACAGTGCTTTGGAGCCACATAAACACTGGGAGAGAGATTATTGTATGAAAAAGAACACGCTCTGAGTACGAAATTGGGGGCATTTTTATTTTCGGCGTCTATCACCCTGACTTTAGCATTACTTCCCTGCCACTGTCATTGGATGCTCACCACAGCACCCTGAAGGATGCCGGGCAGGGCTCATTCTCATTTGAGAGATGAGGAAATTGCAGCTGCAGCCATTACCACCCAAGCAGTGAGACAAGAGTGCACAGGAGCCGGATCTAGAACCCAGGCTTAGGGTTCTGCAGCCCACCTCACCCAGGAAGTTGGCCTCTCCACCCCCAGTCAGATTGTTGCATGAATGGTCTTGGGACACTTTTTTTTTTTGAGCATTTCACAAGGAGTGTCCACAGCGAGGCCCAGGTATCAGTTCCTGGATAAGTAATACAGCCAGGTCAAGGTGTACTACCTGACCTGAAGGCTCTGGAGCAGGAGGGCAGCCCCACCCAGCGGCCCGCCCTTCACCACCTTCCCACGTCCAGATCCAATGTCAGGGCTTCAGTCTGATGATGCTCTAAGATTGGAAGGTGACAGCTAGTTGAAAACACAACTGAGTTTTACTTACCCATAAGGAACGACGACAAGTGGTTTGAAGGTAAATGGATGCAATTGGAGGACGTCATGCTAAGTGAAGTAAGCCAGGCTCAGAAACACAAAAGTCACATGTGTTCTCTCATACATGGACGATAGATCCAAAGATAAACATACACACAAAAACAAGCATGATCATGTACAAACTCAGTTGTAGAACATGTTTGTGGAACTACTCTATGGAACTCAGGGAAAGAGGGAAAGAAAAGAAAAGGATAAAGCATCATGATATCGTAAAACATAACATCTATGAATAATATTAATACACACCAATATTAATAGCAGTGAAAAACTGAAAATGACCTAAATGTACAAATGAACCAGCTCCTGCCCAACCACCTTGGTCGCCCTCTAGGACATGGCTTCACAGAGCATGTACCTTCCAGGTTGGCTTTCCCCCTCTCCACCAGCAAAGAAGACAGGTAGGGGCTTTTCATCTTGGAAAAATAATACACAAACCTTCCAGACAAATTGTCAAACCACCAGATAGGGAAAAGTAGAAACTAGAAATCATTCCTCGTTCTTCCAACCAGTGTGAGCCAGGGTCGACATTTTCCTGCATATCTGGATCGTGTGTGCATACGTGCGTGGATGTATGCAAATGCAGTGGACTCTTACAAAGTTTCTGTGGCACCATCCAGCTTGGATCTTGGTTTTTAAATCTCGAGAATTTTCCAATATCATTTAATACTGTTTTAAAACAGAGGAAAACAACTCCATTATTTGAATGTGCCAAATTAAGGCAACCATTCTCATGGTTTTGTACATTTAGCTCATTTTCAGCGTTTCACCACTGTTGATATTGGTGTGTATTAATATTAAATGCTCCTGAATGTAGTAATGGATAATAGTTAACAATCAAATGCTAGCAACTTTACATGGACTCAGGGCCTACACCTACTCAGCAAGGGTGCTAGCCAGGGGTCAAAGTGGAGGGTATAAATCCAGCCCACTCTCTAACCTGCAGGCTCAGGGGTAATGCACCCACTTGGAATAAGGGGTGCAGCCTTTTCATTTGCACTAAGCCCCTGATCTGCCAAGCCCTGGACATCTGCCTGGGAAAGAAGCAATGTATCCAGGAACAGAGCTGTTTGGTACCCAAGGCCAAGTGCACTAGGAGGCAGATGCCACTTTCTCTGCTTCATCACTGGATACTCTATATTGTGATTGTAGCACCGTTCAAACTATTGACTGCCAAGTTACAAAATCAACCTGCTTTGCATGGTTGGGGATTGTAGTCAGTGCCAACCATCTCCTGTTCCTCCTCCTCCTCCTCCTTTCTTCTTCTCCTTCTCCTTCTTCTCCTCCTTCTTCTCCTTCTCTTTCTTCTTTCCCTTCCCCTCCTCCTCCTCCTTCCCCAGTGCTTTTGCTTTCCTTATTTTTCCATATAGGATTGTGAATTTTTGCCCAGGACCAGCCTCAAACCTTGATCCTCCTATTTACGGCCTTCTGCATAGTGGGTATCACAGGCGTACAACACCATGCCTCGTCCCTTCAATGGGTCCTTCTAACATCAAAAGTCTAAAGTACGTGGGAATGAGTCAAAGAAGAGATGCACAAGGGAATTAGAGAAGTCCTGAACAAATTAAGAAACATGTTCACAAGTGGGCATCTCACACTCTAAAGATGCTCATTGTCTTTCAGATTGATGTGCAGATTTGATGCATTTCTTTTTTGTGTTTTCATTTTATTCTTGAGTTATCATCCATTACTAATATGAGAGGACTTCATTGTGATATTCTGTCCATGTGTACAGTGTACATTGAACAAGTTCACCCCCACTGCTTTTCATGGCACTTGACAAGCAGAATTCATGGATTTATATGGGAGAAGAAATCTCCAAGAAAATCCAAGGCAGTTCTGAAGATGAAGCAGGTGAGGGGCCTGACCGTCGCAGATATCAAAGCCATCTTTGTAGATCCTTGAGGTTGGTGAAAGGGAGTGGAGAATTTACAAAATGGTAATGAAATAACTGATTATGTGTTTTCAAAAAATTGAATTGGATCCCTACCTCTCACCAAACACAAAAATATATTCCATGTGAATTAAACACTAGCATGTGGGGTTCAGGTTCAGGTAAAATACAGGAAATGTTCCCACTAGTTACAAAGGAAAATTCTGGAACAAATACATAATTATCAGAACCTTCTTGAAAGTTAGAGTCCTGACTGGGGATCTTAGAAGTCAAGGGATGGCCAGCAGTGTGTTCTCTAGATGAGTTTGGTCTGTGGTTTCTATGCTTGGTGCAATAGAAAAACCTAGGTACTAGGTTTACAGCCCAGAAACCCCAATGGGCAGACAGAAAAGCAGTCCTAGGACCAGCCAGTCATCTCCAGGACTGGGAAGAGGGAAGCCCTGCAGAACAGAACCCTTTTCATTAAACCTGCTGCATTCCAGGTAAACACCACAAAAAAGGCCATGACCCCACGATGATGCCAAGACTGGGATTCTTAGAAAAGGCATCTAAACCACGATCATTAAAATGGATGAGCTGGACTTCCTCAAAATTAAAAACATTTACTTTGCAAAGGACACGGGAAAAAGACTAAAAAGACAAGCTATAGACTAGGAAAAAGTATTTGTAAGGCAAATGTATTCAGAATACCTAAAGAATTGTCAAAACTGAGTAGTAAGAAAGCAAATGATTCAGGCAGGCATGGTGGTGCACACCTGTAATCCCTTCTACTTAGGAGGTGGAGACAGAAGGATCATGGGTCTGAGGCATGGCTCAAATAGTACTCGAGGCTTTGCAAGCTTGGGGCCCTGAGTTTGATCCCCAATACCACAAAAGTAAGCAATTCACTTGGGCAAAAAACCCAAAGACTTAAACTGATACTTTTTCACCAAAGAGGAGACTGAGATGACAAATAGACCCTTGAAAGATGCTTATTAGCAATAAGCCAACCCCAAATGGGCAATGCTATTGTCAGGCATTCCGTGGAGTGGCAAGTCCAGGTGTCGTCCATTAATACATGAGCAGATGCTCCAGTCAATAAATGCGCGTTAAAATCCACCAGAACACGCACATTTCGTGTTTTCTCCGGCTGCCATAGCAAAATTGGCTTTCTAGCACTGGGGCAAGGTCTTGAACAACAGAGATCTCTTCTGTCACAGTCCTGGAGGCTGGAAGGTCAATGCTGCTGCCAGGGCTGGTTCCAGTTCCAGTAGAAACTCACACAGCCGGAGACACGTGTGTACAGGAACCTTCCTATGTGCAGAGTCACATGTCACTCACAGCAAATGTCCACTGCCAGTGGACAGCATTAAAAACTTAACATGGATGTGCACTTGGGACCCTGCTAGATAAGTCGGGACCGTAAATCAAATCCAGCCACGGTGCACGCAATGATGCTACGGATCTTTTTAGGAGTCTTAGCAGCATAACTTTGGCTCAAAAGCATGAGTCAGAATAACACACAATGCAATATAAGGCTCAAAACCAAATATAGCTTAAGCAATATGGTGTTAAATGCATAGGAGTGCTACATTTAAGGAAAATCAAAGGAGTAAGAAATTAAACAACAGAACAGCGATTAGCTCCCAGAGACAAAGGAAAGGGAAACACGAGTTGGAATTAAACCCATGATCACAATTCTTTACAAACAATAAAAGGATTCTACCTACTCATTTAACCAACATTCTTTGCTAGGCAGCCTCTAAAATGTGTCACCTCCCAAAGAACCTCACCTTCTGGGATTTGTGTCCCCTCTCCTTGATCGAAACCTAGACCCGGTGACCTATAGCTCATAGACAGAATATGGCCAAAGCGATGGGGTGCCACTTCCAGGATTAGGGTTCAGAAAGACCGTGGCTCCATCCTACTTGTCTACTCTTGGTCTCCTCCTCCTTCGCTTGCTCTAATGGAAGCCGGCTACCATGCTATGAAATCCCTTCAAGGAGGACCCGAGGGCAGTCTCTGGGTAACAGCTGGGCTCCAAGGACCCGAGGCCCTCAGGTCAGTGACCTGGGAAGAGCTGAATCCTGTCACCAATCACAAAAGTAAGCCTAGAGGCAGGTCCTCCCCCAGTAAAGCCCTGGGGTGATGTAGCTCTGGCCCACACAAGGATTGCAGCCACGTGGAAGAGGCCGAGTCCAGCCACACCTGGACTCCAGACCCGCGTGAGACAATAAATAATGAATGTTTGTGGTTTAAACCACTAGGTTTTGGATGTAACTGTGTGGAGCAGTAGATAACAAACATGAAGTGTACTTCTGTGATTTTATCTAAACAAATTAGGCATGTCCACGCAGACGTGTAAGTCTTTGTCCATCACAGAGACACATATGAGGGTGACAAAATGAAAATGGAAATGTTCAACAGTAACAGAAGAGCTAAATGCATTAGGACACACTTATAATGCCATAAAAATGACAATATACACATTAATGGATAATAAATAAAGTTCACAAGTTAGAGGAAATGAACCTATTCCTTGAAAGACATAAAGCACCGCTATTCATCCAAGAAGAGTTACATCACAGGAAGTCTCATGTCTGTCGGACGAATGGGTGGAACTCTGAGTTGACAGTCATTCCACAGATTTAGAGACCTACATGGCTTCCTTTGAAAATTCTACCAAACATTAAAAGAATATTTAAGACCAACTCTACCAAGACTTCCAGAAAACAGAAGGTGAGAGATATTTTGGGGTTATTTTCTGATGCCAGCATTACCCCTCAGACCAAACTGCACAAAGACAGTGTAAGGAAAAACACCCCAAATACTACAAAACCAATATCCCTCACTGCAAACATCCTTAACAAAATATTAGCAAATTGATCGGGCAATTCTAAAAAGGCTACTATATCATAAGCAGGTGATGTTTATTTGGGGAATGCAAATTTGGTCCCATATTCAGACAAAAGCAATGTAATCGGCCCTATTTCCAGGGTAAAGAAGGAAAACCAGGTAGTCACACATTCATTCATAATAAAACTCTCCACAAACTAAGAAAAAAGGGAACTTTCTCTTCTTGACAAAGGTATTTAGAACAAATATGCTTCTAAGATACAATCAATGGTGACAGATTAAGTACACCCCCCAAGATGGCTTTTTAACGCAAAAGTGAAGTTCTCTGTCTGCACAGGCAACATGATTGTCTAGGTAAAAACTCCCAAGGGGTTCACAAAGAGTCAGTTATACTTCTTTATGCTAGCAAGACAATGGCAAATTGAAATGTAAAGAAGTATTAATTAAAAGAAGAATAAAGTTACAAATGTCCCAGTAAACAGGAGGAGGTGGGTATTGGTGACAGGACTGACTCATGAATCAACTGAACAGAGCAAAGTACAGAAATAAACACAGTCAACTGGCTGTTGACAAGATACAAAGGCAATTGAACTAACAGAGTTTTTAAGCAGAGGGGGTCAAGTAATGACCTTTAACCCATATATTGTATCATCTATGAAAATTCATTCGGGATTGCTCAGGAGACTGGAGCAGTGGCTCAAGAGGTAGAGCGCCTGCTTTGTAAGCAGGAAGCCTTGAGCTCAAACCCCAGGCCCATCAAAACAGAAAAAGAAAAAAAGAAAGAAATCAAAATTGCTCATGGACTTCAACTGAAGACCTAAAAACTATACAATTGCTGGTAGTTGACATAGGAGGAAATCTTTGTGACCTTGACTTATGCAAAGCTTGTTTAGATAGGACACACAAAGTAGAAAAAAAACTGATACAATGTATAAATTGGACTTAATGAAAATAAAAAATCAATTGTGCTCTTCAAGAAATAAAGTCAAGGAGGCTGGGCAGTGGCCTATGCCTGTAATTCCAGATACTGGGAGGCAGAGATTGTGAAGGTTGATGTTCAAGGCCAACCCAGGTGAAAAAACGCTCATGAGACCCCATCTCAAGCAAAGGCTGGGCATTGTAGTACACTCCTGTCATCCCAGCTACTACTTGGGAAGCATAAATAGGAGGATTTCAGTCCAGGCTAGCTGGGGCATAAATGCAAGACCTAGCTGGGGCATAAATGCAAGACCCAATCCCCCAAATAACCAAAGTAAAACGGGCTGGGGGTGGGGCTCAAAGGGTAGACCACCAGTCAGGAAAGTGAAGACCCTGAGTTCAACCCTCAGCACCACCATCAAAGAAAACCAAAAAAAAAAAAAAACCCAAAAAAACAACTGTAGTTAAGAAAATGAAGTGACAGGTCCCAGAAAAAGAAGGAAAGACTGGCAAAGCACACATCCGATACAGCACCAGTAATCACAATCTATGAAGAGCTCCGTAAGCTAATGTGCCTGTGTCCCCCGAAGTTATCCAAGCCTCACCCTTGGGACCTATGCATGGCACCAGCCATGCCAAAAGGAGACTTGCAGTTGTGATTTAATTAAGGCCTAGAGCTGGGAGATTATCCAGGCAGGCCCCAAATGTAATAACAAGCATTTGAGTGAGAGAGTTGACTACAGGAAGAATGCAGCATGACCACAGAGGCAGAGCTCAGCTGATGTGGCCACAGCCCTGGAATACCAGCAACCAAACAGCTGAAAGAGACAGGGAACAAATTCTCCCCTTGGACTTCCAGAAGGAACTAACCCTGGTCCCACCTTGACTGAGCCCTTGATTGACACCACGTAAGACTCAGATCTGACTTCTGGCTCCCAGAAGCACTCTAATTGGAAAACAGGCAGAATACCTGAACTGATGCCTCACCAAAGAGGAGAGGAAAACTGCAAGAGAGAGGGAGGGAGGGAGGGAGCGAGAGAGCTGCCAGAGAGAGAGAGAGAGAGAGAGAGGAGTTTTGTCTCCATCACGTGAAGGCACAAGGAAAAGATGACTGTGTGACTAGGAGGAGGGCCCCTCACCAAGAGCATAATTACAAACGCCACGCTGGCACCCTGACTGTGGACATCCAGCATCCAGAACTGTGAGAGATAAGTGGCTTAAACACCAAGTGGTTTCTGTTACAGCATCTATTCATGCACACACATACACACATGTGCACATGTACTCGTGTTCATCTACCCAGAAGAAAACACATAAGCATATTAACAGTGGTCACCCTTGGTCCTCAGTATCTCTCACTCACTCACTCTCTCCTCTACGTGACCTTGTTTTCTACATTAGTGAAGTGACAAAACTGTTTCAGGGCATTTGTACTTGCTGTTCTGTTTGCCTGGGACAATGGTTTGGCTCCTGGCATCCCAGAGGCTTCAGAGATACCATGCTGTCCCTGTCCACTACATCCGAAGTGGTTCCCCCATCACTATCAGTCCCCTCACCCTACTTTAGTTTTTCTTCATGGCAGTCATCGCTGGGTTTCACCAAGTCACTGGAGTTTAGCTCTTAGGGCTCACGTCGTCACAGCAAGTTGATCTTACAGCTCTCTCTGCTGTCATCCTCCAGGAAAGTCAGAGAAGACTCTCTGAGTGCCTCACTGCAAGATCTTCTGTACTTCATGCGTCATTACACATTCTGGGTACTCCCAGTCTGTTCTACTGTGTTCTTAGGTAAGAAGAAGCCCAACTCAGTGATGTGATGTGGTCCCATTGAACAGAAAGGGGGGCAGGCAAGCTTCACAGTGCAGGCCCTCATTAGCTAAGATTGTGAAGGGTTTTGCTTCCCTCCCTGCCTCTGTGCCAGCTGCAAGGGTCATGGTGGCTCCGCAGAGGCCCAGCAGCTGCCAGCCATGGCCACAAGTGTTTACCCTGCCACACTGGCAGACACCCCAGCTCCTTGCCAGCCTCTGCACCTTCCCTACTTGACTGTGAGCAGCTTTTCACCCTCAAGGCACCTTACCTCTAAGAGTCCTCTCTTGAAGGATCCTCTCCTGCCCCAGAAGGAAGCGCTTGGCAAAAGCGGGAGAGATCCAGGGTGCAGATTCAAGCTGATGTCATCAATGCACAGGTTCTCTCACTGGTAGGACCCCTCCACCATCACACGTACAAACAACCCCCTTTCCTGTTCCAACTCCCCTTACCTGCTGTTTCCCCAAATCATTGGAAACCTCTTAAGAGTTCCTTTGTTAAGTGGTCACCTCCCTCCTGTATGGTTTAAACTCAATAAAGGCAGATCTTTTTGTCCATTGGTTAGTCCTGAAAAGAACCTACCAGGTAGGTACCTATCATGGTTCCCAGTTTACAGATAAACAAACTGAGGCACAGAGAACGAAGTAACTTGTTCAAAGTTACACAGCTAGTGAGTAACAGAATTAGAATTTGAAGCCTGGCTTACTCTTTACCACCAAAACCTCACAACAAAATAGTGCCTCACACACAGTAGCACCCAATAAATGAATGCGAGGCTAAATCAATGAATGGAATTGTGATGCTCCCCCACGCGGGGGATACAGTCTGCTAGTCTACCATCACCACAACCTCCCATCCCCGCCTGGCTCTCTCAGATGCCCTGTGTTTTCTCAACAGTCATCCCTTCCTCTCCTCCCCTCCTTTGTCCATTCCTTGCCCCCTCCTTCCCTCTTTTTCCCCTCCCTCCTTTCTCTGGGCAATGTGGGGGAGGGAGGGAGGGAGGGAGTACTGTGTGAGAAAGTCACACAGTACTTTCCAGTCAGTTGTTCCTTTGGGCATTTTGCTGGGCCATAAATGCTCTCTGAGCCCCCTACCTGGAGAGCTGCAAACATACCTGAAGCAAGTTCTCGGAGCACAATTGACTGACCACCTGAAGGGAGGTCAGGGCCAGGGAGAGAGCCACTGTCCATCTCTGAAACAAAGCAGCTGAGATGAATGCTGGAGAAGGGACAGCTAGGGTCAGGGGTGATGAATTAGGATTTGCCATTCCAAATCCGCCATGGACAAACACAGGACTTCAAAAGAGACCAGGGAGAAGTGTACCACAGGTGAAGGGAAAGTGGCGGAGACCTAAGCCTGCATTTGGGGCAGGTGCTCCCCATGGAGGGTGAAGACAAGGCTTTGTGGACCCAAGGAGGGATGCCAGTGGCCGCTCCTGGTTGCTGCCTGGTACCTCCTCCCCAGAAAAGGTGTCTTTCCTCCACCTTCCACATCACCCCAGAAGGAGAAGGGATGGGCTGCTGGGTGCTCACTGTGTCACTTGTGTCACAGCACAGGAACCCACAGGGTGACCTTGCCCCACGGGCCTTCCCTCCTCCTTCCTTTGTGCCCTCCTGCTTGCTCTCTCCCTTTCTGTTCACAGGATGTCTTGGCCAGTTCCTGTCTGTGTCATTTTCTTACCTCCAGCCACCCTGGGCTAATGTGGGCCCTGCTACCCAGCCTGGAGAGTGGCTGCTTTCTCGTCCCACTCTGCCATGGTCTTGCTTGGCATGCTGTCAAGCAGGCAAACAGGCAGCAGCAAGCTTCTGGTAGGTTCTACTATGTGCCAGGCACCGGGCCAGGAAAGGCAGCCCCCTCCCCCCCCCCGTGGCTGGTGTCTTGGCTTTGCCATCTGTGATCTCGAAAGTTCCTTCCAGCTGCAGCATTCTAGGGGAGTATTTGAATGCCCTCCTTTTGAAGCTTCAAGTTCTGTAGGAAAATGATTACCATAAAAATGTTTCCAGGTTGGTGCACTGGCTTCTGTCAGGGCCTCACTGTTTGACAACCGCTGTGCAGACTTAAGTGATATTTACACACAAAAATGTTTTACTGCAGGACGCCATCATTACGCTGGTGTCAGGGGCCAAGGATAACACTCCATTACAGGCCTTCCCTGTTAGACGAAGAAAGAAAGCTTCATTCAGTCTCTCAGCTGAGCCCAACTGTGTACACAAGTCTGTACCAGGCGCTATAAAAATATGCCTCATCTCACCGCAGGCTCAGGGAACACGAAATCGTCACGAAGGCATCTTTCATCCTTCCTTCTCTCCAGCATGGGCCCCTCTGCTCTACCCCCTGACCACCAGGGGGCAGACACCACTCCACTCCACGGCTGCTCTTAAAGCCTAATGGTTACAAACTGGGTCCTTAGGATGCCATCAAGTCCCTCCAGTCCCACCCATGTCTAGCTCTGAAGCTCAACAGATGAGAAAGAGAAAAGGCTCGCTCCAGGTGACACAGGAGCCCCGGGCAGAGTCACACCTGCACCTAGAACTTTCTACTCAGTGCAGGGCTCCCTCCCCTGTGGCCCAGCTGCCCCTTTCATCAGGACTTTGCAGTTTGGCAAGTGACCACTGCTCGCATTAGGTCATCAGATCTTCATAGCAGGCTACTGTCAGATAAGTGACCATTCGGAAAGGGACGTTGACCTGCCTGCAGTTCTGCGGCAAGGAAATGGTGGAGGAAGTCAGATGCAAGTCCACTGGTTGAGCTCCAAGTCTAGTTCTTTCCATTGTAACCCAGATGCCTCACTCTAATGGGTGCTGTTTGTCTGCCTTACTGTGCACACAGGTGAAATGCCACAGTGATCAATGTAGAGATACATATTTGACCATAAAATATGGACTGGGGACGGGTCAGAGAAGACTTGGAAGTCTCACATGGAGATGTTGAGGGCTTGTTGACAGGCCAATGCAGTGAGAAGTGGTTGCCAACAAGCAATGGGCAATATTAACAGAGGTCATATCCCAAACTGGGAGGGTAGACTCGGCTGACCTTTGCCACTGACAGCTACTCACAGAGGCAAGACAGACAAGCTGACTGTCTTGGGAGGCACGGGTTCCTTGATCCTCGAGGGGAGAAAATAGAGGCTGAAGACTACTTGTCAGTTTGCAATTCTAGGAAATACTTCTTTCGTGGTGGTGTGAGTTCCATGGCCCCACACACTCCCAGGCCCCTTGCTTAACTTATCCTGAGGGGCTCAGAGCCTCTCAGAAAGATGAAGGGAATTCTGGCTGTCTGCAGTCAGCCTTGAGACATGTCTATAGTTAGGTACCTGGGCCATGTGTCCAAATGGAGCATGAGCCACCAAAGTGAAAGTGTCACCCCAAGGTAAAGTGGGTGGCAGGTGGAAGCCAGCTGTAGTGAGAAGTTTGCCTTTTGGGTGCACAACTTTCCACCAGAAATCTCTTCCAGCCTGACCTCTGAGTGCACAGCTCTTCCAAAATAGCAGTTAGGTGGTTTTGTTGTTGTAACAATTGTTTGTTTGTTTGGTTGGTTTATTGTGGTTCGGGTTTGAACTCAGGGCCTCATGCTTGCTAGGCAGGTGCTCTACCACCTGAGCTTAAGTTATTTTGCTTTACTTATTTTGTAGGTAGAGTCTCTCATTTTTGCCTGGGCTGGCCACAGACAATGATTCTCCTACCTGCTGCCTCCCAGTAGCTGGGACCACAAACACACACCACCACACCTAGCTTATTGGTTCAGATGGGGTCTCACAAACATTTTCCCCAGGCTGTCCTCAAACCGTGAACCTCCTGATCTCTGTCTCTGAAGTAGCTGGGATTTACAGGCATGAGTCACCATATCCAGGCCAAAGGGTAGCTATTTTGTGGAATAAACATTGGCCTTCTTCAGCTTCAATTACCTGTGGCCAGGCCTGCCTGGATGGGCCTGTCCAGGAAGTGGGCTCCTCTCTCACCCTTCTCTGGCTTCCTCAAGCCTGAAGCACCACGCTGTTTACCTCAAAGGAGCAAAGGACATAGTTACTCCCCCAGGAAAGCCAGATTCCGTAGGGTTTGCCACAGTGGAGGCTGGAGCTGGCCCTTCCCCACCATAAGCCAGCTAGACAGGCTATGAACCCCAGGGCTCTTACGGGGAGTCACACTGGGGCCAAAGCATGCAAATGCTTAACTCCTCTGACTCCACTGTTCTCACAGCAGAGTTATGGGGGCACAGGAACGGGGGGTGGGAGCCAGACAGGCAGCCCTAACAGGATTCTCAGTACAGCGCTGTGCCAAGACTTTGCCTGAGGTCACATGTTCATGACTGAGCTATGGGCAGGACAGGGATGCAAAGGCCACCAGCAGGTCCTCTCCCTCACTAGTATGCAGTCTAGTGGGGGACTAGAAGTCCTAACTACTAGTCATAGGAGGAAGAGGTGCTAGAGCACTAGCCTGAGAGCCCAAAGTGTCCCAGGAGATGAGAGAGAGAAAGAGAGAGAGAGAGAGAGAGAGAACACTTGGGAAGTATAGCAAGGAGTAGGGCCACATCAAGTAGGACCTGACCTGGGACCCACAGGGTGCCGGCAAAGGCAGCATGCACCCACGGTGTGCACACTTGTGGCACCCATGTGCGCATGCACACATATACTTTATGGCTTTCAATACATCTATGTTGTAAAAACACGCACAAATTAAGAGGCAGTTCTTCTTATTGAAAAACAAGAGACTTCTCCCTTTTTCATTCAGAAGTTTTGGTTTTGTTTTTTGAGACAGGGTCTCGCTCCAGGCTGGCTTTGAACTCACTATGTAGCCCAGGCTGGCCATGAAGTGTGGTGGTGCAGCCCTGTAATCCCAGCTTGCCCTTTTCTTTGTAAATGTATACATAGCTTTTGAATGCCTAAATAAGCTTCTTGCCACTGTCATGAGTCAGGAGTGTGTCCAAAAACAATGGCCATTGGCCTGGGCCCGAAGCACTTTCTTTATCTTCTATTGTCCTTTTCTTTCTCAGCTCTGGGAATGAAACCCAGGGCCTTGTGCTTGCTAGCACACACTATACCACTGAGCCACACCACCCCCTCTTACCTGTCTGTTTCATCTGTTCCCAAACCACCAGCAGCTCCTCGTCTTGCTTCTGGTTTCTTTTCTCCATTAGGTTGTATTTTTCCTTCTTCTTGGGGTTCTCTCATGGATAATGTAAAAATGGAGATCAGGAAAAACAATAACCCAAAACAAAATTTCTCTTTCACACTGTGATCCTGTAAACACAGAGTTTCCTCTTAGCTGTCTTTCACTCACTCACTCACTCCCTCACTCACTCATCAGTCCCAAGTTTATTTTATTCAACAAATACTGGGAGCTTAGCTCAGGGTGGGCGTGCCAGCCTCCAGGAAATGGCTGCCAGCATCTCCTCCAAGCCCTGCCCTTGTTGGGTCTGGCTCTGCCGCATCAGTCCTCAGGGTGCTCTTGACCTGACCATGCCACCTGTGGTGGCAGATCCACCTGAAAAGTACTTGCACTTGGCAGCTGGAGCTCTGCCACCCCTCATGGCCTCCCTGCATCAAACTCCTGCTGTGCCAGCAGAGGTAAGATCCTAGGATAACTGCATGCCACACTGGATAGGTGGCAGGGCCCACTGCACTCCTTCATTGTCTTCACAAGGGCTCTCCCAGTGCACTGCAGGTGGCTCATGTGGTAAGAGCTATGTGACCCATATCCCCCAGCATCCCCAGCTCCAGTTGCATGTGCTCTTCTTAGGTTTAAGGTCCCAGCCTCATTGGCAAGTAAAGCTGGCAGAGGTAGCTTGATATAATTCTTAGGGCAAAGGATTGGGGCTCAGGAGACAAGGGGAGCTGGGGTTTTGCCTTAGCCTCAGGCTTTCAACCTATGAAATGGAGGTGGTCTTTAACCTGTAGGAAGCATGAGTGTGGATGATGCCCTAAACAAATGTCTCAAGGCAACGGTGGGAGCCACAGGCAGGGCTTAGGTGTGGCGGTCCCTTGGGTAATACTTGCAATTCATTTCCCAGGGAGGGGCGGAGAAAACAGCTTTTACTACCATAACCCCCTAGTTATGTTTTTCTAGAAGTGGGACTCTGGTTTTTTCACCAGGGTTCAAATTTTGCTAGTTTGTCATCACACCTTACATTACAAACAAGCCACAAGTCAGGTGCCAGTGAGTCACACCTATAATTCTACCTACTTGGGAGGCTGAGATCTGGAGGATCGTGGTTCGAAGCCAGCCTGGGCAAAACAAGTTTAAAAGACCCCATCTCAATGAAAAAAAAAGTTGGGCTGGTGGTGCATGTTTGTCATCCCAGCGAAGAAGGTAAGCTGAAAATAGGGGGATTGTGGTCCAGGCTGGCCTGGGCAAATGTGATATCCTATCTCCATAGTAAGCAGAGCAAAAGGGCTGGAGGAGTGGCTCAAGTGCAAGGGCAAATTCAAACCCAGTACTGAAAAAAAAAACCTTATAAAAGTCAGAGTTGGTGTCTGTCTTCTTCAGTATGAGTTTTGCTGATTGTAAGGTGGAGTTTATTCCTGTTTGCCTTATGTCAGTTTTTAAAATGCCACACTGTGCAGACAAGCCTAGGCTTGGGAAAGTATCACTGATGTTTGAAATATGGCTGTCCTGTCCAACCCCACAGCTGGTGTCCAAAACGGAAGTGTGGGGGCGTCTGGCTGTGTGGCCAGTAAAGCAAACAGGAGGGCGTTCCACACCTGACTTCAGGTACATACTTTCTATGTCACCAAATTAACAGCACCGAGCTTTGCGATAACATTGTGAAGAGAACACCAGACTGCAGTCAGGGACTATTAACTATCGAATCCTATCACTGACCCCAAGAATTTGGGCCAAGTCACTTCCTGTTGTGAGCGCTCAGGTTTCTCAACTGAAGCCAAAGTGCCAGACAGGTGTTCTTTCGGTTTGAGAATCTTTTTCTGATTCTCAGGAACAATAGATGTTCTCTGTACTGACCACGCTCCTTGGCATGCCATTTGTTCCCATGGCAACGGGCTCTGTCAGGGCCCCACTTGTGTTTAATTCTTCAGGGCCACTTGAGGTAGGAAGTCCAGGGCTTTGTGGAGGGGGCAGACTACAGGCTGAGCTCTTTCCTTCTCTCAGTTTCTGAGCTTGTTCCAAAAGTTCTTTCGCTTCCCCACTGAGCTCACAGTGAATGTTGGTACAGTGTGTAAGTCATTAAGGAAAAGGTATGAGTTTATAAAACAGACACAAATATGGAAGTTAGATTAAGTGGGCATTCTGTCCCATGGCACATCTCATTTATGAATAGTTCTTGTTTGAACTGTCACACAGTTGCGACACAGACTGTGAATATGAATTATGAAAGTTGGGTCACACTTCTATCTGGTGAGGAAGCCTAGCTCAACTCTTACCCCCAGGTGGGCACTTTCTGGGGCAGCTTCCTCATCTGTACAAGGAGGAGCTTAGCCTACTTTTGTAAATTGAATTGTGGTTCCCCCCACCCTCAACTTCATATGCTGCATTTCTAGCATAAATGTGACCTTATTTGGAAAAGTGGTATTGCAAATGTAATTAATTAAGGTGAAACCATAAGGGAAAAGGGGAAATTTGGACCCCGACGCAGATGTAGAGAGAACATGAGAAGATGAAGGCAGAGACCAGGGTGATGCTGCCACCACCAGAAGCTAAGAGAGAGAGGAATGCAGCAATGGACCCCTCCCTGGTAGCCCTCAGGAGGAGCCAACCTTGTTCATCTCAGCCATTAGTCTCTGGAACCCAGAGGTGACTAACTTTTGTTGGTTAAGCCATTTACTTTGTAGTAAACTAGTCTGATTCATTAGTGGTTCCCAATCTTTTCACTATCAAGAACCCTTTGGCTTTTTGTCCTGTTGTGGAAAATAGCCAATTATGTAACAACTATTTGCTGTGCCTACAATATACCAGGCCTTATTCTAGGCATCAGGGATACAAGACCCTTTCCTTTGTGTTTATTCCATGTTTAAAAAGATTTAGTCTACCAAGTACACTACAGTGTATTTTGGGTTTTGGCAATAATTTGTATATTTGCTCATGAGATAAGCAGGATCACCTTATCAACGTGACATAATTAGTGCTCCAAATAAAAAGTGATTTTTAAACTTTTGATACCTTATCTCAAGTAAACACATTCAATTCATTGGCTTTTTTCAAATATTGGAACTTGCTCTCAGAACCTCTGTTACTAGCTTTTGGATTCCTAGGGGTTTCCGAACCTAGGGGTGGATTCACTAGCCTAGGGGTCTGAAAACTTTTCCTACAGGTGGCCACATAGTGAATATAGCTGTCTGTCACAATTGCACATCACTGCATAGTACACAACACCAAGGGGTGAGTATGGCTACAAATACAATCTCATTTAACCACTGAAATCTGAAATTCCTAATTTCCACGTGTTGTGTGATGTTACTTTTCTTTTGAATTTTTTTCTGACCACTTAAAAATGGGGAAAAAAAAGATGATTAGCTCATGGGGTATAAAAAACAGGTGGCAGCCTGTATGAATCGAACTGCCACTTTGTCATTCCCAGATCTAGATTCTCCCTAGTCCTGCTCCGAGTTCTTATATAGCTGATTCTTCTCCACCTGCTGATCTGGATGAGACTGAGAGAGATCTGGATGATACCGAGAGAGAGGGGTTGCAAAGTGCGAAGTAAATTTCGAGTTCCCTGTTGTTAGCCCACTGCCCTGCCCACCACACTAAGTTGCGGGTTTAGCCGTGATTTCACATGTGCTCTCTGTATCCATGTGGTGCAGAAAATAGATGTGTGGTCAGCGGCCGTTTCCAGGCGTTGACCATGTAAGGGCTGGCCTCTTATTCGCAGCCAGTGGCAAACTAATTTTGTCAAGCTAACTCCGGGCTTACACACCCTTTGCATTTAGACCTCTCAGGTTGCGTGCGCCCAGAGGCCCATCTGTCCTTACTATTTGGGTCCCTGTTGTCTCATTGGTGGCTTTTTGAGCAGCTGCAAAATATGTTTTTAACTTTAAGTGGAAGTTGGGGTCACTCGCCAGCGGCCTGGAACAGTCACTCTCAGCAAGGACTCTCTCAGCTGGCAGTTCTCTAGTTTGCCGGCCTGGTGAGTGGGAACCAACTCCTCCCAGCTTCCCTCGGCCGGCCTCGCATGGCAGGCGGGCGGGCAGTTATTAATGAGGCGTTTGCTCAAGGGCTGGTGGAATAACGTGCATTGCTTTTTTGTGTTGTTGTCGGAAACTGCTCAGTTGCCTAGCACCACAGCCGTCTGCCTGGTTGTCCGTCCAAGCGGCTCATCCGCTCCGATCGCCCCACTCCCCCAGCTCAGCGACGGGGACCTAGACTTGGGCGGGCGGTGTTCGCTCGCGCTCAGGGGGCGGCCACGCCGCCACCCGCCCCGGAGGACTATGCTGCGAGGAAAGGCCCGGCTCAACGTTGAGTGGCTAGGCTACTCGCCTGGCCTGCTCCTCGAGCACAAGCCGCTCCAAGCTGGACGCGCCCAGCGAAGCCCCCGCGGGTAAGTGACGTGACTGCCCGTGCCACTCCGCGCCTGCGCCCGTCGCAGGCTTGCGTCACCGCGCCTGCGCGCTTCAGCCCGCCGCCCGGAGCTCACTGGCACTTCCGGCAGGGCCGGCCTAGAACTGGCACTTGCCGAGCGGCTGTTGAGCCTCGCCTGCTGTCCGTCACCTGCCGCCACCACGGCGACGCCATGGAGCGCCTTGATAAAGCGGCGCTGAACGCGCTGCAGCCACCTGAGTTCAGGTAGCCCTGAGCGGGGTCCTGGCCTGGAGCAGGGCCTGAGGGAAGGCACTAGTGGAACGGGGTGGGCAGGGGAACTGGCCCCTTGGGTCCAGCTGCGGGTGGGTGGGAGAGAGGAGGAACAAGTTGGAGCCTGCAGCGTTGGCACACCGGCCCCCACCCATCTCCAGGGAACTGAGGACCCAGGGTCATGGGAGACAGGTCAGTGGGCCTGCAGCTCTTGCCACTGCCCTTGAACTTACTTCCTCTAGTTCTTGTCTGTATTGCGATCTTGCTGTTTGCCGTCTCTCTCTACTGCAGGGTGAGCTCTCTGAGGACAGGAACCCAGCCTCCTTCACCTCCGGGTCCCCTGCCCAGGCCTGCATCATCGGATTTAATGAGTGTTCGCTGAGTGAAGGGGGGAGAGGCTGGCCCTGGTGTGAGATTGCGTCTCTTAGGAAATCACTCAGTGGGCTGGGGGCTGAGCAGAAGGAGTCTGATGAAAGAACAGGTGTTCCTAGCCCATCTCGGTAGGCAAGGAGGTGGGGAAGGCGTTAGCTACCAGTCATTGAGATCTGTTCCAAACTCAGTGTAGGCCCTTGACATACATGACCTGATTTCTTAATGCTTACTTTCTTTAACTGTGTACTTTCCCAGTTTTGAAGACAGATGTGAATGTCATAACTGACTTACCCAAGATCACAGATTTAGACCATTACAATTCCTAAGTGTTGAAAGTGACATTTGACCGAGCCCACTGATTCCAAAGCTGGTGATTAGTGGGGTCCTGTAATCTTTTTATTCTCCCACAAGGTCAGTATCAGAGTTTACAATTCACTTAGCAGATGACAACAGATATTTTTATTAACTGCACTTGGAATATAGCATAGCCCGTCTAGACTGTTAACTACTGTTTCCTAATGGAATTGGCAATGAAATCTTGCAGTGGAAGAAAGAATTCTACCGTAAGTCATGCTTGCCACAAAAGGAAATGTGGTAAGCTCCCATCTGCTCAGTGTTTTCTGCAGAAATTTATATGAAGTGGCAAAAGTAGGTATCGTTGAGTGGGGACATGATAAAATTCATCCTGAACTTTTTTCTTTGTGGACAATGTTGATTCTGCCCTTTCCCATTCCTTTCCAATGAGTCTCCGTAAGCCCCAATCAGAGATAAAAAATAAATCAATTGAATTACATGAGTTGTTTTGTTTTATAGTACATCACTGATTCTACCAAAACTGGTTTGTGCCAATACAACTGAGAGCTGCAGCTGGAAGCCAGGGAGAAAATGTGGTAGAAACAGTAGGGGAAATGAGCTAGTTTTCAAACATTTGTACACTTAACATTGACTTGGTCAATGATTATGGTCCTATGAGATTATATCATCTCACAACATTATAGTCATCTTAGTTTATGTAAGTATGCTGTATGGGTGCACAGTGACAGAATTGCCCAACAGTTCATTTCTTAAGATACAGCCTTGGTTTTTTGTTTGTTTGTTTTGTTTTTTGAGACAAAGTCACACTGTGTAGCTAGGTTGGCCTCCAACTCATTGTGTAGACTGGCCTCAGACTCTCAATCCTCCTGCCTCAGCCTCTCAAGTGCTAGAATTACAGGTGTGACCACCATGTCTGGCTCAGAAGAAACTAATTTTTTTTTTTATGTATTGGGGATGAACCCAGGGCTCTTAAGAACAAAATAGTCAGCTGTCACTTTCTCTGAATTCTTTGTTTCTTTATCAGGTTAGTTATCTGAAAATTTCATACATAAAACATGCTTTAATCACCATAGAAAAATCCAAGATCCACAGAAGAAGTGGCCAAATAATGATTTTTTCATGTTTTTTGTAGATCTGAAACTGTGCTCATATTCTTGCTGACAATAATGCAATAAATTCCTGAAATTTACTACTAGGGGACAGTTTAAGGGAACTTATATATATTAGATGAGAGTCAAATAGCTCAGTAACAACCAGAGTCAGGTGTGGTAAAAGATGATCCATTCATGTACCAAAAGAAAATATTAGAACCTTTTCTTAAAATGGCAGTAAAATTTCTCACATGTGCAAGGTATGTAATCAAGAAACAAGTGTGTTTAGTTTTAACTAATATATCCCATCTTGTTCATATTTAGCATGTGTGCAGGACTTTTTTCTGTTTTGTAGTGCTAGAGATGAAGTAAATTTTATTGGTTACTCTAATGAAACATTAACAGGCTCATCTCAAATAGTTCGTGTGTGTGACAGAAACTTAACAAAAATCCTTAATGCAATACAGTTTTAACTGTTGTGCTTATGTTGCATGTTAGATCTCTAGACTTGTTTTTTTCTCTGTGAACACAAACTTAAGATAAATTTATTGAAGAAAACCTTCATTAACAATAAAAAGTGAAATTAGCAATGTTTACCATTCTTTAAACACTATCTACATTATTAGTACATACTGTATATTTCCAGTCTATTCCATTGTTAGGCTCAACTTAAGAACACAATTGTAACAGGTTTTATACAAAAATACTCCACTAAGAAAGTAAATAAACTCTACAAAACAGTACAAGTGTAATGTTCATAGCAAGATAGCTCGAAGCATCTATATATGGCTTTCTTTAAAATAAAACTATTTGGGGGAATGGGCCCATTTGGGACCTTCTGTTACAGTTGACATGTAAAATGTTCTGCCTGGTTTTCAGGGACTTGCTAACAAGTGTTTGATCCTTGAAAAATGAACTTACCAAAAAAAGTTTACATCTGAAATAAACAAGAAAATAGCACGGGTAAAATGTTACATAATATACCTTTTAATTTAAACATAGTTTTATTGGAGCATTCATGGATCTAAAATGAAAGAAAATAAGTTTTTATGTCAAAACTTCTGTGCAGAATTTATATAACAAAGTACAAAAAAAAGTGCAGATTTAATTTCTTACATACAGAAAAGCCCTGAAGTTTTCACCCAATCAATGAAAATGTTATTAACACTTATAGTAACAATGATAAGTGTAGTTCTGTGCAAGGGGATCACTGGACTTAATAATTCTGTGTGCTATCTCAAATATCAAGGGCTATAGATGTAGCCCAGTGGTAGAGCTCTTGGAGTTTCATCCCCCATCCTTTATTTGTAGTTGCCTAAGAATTTTAAACTTATTAGCATATTGTTGTACTGGGGTATGGAGGAATAAATTAAAGTACAATAATAAATGAATTACATATTATTGATTAAAACATAAGTAATGTATGAATCTGGATTAATTTAGTAGAAAACCATAGATAAATATACTAAAGGATGAGAAGTGTTTTAGAAAGGAAACATAGTTGATAAGTGATGGAATACATCCTAGAAACTTAATATTGGTTTGTTTTTAATTGTGCTGGGGATACACTGTGACATTTATAGAAGTTCTTACAATGTATCATAGTTGAATTCACCCCCTCCATCCTCCTTTATCTCCCCCCACCCCCATTCCTGGAGTAGTTTCAACAGGCCTCATTTTTCCATTCACATACATGTTTATACAATATTTGCACCATATTACCCTTCTTCCCTCTCTCCCTACATCCCCCCCCCCCAGTGATACCAGTACCCCCTTCCCGCAGGACCTGTTCTGCCTTCCTGTTCTGAGTCTGTAAACAGAAAAAATGACATTTTTGTTTAAGATAGCTACAGCGGGGAGTTTCCTTGTGACATTTCCATGTGTCTGTGTATTATAACCCGAATTGCTTCATCTCCTCTATTTTTCTCTTGTCTACCTTAGTCTCCTTATGCCGATTTCCACAGTTTAAATTTCCTATATTCATTCTTGTACAGGAAGTGAATATGCAAGTATCACCCATCTTCGCCTTCCCTTAACTTCCTTCTTTTAACCCTGCCCTTTCCGTTAGCGCCCTCCCCTTATCGCGATCTGTTTTTCATTCATGTCCTTTACAGGTGTTCGGTGGTCGGTGGGAATTTTGCCTTGGCATTATAACCCGTTCATGATTGTGCTTAAGTCAGTGTAAGCCCCTGCGCTGCATGTCCCACCCTTTCCCCATCCTGTTGTGTTTAACAGCTTGCAGTGTGCTTGGTTGTGACTTGTTCCTACACAGATGTGATGGGGTTCGTTGTTACTCGCTCGCTTTCTGTCCTTCTTTTCCTTCTCCCTTAGTCTCCTCTACCAGTCCTACTTTGGGTTCATGTTCAGTATGTATTTGTATGTATTGTATGTATATGTAATATCGCTTGTATCTGTATTGGGCCGATCTTCCCGTATTTGGTAGTTTGATGTCAGTTTTAAATGTTGGGACAGAGCTGCTGTGTGTGCGTGATCCCCGTGCTCATTGTGCTTACTGCACGGCTGGTGTGCTGGTTCGCCGTGATTGGGGCCGGATTGCTTGCCAGAGAATATTGTGGAGCTCAGTCAAAACAGCCTGTTGCTGCAGTGCAGCGGGGACTGGCATCTGAGCGCCATTGGGGGCTATGGTGGAGATGGGGCGGAGCCAAGCCAAGCGGAGCCCGCGGTTTGTAGCGGAAATAAAATTTTCCAGCCGGGATTTCAACGTATCCAGTTACTGATTTCCATCACCCAAATCGTTGCTGGTTTTCACTGCTTGGACTGGTTGGTTGGGCGCTGGCTCCGGGTTAGGAGGGTATGGGGGACAGGGTGGGGCCTGTTGCTAGGTTTTCTAGCCAAGGTTTTGTGTAGCCAGTTTACTGATGGGCTGCTGGAGTCCTTTCTGGTTTGAGCTGCCCAGATCGGTGTTCCAGAGGTCTTCTGCAGGCGGCACCACAGTTGACTTCTCTGTCTGGACTCACATCTTCCGATGTGAGTGGAGCACATTGCATTCTTTCTTTCTGTCTTGCTTGTTAATTCAGTAAGGGATACTGGGGTACGCTGAGGCAAATTTGCTTTGTATCTTAATTACTTTGAAAATATTTATACCAATATCTTTAAATTAATAGTGGATAGGATGTCTCTTTGGCATGATACTGCAATGTGTTTCTCTCCAATAGTCCGCAAATACTCAGGGACTTTGTTCAAATTTTTCTTCAGTCTATGTAATTTTTATTTATGTTTATTATTGTACTGGGAGTATATTGTGACATTTACAAAATTGTTTGCAATATACCTTAGTGGGATTCACCTCCTCCATCATTCTCCTTTATCCCCTCCCCCCATTCCTGGAATAGTTTCAGCAGGTCTCATTTTTCCATTTACATACATGAGTACACAGTATTTCCGCCATATTCACCTCCTACATCCTTGCCTTATATCCTATCCCCTCTGACTGGCACCAACCCCCAGACAGGACCTGTTTTGCCTTCTTCTCCGTTTTTGTAAAAAAAAGAAAAAAAATGACATTTTTGTTTAAGATAGCTGTATGGGGTGTTTCCTTGTGACATTTCCATGTATATATGTATTATAACCTGAATTGCTTCATCCCCTCCAGTTTTCCTTCCTCCTTAGTCAAGGACCAACAGGTCTAAATATTTTGTATGCTGAATAGCAGGCTGTTGAAGAAGCATCCTGTACGTGGGACTGGAGCTCTGTGATCTCCCGGTTTCCTTGCCTTGCCTATGCTGTTGGTGCTCTGCTCCCTATTTCTAGGCCAGGGGCAGGTTTTACAGCATCTGTGCTCTGGAGTTCATAGCGCTAGTGACATGTGAGGGTTTGCTTATGCCTACAAATTCTGATTGTTTTCTCTGTTTTATTTCAGAAACGAAAGTTCCTTAGCATCTACTCTGAAGACTCTGTTATTCTTCACAGCCTTAATGATTACGGCTCCCATTGGCTTGTATTTCACAACTAAATCTTATTTGTTTGAAGGTAACCCTTAAAACAAGATATTTTCTTGCTTGCTAATTTATGTACTTTCATGAAGTCATTTTATCTGTCAATTTGGTGTTGCTGTTTTTTTCTTTGATTTTGTTTTTCAAAATTCACATTGCTCATGAGCGTTCATGATATGAACTTTTTCATTTGCAATTGTTTTACCTTGGCATTTTGTTTATGGTTTCTTTTCTTTTAGCTTCCCTTTGAGCACAGAGGTTGGCTGAGGTGGGAGGAAGAATGTGGGGATGCAGTTTTGGTGTCAAATAGTAGAAAGGAGAAAAGGAAGTCTCCTTTTTGATGCCAAATTTTTAAATTAGGATTTTATTTCAAATAATGTTCTTAGTAGGTAGAAGATATTCACACGTTTTAATGACTACTTCACTCACATCCACAGTATTTTTAATTGCTTAAATCAATTTATAGCTAATAAGAATTAGTATGCTTTGTTCTTTGGACTTTGGGAATAAAATAAAACTTTTTTTTCTCTTGGTAGGTGCCTTTGGGATGTCTAATAGGGATAGTTACTTTTATGCTGCCATTGTTGCAGTGGTTGCTGTACATGTGGTGCTGGCCCTCTTTGTGTACGTGGCTTGGAATGAAGGTTCACGACAGTGGCGTGAAGGCAAACAGGATTAAAGTGAACATCACCTTTTGATAGCATTAAATTGAATTTTTTAAATATGGTAAATGCTTCTGGGGTATTGATAATGAATACATTTTATTTGAATAAAGCTTAAAGAACATGTTAGAATTGATTGTAAGGAGTGACGTTTTGACCCCTCTAATACAGGGCTCTGTATAGTCACTTTTGACTTTGAGGCTCTCATTTGCAAATGAGAGTTTGGAAAACTTAAATCAGGTAGAATTGAATATGTTAATGCTGAGAAGAATTTGATTATCCTACAATGAAAATGTTTTACAGCATTTTGTCTTATACTTGGTTTTCAGTTTTACTCCTCTGGATATATTAAGATGTAAATAGTGAAGCAAGTCTAAAGTTCGTTTTACACTGGAATTCTTTGCCTAACTACCACGAGAATGCCAGGTCCTTGTATTGGGATTTTAATTTCCTATGGAAAGTTGCTTCAATTGTAGACACTGTAATCAATTTGAATGTCTTGAGGAATTTCGCATAAAGTGTGATCCCTAGTCAGTGCACATCTCTCGTTACATTTAATGGGAGCGCTCAGCTGAGTACCACGCATCATGCAAAAGGACTTTGGTTGAATGGAAGGTCTAGAGAACAGGAGAAGGGCTGCCTGCCAGACATACGCTTTTCACACCAGCTTCTTCCTCATCTACTTCGCTTCCTCATTCAACAATGAATTGAACTTATAAGATTGTGGGAATTCTTTTCCAAATTGTTTTCCTGCTGTAATTTTTTAAGAATATAGTATTTATGATAAGAATTTACATTTTCCAATGTTCATTTTTGCATACATTGGGAGTGTAAACAGTCCTAAAACAGATTATTTTTATCCTACAAGATGTGTTCTTGAGGTTTCTGGTCTGTTGGTTTTTAATCAGAGGTAAGTTATAGCCCATGTATAGTAATACGTAACTGCACAATCCTTGAGGTCCTTTCTGATGAGAAACCCCTACCTGCAAACTCTGTGTTCTCTCCAGCCATGTGGTACATTTGTACACAACCAATAAACACTGCCTTCCTCAAATGTTTGTTTCTCATTATAAATGAGAAACCATAATGTATGCTCTGTAGAAAACACATATTCAGAGAGGAATAATAATAAAAGTGCCCATAGTATTGCCACCTAGAGATAAGTACTCTTTTCGTTTACATCCTGTGCGGTTTTGAAAGCTGTTTCTTAAATGCTCCAAACCCTAAAAGTTTGGCTTAAGTTCACATCCTGCCAGCTTTACCTGACAGCTATTTGCATTTTTTTTCAGATCAATGATTGTTGGTCATTGTCTTAAAAAAAATTCTATCTTACTATGTTAAAAAAAAAGCAAATTCTATCTTATTATTTTAAAAATTCAAATTTCTAGTGTTTTCACCTTAAGAAAGCGATACATTTTTGAGAAGATAGGTATGTGTAACCTAATTTAAACACTATGCAGTGTATACATGTATCATAGTAGCATATGACCTTCATAAGTGTGTGCAGTTTTTATGTTTTTATCAGTTAACTTAAAAAGCATAAAAAAGATCAAATTTCCCATTATTGATAATCCTATTGCAATGACGTTTGCTTAAGTGTTTGCCATTATTGATTTTGTTTGTCCACTGATACCAGTTACAGAACTGGACGAAAGGAATAGAGAGATGGTTAGGCATGAAAGTCAAGTACACATATTCGTTTAATTATTGAGAAAAATAAAAGATTAATGTGATCCTTACAGGGTAGTTCTTCTTGCTTAGAGTTAAGTGCTGTCTGCAGTTTAAGTCTTTCAGCAGACATTCTAAATTAAGGTGATTTTAGTAGAAATGATATTTGAATCTAGGCTATTATGTGGTAAATTTCTAGATGGTTCCCTCAATAGATGGCCTATTGCACTTAGAATTATCCACGAATGCCAAGGTTTTTCTTGTACTTTGAAGATATTCTGTCATTTGTAATACATAATGTCCATTGTTGGATTATTGTCTTTGATTTCAGACATTTGCTAAGTAGATAATGATGTGGGTATTTTTTCTGCAAGCATCTCAAGCAGGAACACATGCATGCATGTGCAGTTTTTCTCTGGAAAAGTGTTTGAATGGTAAACTCAGATGCTAAGGCTGATGTTTAGGATTGTTATGAAATAGCTTGCTTTCAAACCACTTACTTTGGTTTTATCTGTTAACTCACTAGTTTGCTGCTGTCAGTTATGTCAATATCATGTGGTACTGGACAAATAGATTTATTTTTAATTTAAGATATCTCACTGATTTCCTTCTGCACAATGTATATACTTCCTGATGTATAGGAAAGAGAGCTACAGTTGAGCCCTTATAAATGTTTTAAGGTAGACATATGTTCACTGTTGTTTGAAAACTGACTGTAA
The DNA here is from genome assembly GCF_047511655.1 of Castor canadensis. Taxonomy (NCBI): domain Eukaryota; kingdom Metazoa; phylum Chordata; class Mammalia; order Rodentia; family Castoridae; genus Castor; species Castor canadensis. Next base: position 4,109,282 of record NC_133405.1, on the reverse strand, counting down.
CAGTAATCCTCAGTTGGGAAGTGTAACTTGAAGTGTGAATCCAAGCTACTGCTTTAACCCCATTAATTGTAATAGTACCTTTGTCATCACTGTCTGATTTGCCCCCCAAAATGTAATTCTTGTCCGTCACTGTGCTGAAAAAGGAAATGTGCTGTAGAATTCGAATTAAGATGTTAGTAAAGAATTTTAAACCTGCCATTAAAAAACACCTTGGAAGAAATGTCATAGTGAAACCCATTATTCTGTACAGTAAAAAAAGCCCTGAAATCTATTTAGACTCATCTACCAGAAATAGATAATTAGAATCTTTTTGTCAGGAAAACCAAGTTGACTTGTTTTGTGTTTATTTTCCATTTTCATATAAATTTTACATCTACAGTTAGGGTGCTCAGTGAAAAGTTAAACAAGTAACATGTTCCTATGGAACGGCTAAAGCTGAAAGTGCGTGAGACGAAGGACGTAAATCCCGTTTTAAGCATATCTAGTGTGCATTTCTTACCTCCAGACAATTTATGCCCCAGTGAAGTCAGTGTCCAGGCCCATTTGATAAATGGCACAAAATTTGGCACTTGCCGGTTAGTGGCAGATTTCTGTGCTGTCAAGTGCTCGTGTCATCCACCAGTGTCATCCAAAACTGTTAATTCAGATTCTACTCCTGTGTTTAAATTTACAAGAGCTGTGCTGAAATGCACATTAATAGTTTCATAAGACTTCTTTTTCCTTTTGCAGAGAGAAAGGGTCGCCTTAAAAAACAAATTATTTTCAGAGACTTGGGAACCTAACTATAAATTCCACACAACCAATGAGTAACTTAATACTTTATGTATTCTTTAAAATAGTCCAGAATTCCTCCAAAGCACTCTTGGCCACACTTTCCTTACCTGTGTTGTTGCTACATGTACTTGAAATAATTATCTGTGCCCCACTTAAGACGTTTTAGAAGTCAGATTTGTCAGTTATACAGACTAGTCTTCCTTCTGTTCAGTTGATTTCACTGAACAGGAATAAAAGCAATAGCTAACAACATCTGCACAGCACCTTACAGTTTGCGAAAGAACGTTCACATATTCTTATCTGAGTTTTGCATAGTGGACCTGTACGAGCTCTCCCTTGCAGTCGATGGTGAGAGTGGTAGCATCTTTAGGTCATTAGCGTCACTGGCTAGGCTTAGTGTTGCCTGGTGCACTGACTAGGAGGAATGTGTGGATGTGCTGTGTCTCAAGCCTTGGTCATTGTCACCATGGGAGCGAGTGTTCTTAGCCACTTGCGTCAGATTGACTGGCATTAAGTGATGCTTTTCTAGTCCTTATCTGGACAGGTTTTGTATTCGTTATATTCTAGCCTGTAATTTGTATAAATTTGCCATTGGTTGTCATTAAAAAAAAGTCTGTAGTGCCACTTTGATGTGTTCTGATTCAATTAATAGTCCTGTGATCCTCTGCTTTTGAAAATGTTTGTTTGCCTGCCTCTGTTTACAACAGGCAGAATACATGCAGAGCTTGTTTTTTAAACGTGTTTTCCTCTCTGTGCCGTGTGGAATATGTGCAGAGCTTTGAAGGATAACATTTAATGGAGCACCTGTAGACACAGATGCTCAAGCTGGTTGGGCTATGTGAGCAGAGGGTGCTGATGGGAAGGCTGGTTGTACGTCCCGTCGAATTGACGTGCGATGGACAAAAGAAAGCTTGCCCCGTAGCTTTTTGGTTTTCACTTATTTGGTGGCAAATAGGCTTCACATACCACTAAAGGAGTAGTTAATTAAAGATGAGAGAGAACGCCTGGGATGTCCAGCATGTTACCCCTTTTGTCTGCGCTCTGTGCCCTGTGTCCTGTAAACACCTGTCCACTGCACTTGAGCTCCTGTGTGCTCCTGAGGACTCCAGCTAGTCCTTACTCATAAATAGCACCCCCTCCAGATTACATTAGAGATGTCCTAGTTTAAAAAATCCTCCTAATGAGCTGTCCAGGGACTTCAGGACACAGGCAATAGCACTGCATTAACTGGAATCACTTTGTAGGCAAAAAAACCCTACAGATCACCCAAACCTAACCCAGACCTTCTGAGTCAGATTATCTGGGGGCAGGGGGGACTAGAAATATTGGAGCAGGAAGTGATTCAGCATGCCTGAAAATGGATGCTTATTTATCTAACTTTCTATTTACTTATTTTGGTGGTACTGGGGTGTGAATTTGACCTTATGTACTCTACCACTTGAGCCATACCCCCAGCCCTTTTTTAGGTTATTTTTCAGGTAAGGTCTTGTGTTTCGGACTGGATCACAGTCCTCCTACTCATGACCTCCCTTGTAGCTAGGACCTGGCACTACGGCATGTACCACCACACATGGTGTATGCGTGGAGGTCTCACTAGGTTTTTTTTTTTTTTTTGCTGGGCTTGCCTTGAACTGTGATCCTCCCGTTCTCTGTTTCCTGGGTAACCTGTATTACAAGCATGAGCCACTGTGCCTGGCTCAGTGCATGTTTTTAATGCTGGTTTTGAAAATGCTTGTATAAACTTGAAATAAGCACACACTTCATTGGGCAAAGGTGGAATCCCATGCAATATGGATACTGAGACACAGTTTAAGAAAAAAGAGTCCTCCACCAGGTCCCTGACAAACCGTGTTGACTTTGCTTCACAGGTAGGGACCCACCAACTTAGAAATAGCCACTGCAGCTCTTGTGATGCCTTCCTCTTGTTTGGATCTGCACTGCTGTGACCGTTAGAGACAGGCAAAACCTAGCAGGACTCCAGGTGAATTTGGGTTTTCCAAAGCACAAAGTAGTGGAGAAAACCCGAAATGGTTTGCAGGCAAGCATGAGGCAGAGAGTGCAGCTCAGTGGCAGAGCACCTGCTCAGCACACACAGGACCCTGGGTTCCATCCTCTGCCCTGCCCTTCACTTCACATATGCCCCACTGGCTAGCCAAGCCAATCAGTGCCTCCCCCTGAGGGGCGAACTTAAGGCTAGGGGGGTTGCCAGCTGTTTGCTGTGGGGCTCAACAGATTGGTCACACGCACAAGTCACTATACAGTATGTCCATATGTGTGGATATATGGATGTGGATATACATATAGGGATGGATGTAAACAAACATACATGGGAAATATGAATGCAGCATGGAGCAAATGTCAGTGTGGGGGCGGGGCAGGGCCCTTCACCAAGGGACCTCAGAGCTGCATGAGGGGTCCACTCTACGAAGTGGGAAGATCCCAAATAGCCCCCCACACCAAATTTTGTCAGCTCTGCCTCTGGACGAAGGCCAAAATGGTCGGAGGTGGAGAGGTGGGGTTAGTAAATTGTCTCCCTTAAGCACCTGTGGTCTCTGCTCTTTGCTCTGAAGCCCTAAAACACTTTCTCAACACCCCTCCCCACCACACCTTTCTCCCTCTCCACTGCATCTGTGCTTCATCACCCATCTGCAAGGCACACAGTGGCTAGACATGCTCTTTGTGGAGATGCTGTCTGGATTTTCCCACTTTGTGAGACTCTGTAGCAGCAGCAATGATGACCGGTCAGGTAACATTCCACTGAGGACATGTCCCACAGATCTGAAGACCCACCAGTTCTTTGCTGCTACAGTTCTGTGATATCAGCAAAGTGTGCGTGTGTAGCCATGGTCCGAGAGCACAGAAACACAATGAGAGCAGGAACAGAGTGTGATTTTTCTCAGCTATATATAAACTATAAAAATGCATATTTAAAAAAATCTATGTTACACAGCCAGATTTTGTTGCTTTGAAAATAATCACAATAGAAAAATGAAAATGTTTAGGGGCCGTAAAAAATGAAGTCTGTTCACATCTTTTTATTCCATGCCTTTCCCAGAGATTGGCTGTAGGACAGGCAAGAGTGCCAATGCATTTTTTCTTTGAGCGAGGACCCACTGCAGATTTCCACATCCTTGACTTCTCAAGGTCCTGGTATAAACTGGTGTCGTGTTTGCATGGAGCCTGTGTGCTTCCTCCCATTGCTTTCACTCATCTCTGGATTCCTGAAAATGCTATGCAGGTAGTTGTTATTGTTGGTAGTTTAGGACTAATGACAAAAGTGTATACATGTTCAGTACAGTCATGGTTGTTTTCAAATAATTTCTATCTGTGGCTGATAAAATCCATAGGTGTGGAGGCCCCAGATGTACTTCTAGCAAGAGGCACAGTCATCATCCTCCACTCTACTCACCCTGTGCTCCTGGCCCAATTGGGACCAACCAGAATGAAAAGATGAGCAGGAAATGAATAGCAAACCCAGCAAAATGGAACAAGCAAGAAGCTAAGCCAGTTCTTCCGAATGACTTGGCCAAATTCCCACCTCTGGTAGACAGAAATCTAAGATGCCCCCAGGATCCCCACTCCTTCTGTGCTCCCCTCCCCTTGAACATGGACAGACCTATGAACAGGATGGGACAGTAGCCCCATCACTACACAAAGCACCCCTGACTGGGTGACATAAATGGCTCTGGAGGCAGAAGTACAAGATCAAGGTAGTGACAGGGCTGTTTCTTCTAAGGACTGTCTCTTTGGCTTGTAGATGGCTGCCTTCCCCTGTGTCCTCATATGGTCTTCTCTGTGTGTGTGTTTGTGTCTTAATCTCCTTATGAGGACCCCAGGTAAATTGGGACTAGGGCTCATGCTGAAGTCCTCATTTTACTTTAGTTATCTCTTTGAGAGCTCTGTCTTCAAACACAGTCACACTCTAATGTACTAGGGGGGTGGGGAGAATGCCAACATAGGAATTTGGGGGAGGGACGGACACAATTTATCCCATAACAGTTATGCCATGTGGTGTGGTAGGTAGAAAAATGACTCCTCAGAAAGGTCTATGTCTTAATCCCTAGAACCTGTCAAAATGTTATCTGACGTGCCAAGGGGTGATTGAAATTGCAACTAGAAGATTTAAGACAGAATATCCCGAATTTTTCAGGTAGGCCCAATCCTATTTATCACAAGGGTCTTGTGTTGAAAAATTGGTGCCCCAAGACATACGTACATACATTTATGTGTGTATATATATAAAATCCTCCTTAGCTCATGGACCTTTATATGACAAAAGAGCAAACACTTTATTACTGTGTATGGAAAAAGGTGATTAAATGAGGGATTTTGAGAGGAGTTCTTTATCTTGGGTTATCTGGGTGCTAAAATGCTTGATAGCCCTTACTAAGCTAAAAGCAAAACCATGTGTCTACAAGGGAAAAGCAGAGGGAATTTGAGACAGTCCTAATACAGGGAGAAGGCCTTGTGATGGCAGAGATTGCAGCGATGTAGCCACAAGCCAAGGAAGACTTGGAGCCACCAGAATCTGGAAGAGGTAAGGAAGGATCCTCCCCTAGAACCTCTGGAGGGAGTGTGGTCCCGCTGACACTGTCCTGTAGAACTGTGAGAGAACAAGCTCATCTTGCTTTGAACCACCAAGCTTATTTGTGATGGCTTGCACGGGAAACTAATATACATCCTTAAAAGTGGAAGAGGGAAGTTTACAAGGAAATTAAAGTGCTATGATGTGAGGACTTAACTTGCCGTCCATTCCTCTTTTGGCCAATGGAGTATGAGAACTCCAAGCCAGGGAATGTGGGCACCCACCAGAAAGTTCTCTAGATAGCTTCTTAAAACACCAATGACAACTATGACTCAATGATGTGCTTAAGAGAATTTTAGAAGTAGCTTCATGAAATGGTTCTTGGCAGACTTGCCCCTGTCCCCTGTGTCTGCCTGGACACGTTCTAGAGGTCCATGTTGTTCCTACTCTGTGCCCGGCCCCTACTCTGTGCTTGGCGCAGAATTGATGTCTGATGTGCATGCTGAGTGAATATCACTCCATCTCCTGCCCCTTTTTAGAATTCTTTCTAGTTAGTTTCCCAGTGATATATACTTTGTTTTCTTGAGCCACTGAGGCAGCTGGGTCTAACATGTAGGAGGACACTGGAGGCAGAATGGCTTTCGTCTCTGCCCTCAACCCCATCTTTTCTACAAAATGCACGTTCTTCATAGTTTACATCATTTGAACACATAGTTCTTCAAGAGCATCTCAGCAAAAGTACATGTACTTTTCATTCCAGAAACAGATAACATAAGCTTTGTTTATTTCTAATCGTAATGGGTGTCCTTCTTACGATAACCTTCATGTAACTTTGCGATTATTTATAATCCAAGCATGGATCATCGAACAAGTGCTTTGTCACAGGAGCAAGCTTCCTGAACTCTGATCACATGTGCAAATGCGTATAATCATTTGAACAAAATAGGCGTCGGTATGGTGAATAGTTAATTATTTTCATTATGAATAATGTTTTGGTACTTAGTGAGAGCTTCTCTCTGTACGAGAGATCAGCTTCTTTAGGGTAATGTGATTATCTACAATGTTCTAAAGAATAAGTTTAGTGGATTTTCTGAAAATATCTTAGACTCCCTTGTAAACAATCCCGGTAAGGCCATGTACTCCCTCTTCCAAAAATCTTTGAGTTGTAAAAAATTCTAAAAGAAAACCACAACATTTAAGAAATTAATTTACTTTACTAGAGGAATTTTACATCCATAGCAAAATTGAGCTGAAGGTACAGAAATTGTCTATATGCCCCCTTCACCCACCCCAGCCTCACCTGCCATCAGCATGAACACATGACACATCTTCTGCACCCAAGGTCCATCAGGGTTCACTCTTGGTGTTGCAGATTCTGTGGATTTTGAAAAATATGTAGTACCATGTTTCTACCAATGTAATGTTATTCAGAATAGCTTCTCTGCCCTAAAATATCTCCTGTGTTCCACCTGTTCAGCCCTTCCTCCCCCCAAATCCAGCTAACCACTACTCTGTTTACTATAGACAGTTGGAATCATACAGTATCGACATAGCCTCTTCAGACTGGCTTCTTCCACTTAGCAATATGCATTTAAGCTTTTGCTGTGTCTCTCTGTGGCTTGAGAGCACATTTCTTTTTATCACTGAGTAAGACCCCACTGTCTGGATGGAACACAGTTTATCCACTCACCTGTGGAAGGACATCTTGAATAAAGCTGCTATAAAAACTCATATGTAGGTTCTTGTGTAGACAAGGTTTATCAATTCATTCGGATAAGTATTGTGAAATGAGTGCTGGCTTGCATGGTATGAGTATGTTTAATTTGGGAAGAAGACACCATACTGTCTTCCGTAGTGCTGTGCCATTTTGGATTCCCACCAGCAATGACTGAGAATTCCTGTTGCTCCTCACCCACCTGCATTTGGTCTTGTCAGTGTTTTGGATTGTAGCCATTCTAAAAGGTATGTAATAGTGTCCCTTGGTTGTTTTAATTTATGACTCTCCTATCTTTCATACACTTATTTCAACCTGTGTGTGTTCTTTGCGGAGGTGTTACTGTACATTTTAATAATGGATATTTTATAAGGATCAAAAACCTGACCAAGTTTTCAAATTTTTAAAAACTCATCTTGTTTGTTTTGGCTGTTACTTCCCATTTCCATTTTGTAAAAGCTAAAGTCTAAAATTACATAGATGTATCGAGAAGATGGAAGACCTGGATTCTGGTCTCATTGATCTTGTAAGGAAGTTATTTCCTTTTGAATCTTGGTGTTTTCTATAAAGTCAAAGGAATGGGTAAGATGACATCTAAAATTCTTGCAGCTTTGGTTTCTTTCTTGTTTTCTTTTGTAGTCTATGTCAGTCAGGGTGATTGCTGTCAATATACAGACATCTGAGCCCTTTGATTGCCTCTAGGTAAATGTAATATATCTTGAAAATTTTCCATATTCCTTGTCTGGGCTGAAATAAGAGCTTTGAGTGAGGCTGATACCTAGCAACCAGGTCTCTTGAAATACCTTATTGACTGTGCTTGCAGAGAGTATCTGGGGAGAGTACAGACAGCAAAAATGGTAACCACGCTTCAGTGTTAATTTCATTTGGTGACTCACTCACTCCGTCATCCAAAGATGGCATTGATCTAAATTGTGACCTTTTCTTCTATCTCATATCATTAAAATAATGCCAGCAAAAGGGCAGTGACTCACCATGAGAGCAGATTCTTTTTGAGAAAATTAGCAGAGCATTATCATGGAAAGCTGGGCAAAGAGCCTTTTATTAGCTTCACCTGGTGAGCAAGCAGCATCCTCTGCCCAGCTCATTAAGTGCCTCTTCTATAATGTGTCCTGTGGATTCCATGTAGCCCATGTTATTTTGTTGATTCTCTCGCATTTTGGCAGCAGTACTTCCGCCTTTGAATGCACAAAGTAATTTTCCACTGAATCAGTTGATAATCACCACTGCCTCTGTAATTGAAAGGGGCTTAGGGGGCTCGCTTTGTATTCTCGAACAGTTGTCACACATAGTTTATGGATCTCAATCTTCATATGGATGTATATTAATTGTAGGTCCTCACTTGTAGAAGTGGCTACTTGGAGGGACAAGTGTTGAAATTATTGTTTTCTCATTACCAAATGGCCACATCACAAAGCAGAAAACTCTAGGAGTATGGGTCTTAAAAATAATGTCCAGTAATTACACACAATTTGCTTATTATTTCAACACAGGCTCGTCCTATTAAATGATGTGCTTAGTTTAAGCTCCATTTCTCTGGCCTCCCAAATTCTAGGAGGTACTGGATGTGAATGCTTATACTCCCTTTGTAAAAGAAGAATATCATTATACATCTTGGTGTTATATGCCAAACAAGCTGAAAAACTTCTGTCCAGTAAGTTTTGCAACATAACATTAGGCACGCTTGAAAACTTGACAAATACCTCAGAGAGTTGGAAGCAGCCATCTGAAGATCATGTAGTCTCAACCTTCATCTTACTGATAAAGGCCAGACAGGAGAAGTAATGGTCATGCATCAAGCCATGAGAAAGCCAGGACCTCTGGGTCTCTAACTCCCAGATCTGCCCTCTTGGGGTCTCAATAGCCTCTTGGCCCCAGAGTTCTGGGGATAATACTGTGTGTTCAAGAGAATGTTAAATGGTATCCTGCATCATGTATACAGCAGATTTAGAAATGCTTCCTTCCCAAATGGTGCGTTGTGTAAGCCCTTTGATTTAAAGGGGGTAAAGAAAGATACTTTAAAAATTACCTTCCGGGTTGCTTCTTAGTCCCCAGTAAACAAAACGTTTTTAGATCCACATTGTGCTCAAAGAAACTCTTTTCTAATGAGACACCCTAACTTTATGGAATACCTTGTGTGGACTTCTGCTGTGGTGTAAATTCTGTACTAAAAAAGTCTTTTCCCCACAGTCAAGTGACTGATGTATAATCATGGCAATAGATATTTCTGGTGAATAAGGAACCAATTCTTAAGGTTTGAAGGTGACATTAACTCTTGGATCCCTTGGGTAGGCCACTAGACAGTGTCTGGCCTTTTCATAAACTCTTCTCCTGGCACATAGGGCTTTTCTTCTCTCTAAAAGTTTACATACTTTCCCAAGAAGCCTGCCTGAACTAGCGGTAAACAATTGAGTTGACTATGTTTCAGAATAGTTTTAAGTGAAAACTTGGGGTAATACAATAATTGCTTGGATATCTAACTGAAGTGCAGCTTTGAAGGCTACAAATAGCAGTACTTACTAGTTTCCAATGTCTGTGAGGAGGAGTGGATTAGACTGAATTCTGTCAGTCTCATCTCAGTCTGCGTAATTATTGAGCTCACATTTCTGGGGGCTGATGCTGGAGATCAGACTTTTTATTCATTCATCTGGGTATTAACTTGTCGAATATTTAGTGAGTAGAGCCGGGGAGAGTGGGGACCACAGAGAGGTGTGAGGGGTGTGGCCTATGAACACAAGTAGTTCCCATGCTCCAGACGGGAAATGGCAAGGAACTGGGGACACTTCTTTTCAGAGGATTTCCAATAAGTGGAAGGACATCCTTTTAAGTGGTGTAGGCAGGAGTCAATTCTGTGGTGATTGGGGGTGTATGTGGGGGAACACACAGGAGTCAATTCCCCTAGGGTTGATCAGAGGCTTTATGGCTGTGTGGAGAGCAGAGAGGAGTGTGCAAAGGGCAGTGGAGTGGGCTGGAGCTGGGGGGAGGGCATTTTAAGCCCAGAGCAGAACAGGAGGTGTGATATTGTAATAGTAAGGGAGAGAGGGACAAAGGCTGGGGAGGTGGCAGAACCAGGACATAGAGGGTCTGGTGAGTGCTATTCTTGGTCAAGGGAGACATGAATTCTATGTGGCAAGGCAGCAAGGGCAGAGAGACTGGGGGCAGAAGCATAGGGTGAGGGGCAGGAGATCAGGCAATAGGAAGGCAGTAAAGACTATTGAGCAGGATGGGACATGACCACCCCAACCTTTGCCAGTAGGAACTGTGCTATAGTGAACACTCTTCTTGGGCCTAAGGGAAACTATAGAAAAACAACCAACATCTCCCGCCCCACACACACCACAACCCAGTTGGGAGACAGATGGATGAACTGTGGCTTATTCATACAAAAGCAAAAGTGAATGAACCAGTTCTATACGTATCACCAGCCATGGCTGCCATATTTATGTCTTATCTCTGGCTGCCATAGCTCAAGCAGAATGTGCCACATGGCAATGTCCAAAGGTTGAAAGCAGGGCTTGTTTCACCTTCCCTCACATTTTACTAGGGAGACTATTCCATCCTAGAACTTTCTAGATTCCCCCTTAAATACTATTGGTCAGAAAGGGTCACATGGCCATGCTGGAGCTGGGGGAAGGACTGGACTGATTTCTTGTGTCTGAGGAAGGTGTGAGTTAGGAGGGAAGAAAGGATAGAGGAGCAAGTGGATAGACAACAGTTCCCACCCCAAATATTAACCTAAAATCTAAAAGATTGGCTTGGAAGGGGCAAGCAGGATGCTGGAGAACACTTAGGGAAAAGAATCAATGAAGTGAGGCGGGCTTGGACCAGTAGTGTTGTATGGAGCCGAGGTTGTTGGATTCTGGATTGGATTAGTGCTTTGAAGGACTGGCCATTGGACGGGTGTTAGAGGGAGTTGTCAAGCCAAGCAGGACTCCACGGTTTCTGGCTTTGAATAGCAGGGGTTATTTAACAAAACATGGCAGCTGCAGTTTTGCTATAGAAATGAATAATGTCAATATCCTCACTGGGCTGCCATGTTTTCAAGTAGTGGAGAATTGAAAAATAAAGCTGAGACAAATTTTGTATAAAAGATTGTTATTTTTCTACTCTGGAAAAATTGTTATTCATGACCAAGGGGAACATTGTCATATACAGGACAAACGTTTCTGGAGTTTACCTATCCATGTTTCTACCTGATCCCTAACTCTGTGAAGCAATAACAGGATTCATCTGCATTTTGTAGATGAGAAAACTTAGAGACAGAGGGGAAGTTCAAAGGCTAGATTGCAGCGTGTGTCCCCTTCTCCTAGGTTAGAATAGGGCTGTTACTAGGAAGAGCTTTGTCCTTAAAGAGTGACAAGTTTGATTTTGTCTATCTTTGACATATACCCAGCTAAGACCCCACTTGTTTTTTTCCTCTTTAATGTTGTACGTAAATGTTACGTTATTTTACATTTTAAAATGTCTTTCTATTTTTTTGGCTATTTACATGGACCAAACCCAGACAGTAATTTGCGTTGTTCGCTTATTTTTAGACAATTGCACGCAACTGTTTTGATTCATCTTTAAAAGCTTATTTCCACAGCACATAACAAAATTAATTAAATTGCCTTTTGAAGCAAGGCTGCTTTGTTTCCCACTGAAACGATGACTCATGGGGTCTGACTGGGTCTCATTTATATTCCTCCCCAGCAGGTAACTTAAATGTGATTTAGACAGAAAGGAAAAGGAAAGAGATGAAGAAAAGCACCCATCGCTTCCTTCTTTGACAAGTTATGCTGGATGTGGAGTTAGGTGGGAGAAAGTTGCCACGTTTCTTTCTGTAGGAAATGGTCTCCATAGTGGTGTTGATAACTGGCATGGCTGTGTCCCCAGTTGTGCAAATGGTGCAGGGAAAGTAGAATTTGGGCCAACCTCCAAAATCCCTTTATGATCTGCTGAGGTGCCTGTGGGTGGTACCCGCTGGCCTGAGTGGCACTGAGCACCCAGATGCATGGGTGTGGGTGATCATCTAGGGATTCTTTCAATGTGAAATTGAAAGGCTGGAGAAGCCTGAGGAGGGTAAATGTGCTAGGGTCACGGAGCATCCTCAGTAGACAGTGTCCTGAATTAAATTGTCTTTCTGACATTCACTTCTTCTATCATAATTAGAAACTTTCCAGCAGTTGGGAACATAATACCTAGCACACAACAGGCATGGGATGAGCGTGTGCCAGATGAACACATGCTGGGAGTAGGGAAAGTATGGATGCAGGCATGACTGAGTAGGGTAGATGGAAGAACAATGGGGGGGGGTGCCTTTCCCTGGACCTTGGGAGATTGGCTTTGAGCTAAGGGGACTGTCAAGCCTGTATTCTCCTGGATGTGAGCATTGTGACCTTGCTACAAACCTGTGTTCTTTGAGTCAGACATGGGCCAAGTGGGCATTTCACTGGGTGCTTTTACTAGCAGTTAGGGTCAGGAGAGCGTCCAGGTAGGCTTTCTGCTTTGTTTTCCCCAAAGGCTATCAAAGTAGATCTGCTGAAATATGTTGCTGTTTCTCTCCTAATTGCCCTAGCACCCTCAAGGACCCCCACCCACTGTACCAACTTTGGGTTTTAATGCTAACCTCTGAAGGGCAGCCAGTTCATCACCTTCTTTTAGTTGTGACATATGTTGCTCCTTCAGCTTTAGAAAGGGCTAGCCATTTCACTGACAGAAAGGGAAGGAGGACCCAAAAAGGGGAGGACAGGTGATGTATATGGGTGACTGCTGGTTTTATCTTCACATGCAGTGGGAGTCAACAAATTCTTACTTAGACATGGCCTTCTCCTTGACATTCACGTGATACCCGTGAGCTGCTTTGCATGCTGCACGCCTGAATTGCTGGTGCCCCGATTTAGCTGATCATTCCTATTCCCTGATTAATGTGCTTTTTAAAAACTGATTCTGGTAAAGTGCGCAAACAAAATGAAAATCCACTCCGATTGCTAGCAAGGCCTACTTTGTGAAATTATGGATTTCGCTCAGGCTACATTCCACAGAAAATAACTGCAATTTAAAACATGAGCGTCTACCAGAATCACCTTTAAGTCTCCATCCATTTCATTATTCTAGCTACGGCCCAATTACCTCCTGAGCTGTCTCCTAACAACATTTATTAACTTCTGGCCTGGGAACAGACAGACATGTCGTCCAATTCTGAGCACTTCCCGCGGCCCAGCGCTCTGGTGCTACAGCAGACACCTCGCTGTTATCATTTCAACTGGCCGTTCTTCAAGCAAACTCAAAAAGAAACCCACCACTTTCTGTGTCCACAGAAAATATTTCCCCAAAGGCCTTTCCCCTATCTGTATCTGCTGGTCCTCAGTACCTCGGCTGTCCTTCTACCTGTTTCTTTCTTGTTTCAGAGTTCCAGTGGCCCTAAATTTGTCTTTCACCTGCTGAACCTCACCCCACCACAGGCTGAGTTGGGGTCTCTAACTGCCTGAACACTAGAGATTAGTTACAAATGTCCCAGGAAGACCTCACATTTCCAGGTTCAATATTTTTCTTACCATATACCTACAAACAGTAAATAAAAGAGTGAGTCACAATATAATAACTACCCTCTCATCATTCCTCAACCTTTTATCCATCTCCATTATGAAGTAGGGATAGATTCTACAAAGGAGATATTACTGTTGTTCTTTCTGCATCCGTAATGAACAATAGTAATTACCTGGCAGAATGCATCTCCCTTCTCTACAGGGAATGACTGTTTGCTTCAAGAGTGAACAAAATGAGAAACTATGACATCACTGAATCCATATTTAAAACTAATATGAAGCACTTGTCATGAAAACATGCATCTTTCCAATGGGGAAAAGTATGACTAACATAAAATGAATCAGAAATATGAAAGTGTCAGGGCTGTCATTTACCTGAACAGTTTGTTCTGGTTCTGTCCCAGGGAGCTTTGGAGGCAAATGGAAATCATGAAAACAAATTAGACCAAACAAAAACAACTGTCTTCCAAGTTCTTATTAGATGATTGTATTTTTACTAACTTATATTCTGAGTTTGAAACAAATAAGGATACAGAAGGAATCATGGAAGCTTAGAGCTGGATGAGTCTAGAAGTTTCTTTAAAAAAAAAACAACTCTTTTCCTATGAAAACTTAATGTGCAGAGAGTTGTTACAGGAAAGTTTTGGGTTGAGGTCTCAGCCAAACCAGAGCCACAGCAGAGCTGGGCCCTCCAGGCCAGGCCCAGCTGGCCTCCAGACCAGGCACTGAAGCTGAACAGTGCTCACACTTCAGATGTTAAAAACTTCCCTGCTCTGACACGATTGTGGACGCAGTCAGAATTGATTCTTGGGGACAAATAATCTATGGTTGTTTTGTCCTTGGTTAATTTACTGGCATTTATTCCAGAAAGGAAACTTAGAAGCTTGGAAATCCTTCCTCATTAATAATAAATTTTCCATTTTTGTAATATAACATAATTCAGGATCTGATTAAAATGTCCCAAATTTTGTCAGTAAGGAAAAAGCATTTATAAGTGAACTTTGCAATATGTTCTTGTCCCAAATGCTTTTGTCATCTTGATTAAATTGGTCACGACGATTTGGAAGGTAGAAGCCTTGGCAGAGCTGGGCAGTCATATTTCAGAGCTTGAATGTACAGCATTATCTGGTCTGTTTGTGTGCACGGTGGTAAAAGAGCCAACTTGGATATGAATCATGTGCTATTTTTAGCATATTTCTGAGACTTATTAATTGAATTCAGTTGATCTCTACTTCAACCCAAGTGCTTGGTCTGCCATGATTTAATTGCTGAAACCTGGGACATAACTAAAGGCTGTCAAAATAAAACTCAGGTTAAATTTGTGGGTCCATCTACTGTCCTGAAACCAAACGACGGTATTAATAGCATACCACCACTTCAGTCCTCTCACCAAGAAAACCACTAAATAGGTATTGTGCAATGATCTCTCAGTGAATCTGGAGTTGTTCCAAAGGAAGGTGCTGGGGACTGGGCCAGGAGCACAGCTGAGCCACCCCACACCATGCAACAATGTCCTGCTCCTACCAAGACAGCCCCAAGAGTCATAATGGAACCTAAGCCATACAGCCTAGCCGGCTTGCCCTAGACGAGCTGTGCCATTCCCTTCAGCAAATCACAGCGTGGGCCTGTTGTTTACCAGGTTCCATAAGTGGCAACAGGACCTGGCAGTGGGTAAGCCATGGCACCATGTGAGTCTAGTGACAGGTGGAAGGACACAGGGATAGTCGAGCAGACTAATCCCACTTGGAAACTGTAGGAAAGGAGGGATGGGCGTGGCGCTATTGGGGCAGGAGGGCAAAAGTATCAAAATCTGAAGTGAGAGGAGGCTTGTGGGAGGTCTTGACTATTTATTCCTCCTTAGCAGGCTGCAGGTTAAGGGTCATAAGCGCATTCCTCAGCTGCTCCCCTATTTCTCTCCCTACACTCCATGCCTTTTGGAGCTTAGTCAAACTCCTAGCTTTAAAAACCTCCTATGTGCTACTCCCAAATTCATATCCCTCAGGCCAGGTCTCTCCTCTGGGCCTTTGCTTGTATACTCAACAGTAAGCTTTGCATTACCACTAGGGTGCACAGTAGACTTCTCAAATCAAAGCCCTGATGGTCTCCCATGAATCTGATCCACCTGAAGATGTCCCCATCTCAGTCACTCGTAATTATTAAGGCATAAGCAATGGAGTTTAATTAGACATCTCATTCTCATACCCCAGATCCAATTCAGCAACTATTTCATGTTTTCCTCTGGATATATCCCCTGATCAGATGATCATCTCTCACCTGAATCACCCCAGGAGCCTCCCGGGTGCCCTTCCTGCTTCTGCCCTTGACCCACTCAGTCTGTTCTCTACACAGTTACTCAAGGAATGTTTTCAAAGTAAAATTTAGATCATGTTATTCTTTTGTTCAAAACACTCACTGAGTGAAACCAAAGATTCTACATCATTTTCTTCAGTCATTCCACTCCAGCTCCTGTTGTTTCTCTGATTTTCTCTTCCCCTTGCAATTGAATGAACGAGATTGGAAGAGAGCAAGAAATTTGCTTCAAAGAAGAGGAAAAGCCCATAGAGTGTGATATCAGATATAAACCAAAGAAAAACAGAGTGGCTTGGGCTCATGCAAGGACTTTGTTTCCTAAGTATATGAACTCTGGTCAGGGCAACTAATGATTCTTCTCACAATGACTCAGCACTGAGGAACAACTAGGTTCCTGGAGTGATGACCACGAATTCTTTTACAGCCAGAGAGAGAGCTACCGTAATACTGAAGTTTGGTGGGTTGTAACTGTTGCTTACTTGTTTGGTATTGTTTTGAGTCTTTTAGTCCCCAAGGCATGCAACAAAAATTGTAATAATAATACTATGCTATGAGCACAAACATTTCAGAGCCCCTTGTCTTGATTACAATATTATTGAACCTACCAACAACAATAGACAGGCTGTAGCAATTTCAGGGCCTGATCATTTCTGAGACTGACTATGCCATTGTCCCCTCACTTTATAGATTGAGATGCAGATTGAGAGAAATGACCTTCTGGGGGGTCACCCAGGGACTCCTAGCCTATGACCTCATCCTCTCTCCTCTCAAGCAGTGTTCCTAAGGTTGAGTGATGCAGGCTCTTAGTGCCAGTTTGTCTGCGAATCAGTGAAGTACACAGAAATACTTGGAGTTAAGATTTTCTGAATATCAATGATTTTGAAAACAGGTTCAAATTTTTTCCTAATTTCACATGGAGCTGAAGTTTTTATTTTGAGGGTAAGTGCTCTAATCATCCACAATATGACTCATGAGAGCTTTGACTTAAGGCTTATCAGTTCATTTCTGCCAAGGTGGTATTCTGAAATCAATACATTATTTCCAGTAGAGCATAGGGTTGTGCCCATGTGCTCTACTGTCATGGGGAGTTTAAAAGCTCTTAATGGATCAACAGATTGTGAGTGAAACGGAAATCATTTAAAACTTCATGTAAAAATGGATGAAAAAACAAAATCCTGATAGTAACTTGAAGGCGGTTATAGATTCACAAGGCTAAATGGGCTGAAATTGCTTGGACACATCTAATTATGGTGTACTAACTTCCACCTTTTCAAATAGAACTTTTGGTTGTCAGTTTTTGAAACTCTTTACTTCCATTTTGGGAGACATCAAAACCAATGAGAAAATTACAGACTTGACCAGACTTGACCACACCAGTCAAGCCTGGCCCGAGGTTGAATGTCAGCAGTGTCATATCACAAAACAATTTTGCTACATCATACCCAAAGAAAGAGCTACACATATTAAACTGTGAAGAAGTTTAGTCAAGAAGCATTCAAGAAGTGCCTATATGCACCCTAGCATTGTGCTAGACAATGTGAAAGGTCCAAAGTAGGAATAATCCCCTGTCTGGTTGGAAGAGATAAAATGAGAAGATAGCCAGGTCTGTAGTCAAGTGTAAGATGAAAAAAAAGTGTGTGCTTTAAAGCAGGACAGTCCTGCATCCAAATCCTGCTTCTGTATCGTCATTTCCTTAAACCCAGGCAAAGCATTCTACATTCTGCAAGCCTTGGTTTTCTCATCTGTCAATTGGGCTTAATAATGGTGCCCACTGTGGTAAGGATGACATGAGATTATATATGCAAAGCCTCCACACTTAGTATGTACAGAAGAAGTCTTGGCTTTTCTTCTGTGCAGCTCCTGTACAAGGGACCATACCAGACATTCAGAAAGAGGCAATTAAAGAGGATCTTTTCATTTAAACCCTTACCAAGACAGAAACCAGTGTGTCCTGAGCACTAGGATGAATTAAAAACAACCCAACAGCTGTGTTTCAAAAGTTAGATCTTTCATAAAGGAGGTAACAGGAAGGAAATTCTGACACGTTCTCTAATAGAGAAGAACCTTGAGGACGTGAGGCTCAGTGAAATAAGCGAGGCACAAAAGGACAGCTATTATATAATTCTACTCTATGAAGTACTTAGACTTGTCAAATTCTTAGAGTCAGAAAGTTAGAACAGGAATTACCAGGAGCTGGAGGGAGAGAGTAACCAGAAGGCACCGTTTGATGGGTATGAACTTTCAGTTTGGGATGATGGAATTCTTGAGATGGATGCTGGTGATGGTTGTATAGCAGTGTGGATGTGAACTGAACATTAAAAGGAGTTAAGGGGGCTGGGGTGGGGCTCCGTGCTACAGCGCTTGTCTAGCGTTCATGAGGTCTTGAGATCCATCCTCAGCACTTCAAAAAAAATCACTTGAAATGGTAAGTTTTATGTTATAGATATTTTGCCACCATCTTTTAAAAGTAAAAAAAAGAGGCCAGACTGGTCTACATAACTCAAGAAAAAGAACATGGCATGAAGGCTGAGCAATAAATTTGATCCTTCATTTTATTATTAAAAGAGAAAGCTCAGCATGCATCCAAGTTAATGTGCTTTTCAATCACATTTTCTAACGAGCTGAGTCACCTCTCTTTATTTCCTCTTTCTGTCATCTTTCCTTTTGTTTTGAAATGGATAAAAAGTGCTTGGATGGGTAAAAGAACCTGCTCGATTTGAGCCCACCATGAGGGCTCATGGACTTCCAGAAGAGGGATGAGGGCAGGAAAGAGTACACAGGGGCAGAAGACAACTGTAGAAGGAATGTAGCCACCTATCCCACTATGAGGATGAGACCTTGGGGAGGCTCCTGTCATGGGGCAAGACTAAGAACTGGATTGTAGTCTCAAATGAGCCACAGTCTGGTGACCTTGAACCAGCCCTCTTTGAGCATGGACAGTTCCTAGGGGCTCCCATGACTCCAAAAGTCCATGAGGCTAAGCCTCAATGTTTCCTACCAGAGTGGGCCTTCCAATGTGGGCATGGCACCCTTCCCAGGCACCAAAGTATGTGTTTGGTGAGGTCATTGGTTAAATTGTGTCCCCCACCAAAGATCGCAAAAGTCCAAACACATATTACCTTAAAAGTTGACCTTATTTGGAGATAATGTCTTTATAGAGGGAGTCCAATTAAAATGAGACAGGCCTTAGTGGCACGCTTATAAAAGGTGGGATTTTGGGCACAGAGAATGCCATGTGAAAAGCCACAGAAGATAACCATCTATAAGCCAGAGAAAGAAACATGGAATTTATCCTTCCCCCACAGACCCCAGAAGGAACCAACTCAATGGGTGCCCTGGTTTCAGACTTCTCAGAGCTGTGAGACAGCAAATTTATGTTGTTTAAACCAACCAGTTTGGCTGGAGGTGTAGCTCGGTAGAAGAACCTAGCACGCATAAGGTCCTTGGTTTGAGTCCAGCACTACAAAAAAAAAAATAAAAACAAAAACCCACCCAGTTTGTGAGACTCTCTTACGGTAACCTGAGAAAAAACTCATAGAGCACCCAAAGCAGGGGTTGTCAGGGGTTGTTCTTGTCTCTTTTCATCAGGTAGGTTCTAGAAACAGAAGAAGGGAGAGGAGGCAGGTGAGAAAAGGTTTCTCTAAGCACCTTCCCTGTACAGGGGCTGCGTGAAGTACTCCTTACCTCAGTGCTTCATCACTACATCCCCGGCGCCTCTGTGGGGAAGGATAACTTTTCTCATTTACACAAAACTCTTCAGGTGTTCTCATCACAGAGAGAAGGAATATCCAGTGCTGACATGGAGGGCTGTTCTAAGGAGCTTGGGGTGCTGAAGACTGAGTCACCTGGCCTCTTGATGCTGTCTAATCAGTGTCACTTGGCTACTGCTGAGGTTTTAGTAAGTCCATCAACAGCCTCTCACCTCCTCTCAGCTCATTCCGGCGTGCCACTGGAGTGCCTATCATGGAAAATATGTGCTGTCATCAGCACCCCAGATATGAACTTATGCTCTGTATAGAGTTGGTCATGATTTTCCAACTAGGACCAAGGAAATTGCAGGCTGATTATTCTCTTCAGCTCCATCATTTAGGGAGCCTCTTCCAATACATTGTCTAAAGACTTGACCAAAATAGGATTTTGTCTAAAAAGATTGATCATGAAAAATGACATGAAGAACTGTTCAAAATGGTTTGGGGAGCAAACTTCATTTCAGCTCATCAAAGTACACTGTCTTCCTCCTGAGTTCTTTTTAGTTTAATTTTTTTCTCGTAAGTTCCGTTGCCCGAATTTGCCTAAAACTTATAGCAGTGGTGGCAGCAAAGATGACATGTTGGAAATTAAATCACATGTGTTGATTTTCCATGGAATACTGGCATTTTTCAAAGGGTTTTGCTTGTTTTTGTTATGCTTGTTCAAAAAACTGCTCCATTTCACAGTAGGGAGACTGTAGATAAGAATAGTGCAGCATATGTTTCAAAAAGCTGGAAGGAATGCTTTTTGAGTTGTTTCATCATGAAGAAATGATAAATGTTTGAAGCAAAAGACATGTTTGCCCTGAATTAACATTACACAAGGTATGCATGTGCCCAAACATCACACATAGTTCCCCATAAATACGTACATGCACACACACACATCTATGTTTGTTTGTATAGGTGGTGCTGGGGTTTGAACTCGGAGCCTTGTGCTTGCTAGGCAGGTGCTCTACCACTCAAGCCACGTCCTCAGCCCTTTTCACTTCAGTTATTTTTTTTTTGCCTAAGCCAACCTGGACTGCGATCCTCTTATATATGCCGCTCATGTACCTATGATGACGGGTGCACACCACCACTCCCAGCTTTCTATTGATTGAGATGGAATCTAACTTTTTGCCTAGGCTGGCCTTGAACTGTGATCCTCCTGATCTTTGCCTCTGGAATAGCTGGGATTACAGGCATGAACTATTGTGCCCAGCCTATTGGGAGTTAATCTTGACTGGACCCTGTTTCAACTCTCACCTCCAAATGGTAACTCAAACCCTCTTTGAGTCTCCCGTGGCTGTTTCCTCTTTCCCATCTTCACTATGACTGCTTCTTTCACTTAATATCATGACCTCCAAGTTCAAACATTTTCCTGCCATTCTTTTTTTTTTTTTTTTTGCAGTACTGGGGTTTGAACTCAGGGCTTCCTAAGCAGGCACTCTACCACTTGAGCCACTCTGCCAGCCCTCCATTCTTTTTTTATGGCTGAAAAAAATACCCTATTGTGTACATATACCACATTTTCTTTATCCATTCATCTGTTGATGGGCACCTAGACTGATTGCATAGCTTGGCCATGTGAACAGCACTGCAGTAAACACGGGTGTGCAGGTGTCTCTAGTGAATGCTGACTCACATTCCTTCAGATACATGCCCACGAGTGCAAGAGCAGGGCCAGAGGGTAGTTCTAATCCCAGTGTTTCGAGGAGCCTCCATACTGCTTTCCACAGTGGCTGTGCTAGTTTACATCCCACCAGCCGTGTAGAAGAATTTCTCCCCCGCCCCACATCCACGTAGGCGTTTGCTGTTTGTTTTCTTCATGATCGCCATTCTGATTGGGGTGAGGAGTCTCAATGCCGGTTTGATTTGCATCTCCCTTCTGGCTCAGGATTGTTGAACGTTTCTTTGTGTATACTAGCCATGTGTACTTCTTCTTTTGAGAACCGCGTGTTCTATTCATTTGCCCACTTTTTAATTGGATTGTTTATTCTTTTGGTATTTAATTTTGGAGCTCTTTCTATATTCTGGATATCAACCTTTTGTCCAATGAGTAACTTGCAAAGATTTTCCCCCTTTCTGTGGGTTGTCTCTTTATTCTGGTAATTGTTTCCTTTGCTGTGCAGAAACTTTTAAGTTTGATGCAGTCCCATTTATCAATTATTGTTCTTATTTCCTGAGCCATTGGAGTCCTAGTCAGAAAGATGTTACTTGTGCCTATATCGTCAAGAATCTTCCCTATGTTTTCCTGTAGTAGTTTCAAAGTTTCAGGCCTTACATTTAGGTATTTCATTCATTTTGAATTGATTTTGGTACAGGGTGAGAGATAGGGGTCTAGCTTCAGTCTTCTACATGAAGATATCCAGTTTTTCCAGCACCATCTGTTGAAGAGGTCTTTTCTCCAATGAATGGTTTTGGTGCCTGTGTCTGGGCCCTCTACCCCATTGGTCTTCATGACTGTTTGGGGCCAGTACTGTGCCAGCTTGTTCCTGTGGCTCTGTAGTATAATTTGAAGTCTGGTGTTGTAATACTTCCGGCATTTCTATTTTGCTCAGGATTGCTCAGGTCATTTGGGGTCTTTTGTGCTTCCATATAAATTTTAGGATTTCTTTTTCTATTGAAAACATGACACTGGAATATTTTGACATTGGAATTTTGATGGGGATTGCATCAAACCTGTGGATTGCTTTCAGTAGGACAGCCATTTTCACAATGTCAGTTCTGCCAGTCCATGAATATGGGAGGTCTTTCCATGTTCTAGTGTCTTCTTCGATTTCTTTCTTTAGTGTTTTACAGTTTGTAGAGGTCTTTTGCCTCCTTCGTTAGGTTTATTCCTAGGTTTTTACTTTTTGAGGCTATTTTGAATAAATTGTTTTCCTGATTTATTTCTCAGTCTGTTTATTGTTGGTATATTGGAATGCTACTGATTTTTTGCATATTTACAAACAAATATGCTGTGGAATCTTTAGGTCATATCTTCTACAAGTAGGGATCCCTCCTATGCATTTTATTGCTTTGATGAGATCAATAGAAGCCACATGAAGTTGTAAGAAGTGATATCGAAATCCTTGTATATTTCGCTGTTTGGGCATTATAGGTGTAATCCACTTATCTTTTCAGATTGTTTCAATTTTTCGTGCTCTGGTGTGTGCATATATGTGTGTGTGTATTAAACTACTCCCACCACCACACTCTGTCAAGATACCGAAGAGTTCTTCCACCACCACAAGGCACCCTCGCGTTGCCTTTTATAACCACAGCCACCTCGCTCTAGCATCCCCGCTCTCATCCCTTCCCTAATTCCTGGCAACCACGCATCTGCTCACCATCCTGCTATATTGCCATTTCAAGACAGGAACATAAATGCAATCATACTGCATGTAACTTTTTGGGATTGACTTTTGACTCAGCATAATTTGCTTCAAAGTCTTGCAGGCTGTTTCATTGTTAGTTCATTCCTTGTTATTGGTAAGTAGAATCCCTTGGTGTGGCTAAGCCTCAGCTTGTTTATCTAGTCACCTATTGAAGGACATCTGGGTTGTTTCCAGTTTAAGGCTATTGCAAATAAAGCTTTTATAAACACTCATGTGTAAGGTTTTGCATGAACATAAACTTTCATGTCCTCAGGACAAATGCCCAGGATTGAATTGCTGGGTCATATCACAGTTGCATGGTTAGTTTCATAAGAAACTGCCAAGCCATTTTCCAGAGTGGCTGCAGCGTTTACAGCCCCACTAGTGATGGATGACAAACCCATTTTCTCCGCATCTTTCCCAGCACTTGGCATTGCCACTACTTTTTATTTTAGCCATTCTGATAGACGTGTATCTTGCCTTTTTCTAATTGGATCATCATTATCACTGTGAAGTTTTGAGAACTCTTCATATATGCTAATTATAATGCCTTTTTTTGGCTATGTGATTTGGAAATGTCCCAGTCGGCAGCTACCCATTTAATCCTCTTTATATGAACTTTTGCAGAGCAAAAGTTTTAAACATTGATCAGGTCCAATTTACTGACTTTTCCTGTTAAATGTAATACTTCTGGTGTCAGGTCTAAGATCTCTTTGCCAGGTCTAAAATTCCAAAGATTTTCTTCTATCGTTCTAAAAGTTTATGGTTTTCTGTTTCACATTGAAATTCACAATCCGTTTTGAGTTTATTTTTATATGAGGTGTGAGCTTTTTGTCTAGGGCTGCTCTATTGCTCCAGCACCATTTGTTGAATTCACTTTATATCCTTGCCAAAAATGGGTGTATTTATGTGGACTTCTTTGGGTTTTTAACCTTTTTAGAGCTCTAACTGGCTCCAGGTCACAATATACATGTCTTAATTTCCTCCAAGATACATTAAAAATGAATCATCTTTTTGTAATGATGATTGTAATTAACAAGGATTTTTGTGACAAAACCTAATTAAACAGCGATCGTGCCCTGTAAGTTGAACTTTCTCACTGTTGATTTCTCTCAGTTCCTCAGCAGGCCAATGCTAACAATTAAATTGGTCTGAAGCCATAGAGACTTGTGATGCCTTACTTTGTAAGACTAAGAGGGAAAACTTCCAAACTACTAAATCATTGATGTGTAGAAGGGAAAACAGCAGAAGGGAGCAGGCTGTCGAGGACTAGGTGAGCCGGTACTTGTGTGCAGTCACGTCGCCCTACACAGCAGCTGTGCTCTTGAAAATGTGTGTGTGCATCACCCTGGCACATAACCGATAGCTAGAGCCCTTTCCAGACTGGGAGCCAGCAGACTTGGCTTCGAGTCCTAGCCGTGTCTCCACCCTGCTGTACAGCAGCTCAGACCTCCAGAATTCTCTTAGCTCCTCAAATAAGTGCAGTTCAATTGCCATGCTACAAAATAGACCAGGACAAGCCAAGGACAAATTTGCTTTTGAGGCACTGGTTTGTCGGTTGTACCTACAATTGCTCAAGCACTTACAAGTCTTATTTTCTTTACACTCCATGGTAACCTTGTGAGATAGGAGCTAATATCACTCCCACTTGAAAAATACAGAAATGAAGGCTTCACGAGCAGTTTGTCTGAGGTCATGCACTTGATGGATCTTTACTGCTTCAAGTTCAGGTGCTCAGATGAGCTCACTCTGCACGTGATCCCCTGATCCTATAGAATTGAGGGTAACATTTTGATAAGCAGAAGTAAAAGCATATGTTAGCTATGTTTATAATGCTTTTCCCTCCTTGGTATAGGATCCACTGTCTCCCTGTGCTATTCTGCTTCTATGCGGTGTAGGAGTCAATCTATTATCTTGGGAAGGATTTACATTTCTGCTCATGGGGGGTATTGGCCCACAGGTTTCTCTTCTCGCAACGTCCTTGTCTGGTTTTGGTGACATGCGGTAAAACTAGCTGCATGAAGTAAATCAGAATGTGTTTTTCCTCTTCTACCTTCTGGAAGAGGTTGTACAGAATCAGTATTATTTCTTCTTTAAGTGTTTGGGAGAATTTTTGAGGGAAAGTATCTGGGCCCAGAGATTTCTTTTAAGGGAGTTTTCAAATTATGAATTTAGTAGTTTTGGGGGCTGTTCCCATATCTATTTCCTGTTGCTTGAGTCATAGTAGTTTGTACTTTTTCAAAAGATTGGCTTGTTTGTCTAAATGATCAGATCGATGTGTGTAAAGGTGTCTGTCCTGTTCTCTCCTCTGACATGTGTGGTATCCCCTGTGCTTAATTCCTGATATTGATCATTTGTGTTTTCATCAGTCTTTTTAGAGATTTGTCAATTTTATTGATCGTTTCAAAGAACCAATTCTTTTAAAATAGATTTTTCTATTGCTTTCCTGTTTTCCATTTCATCAGCTCTGCTCTTATTACTTCCTTCTGCATGTCTGAAATTTATTTTTTTATATTCTTTTTAAAAGTTTTTTTCTCTTTTTTTGTGGAGCTGGGGATGAAACCAGCGTCCTACATGTACTGGACAAGCACTCTCCCACCGAGCCACACCTCTGGTCCTCAGCTCTTGTGGGCGCTCCTGCGTGCATTTCCCTCTCCGTTCTTTATCTGTGTCCCACAAATTGTGATGTGTTGCATTTTCATTCGGTTCAATGTACTCTTTTATTTCCCCAGTACTTAGCCTTTAACCCATAGTTTATTTAGAAATGTGTCACTTGGCTTCAGAGATTTTGCTGTTACCGTGCTGTCATTGATATTTAGTCTGAATCCAGTTTGATCAGAGAAAACTCTCTGACTTCGATTCTTTTATACTTTTTGAGATTTATTTTATGGCTCTATCTTGGTATGTGTTCCATGGATCCTTGAAGTCAGATACTGCCAGTGGGATTTTATATATAGGTATGTCATTTGCAAGTAAAACAGTTTTATTCATTTCTTTCAATCTGTTTTCCTTTCTTTTTTTTTTCTTGCTTTATTTCACTGGCTAGGGCTTTCAGTATATTGTTGAATAGGAATGGTGATAGTGGAATCTTTATCTTGCTTTTGATCTGAGGGGGATAGCATCCACTATACACACACACACACACACACACACAGAGAGAGAAAAAAATTGTAGTAATGAGTCTGTCTGAGAGGTCCACAGGAGGAAGGGGAGGTAAGGAAAACGTTAGAGAATGAAAAATATTGAAACAACCCATGTATATACGAATGTATACATTGCACTGTGCAGTGAGCTGTTGAATACTAGGGGAGCATGGTGATAGAAAAGGAATAAGTAAGAGAGAGGAGAAGGTTAATTTGATAAAAGCACGACATATACGGAACTGAAGTACCAAGGTGAAACCCCCTTAGACTATCAATTCATAATTTTAACAAATGAAGGGCAAGAGGGAAAAATAAATTTTTTCCGGGGATGAGTTCCAGTGGGAAGGTGGTGGGCACAAGGAAAGGGGGGATGAGAATGAATATGGTGGGTGTATTTTGTATCCATATATGAAAATACATGAAACCTGTTGAAATTGTTCTAAGAAGCGGGGAAGAGGGTAAATCCAACTAAGATATATTTTAAACACATAGGTAAATATCACAATGTATCCCCCTGTATAACTATGATATGCTAATAAAATTATAAAAATTGTTTTATTTTATTTTATAAAATTTATTAGCACCCAGCTATTGACTGAGATGGGGTCTTGCTAACTTTTTGCCTAGGTTGGCCTCAAACTGTGATCCTCTAAATCTCTGCCTCCTGAGTAGCTGGGATTAAAGCTGTGAGCCACCAGTACTTGGCCTTAATCTTGTTTATCTTAATTAGTGAGGCCTTATGGGTAAATAACAAATAAATGTTGATCTGAATACACTAGAAATTTGATTTTTTTTCTTAGAATCCTACGGGACCTGGAAGACACTGAGTACAATGTAAGGAGTTTTGACTTTGGAGTGGAGAAGACAGACTAGACTAAGGCTGCTTGACCAGAGCTGGGCTTGGTGGCTGCACACCTGCAATCCCACCTACTTGGGGAGTGGAGGTAGGAGGAGCAAAGTTTGAGACCACAGGTCAAGGGCACTGATTCTGAAGTAAGGCCTGGAAGGAAATCCAGAGAGTTTTGGGATGCTGTCTCAGAGAGCTAGCATTCATTCAAAAATACTTATTGCAGGGCTGGGTGCAATGGCTCATGCCTGTAATCTCAGCTACCAAGAAGGTGGAGATAAGAGGATCACAGTTTAAAGCCAACCTGGGCAAAAAGTTAGTGAGATTCTGTCTCATAATAAAAGGTGGGAACCGTGACATCTGCCTGTAATCCCAACTACTCAGGAAGCAGAAGCAAGAGGATCACGGTCCAAGGCTAGGCAAAAGCACAATACCCTATATGAAAAATAAGTTAAAAGCAAAAACACTGGGGGGTATAGCTGGAATGGTAGAGCCCTTGCCTAGTAAGCACAACATCTTGAGCTCAAACTCCAGTACCATCAAAAAATAAAAAGCCCCAACCTTCCAATCCATCACAGATTACTAATTTTCTAAAATGCAGTGAAGAGAAATCACTAGGCACATGAAGGAAGATGACATGTGAAATTCAGCTCACCTGTTTTATTAGTGCAGTGAACAGGTTCAATGGTAGTCTGTGAGACTGTGCACCAGTGCTTATTCTCCGTCTCTGTGCAGGCCTCAGCACGCCGTTACCAACACTCCTGTCCTGGGATTGCAGTGCAGACCACACTTCGATCAACACTGGATTCAGTGATCTCTGGGGTCTACAGTGTGGCTTTCCTGCTTGCAGGCATTTCCTGACATGGAGGTGGGTCACAGAGCAGGCCACACCAACAGCATCCCGAATAGCTCAGATGGCTGGGTTCCTGACAGTTCTCAGAGATGTCCAGAAAGCAGTGACCTCGAAGAGAAAGCTTACTGCTTCAGACAGCTCAGGGCGTTCTTCGTTACTCACTTGCTTGTGATAACTGATTAGAGGAAATGCTGGCTTATATTACCTGAGCCCGAGTTCATACAACTGAAACTCAAACGGAATAGTCTGTTCCAGCGCAAATGGCTCACTCTCCATACATTTCCTCCATGGAGTATCATACTCGAGGAACGTTTGTGGTCCTGTTAATTTTTCAGGATGAATTTCCTCTCCTTTTCTTTTTTCTTCCCAGTGGATGAATAGTCAGGGCTTTAATCACAGAATCTACCTGCAGCATCACGTCAGTGAGACTTGCAGAATGAGATGCAAACACAGACACCAAAAACCTTTTTAAATGGATTGCGTCTCTAGATAGAAGTACAGTACTCGATAAAGAAAAAAGCTAGGCGTTTTTACTCCTGGGTGTACAATAGTCCCTTCTCAATCAGGTGATGCAAATCGAAGTCCAACCAGCTTAAGAGGAGGCAGATGTGGCACTGTCACAAAACATCCTCTTTGTCCTGGGGTGACTTCAAGTTGAGAATTTTTTTTTTTCCAGAAATGTGTAAAGTTTATTAACATCGTTTTAAAAAAAAAAACAGCTACAGAATATGGGGTACTTATTTACAAGTTTTATGATGGGAGGAACATTATAATCAGCATTTCAAACAAGCAAAGGAATAGTTTTTTCTAGAAATATCAGTATTTCAAATCTCCAGGTAGAAGACTTATGGAAACATTAAGCAAATGCCACAGTTAGAAACAGAAAAACTAGCATTTAGAAATATATTTCTGAAATGGTAACTGTTACTTAAATGTGAATTTTCACAAAATTATTCTTGTAGCTAATTCATACAATATCTTTGCTTAGAAAAGCTGACTTGAAAAAAAACCAACACATTTAAGTCTTCATTTAAGTACATGCTTTCAAGCTAGTTTTTTATAAGTTGAATTATGGTTTCCAGAGTTTTAGGAGTCCATCTTCACTGTAAGTAGCAATCAGGTTCTGATGAGGGTGATGTGCAATACCAATCACATCCTTTTCACGAACTGTCAAAGTTCTCTCCAGTTTGCCAGTGACTGTGCTGAAGCAGTAGAGCACAACGTCTTCCCCCACACAATAGATCCTTTCACCAAGGGGAGAGAGGGCGCAACAAACAAAGTCACCACCTTCTCTTTTACCAGAGCTGAAGCTTCTGACAATCTGTCCTTGCATGTTCATGATGACCACTGTATTTGATCTGTTACACACCACAAAGTGCTCTGGGTTTTTAGGAAGCAGGATCACACTGTTGACAGTAATATCTGTCCCTGCAGTGCTGCTCAGAGACTTAAAGGTATTTGAACATTCTGTTGTCTTCATATTCCAGATCTTTACAGTGCCATCAGAGGACGCACTGATAATATAATGTCCATCTTGTGTAAATGTTGCTTCATTAACAAAGGAGGAATGGCCACGAAATTCCTTCAGGGTTTTCCCAGATTTTAAACCATGAATTCTAATTGTCTGGTCAAAAGAGGCACTAAGAATCTGACTGCTATCTTTGGCAAAGCTTAGACAGGTGACACCTTTACTGTGTGCCCTTTCAAATCTCCTTAAACACTGTCCACTCTGAATCTTCCACACCTTGATTTTTCCATCTTGGGCCCCAGTTGCTAACATTTCTGTATCTCTGCTGAAACACATGCAGAGCACAGCATCATCCATCATCATGAAGTTATCCTGGGCCTGGTACTTAAGATCCTTCCTTATTTTTCTAGTAGTAAAGTTCCATACTTCAATGAACGCATCAACAGACCCAGTGACCAGATACTGACCATCTGGAGAAAATCTAGCACACTCCACATGTGATTTCTGACCAAACTTAATATGTCTGCTGAGTTGTGTAGGAAACTTTTCTTCTTCCACATCTTTAACAGCTGCTTTGCCTCGAAACAAATCTATGGTCATACCAGGAGGAAGCAACCCCTGGTGCTGCTGCCACTTTAGTGCCTGCCCCAGCAATGCCATGAGGCGAGATGGAGGTACCGCACTGAGTTCCCCAGCTAAGGCCTGGGCAATTGCAGCTCTTCTTTTCTCTTTGCTACTTCCATCTGGGTATGCCTCACGAGGATCAAAGTAAGACCTGGCCAAGAGGTTCTTCAGATGAATATACCGCTCTGGTTGTGTTTGTTTTAACATGATCATGAGGTCAGTCTGTCTCAGAAGTGACCTGGCAGCACCCAATTCACGTAGCTCTATCAATTCCAGAACAACCTGTTCATAGAGGTCAATAAGGGTTTTGTCTGGCAATTTCAGAGACTGTATAGCCTGTAAAACAGTATCCCAATGGCCACTATTAATATCAGCCACAAAACTCTTGATGCTGGCCACAGTATTCAGAGACACGGTAGTCTCCTCCTGTAAGGTAGCCAATGCCCGATGTAAACTGTTCTCCTTCAGGTACTGCGTGATAAGACGGATCACATCGGAGGACTCGATTTCGATCGACATCGCAGTATCTCTCCAGGCAGACGGGCCGACTCTTCCCTCAAGTTGAGAATTTGTTGATAACTTTCAGGAACCCTTGACCTTTCTTCAATGCCATTAGTTTGCATCTTAGAACCAAAAATATTTTTCCTCTTCACTTCTGGGCCATGAATGTGTGAAATACTGAGAAAAATATTCCTAAAATAAGAAATGACATTTTCCTAAATGATGGGTGATAATTAAAGTCTATAGTGCTAATTTTAGAAACATATTGATAAACAATAAAGCAAAATTGTTATTATGGGCTGGATTGTGTCCCCCTAAAGTTGTGTGTTGGAATCCTAACCGTCAGGACTTTACAATGTGACCTTATTTGGAGATAAGGTCTCTACAGAGTTAATCAAGATAAAATAAGGCTATTAGGGTAGAACCCGAACCATTATGACTTGTGGCCTTATAAAAAGGGGACATCTGGGGATGGACATAGAGAAAATGAGTGATATAAAGACAGAACATTTAAGCCACCCACAAGGGAAAGAGGCCTGCAGAAGGAACGAAAACCAAACTAATTACTGAGGAGACTGGCATTGCTTTAGTAATGCCAATCTGTGTACTGCCCGGTGTGATTGGCGACTCCAGACCTCTGCTCCCGTTTCTCCCTTCCATATATTGTGATCGCATCCATCACGTGGGCTTTCGAAGGCTCCATTGTACACTCAGGGGAGGGAAAGAACCAAACTCTTGATCTCTCAGGAGCTCCAGCCAGCTGTCCGCAGAGAGTTACACCTCTAGGGCACAGATCTCAGAGCCTAATTTCTGTGGCACAGGGCACGTTTTTAACCTTGCTAAATATTTGAAAGCACTCTCCAGAGCGCTCATGCCAACTTATACAACGAGCAGCAGTGTTTGAGACTTCTAGCTTCTCACTTGGGCATCAGTTTGGCTTTTTCGGATTTAAAATTTTACCCCTGTGAGCAGCCTGGGCTCCTCCTGAATTCTAATTCTTCGTTAGGAATGCATGTTCTAAATGCCTCTTTCAGTGCACTGTTTGATGGTCTGTTTCTTCTGCAGGTATCTTCTGATGCACAGAAGAAAATAATTTAATGTAATCAAAATTATCAATCTTTTCATAGGTTATAATTTTGGGGTCTTATTGGATTTTTTCTTGCCCTGAAGTCATAAAAATACTGTTACAGATTTTCTTCTAAGAATTGTAAACATTTTGTTTTTACCATGAGGTCTTCAAGCTACCTAAAAAAATGGGTGTGATTTTTGTTATGATGTTAGGTAAAGATATACTTTTGTGTAGCAATACTGGGGTTTGAACTCAGACTCCACTCTTGCTAGGCAGACACTCTGTCCTTGAGCCACTCCACCAGCCTTTTTTGTCTTGGATATTTTTGAGATAAGGTCTGAATTTATGCCCAGCCTGTCTGGACCGAGATCCTCGCATTTGTGCTTCCCGGAATAGTTGGGGATAACAGACATACACCACCATGCCCGGCATTGGTTGACATGGGGTCTCCTGAACTTTTTGCTCCTGATGGTCTCAAACCACCATCCTCCTGATCTCTGCCTCCCAAGTACTGAGGATTACAGACATGGGCCACAGCTCCTGGCTGTAGTTTTATCTTTTTATATAATGCAGTGCAATCATCCTAGCCCTATAGATTGATACACTGAGTGTGCAATCACTTCCTCCACGCATTTCCGCATCTGTGAGCACTGTTTCTAGAATCTCTGTTTTGTTCCATTAGTCTGAGTTCCCTTGCTTTGCTTCTCTTCTTCCAAATAATTTGGGTATTCTTAGCACGTAATTTACTGTGCACATTTTCGTGAGATATATGCTAATACAAAGAGGCATGAATTGTTTACAGTTTGAATTATGGAGTGAGCACCTAACTGGTGCATGGGAGCCCCTCGAACCTCTGCAAATCACATCACTCTTCACGCCCAAAGCACTACAGGCGAGCACTGCTGTGGAAGTCAAGTTCATTGCCCTGCTTTTCCTTACAGTTTAAACAGCTGCTTGAGCGCCCCCCACGCTGCCTGGTGTTGCCCCTCTTCCAGGCAGAATGCTGTCGTGTTTTCTCTGGGGTTTGCTTCTTTTGCTGGTTGTGTTCCTGAGATCCAGTCTGTGAGACACATGCGACAATAAATACCTAAGTCCCACTGCCACCAGCGTCATCGTATGAATACGCCACAGTATGTTCTACCGCACAGAATCCGTGTGCATGTCCAAACAGCACTCGCATAATTATTGCACACACTTCTAGATGAACACGCGAGAGCGCTCCCCAAAGCCAGGAATACCGTGAACGCACTGTCACCCGTGTGCCTGTTTGCAGTGGCTCAGGGGATCTGAAAGGGAATGCTCTCAGTTTTCATCGTTCCCGGAAACATTGTCACAGTTTCCTCTCTGAGGTGCCATTTAGCAGGCTAACGAACTCCTGTTCCTACTTCACCAGGAATTCGTTATGAATGAATTTAAAATTCTGTTGAGCGAAGTCCACACATTCTCAGGTGATTGTTTGCATTTGTGTTCATGAGGACTACTTTCTTCACAGGACAGTTGTCCTCACGGAATGCGCTGGGGGACTCTGCATATCTTCAACTGTCTTGGTGCCAAATTGGGATTTTCGCTTCCTTATGTGAAGTCAGAATTCACCAGGGAAGGCATTAGGCCTGCAGTTTTCTTTGTGAAAGGATTTAAGTATTGATTCATGGACGTGTGGGTATGCAGCTTATACCCACCGATCTGCTGCATAAGGCGTATATTGTGTGTGCAGCAAGCACTATTTCTCTCTGCTATGTATTATTGATCACTCTGGATCTGTGAATCCAGGTTACTTTTTAGATTTCTGTCACCTGGAGCAACGCCTTCCCTCTAATGTCTCCATTTTCCTGATTAACAAGGCTAGGGTTATCGATTAAATCACCCTTCCTAACGACTAGCTTTTGCATTCATTAATTTTCTCCATTCCTTCTTTTGCTTCTCACTTTATCTGCTCTCATTTTCATTGCTTCCCCCTTCAGCTTAGCTTTCTTTTCGTTTCCTTTTTTCTGATTATTTATTTTAGAAGCTAAGAAACTTCTTTTCAATAAAGGCTTCTAATTATTAAATTTCCCTCAGATACGGATTTATTGCCATCTCAAAAAGTTTGCAGTATTGTGTTTCCATCTTTATTTTTATTTGAAAAGTAAATTATCTCTTGGAAAGATGTAAACAGTAAGCAAATGGTGTATTTCTCTACGTAGCTAATTTCCAGTGCAGCTCAATGTATCTGACATCCTTTTCCTCCAGTCTGAAGAATGTCCTTCGATACTTCTTACAGTGTTGTTCTTTTGATTTCAATATGTCCCAAAAGGTTTTCTTTTCACCTCTATTTATGACGGACATTTTTAATGGGCACAAAATTATGGGTTTACATGTTCTCTAGGTAATTTGCCCCTCATTGCTCAACTGGTCCCTGCGTGATTTCCAGTGAGAAATCTTCGTCCTGGTATTTTTGCTCCTCTCTCTCTCTCATTTTCTCTCTCTCTCCCTTCCCCTCTCCCTCCCTCTCTCCCTCCCTCTCCCTCCATGTGCTTTGGTGTAGTTTTTTTTTTCATATTATTTAAACTTGGCTTCTGTTCGGCTTCTTATTTCCGTGGGTTTATATTTTCATCAAATGTGGAAATTGTTTGGTCATTATTCCCTCATTTACACAGCTCTCGCAGATTCTCCATTTTTTTTTCCTTCTCTTTTCTTTTAAGTCTTTTCCCTGTGTTTTTCATTTGGGATACTGTCTGTTATTAAGTCTCAAACTACAGTTTCTACTCTACTCTTAATTGCTCTGCCATTAATTCTACTCAGTGTACTTTTCATTTGTGGCTTGATAGTTTTCATCCCTAAAAATTCAATTTAAGTCTTTTTTTATATTTTGCACATAACTGCCGGAGGCTTGGATCCAGCAATACAAAGCCCACCTAGCAAGTGCAAAGCCCTGAGTTCAAGCACCAGCACTGCAAAAACAGAGATTAGTAGACCTTCCTTGTGACTGCCTAATGCACTCATTCTCATCTGTACCTTTTCAAGTACACAGAGCACAGCTATAATAACTTCTAATATTTTCATAATTGTAACATCTGTGTCAATTCTAGGTTGAATTAGATCAGTTAGTTTTTCTCCTCATTCTGTGCATTTTTCCTGCTTCTTCTCGTGTCTGGTGGTTTAATTAAATGTCCTACATTCCACATTTTATCTTGTTGTGTATGGAATCTTTTTATTAACTTATTTTACTTGCTTGCAGTACTGGGATTTGAACTCAGGTCCTTGTACTTGCTGGGCAGGTGCTCCACCATTTGAGACATGTCTTCAGCACTTTTTGTATTAGATGAGGTCTCATGAGCATTGTCCAGATTAGTCTCAGACCTGATCCTCCTACTTACATCTCCCATGTAGCTGGGATTACAAGACTGAACTGCCATGCGTGGCTTTTTTTGTTGATATGGGGTTTCACTAATTTTTTCCCTGCGCTTGCCTCACTGCGACCCTCATGATCTCTGCCTCTCAAGTACTTGGCATTACATGGATATTAAAAAAATAAATTCACATGCAATACAACTGATCCATTTAGTGTGTAATTCAATGGCTTGTAGCATATCCAAAGATAGGTGTAACATCACAATTTTGCAACCTTTTCACCACCTCCAAAAGAAACGCTGCATGCTTTAGCTATTACATCCCATCTTTCCACTACTCCTCTCTCCACCCACCGCTCGGCCATGAGCAGTCCCTAATCTACTTTTTGTCTGTGCACGTTTTCTGCTCTGTACTTTCCAAAGAAGGGAGACATACCGTAAGTGAGGTCTTGTGATGGGTATTTTTCACTCAGCAAACGTTTTCAGGTTCATTCAAGTCTGTTCCTGTTTATGGCCAGATGATAGTATTTCCTGGCCTAGATAAAACAGATTTTGTTTACACTCTTATCCATTGGCTGTGTCCATGCTTTGCCTATATATACAGTGGCGATACACACGTTCCTGTCCAGCCTTTTGGGGGGCAGATGTGCTCATTTCTCTTGAGTGCATACATGAGGCTACAACTACTTGGGTATATGCCAACTCAAGTCTGCACTTGACAGAGGAACTGCCAACCTGTTCTCTGTGATGGCTGCACCATTTTCCATTCCTGGCAGCTGTAGGTGGGGGTGTGAGTGCTCTGTATTCTGCCCCGCAGTCTTGCTAGTCTCTGGCTTTTTCATGCAATCATGCCGGTGGGGAGAAGGGCTTCTTGTGGCCGTGCTGTGCATTTCCTGCACTACTAACAGGTGGACTATTGGCCATTTGCATGTCCTCCTTGAAGAAGTGTCTATTCAGATCCTGTGCAGGTTTTAAATTGTGATACATGGCTTCGTAAGAGTTATTACGAGTCCCTTATCAGATGCATGGTTTGAAAATGTTTTCCCATTATGTAGGTTATTTTTTCACTTTTTTGTGCCCTTTGAAGCAAAAAGGTTTTAATTTTTTTATTAAGTCCAATTTACTTTTCCTCTTGTGGCTTTATGCTTTTGGTACCACACCCCGAATTCCTTTTCCAGTTCCTTTCAGATGGCAAAGGAAGAAATACAGCTATCCTTAGTTACAGATGACTTCATTGTCTACAAGGAACGTCCTGAAGGAATCTACAAAAATACCATATTAGGACAAATAAATTTGACAAGTTTTAAGAGGAAAACATCAATTTGCAAAATGAATCGCATATGCGTGAACAATTGGTAACTGACAGTAGCAACCCCAACCCCCCCCCAACTACCTAGATCCAGTCTCAGAAAATATGTGCAAAATATTTATGGTGAAAACTATTGAGAAAGATAAATAAACGTTCGGGAATTGGATGACTTAATATTTTTAAGAGGTCAGTTCCACCTAGATCTACACAAGAGAGCCAACATGGTCCTGACGAAAATCTCAGGAAGAACTCATCCTTCTGTAGGAAAGAGGCAGGCTTACGCCAAACTTTGCATGAAAAGGCAAAGGATCAAAATAGTCAGATATTTTTGAGAAAACTAATGTGGCAAAATCATGCTGATTGGCTTCAGGATTTACAAAAAAAAGCTGCTGTAATGGAGAGAAAAGTCAATGAAACAGATGGAAATAGGCAGAAATGTATTCAAGTCAACAGAACAAGTAGATCAATATGCAAGCACAGTAGACCGCTTGATTTTCAAAATGGTGAAAGGGATTGTAAGGGGAAGATCTGGCTTCTTTGCAACTTGGTGATAGATCCACTAGATAGTCAAAGTATGTTAAATTCAAACTCACATCATATACAAAAACACAGTCAGAAGGGTTCATCTCGCTAAATGGAACAGCTCTAAGAATGGAAATTGTAGAAGAGAACTTAAGGTAAAGTCTGTGACCCTGGGTAAGGCGAAAATTTCTCAGGTATGATACAAAAAGCATAGTACTTTAATAGAAAATGGGTGGCCCTTATTAAAATTTAACACTTCTCTGTGAATAAAAGAACAGACAAGCTACGAACTTGGAGAAAATATGTCAAAACACATATCTGATAAATGACTTGTAAGCAGAGAATGGTTTTTAAACCTCAAACATTAATAACAAGGAAACAAACACCACAATAAAATCTTTTAAAAGTTTGGAAGAGACACTTTGCCAGAGAGAATCCTCTACTGGTGGTGTTAAAATGAGGGTTGCAGGAGCTAAAGGGACACGGGGCAGCTGGACGTGTCAGGATTGCTGGAAGGAGCCCAAAACAGCCTGGGCCTTGGCGGGGTCCTGGGAAGCTCAGACTGCACTTCCTATGCCACCCAGCAACTCCACTCCCAGGTATTCGCTCCAGGGAGCCAAATCCTGTGTTCCCACCAAAGCCCACGTGTGGCTGTCTGCAAACACTGTATTCATCAGTGTCAACACCAGAGACAACACACATGGCCTTCCACAGATGACAGGAAACACACGCGGACTCACACCACACTTAGCCTCACATGCACCATGGCAAGTGAAGGAAGTCACACCCTGGATAATTCCACGCACATCAAACTCACAAGAAGACAGAACACACAGCCTTCAAAGTGTGTGGCTGCTGGACAAGGCTGACTTTGGGGTGTGCGCGTGTGTTGTAGGGCTTTGCACATGTTCTGTCTTTTGATTGTGGTGGCTATTGCACAATTCTGTGTGTCCCTCAAATATCACGAATGGTGCGGTAAACAGGGGCAATTGCCGGGCTGGGGGTGCAGCTCAGCCAGAGAAGCAAAGTACTATGAAGGTTACACTTCAATTTAAACCCGGGTTTAAGATGTTATACAGCGCACTCTTTGGGCAAATGAAAATAAATAAAGTCAGTGACGCTCAGGCAGTGTTTGAGAGAAAAGCAGCGCCTTCGTTGACTCAAGATTCTGCTCTGAGGTTTCTTCCAAAGCAGCAAAATGTCTTTATTTGGATTCTAAGTGCTAGTGTGTCTAAAAGTGGCGACCAGCCCTGGCCATGACTGTCAAATGCAGCATGTAGAAGTATCACAGACCGAGCTCTTGGGGACTTGTGGCTATCACAGTCACACATGCATTTCAATAGAGGTCCACAGGGGGCCTTTGATGGGGTTTGCAGCTCAGAGCTGTGACCAC
This sequence comes from Castor canadensis, assembly GCF_047511655.1. Lineage (NCBI taxonomy): Eukaryota > Metazoa > Chordata > Mammalia > Rodentia > Castoridae > Castor > Castor canadensis. The sequence goes on along the minus strand of NC_133405.1, from coordinate 4,071,266 downwards.
ATGGAAACCGAACATTTCTGGAAAGATCACTGTAACTAGGCCTTTCTTGACCTCTAAATAGTTTGTTCCTACTTGCGCCTGTTTTGGTCTAGAGTGACAGCTCCCAACCCTCACGTCCTGCAGGCGGTCGGTTAGCCAAGGACTCCTTCAGTCCTTACCCGGCCCATCAGGAGGAAGCAGCCTGCCTCTGCCTCCAGTGTCATCTTGATTTTGCAAAGGTCCAGGGAAACACAGGAATGCTGCTACCTTGTCCAACACAGAAGAAGGCTCTGCACTGTCCTTTGTCCTCAGAGATGCCGGTTGTCATTATTGGCGTTGGTAGAAACTTCCAGTGGGGTCTAGGCAGACAATAGTCCACAGCCTTCATTAGGTCACAGTAACAGTGATGGCCTTAGGCTCTGCACCTGTCTACACCTTTCCCTAATCCACCCAAGCACTGGAACAAGTGTCTAATGAGGCAGCCAGCCGCATGCTTTGCTGCTGACTTGAGCCCTGCCAAACATGGCTCGTCAAAGCATGCATTTGTTGTCATTCAGTCCCCAGTCTCATCAGCCCTTTCCACCTCTGCACCTTCCTCCACCCAGCCCTCCAAGTTATTCTCTTGGAATTCTCCCATTCTTTTGCTTTTTCGGACATATGGAGATTTGAGCACAGGGCCTGTTCTTACTAGGCAGGAGTTTTACCGCTTGACCCACGGCTCCAGTCATTTCGGCTTTCATTATTTTTTGAATAGGGTGTTGTGTTTTTGTTTAGTCTTGCCTGGACCATGATTCTCCTATTTACACCTCCTCTGTAACTGGGATTATAGGCATGAGCCACCACACCCGCCTTCAATCCTCCCATTCTTTCAGGTGGTTTCCAACCCTTTTCCTCTGGGAGATCAGCTTGAGAGTTAGCCCTGAAGCACTTCTTCCTCCCACCGATCCTCCTGAATGATACAAACACTCTTGCCTCAATATCTTTCTAATAAAGTGATGTGCAGAAAAAGGTTCTAAGTCACTGCTGTTCCTGTCTACCCAACCCCCTCCTCTGCCCCAACTCCATGTCTCAGTTCAGGGCTTACCACAGTGATGCCTAAGACTGGACAATCAGAAAATGTTTGCTGACATAGAAAGCTAGACGTCAGTATCAACAAATGAAATTCTGCTCTCTGCACTAACCCATGGGAAATTAGACAGGTTTGAATGTGTGATGTGGCGTTCAAATATCTAATATTGTTTTGTAAGTGTTTAGAATTTTAATATATAAAGCTCAGTTATAATTAAGACTTCAAAACTCTACAGATTTCTTCCACTTCCTCATACAAATCAAAAACACATCAGCAAACAAAAACGTATGTCTGTTTGAATTTGAGAAACTTGTGGATTCTGACTGTTTAAAGAAAACTTTGAAGCAGAAGGGAACTAGTGGATGTGAAGTTCAAAGCACTCATTCGATTACAGGTGAGACGTGAAATTCCCTGTGTAAAAGGCTGCATAGACAATTAGCAGCACAGATCACAGACTGGGAAGTCGAATCCATGCCTTATCTGATTTGGAGCCTGAATTATTTTCTGTTGACATTTATGACAGAAGATCTCGCTGCTTAAACACTAAATCAAGCTTAACAGGAAGAGATATTGCAAATAAACAATGTTCTCTGAAACCAGGTTTTTAATATTTTCATTACAAAGGAAATCTAGCTGAGCTTTTGATTGTAGACATTGATGGCTCTATAAATTTTAATGAGGCATACATAGAATTCATGCATCCTTAGTACAAGAAGGTGCTCCTTGCTGACTTGTGGGTACAGCATGGCCTACAAAGTCCTGAGTTGGTGCCCAGGGAGGTCTGGGTTCCAGTTCCAGCTCTGCTACTGAGTTGGCCGAGCATCTTCTTTTCCCTGGGTCTTATTTCCACATGTAGAGATAACTGACTTGGGTTTTCTTTTCCTTCAGTGGGTCTTGGGCAGTGAAGGAAAGAGAGCTAAATTGCAGTTCTCTGGCTGTTTCCTGTTATCATTCTATAGTCGCTATATTCTTAACCATGCCCTGTAATTTTTAAATCACTAACAACCTGAAAGATTGACATGGAATCAACAGTTTTGAAATGTCTCTGGCATTTTCTTTCCTAGATGCATTAACCTTCCCATCATTTTAGTAAGTCAATATTAAAGTCAAACAAGAAAATGTCAGATTTCTTGCAATTTCCTCGGTCCTTTGTCCCCATGAAGAAACACCATTAAAAGTAGTGTATTAAAGCAATAGCCTTCACTTTCTCATCTTTCTGCTGCTTAATGCAGGCTCCTGTCATGGGGCCACGAGGTTGGCAGCCTTCAATCTTGCTTGGGAATTGGATCGCTAGCTCTGAGCCTGGTGAACACACCGCTGGCATCAGTAGGAATGCAGCTTGGGCCTTGACATGGCGTCTGATGCTCCGCATATGGGATCCAGACCACAAGCAGCATCGTGCATTGTGCATAGAGACAAGTTGTCCATGTCAGGGGCCAATACCTGCCTTTCCATCTGGCCTTTGGCCCCATGTAGCTGGGCTTTATTAAAGTGGGGTTTCTCCATCCTGAAGGGACTGGCTTGTTGCTTTGCATCAGTTGGCTATCCAGAGCCATTCTCCTCCTGTGACCGTGTTGAGCTAGCTGGTGCCCAAAGTCCCATCCAGCATGGACTCTCACTGCACGTGAACCGTGGAAACAGAACCCTCATGTGTGCTGAGGGATTTTGTTCTTTCTGTTGTTTCGTTTTCTGTTTTTCTGCAGTGCTGGGGATGGAAGCCAAGTGCCTTCTCCACCCCCGAGCTCTTCCCACGCCCCTCGTGCCTGTTGCTGTCCACAGACACACGTCTCCATGGATCCCCTAAGCATATAGGAGGTTACACTCACAGATCAGTGGGACTCCTGCCTGCTTCACGAAGGACGGGGGATGTGAAATGATTTTCTTTTGAAAACCGGGTTGCTGCCCTGCCAAATAGTCAAGTTTGGAGAGACAGTATGAATGAGCAATTTTGATTGGAAAAAAGAGGGAATGAAATTTTATTTCCTGGACTCATACTGACCTTGGTATAATGAAGATTTTCCTTAGAGTTACATTTTTTTCAGTTTGGGTTTAAAAATGGGCTTTCCTCTAATATATAGCATAAACATAACATATTTATATATACATTATTTAATGTATGTATTAAATATATTCACATGTATCTAAACGCATATCTATATATCTTGTGTGTGTGTGTTGTGTGTGGTGCTGGGGATCAAACCAGGGCTTTCTGCATGCTAAGCAAACACGCTATCTCCTACACTCTGCCATTTGTGCCCTACAGTATATATTAGGTGTATATTAGCCACACTACAAAACGCTTACAAATATTTTAATCATCACTGAAACTGCTCATTTCTAAGCTTAAGAATATCTTTTTTAAATGCTATTGATAAATTGCCGAGCAAATAAGGGAACATTTTTGCCTTCTCCACCTGAGCGGATTTTCACAATGAGAGCTGGCATCTCTTTCAGTCCTACCCAGGAAGCTAACTGTTTGTCTAGCCACTTCAGAAATCAGTGTTGCTTATTTTTGTTATTTTGTTGAAATTGCTTAGTAAAGTATTGATCTGCTTATTCTTTTCCTGGAAAAATCTAAAATGTTACTTGTTTTTATGTCAGAAACGTGTTTGAACTTTCTTCTGCTTTGAGCTTGACAACCTATTTCAAAAATTAAATTAAGTTTCTTCTGTTAAATCTTGGTATGTGCTGAGGCTCAAAGCATCTTGCCTTTTATTGTTCCTTTTACGATTTTTCTTAGCATGCATTCATAGTACAAGGGGCATTGAGATAATTCCATAGATGTGTGCACGGTACTATGAAGAAGCTCACCCTCTATTTTATATATATATATATATATACATACATACATATACAAACATACATATATATACATACAAACATACATATATATGCATACACACATATATACATACACATATATGCATACATATATATACATACATACACACATATATATATACATACACACATACATATACATGCACACATATATATACATACACACATATATATACATACAAGCATACATACATATATTTATTATGGTTCCGTGTTTGTCTTCCACGTTTGCCTGGGCTGGCCTTGGACCTCAGTCCTCCTCCCTCCGCCTCTCAAGTAGCTGGGATAACAGGCATGCATCTCTATGCCTGGCCCTGCTGCCTTTTTAAAATTATATCTTTGCACAGCTGGGGATGGAACCCAGGCTCTGTCGCATGCTAGGTAAGAACTCTGTCACTGAGCCACACCCCAAGCCCCCAACTTGACGTTTTTAGCTTTGAAGAACATGAATGCAAAGTGCTATTACTATTTGTGTTATTCCTTTTCTAAGTAGATAAAAAGATTCGTATCTTTAGATAGTTACCAGGCATCTTGTGTGTTTTCAGGGCCCCGCCGCCATTCCAGCATTAAAAATCAGGCAGGCTCTAAGACCTCGGATGTGCCAAGCAAAGAGCAAGGCTCTACAAAGAGGAAGTGGTTTCAAAGGAACACCCATGGCTGGGGGTGTGTGTTGGCAGCAGAGCATAGGAGCATGTGGCAAGGTCTTCCCAGTGCCAAAAAAAGAAAGAGAGAGAGAAAAGAAGGAAAAAAGGGAAGGAGGAAGGGAGGGAGGGAGGAAGGAAGGAAGGAAGGAAGGAAAGAAGGAAGGAGGAAGGAAGGAAGGAGGAAGGAGGAAGGAAGGAGGAAGGAGGAAGGAAGGAAGGAGGAAGGAGGAAGGAAGGAAGGAGGAAGGAGGAAGGAAGGAAGGAAAGAAGGAAGGAGGAAGGAAGGAAGGAGGAAGGAGGAAGGAAGGAAGGAGGAAGGAGGAAGGAAGGAAGGAGGAAGGAGGAAGGAAGGAAGGAAAGAAGGAAGGAGGAAGGAAGGAAGGAGGAAGGAGGAGGAAGGAAGGAGGAAGGAGGAAGGAAGGAAGGAGGAAGGAGGAAGGAAGGAAGGAGGAAGGAGGAAGGAAGGAAGGAAAGAAGGAAGGAGGAAGGAAGGAAGGAAAGAAGGAAGGAGGAAGGAAGGAAGAAGGAAGGAGGAGGAAGGAAGGAGGAAGGAGGAAGGAAGGAAGGAAAGAAGGAAGGAGGAAGGAAGGAAGGAGGAAGGAGGAGGAAGGAAGGAGGAAGGAGGAGGAAGGAAGGAAAAGAAGCAAAGCTAAGCATCGTTGGAACTTCTGGGGAGGATCCTCAGAGAGCCTACCTGCTGAAGGGCAGGCCGTGGGAAGCCCAGGACCCTGCTATGGTTTCCCTCCTACAGCCCACTCCCTTGGAGTCTGCCCTCTCCACTGCTGTTCCCCAGAGTCTGGAGCAGTGACTGATGCCCAGCGGATGCCCAGTGCACCTTCCCTGAGTGCAGTGAACTCAGAATGACTCTCTCACAGTCCCCATAGCATTTCAAATTGAGCCCCTGTTGTACAGAAATGTGTATTAAGCCATCTTTCCCAGGGACATGTGTCATGTGAAGAGAGCTCGATTTAAGATGTGTGTCTCCTCCAGCCCGTTCTGAGGATGAAGAGGGCTTGAGGGCTGTCCTTCCAGGCTATTGTCCAAGGTCATGTTTGCCTTAGGGCTCCTGGAGCTGCTGCAAGTTCATCACGTACCACTTGTGGCACGTGAGGATCCGCCTTGCCTTTGGAAAGGCTTAGAAGCTCTGTGGTTTGGGTTGCTTTGAAGGTTACCTGCAGTAACCCTCCACGTGATGTTGACGGCTGTCATATCTTTAACCCATGCTCAGGGACCTTCACTTAGGAGGCAGAGGGGACCAATAGGCCGAGGCTTTGCAATGAGACAGACCTTCAGCCAGTCCCAGGCAGCTTACTTCACCTGCCTAAGCTTCAGAAAAGAGGGATGAGGACACCTCAGTTCTAGGGTTGCCATGATGATTGAGTGTGTTAAAGCACACTCAGGATGACCCTGGGTGAGGAACCAGGACCTCAAGGACAGCATGGCACTTGTTCTTTTTGAAGCCACTGGTCTCCATCATTTCAACCTGGCTCTGTTACCTAGGAAGACAGGAGCAACCTCGGGTCAGGGTTCCAGCACACTCTGCTGCTGGTATCTCTGCCTGATGGTCTCTCCCTGCCTCACACGACCTGCTTTAGTCCTTACAACTTGTCTGGCATTTCAGGGTCTTTGATGCAGAGTCCCCCACACTGTTCTAGCGGTTCTGTGGCCTCTTCCCACCCTGTGTGTTTGCACCAGGGCCCCACTGCTTTGTGTCTCCTCTTGTATTGGCCTTTACATGTCAGGGACAAAATGTCCATCAGGTCCCCAGATACCCACACGCTCATTAGTCACTCACCCCAATTCTAAACAGTCATCCATTGGGTAGGACGGCTCCTAGCAAAGTCATTCATGTCCCTCCCTGTTCCTACACCACGGCCTCCCTTCATCTCCATGCCATACTGCTGCACCATGTCTCCAGAGGCTCACGCTGAATAAAGGGACTGTCCTTGCAAAATGAAAGAGAAACTTTGCAAAGTGAGGAGACTATCTTTCTTCCAAGGCTGAAAATATCAAGTTTCTCTGGTGTTTGATTTAAAATTCAGTGTGCATTCCCACACGTGATAAAGACCTACTGTGTGCTGGGAACTGCGACAGCCGCAGTAAGGAATACAAAGTCATGCAATGCCTGGGCTCTGCCCCAGGACCTTGTGTGGTTAGGGAGAAGAGTGAGTAGATTGCTTCAAATATGACAGTAGGAATCTCTATCATTTAGGATGGCAGGGAAGAGGACCCAAAGAGTGAGGAGTGGCTTCCACACGTGGGGTTCAGGAAAGGTTTCACCCTGCCTGCTGTACCAGGGCCTTTACTTTTTGGGATTCACCATAACCACACCTTGGAATCTTCCAGGCAGCGTTGAAAAATCGCTCTGTGCGTGCATGGTACTCCCCAGAGGGCCGGGGCTTCTGTACATTCTCAAGCCCTGAGCGTAAACAGCTGGACAGCAGGGTATCCCTTTAATTGGATGCAGCATGTTGGCTCTTCAGAGAAACCCACGTTTTGAGAGTGGGCATTTCCAAAGTGCATCCTATGCAAACCAGTGTTTTCTTCCTTCCTTTTCAAGACAGGGATTGGAAATGCCGACATGAATCTGGCTGATTATTAGAAAAATCAGGACCTCCAGTTAGAGTTGGGCAACAGGAGTGAGTCTCAGGGAAAGAGTCAGCTTGCTCTGGATACATGAAAGAGAGGAAAAAGATGTTCTGGTGAGTGAGTTCAAGATGTGTATGGGGCACCGTGGAAAGGTGAAAAGGAGATAATGCAATGACAATGGCCATGAACCAAGACTGGAACAATCTAGACTCAAATCTAGGTTACTTACCCCTTCCTAATGAGTGATCATGCTCTCAAGAATCTTAAGTTCTTTGAATCTCAGATTCAAAGAACTTAATAATAATAGTCTTGCCAGGTATGGGGGTTCATTTCTGTAATCCCAGCACTCAGAGGGCTGAGGCACAAGGATTGTGAGTTTGAGGCCAGCCTAAGGCTACAAAGTGAGACACTGGGAAGGAAGGAAGGGAGGGAGGGAGGAAGGAAGGAAGGAAGGAAGGAAGGAAGGAAGGAAGGAAGGAAGGAAGGAAGGAAGGAAGGAGAAAGAAAGAAAGAAGGAAGGAAGGTAGGAAGGAAGGAAGGAAAGAAAGAAAGAAAGAAAGAAAGAAAGAAAGAAAGAAAGAAAGAAAGAAAGAAAGAAAGAAAGAAAGAAAGAAAGAAAGAAAAAAGAATTGTCCTATGTCATAGGAGGAAGTATGGAGTCATATAACACTGGTGTCTGATACAGTGCCAGGTATAGAGTCAGTGCTCAATAGGTGGCAAGGTGAGCCCCAGGACATAGAAGAAACAATCTAGGTAGAAAGGAGGCTTAAGCCAAAGTTCTTGCTGAACATTTTGGGGTTCAAAATACTCCATAAAGCTGGAGTCAAGAAATCTGGGCAACACAGTTACCCTCTCCTTATCTGTTCCCTCCTCTGCTCAGCACAGATTCTTTTTACAAGATTGGCACGGAATTCACACAGTATAAGATCCACTCCTGATGTACATGATACAGTGTTGAGAGGACATTCATCAGTGTGCCACTGTCCCCACAATCAATTTTAAAAACATTGTCATCAATCCAAAAGGAAACCTGTAGCCATTAGCAGTCACTTCTTATTCCTCCTCTTACCACACAGCTCCTGGCAATCACTACTTGGCTTTTTGTCTCTAAGGGTTTGCCCATCCTGGGGTTGGGAGTGTGGCTCATCCCCAGCACCACAAAAACAAACAAACAAACAAAAAACAAAATTTGTCTGTTCTGAACTTTTCATGCAAGTGGAGTCACACACTCTGTGACTTTATGCGTCTAGCTTCTTTCACTTAGCATATGTTTTGAAGTATCACTACACCATTACTTTTTATGGCTGAATAATATCTCATTTTGTGAGTACACCATGGTTTATCCCCTTATCAATTGATGGGCATTTGGGTCATTTCCCTTTTTGGCTATTGCAAATAATTCTGATATAAATATTCACATACAAGTCTATGTGGAAATGTTTCCATTTCTTTTGGGTCTCTACCTAGGTGTAGAATTGCTGGGTGGTCATATAGTAAGTCTGTTTATTGTTTTGAGAACTGCCAGACTATTATTTCCCAACGTGACTGCACCCTGTTAGAAATATCCTTAAGACACTGGGGTGTCACGAGAGAGACGACACTACTCAGAAATCAACAAGAAAGGCAAAATTTACTTCTGCAAAAGGGTTCACATCAGAAAGTCTGGGAAGCAAGCACACCGGGCTGGAAGTCCACTGGGGTTTTATCTGATGCCACGCTGTCCCTCTCTTGCCCCTGGGTTGGGCAGGTTTGGGGCTCACAGTCTATGGGGTTGGCTTTGGGAGCAAAGAAGTTTAAAAGTTCAGGGAAGCAGATAACCTGTTTTTGGTTATCTGCTCCAGAACCAGGGCAGCTAGCTGAATTCTTGTCCCAGCCTAGCTGAGGATAACAACTCTTTGTTTTTTTTTTTTTTTTATTTCAAAATAATTGTATTCAGTTTTCTTTTTGGATGAGAGACGATACAAGTGTATTAAAGGGAAGTAATATACAGAACAAAATGCAAAAAAGGCATGCTTAGGATGAAATGAGAAGTATCCTGCCTATTTTTTGTCCCAGACCAAGGAGACACCTTCATAATCCTCCAACTCTAGTAGTCCTAGAGAAACTAATTACAGTAAACAGAAAATAATTTATTTTTTGTCTTTTTTTATTCCTTTATTCATATTTGCATACGCTGTTTGGGCTACTTCTCCCCCCCACCTCGCTTCCTGGCAGAACCTGTTCTGTCCTTTGCTCCAATTTTGTTGAAGAGAAGACATAAGCAATAATAAGAAAGACAGTGTTTTTGCTAGTTGAGATAAAGGATAGCTATACAGAGAGATTCCTAGCATTGCTTCCATGCACAAGTGTATTACAGCCTGAATTGGTTCATCTCTACCAGACCTCTTTACTACTTCCCGATTGCCTTCCCATATTGACCTCTGTCGTTTTAAGGTTTCTGTATTAGCTCCTCTACAGTGGGGATATTGAACACTTTCAAGTTTTCCTACCTATCCCCATTCCTCCCGTATGTGCTCTCCCCTTGTCATGTGACCCAAGTCCAACCACATTTGCCCTAGAGCTAAAGTCCTCATATGAAGGAGAACACACAATTTTTGGTCTTCTGAGCCTGGCTAACCTCGCTCAGAATGATGTTCTCCAATTCCATCCATTTACTTGTGAATGATAAGATTTCCTTCTTTTTCATGGCTGAGTAAAATTCCGTTGTGTATAAATACCACATTTTCTTGATCCATTCATCATCAGTAGTGGGGCATCTTGGCTGTTTCCATAACTTGGCTATTGTGAATAGCATTGCAATAAACATGGGTGTGCAGGTGCCTCTGGAGTAACCTATGTCACATTCCTTTGGGTATATCCCCAGGAGTGGGATCGCTGGATCATATGGCAGATCTATATTTAGTTTTTAAAGAAGCCTCCATATTGTTTTCCAGAGTGGTTGCACTAGCTTGCATTCCCAGCAGCAGTGTAGGAGGGTTCCTTTTTCCCCACATCCTCGCCAACACCTGTTGTTGGTGGTGTTTTTGATGATAGCTATTCCAACAGGGGTGAGGTGGAATCTTAGTGTGGTTTTGATTTGCATTTCCTTTGTGGCCAGAGATGGTGATCATTTTTTCATGTGCTTTTTGGCCATTTGAATTTCTTCTTTTGAGAAAATTCTGTTTAGTTCAGTCGCCCACTTGTTTATTGGTTCCTTGATTTGGGGAGAGTTTACTTTTTTGAGCTCCCTGTATATTCTGGTTAGCAGTCCTTTGTCTGATGTGTAGCTGACAAATATTTTCTCCCACTCTGTGGGTGGTCTCTTCAGTTTAGAGACCATTTCTTTTGTTGTGCAGAAGCTTTTTAATTTTATGTAGTCCCATTTGTCCATCCTTTCTCTTAGTTGCTGTGCTGCTGGGATTCTATAAGGAAGTCCTTGCTTATACCTATTGCTTCCAGAGTATTCCCTGCTCTTTCCTGTACTAACTTCAGAGTTTGGGGTCTGATATTAAGGTCCTTGATCCATTTTGAGTTGATACTAGTGCAGGGTGATAAACATGGATCTAGTTTCAGTTTTTTGCAGGTGGATAACCACTTTTCCCAGCAACATTTGTTGAAGAGGCTATCTTTTCTCCATTGTATGTTTTTAGCACCTCAAACTCCTAGAAAGACAAGAACAAGCAAATCCCAAAACAAGCAGAAGGAGAGAAATAATAAAATAATAAAATTAATGAAATAGAAACAACCAAAAAAAAATCCATACAAAGAATCAATGAAACAAAAATCTGGTTCTTTGAAAAAATAAACAAGATTGACAGACCCCTGGCAAACCTGACTAAAATGAGGAGAGAAAAGACCCAAATCAGTAAAATCAGAAATGCAAAAGGGGAGATAACACCAAACACCATGAAAATCCAGGGAATTATCAGAGACTACTTTGAGAACCTATATTCTAATAAATTTGAAAATCTTGAAGAAATGGACCAATTTCTGTATACTTATGACCATCCAAAATTAAACGAAGAGGATATTAATCACTTGAATAGATTTATAACACAAAATGAAATTGAAGCAGCAATCAAGAGTCTCCCAAAAAAGAAAAGTCCAGGACCTGATGGATTCACTGCTGAATTCTATCAGACCTTTAAAGAAGAACTGATACCAACCCTCCTTAAACTTTTCCAAGAAATAGAAAGGGAAGGAAAACTGCCTAACTCATTTTATGAAGTCAGTATTACACTCATCCCAAAACCAGACAAAGACACTTGCAAGAAGGAGAACTATAGGCCAATCTCCTTAATAAGCATCAATGCAAAAATCCTCAACAAAATAATGGCAAACCGAATCCAACAACACATCAGAAAGATCATTCACCACGACCAAGTAGGCTTCATCCCAGGGATGCAGGGGTGGTTCAACATATGAAAATCAATAAACGTAATAAACCACATTAACAGAAGCAAAGACAAAAACCACTTGATCATCTCAATAGATGCAGAAAAAGCCTTTGATAAGATCCAACACCACTTCATGATAAAAGCTCTGAGAAAACTAGGAATAGAAGGAAAGTACCTCAACATTGTAAAGGCTATATAAGACAACCCTTTGTTCGTAATAGAAACTTTTATCATATTAAGCACAGTCCATGAAGCAAGCATATGGGAAGCAAGTTAGTAAGGCAGTTATTACTGATTAAATTCTTTGACAGAAAATACCTGACCTAAACTGGGTCTTACAACCACAAAGTGACATCCACACCCCAGTAGAAGATGGTTACCATTGCCACATCTCTACCAGGGCTTTATTGTCAGTCTTGATTACAGCAACCCTGTAATTCACAAAGTAGAGCAGGCATTAAGCAGCTAAATGGGAACTCTAATTCTTGGTTTTTGTGTGCCAATTATAAAAAAGATGATTATAAGGAAGATTTTAAACAACTATAGCGCTCATCAAGTCTAGATTCCTGGTAAGAAATGACTGAGTTCCAAGTTTAAGTTTAATCGTGTCTGCATAAAATTCCATTGTGCATAAATACCACATTTTCTTAATCCATTCATCAGTAGTGGGGCATCTTGGCTGTTTCCATAACTTTGCAGCCATGAAGAAGAATGAAATCTTATCATTTGCAAGTAAATGGATGGAACTGGAGAACATTATTCTGAGCGAGGTTACCCTAGCCCAAAAGACCAAAACTTGTATGTTCTCCCTCATATGCGGACATTAGATCAAGGGCAAACACAGCAAGGGCATTGGAGTTTGATCACATGATAAAGCAAGAGCACACAAGGGAGGGGTGAGGATAGGTAAGACACCCAAAAAACTAGATAGCATTTGTTGCCCTCAAAGCAGAGAAAATAAAGCAGATACTTTAAAGCAACTGAGGCTGATAGGAGAAGGGGACCAGGAACTAGAGAAAAGGTTAGATCAAAAAGAATTAACCTAGAAGGTAACACACACGCACAGGAAATCAATGTGAGTCAACTCCCTGTATAGCTATCCTTATCTCAACCAGCAAAAACCCTTGTTCCTTCCTATTATTGCTTATACTCTCTCTTCAACAAAATTAGAGATAAGGGCAAAATAGTTTCTGCCAGGTTGTGAGGGAGTGGGGAGAGAGGGAGGGGGCGGGGTAGGTAAGGGAGGGGATAGGGGCAGGGGGGGGAGAAATGACCCAAACATTGTATGCACATATGAATAAAAGAAAAAAAACTGAATTTAATCGTGTGTGTGTGTCAACTCTGACACACTAGAAGCCAAGTGGCTCAGGCTCCTCAGTGTTGTTACAGAGTGCATGCTGATTAAAATCGTACCCTAACCCCGCCTTCCATTGGCTTTTTCTGCTTGAGGACCTGGCATATGAGAAGGGGTTGCTTTTTTCCTGGGTGCATCGTTGGCATGGACAAGAAGTGCAGACCCTTTCCACGGCTCTTCATCCCTCACGATCCTTGCCTCCTAAGATTTGTACGAGCTTAAATAAGCTAACACCTACAAAAGCAGCTAGCACTGTGTCCGCAGCAAAGGAAATGCTCAATAGAGCAAGTGTGTTATCAGTGGACCCAAGTTAGGGCTAGATCTAGAAAGAATGATGTATTTGGACCAAAGGTCATAATATGTATGATTATTATCCTTATCATCACTAATTATAGCTTCGTTCAAGTACAGTTGACATGCACTAAACTGCACATATTTGAAGCACACAATTTGATAAGCTTTGACACCTGTACGTATGCAGGAAACGAGTGAAGAGAGAAGATTCACCCCAAATCTTCCCTGTGTCTCTTGGTAGTCTCACTTTCATCACTTGTCACTTCCAGTTTGCACAAGGTAACCATTACCTGTTTTCCATCATGGTAGATTAGGCTGCATTTTTCTAGACTATTGTATAAGTGGAGTCATTCAGTTTGTATAATTTTTGGTCTGACTTATTTTCAGTCTGCATAATTATTTTGAGATTCATTCATATGGAGCACACCAATAACTTCTTTCTTTCTTTTGCTTTTTCATTGCTGAGTGCTGTTGCATGTTGTGTGTGACTGGAGCACTATTTGTTCATCTGTTCACATGTTAATAGATATCTGGAAAGTTTTTAGTTTGGGACTATTAGAATAAAGCTGTTAGGAACATTTCTGTGCAAGTTCATGGTGAGCATGTGTTTTCATTTCTCTTGGATTAATACTAGAAGTGGAATGTCTAAGTCATATTGTAGGTGTGCATTTTTCAGTCGCAATGGCCGTGCATATGAGACCCTTGTGAGAGGGTGGGGTGGTGCAGCCATGTTTTTTCGTACTAGGCATTCAGATGACTGTGTGGTTGTGTGTCATTTTGGTTTTAATTTGCATTTCCCCAGTAATCGATGATTCAGAGTATCCCTTCATGGCATTCGTATATCTTTCTTGGTGAAGTTTAGATTCATTCCCCCCACTCCTGTCCAAGCAACAAAGGAAATATCTCCACTGATTTAAGCCTTCCTCAATTTATTTCAGCAACATTTTATAGTTTTTAGTGCACAGGCCCCTCACATATTTTATTTTTTTTTTGTAATTATATCGTGATTTTAGATGTCATTGTAAAGCTTTAATTTTAACATCATCTAGAAGTAAAATTAAGTTTGCTTATTGACCTTGCATTCTGCAGCAATATTAACCTCATGAGATTGAATAGTGTGTCATCTGCAAATAAAGGCACTTTCATTTTTCCTCTTCCAAGCTCTCCTTTCTTTTCTTGCTTGATTGTCCTGGTGAATAGACGTGGTGAGAGCAGTCATGTTCATCTTGTCTTGTTCCTGGCCTCAGACATGGTTTCAGTGGTGGCACTTCTGTACATGGCTTTGATCAAGTTGAGGAGCTTATTTTCCATTCCTAGCTTGTTGAGTGCATCATGAAAGGATTTGTATTTTGTCATCTGTGCCTATTGACATGATTATATAGCTTTTGCTTTTAACCAATTCCTATGGGTATTACGTGGACTGGTTTTTTAGTTGTTAAATGCACTGTGCCTTCCTGCTGAATTCAATTTGCTAATATTTTGTTGAGAAAGTTTGTGTCTACATTCAATAAGGGCTATTGATCTATAATTTTCTTTTTCTGTGATCTCTTTGATTTCACTTTCAGGGTAGTATTGACCTGAAAGACTAAGTTTGAAGGGAATATTTCTTCCTGTCTTTTAAGACTTTGTGAAGGATTGGTGTCAGTTCTTTCTTCAGCATTTGATAAAATACACCAGTGAAGCCATCTGGACTTGAAATGTTCTTTATGGAAATATTTTAAACCACAAGTTCAATATTTAATGGTTATAGAGGGGATAATTTTTCTTGCATGGGCATTGGTAGTTCTTGTTTTTTAGTAATTTGTCCATTTCATACAAGTTGTACAGTTTATTGGCCTGCATTGTTCATGCTACTGTCTTCCCTTTTATTATCTGCACACTCTAGTGATACCGTGTTCCTCATTCCCAATATTAGTTTCTTGTGTTTTTTGCATCATTTTCTCATTGGTCTACCTAGAGGTTTGTTGCTGTCACTGTCCTTGCCTCTTTCCATTTCATCGGTCGCTCCCTATTGCATTTCTATTTTCTTGCTCACTGATGTTTCTTTGCTCTTAGTTTTTATTTTCTTTGTATTCAATGTAATCTTTTCCTTCTAGGTTCTAAAAGAAGAAACTAAGTCTATTGACTTAAGAATTTTGTTTTCGCAAATATAAATCTACCTATTAGTACTGCTATGTTGCATTTTTACTCTGTTTAAAATATGTTCTAGCTTTCCTCCTCTTTTTCCCATAAGTTATTCTTGAGTGTGTGATTTATTTTTCACATATTTGGGGATTTTCAGACATACTTCTCTTATTGATTTCAAATTTTGTTCCATTGTAGCCAGAGAACAAACTTTGCTTGACTCCAATCTTTCTGAATTTATTGAGACTTGATTGATGACCCAGAATGTTATGTATGTTGATAACTATCCTGTGTGTGCTTAAAAAGAACATGAATTCTGCTGTTATTAGGCTTGCTCTGTAAATATCATTCATCAGTTTTGGTTGTGGCTTGCAGCATGCCACCACCCAGCTCAATTTGCACCTGTCCTCATCCTCCTACACAGATAAAACCTAAACCTGAGTACTGCGCCTGCTGAAACGAGCTCCCCTCAGATTGTAACCATGCAGATTCCCAGCAGAGCGAGTTTCTTCACTGAAATCTGGAAGTCTGAAGTGTGATTTCAAGCAAAAGTACATAAAACTAGTGGGACCAAGGGGACAGTGGAAAGAGGAAGTGAGACAGACATGTTAACTGGTAATAACTAAGAAGTGAAAGGACTTCAGGGCGTACAAGAATTAGGAGAGAAGGATGAGCCACTTCACATTGTGTTACCTACAGCCGGGTCAGCATGGAGGAACTTCAGGTAAGACGTACACAAATTTGGTTACGGTCGAGAACAGAAAGTTTTGCTTACAGTGTGTCTGTGGGAGAGGTGTGGAGAGACACCCAATCTGTGCCTTACGATCCAACAAACGTGAACCTGGGGAGGTACGTGGGGTACCGTGTCAGTTTGGCACAGCCGTTTAAAGCATCTGAGCAAATTCCTTCTTTCTCTGACCAGACCTTCTTGGCCTCCTCATCATACCCCCCTTCCCAATGGACCGGTCCACATGGGCTTTGTGATGTCTAAGCCCCTTCTGAGGCCATGGCTGGACTGGCTAGGTGAGTGGCTTGCTGACCACACAATGACAGGGTGAGACCCCTCACTGTATTGGAGGGGCTATATCTGCCCCAGTCAGGAAGCCTGGGGATATACCACTGGCAGACACTGACATGGGAAAGATGGCCAGAAAGCCACAGACACGAGACACTGAACATCTGACCTCAAGGACCCAAGGGAGGAAGAAGAGGAGGACTTCTTCTCAACGCAGTTGTAAAGGCAAGGTGAGCCGACCCACTTCTTGCTCCCCTTAACTCCCCACCCCCCAACCCTGCTCCTTCCTTGTCCTTTCCTGGCACCCTGGTCACACCCCAGGCATGGAGTCCCCTGTTCCCATCCCCCTCCAATTTCCATCCCCCCACCAACGCCTTTCTGTGATCTCCCTATTGTCCTTCCAGCCACGCAGGACCACAGTGAAGGTCAGCATACCCTGTCAAGGGAGTCTGAAGAAAAAAGCCTCCTCTAGAGATCACACTGCACTTGTTGAAGCTAAGAAAGGGAGAGGGCTGGTGGGATTGGACCAGCGGAATGAGCATCCCCCTCAAGATGACCCACAGCAGGACCAGAAGGATGAGGAGACCTCCACCACCTGTAGTGAGGACCTGGGCAGCAAGTAATGTGAGAGGGAATGAGGCCAAGGACTTCAGGGCTATCCTCGAAGGCTTCAGAGGCCCTGGCAGGTGGCCACCTGTGTAGACAGTGAGATTGATACCAACTGTTGTACAATGATGACAATAAAACCGACCTCTTATGAGGAGATGCTTGTGTGTTTGTGTGCCTTCTGAGGATGGGGAGGGAGCAGGAGAGGAAGAGACTGATTTCTGAAGACAAATTCCCCCTCCATCCTATGATGCAGCCTCAAGTGAGATGTCTTTCTTCATGGGAGCCTGGGCTGAGGACTGAGTACAAATTTTTCTGTAACATTTTGCCCCATAGGAGAAGAGAGAAGGTGCTTGGTATTTTTACCTGTGTGCTTGCAGGGTGTGTGCGGGGTGGGGGGGGTCAGCAACATCAGGGTGTGGATTGCCAGAACCCAGATGAGGTGAGGTATCTGAAAGGACAGTGTCCCCTTGCCCAAAGGCACACTAATATTATCTCTAATTGCCTTCTTTAAAGTGCTGTTTGTTGTATTCTGCCCCATGTGTAAGCAAATTTAGGACTAAAAATCTCCCTCTACTAAAAATTTGATAAGCAATGCCACCCAGGACTGAAATAGTGGTATTTGGAGACTGCCAACCCGACACTGACTAGGCTAATTTCTTATGAAAATAATTGGGATGGAACAGTTGATTACCAGGGAGAGGGCAGTGGGAGTGGGCTGCTGCTGGTATTTTGGGGGAAAGTTTGCAATATGTAACATGTTAGAAAAAAGAATTCAGGTGCCTGTAATCCTAGCTACTTGGGAGGCTGAGACTGAGTGGATAATGGTTTTAGGCAGCCCAGACAAAAAGTTCATAAGACTCCAGTCTTCAAAATGGACTGGAGGTGTGGCTCAAGCATCAAGCAGTTGAGTGGCCCTGAGTTCCAACCCTAGTCTCACCAAAAAAAGAAAGAAAAAGGAAAATCTCAACCCAATGAATGATATTAACCCCTACCTTCTAAAACTAGAACAGTAAAGTAAATCCCAAGCAAGCAGCTTGTCAAAGTAAGGAAACACTAAAGACAATAGAAGTCAATTCAATTTCAAACAGAATTATTAGGGGAAATCGTCAAAAGAAAAACTTATTCATTTAAATCAATAAAATTGGCAGACCTCTACCCAGATTAATCAAGCAAAAGAGAAAACACAAATTACCAACATCCAGCATGAAAAGGACATTGAAGGATAGCATGGGCAGCTTTAAGGCTATCAATATGACAATAGAGGTAAAATGGGTACATTCCCTGAAGATATAACTCAAAAAAATCACTTCAGAAAAATAAGTAATTTAAATGCCACATTTTTGTCAAAGAATATGAATTCATAGTTAAAAACTGTCGTGAAGGGAAATCTCACATCCAGATGGTGTCATTGGTGACATGCCCCAAAAATTTCAGAGAGAAATTGTACTCATTCTACCATACAGACTCTTCAGAAAAGAGAGGGGGAGAACTACTTCCAAACTTATTTTACCATATCAGCATTTACTTGAATCCCAAAACTAGACAGAAGCATTCCAATGAAGGAAAACTTTAGAGCAGTATCACTCTTGACCATGTATTTATAATTTCTCACCAAAATGTTAGCAAATACAGCCCAACAATATGAAAAAAAGGATAGTGTGTCGTGTCCAAGTGAGATTTGTCCTGGAAATAAACGCAAGAGTGGCTTGACATCAAATTTAGTCAACATGACACAGCAAAAAGGAAACCACAAAATCACATCAATCAATGCAGAAAAACTTTGGATCAAACACAATATCCATGTATGATTTAAAATAATCTTCTGTGAACCAGGGATAAAAGGTAATGCTTATAGTGCTTTCTTCCTAGCTTAAAAACACGGCAAGGATGTCTGCTTTCACCACTCCTAGTCAGTGTCACACTTGAAACCCTTGCAAGTGCAATAAGGAAGGAGAAAAGAAATAAGATGCATATATGTTGGAAATAAATAAATAAAAACCATCTCCATTAGCAGACAACATCACTGCTTAAGCAAAAAAGATTCTAAGGAATGTAAAGTGCCCTTAAATGTACTCAATATTAAGAGTCACTCTGCAAGGCCATAGTGTAAATGAGAAATACTGGATATTGAAATTGTTTTTCTACATATTAACAGTGTGTAAAGTGACATTTTAACAGCTTTATTTTTTACTTTTTTTATTGTTGTACTTGGGTATATTGTGACATTAATAAAAGTTCTTACAATATATCATAGTTGAATTCACATCCGACTACCATTCTCCTTTATCTGCCCCCCCTCCCCACATTCCTGGAATAGTTTTAATAGGTCTCATTTTTCCATTTTCATACAATTGAGGTATAGCTGATGCTTTAGAAACTGCATATGTATAATATACACATACATATATATATTTATAAATAAAATTTGGTGAGTTTAGATATATGAATAGACGCATAAAAACCATCAACAAGTCATGCTAATAAACATATCTATCACATCCAAAAGTTTCTTTCTGTCCCGTATGTATTGTTTGTTGTTGTTCTGGGTTTTTTGTTTTGTTTTGTATGTTGTGACAGGATCTTGCTGTGCAGTCCAGGCCTCATACTCCTTATCCTCCTGCTTCAGCCTCTTCAGGGCTGGAATTACAGGTGTGCACCACCATACCTAGTGGTGTCTTGTTTTTTAATGTGGCAAGAACACTTCACAAGTGAGAGCTACCCTTTTAACAAATTTTGAGGTTCACAATATATTGTTAACTACAGGTACTGTGTTGTGTAGCAGATCTCTGGAACTTACTCATCTTCCATAATCAAAGTTTCTACTCACTGACTAGCAAGGCCACACCTCCTCATCTTCCAGCCACTGGCAACCACCATTTTATTTTTTGCTTCTATGAATTTGAGTATTTTTGTATCATAATGGCATTTCCACACATGTACACAATGTGCCCTCTCTTCTCCCTCCCTCTCCTCCCCTCCTTTTAGTCCCCCCATCCAAATAGTTCAGACTCATGGTAGTTGAGTGGTTTTGGTGCCTCGTTTAAGTGAAGTCAGGCTATATTTTCTCTTCTGTGACTGGTTTGTTTCACTTAGTAGAACAGTAGCCTGAAAATATGGAATACTTAGGTATAAATCTAATAAATTATATGTACTTTACATGCTGAAAACTACAAAATGAAGCATAAGGCCTATATAAAACCCATATAAATGCAAAGACACACCAAAACAAACAAACAACCCTCCAAACAGCAATCAAAAACCCATCAAGAGATATCATTATGCATCTATTTAAATCAATAACATTCAAAAAGAAATACAAGCTAACAGTGACACTGGCACCGTGGAAGACCATTTGGCAGTGTTTTCAACAAAGTTAAACATCCACTTTGCTTATGACCCAGCAGTCAGTCCTACTCCTAGTTATTTACCCAAGTGAAATGAAAACACATGTCCATATGAAAACTCGAACATGAGTGTTTATCACAGCTTTATTCACAAGTGTCAGACAGAAAAACTAGAAACAGCTCAAACATCCTTCAGCCGAAGAATGGATAAATAAATCGTTACCCACCCATCCACTGAAATATTACTCAGTAAAAAAAGAAAACAAACTATTCACACGCACACCAACATGGATGAAGAGCTCAATGATCTGCTGTGTGAATGGAGGCAAAAACCTGCACGCTCTATCCCTGCATTCTCACAGCATCCTTCAACTTAGAAAATTATTAATAAAAAAATCACTCAGAGTTCCAGCTTATTAACTAGAGTCAGAATTGTCACTTCTTAAAACAGCAGACAGGAGGGGCCATGTTTGGGAGACAGATACTCTGATTATTGGGTACATGGGATATCTAAGTTTGATGCTCAGAGAGGAAAAAGCGCACACCAGAGATCAGGGTTTGGGAGGCCATCAGGTACGTGGCTCTGATGTTGACGTTCCACACTACAAGAAAGCAGAGGCAGTACACAATCGCTTTTTAAGACAGCTGCCACTCTGCTTCTGCACACACATCTGTAAATTCTTCTTTGGATTTCTTTCTTTAAGCTTCACCAGCATCCTGTCGAGCCCCTGCCTAACTCCATCCTGGTCCAGGGGTACAGGTGCAGCACTGAGATGGTGGTCCCATGTATCACCAAGGCCTCTGTGTGTTCTTCTCCTAGAGCCCAATCTGTGTCAGGACAGCCGTCCTGTAACAGTGAAACTTTTAGCCAGCTAGCCACAGATGCCTTCAGCTATTTGCTGCTCTGACTGTGTAGCATTTCACTCTGGCAACTTTAGCTTTAGTGTTCTTCAAGACACTGCTGCCTTTCCTGACAGGTTCCCTGGGATTCCAGAACATTGCTTAACAAGGATCTAAGATTTCCATTGTTGTGGGCATCCATCTGACTTGGCCCTCTCTAACGAGCCACACCATCATTTTTGGAGGGTAACAAGAAGGTGATTATTTCCTTATGCAAAGAAGAAGAAATTGGTCTCAGTTATTCACCAGTGGTGTCACATTATTGGCACCTCCCAGGACCCAGCTGGAAAGTGCCTGTAAATGCAGCTCTGCTACAAATGTATTCAGATCATCTCAGGGAGAGAGGACAGCTAATGACACGTCAACTCCCTCTTGCTCAGGTCGTGATGACTTGTGCTCCTGCATTGAGCTCAGATATCAGAGAACAGACCATGGTGACATTTGCCAGAACACTTGCTGAAGGCACAAACCACCCTTAGGATTTCTAGGGAAGATTTCTTGGTTTCACTGAGTTTCTGGGTTCATTGTTCTTACCACCTGCTCATTTGGTTTTTACTTTAATCTTTTGTTGCTAAAGAACAAACACGAGCGAGGCTGTGATCCTAGCTACCTGGGAGGCGGAAACCCAGAGGATCATGGTTTCAGGCTAGCCCAGGCAAAAAGCTTTTGAGACCTTATCTCCAAAGTAACCAGAGAAAAATGGACTGGAGGTGTAAAGCTCAAGCAGGAGAGTCCCTCCTTTGCAAGTGTGAAGCCCTAAGTTCAAATCCCAGTCACACCAAACAAGAAAAAAATGAACAAGAACAAACACCAAAACGCAATGAGTTTCACTTTGTGCCTTGACTTCCAGAAAGCTGCCAGCCCAGGTCAATGCCCCATGCAATGCCCCCTTCTCACCCGCCACAGAGTCCCCCTATCAGGGAACACCTTGGCCTTTCTTAGTTTTAATTGCCCCGGTACACCACTATGCTCTGGCCTCTAGATGGCCCCAGAGCATCTGAGAGGAATGGGCAGGGCCTGAGTAGTGGCTCCATAAGCATCCCCAAGGTTGTCAGGCGCCCAGGTCTCACTCCAGCACATAGCTTTGGAAGCAGCAGGAGGGCCTCAGCCTCCTGAATTGGCTTCTGCTCACTCTCCAGGCTCATCTCTCCCCAGCTTTGTCTTCACCCTTGCTCTGCTCTTGCTTCCTCTAATGCACCAAGTCCTTCGCTGTCTTAAGACTTCAATGCAGGCTGTTCCATTTGCTTAGCACACAGCTCTCCCTGCTACCACAGCACCTGACCAATTCTTGGGCTCTTACTCCATATTTTACGGTTCCTAATAACTGGTTAGGGACCAAACCTAGGGACTCCCACATGTTAGATAAATGCTCTACCTCTAAGTTATATCCCCAGCCCCAAGACTGGGTAATTTTGAGGCCACATGTATAGGTAAATCCAAATGTTTCACTACAGCAAGGAACAGGGGGAGCCCTATATACCCAGTTTCCTGGCTAGGGCTAAGGTTTCTCCCCAGAGGGTAGGCTGCCAGAAGCCTTTTCCTCAACCCCAAGTTGCAGAAGCTTCGCTCCACGCAAGAATGTTTGAGAGATCTGGGACTCTTGTTATCAAGGGGAGGGGAGTGAGAAGGGGAGGGAAAGAAGCAGAAAAACTATAAGGAATCTGGTTCTTTGAAAGGATCAATAAAATTGACAAACACTTAGGTAGGTAGGAAAAGAAAATGTGAGAAGACTCAAATTACTAAAATCAGGAATAACAGCACTAATAATGTTAAAGAAATAAGAAGAATTGTAATGCTAGGTGTGGCAGGAAGATTGTGAGTTCAAGGCCAGCCTGGACTACATAGCAAGATCCTGTCTCAAACAAAACGAAACAAGACTTAAAAATACTATAAACTACTATATAACAACATACTAGGTAACAAAGATGAGACAGCAAACCACAACTGCCAAAATTAATAGGATGTCTAAGTAGACCAATGGAAAGCAATAATTACATAACTTCCCACAATGAATAGACTGGGTCCATGTGATCCCACGACTGAATTCCACTAAATGTTTAAAAATTAACTCCAGTCCTTCCCAAACTTGCAAAAATCAGAGGAGAGGGAAAAGCCAGACAAAAGCACCATAAGAAGAGAAAACTACACACCAATATTTCTTATGAATATTGTTATAAAAATCCTGAAAATGGTAGCAAACAAAATCCTACACACACACACACACACAGAGAGAGCAGTTTCAGTCCCAGACCACTGCAATAATGCAAATAGTGCACTGAAGTGACTCACGTGGGTTTTGTGATTTCTCAATGCAAATGAAGTTTATGCTTGTTTCGTTCTGTAGCGTAAAAGCCAGTGTATACATATACCTTAATTCAAACATGCTAACGGGCTGTGGAGTGTGGCAAGGGCACAAGATCCTGGGTTCCATCCCCAGCACACAGAAAATATCTATTTCACGGCTGGGGGTGTGTAGCTCAGTAGCAAAGTACTTGCCTAACAGGCCCTTGGTTCCATCTCCAGCACCACAAAAATTACTTTTATAAATTGGGTGCA
Organism: Castor canadensis; assembly: GCF_047511655.1. Lineage (NCBI taxonomy): Eukaryota > Metazoa > Chordata > Mammalia > Rodentia > Castoridae > Castor > Castor canadensis. The sequence continues at coordinate 4,047,572 of NC_133405.1, read as the reverse complement.
GATCCCAGGAGTTCTGCGCCAGCTTGCGCAACCTAGCAAGAACCCATCTCAAAAACATTGTTTAAAGAGACTTTATTGCTAAAATCTGCTAACAGTCATGTGACCCTTCAGAGAGACAAAGTCTTGCCACTGGTGGAGGGTCTGGCTTCTATGTTGATGGCTACCCACTGATCAGGCAGCTGCTAGAGACTAGAGTGGTTACAGCAATTAGTTAAAATAAGACAGCAATGAAGTTTGTGACATGAACTGACTGTGCTTTTCCTGAACGATTTCTCTGTAGCATGTGAACTGTTTGATATCATTTCATCCACAGCGGAAACATCTTTCAAAGTTGGAGTCAGTAAGTTGGGTGCGGTGACAACTGTATTCCCAACTTCTCAGGAGACTGAGGAGGGAAAATTTGAGGCCAGGAGTTCCAGGCCAGTTTGGGCAACATTGAGACCCCATCTCAAAAACAAAACAAAATAACCCAGAAAATGAAATTCTAAGAAGTTTGCTTTTTCTGCCCAGCTTCTAACTGCTATGAATGTGACCAGTTGCGATATGGATTCAGGTCACTGGATTCTTGGGCATCCCCCTGACTTATCATCTTGTTACTGAATTCGACCCATTTTTCCTGCAGCACTGAAAGGATTTTCATAAAAACATAGAGGTGGGAGACCCAAGTCTGCTTCCCTGGGCTTAGGGCTTAGGGATGTTTATGGGATAAAGAAGCAAGGTGAAGCCAGGACAGAGTGGCATGTGCCACTAATCCTTGCAATCTGATTTAGAGTTGGAGGGATCTTACTTTTACATCAATTCAAATTGAGCATACTGAGAGAACAGGACACAACTCATAAGCCACAGTTCAAAGAAGTATGAGAAAGTGATCGTGGGTACCCTGCTCCCAGGAAGACAAACCCACTCTTGAAGCTGTTGGTACTCACTTTCCCTCCTAAAAATGACGACCGCCATGATTTCTAACACCCGCAGAAATTTTACTGAGTTTTGAAATCTAAGATAACTTGGGAAGCTCTACATTTTCTTTTGAGATAGAGTTTCTCGCTGTGGAAAGACGTTGCAAAAGTATAGTATCTGTCACCACCAGTATGCTGATGCTGGTGCACTCAAGATACAATGCCATGCCCACCCGCTGGTCCTGATTCTTTCAGGATAGCTCTTTGGTCTCTTCTTGCATTATTCCTGGGCCTTTATATTGTACTGCACTTGGAGATGCAGGGAGAAACAAATCCACACCATACTGACTAGGTCCCAATTAAATTGAACCTACCATCATTAGAAACAATAGGCATATTTTAAAACAATGTAATTTTCTATTTCCCCCTCCTTTCTTTCTGCCCTTTGTGTGTACTTTGTGTGTGTGTGTGTTTGTGTGTGTGTGCGCGCGCGTGCGTCTGGGGGTCAAACCCAGGGTCTTACACACAGTAGACAAGCAATCTACTGAGTTACACCCCAGTCCTCTCCTTTCTTTCTGGAATTTGTATTACTCTGATATTGAATCTCCTGGATTAATCCTCTAATTTTCTACCATTTTTTTCTGTTGTTTCCATTTTTTCTATTTTCTATGAGATTGCCTAAACTTTATATTTTAATCCTTCTACTTAAATTTTAATTTGTTCTTTTATATTTTTTAGTGTCCAAGAGATTATCGTTGATCTCCAAATGGGAAGAAATGGGAGGATGCTGGGGCTCACTGTTTCTCACTCTTTCCTTTCGGGATGGATTCTTAACATGGACCTTTGTCATTTCTGATCTGTCCAAATTTGTGCTCTTTGAGATCCTGGAAGGACTTGTTGTCTCTCCAGTCATTTAATTTTCACACTTTTGCACTTACATTGCAATTCCAGACCTGATGCTTTCTGAAATCTTTGGTGAACAGCAATCAAAACATCTGGCTTGCTGTATAATGAAATTGAGTGGTGCTTGGTCAAAATTTGAAATATCTGATGTAAGGGTTTTCATGTTAAAAAAACAAAACAAACAAACAAACAAAAACCACCACCAACCCTGCAGTGCAGCACAGTGAAGAGATGAGTGCTGAGTTCTGAGTCAGGAGATTGGCAGCTCAGTGTTAGGCGAAAGTCTCATTGTCTGTCACCTGTGGCGTCGTGTCCTGTCCTTCTTTGCTTCCCATGTCTCCCGTGAAGTGAAAGGTGTTGGAAGTAGATGCTCTGCAAGGTGCCTCAATGCTTTGGGGCGTTCAGAATTCTAGAAAGGTTTTCATAAGTATTCAGTTATTGGTTATTTGATGTCAGGTAATAAAGGGCTAAAAGATAAAACCAAGCTCAAGTATAAGTAACTAAACTTAAAGGTGTTTAAGTTATACTGAAGAACTCTCCAGATAATAACAGAAGAATTTATTATTATAGGAAATGATTTGAATTACACATTGGGCAATGTGTATAAGGATAGTCAGTTTTTCTCGACCCCATTTCTTTGACTCTAAAGAAATAGTTTTATGCACAAAGTATTATGATAGACAAAAGAAGGAACAGTTTACTAAATGTCCCATCATGGAGGTATTTCTGAATGAATTATGGTATCTGTGAGATTACAGAATTTTATTTACTTACGTGAAGATTCTTATAATAATGTCAACTTCTAAAATCAGAATACAAACTTGTATAAGCAATTCTGTCTCACTTATGTAAAAGATATATAAATGAAAGGAAATGTACCAAGGTAATCTCAGTAATTACCCCCGCCTAATGAGAGTTTTTAAAACTTGTTCTTCAAACTTCTCATTTTTCTACAATAGACAAACCTTGCTTTTATAATCATAAAAGCAACAAAGATGATGCATATTCAATTGTCCTGAAATGATTGGAATAAAGTACTTGAAAAATAATAGTCAAAAAAGCCGTGTTTTCTTTCTGATGCAATCAGGAGAAAAATTCCTATCAGTCCCTGTTTTCAACAAGCGTAATGTTCTGTGCTCTGCCCACACAGTTGTCCATAAAATGCCGTGGTAACACTGGTGAAAAGCCCCAATGACAGCCAGCCCCAGAAGTATCTCTCTTGATTAACTGACCCTTTGAAATCACTGCATGAAAGGGTCACTTGCTCTCCACCGAAAGTACGATTGTTTCTATGTCCTCTAATTTCTCACAATGAGACTGTAATTTTAATATATATGTCTTTGCAAATTTCAATTTACTTTGAAGAGGTATTCTATAAATATTTTGAATATTCAATTTAAAGTTCTGCATGATGCAAAGCACCTATTTAACAACCACGCTGTTTGGTGTGGGGACAAAGACAACTTCTGTGGCCTTTTACAAGTTTTAATTGGCAGGGACCTTTTGCCACAGAAAGGTTACCTTCATTTGAATAGTCTTTGTATTTCTGTAGCTCTGGCTGCTTCCCCAGCTCACAATCAGCTGATGGATCTTCTGTCATCTGTCGCACTGGATAGCTACGCCTCTCAGATGCAGATCAATCTCTTCTGAAATGAACAAAGGGGCAGGGGTCCTTTGGAGCTGTTCCACAGGAGATGAAAACCAACATGAGCGCTCAGAGGGCCCTTCATGCATCAAGGTGCTGCTGACTCGCAGGCAGTAGGTGTTATTTGTCCAACCAGGAGGACCGAGGTAGCTCACTTAACCTGGCCCCTTCTCTCTGCAAGCCGCTTTTGTGAGCAAGGAGATGGGTTTCTTTTTTGAACGCTGTTTTTTGCAGTCCTGGGGAATGGAACCCAGGGCCTCATGCATACTAACCAAGTGCTCTGCCACTGAGTTATAGCCCCAGTCCAGGAGATGATTTCCAAAACAGTGGGGAAGTAGAGTCTGGCCACAGTGATCGGCAGGGAAGGACCATGCCTGTCCTCCTTCCTGTGCCTCCCTTCATAGGAGGCATCCATGACCTTCTAGCTCGAGCGGGCCCTCCCCTCGTTCCTCCATTTCAACATCACTGGGCCCTAAGCTGCTCAGGCCTTACCTTCCTACCTCACCTCCTGGCTCTGTGTTGTATATTCCAACCTCCTGGCTGTCTGTGTGACATCTTTCTTTCTTGGTTCCCAGGAGCAGGCCCTGGCCTGTCTTAGTTTGATTCTGCTTTCACTCCCGGGAAGCTGATGCCAATTTACCTATGACCCTGACCTCCAGCCCCTTCCCCCTCACCCCACCAGACAGGGCTCTAGCTGGAACTGGCTTCCAACATCTGCTGAAATTAGCCTCTCACATTTTACCTCTGACCAGAGCTAAGGCTAGTTCAAATAAACAAATAATTAGAGTTGAAAAGAGCCACTCGTTGATGCTAGACAACAAACCAACATGCAACATTATCCAGAGGGGCCAGCGAAATTACGGCTTATTTTCCCACATCAGTAAGGAAGTGTATAATTTGAAAACATTCAGAGGAAATCAGTTTCCCCTCTTGTGCCTGACACTGGACATTCTCCAGTCCCCTGGTCCAATGTCACACATCTATGGGTGTTCCAGTTTCGGGTGTGAATAGTGTATTTGTATAGGTGAAGGGCAGAACTCAGTGTACTAGAAATTTCAGTTGATTGCATCCCACTGACTGGAATGCTCTGAAGTTTTAGGAAATCAGGCTGCAAACAGGTCTGGAGCACCTTTGTTAAGGCACTCTTTTTCCCAGCCCTATTGCCTGCCCTATTATTGGGCAGCTGGTAGCTTTTAAGGAGCTTGATAATATTTAATGTCCTTTCTTATAGATCACTATGTGATTTGTCACTGGCAGGATCCAGAAGTACCAGAAGAGCAAGACTGAGAGCTTCCACCCTCACGATGTATCTGAGGGGCTGGAGACTCGGTAAATTTTTCCACAGGCAGTGAATATTAGCAAGTTCACTAGCAATTTTTTGCCTAGCCTCACAAAGCTAAGAAGCTAATTGCTTGTTTGCCAGGCAGGGTGGGCCGTGGCCTCTGCTTCTTAGGGATGGAGATAACTGGAACTTGTCTGTGTGTTCCAGCCAGAAGCCATTCTTCTGAATGCTTTCAATATGGAAACACTCCAGTTAAGGCACTGAACAGAATGCAAAGGAATTATCCAGTCTTCAACATTGAGTATAAATAGAGGGCAATTAAAAAAATTTGTAAGTCCTTCCTGGCTCTGAGGCTGACATTGGGCAGGCTTGGTCAGTTTCCTTTCTGGGAGAGATAGTAAGTCAAGCTCTCCAGGAGATTTGGGGGTCTTGACCAGTCATGAGTTTCCTTCACAGTCAGACATTACAAAGTCCTAATTTTGTCATTCTGAATTTATGATCAATTGGGCCAAGGATGACTGGAGTCCACGATTGGCAAGTAATGATGTGGATGATTTTGAGCAGCTGGATCAGGGACAGACATAGAGGACAGAACTAAAATCTTAAAGCAAACTTCCAAGCAAGCAGCTTCCTGTTTTCATTTCATACCCCTCCCTCCTTGGCACAGGGTCCCGGTGATGATGGTTCTGCCATTTTCACTTGTGTTGGTGTTTACATTGGCAAACCTGGAAACAAGGAAAGCGTTATTTGGAATACTCTTTAAACTCAGCTTCCGGGTGTTTCAGAACAACTTCCGGCCTCTGCTCAGATTTCTGAGACTTTGAACAACCGATGACAGGTTTTCCAGAATTTGAAGGAGTTAATGTGTATATCGATTGTTTGCAGTTATTTGACAGATTCTCCTGCAGTGTACCGAGGAGTCAGTCCACCTCTCTGGGCCCAACAGTGAAATCGCAGGTCTCATCCGTATTTCTTACAAAATTGCAGTTTGGCTACAGACATAAGTCTTGGGAAATGGCTCGAGTCCTACAAAGATAATTTAATACAAAATGATATCTGACAGACGGTAAATATTAAAGGAAGTCAGAGAAGGGTGAAAATCAATGCTGGACAAAATGAGTTGAGGGTTTAATGAAGATGAAACTTCAGTGAGATTTAAAGGAAGCTGAGATGTGGCCACAGGAGGAACACAGAAAATGATGACCCTGCTATTTAAAACAGTTTCTGTGTTTCCCTGTGCTGGGGATCTATCGCTGTCCTTCACCTCCACACCCTAAATAGTTTCTTTTGACTAGGACCTGGAAGATGGAAAAAAAAAGAATGGAATATTTCAAAAAATGATAGATCTCATTTAATTAGTTTGTTTACCCAAGGTAAACAGCAGTATAAGTATAGTAACAGCTAGAATGCTAATAAAGCATGAATTTCCTCTCTGTTTTTTGAGATAGTGTCTAGCTATGCACCCCAGGCTGGCCTCAAACCCACGATCCTCTTTCCTTGTCCTGTGAATGCTGAGGTTGATTACAGGCATGAACCACTGCACCTGGTTAAGTATTTCTCCTTTAAATATCTCTGAAGTGTTGCTGCTGAAATATTTCTGATGAAATTCTCCTGATAAAATATGTCGTGTAGTGTATAAGAAATATTCAACATGTCTTTATAGAATGAAACTGACTTGGGAATTAGAGCATTTGCTTAATTTGTATGCTTATGAATAAAGTAGTGCAGAAGAAAGGGTTTCACAAGCATTCAGTAAACAATGAAAGATTTATGAACACAGTTTTTGATCTTCAGCTGTTATCAGATATCGTGATAACATGTATTAGAGATTTTTTTTTAAAAAATGGACTCTTATTTGGCAGGTAAGCTGATGTCTAAAATGTAGCAGGATTTTGGCAGAGTGGCTCAAGTGATAGAGCACCTGCATAGCAAGTGTGAAGCCCTGAGTTCAAATCCATGTACTGTCAAAAAATGTTTTTAAAAAATAAAATAGAGCAGAATTTAAAAAGATCATCTTGAAACTAATTCTAAAAGTTAAACATTGAAAATTTTGGTTTGATTTCATTCAAAATGTTTCAAACTATGTAATTGAACTAATGCTGATTAGGAAGTTTATTGACCATAAACAGAAAAATCATCATACCAAAAATTGCCAAGGTTCTTAGTAACTCTTGTTCCTCTTACATCAAAACAGAAGATTTGGCTGACTTTTAAGTTGGATTTTAAGTGTGTCCTGGAAGAAAACAGCCAATAAGGCAGCCTTTTAATTTTCCTCATTTGTTAAAATCATCATAACATCATCTCTTTATTTTGTATTCATTTAATTACGCTTTATTCATTCCCTGAATCATTCATATGACATGTAAAACCACAAAGAGTAACTTCAAGTCTGAGTTTTTCCCCTTTGGGGATTACAACCAGGAAGGAGGTCATTGTGTCAAACGTGGCCACATATGTTTTCCAAGGACTGACAGCATTTCTAGCAGAAGGGGCTGTCCAACTTTTAACTATAACCCAGAGGAGCAAGTTGCTTTCTGTCTCCCAACATCCCTACATCTCAAGGGCTGCAAAATCCTCCCTCAAGTTCCAGTGTTCCTTAGCTGTCCTTGCTAGTGCGTCTTGGGTTGGCCCTTTTCTATTTGTGCATCACTGGGCAACACAGGCATTTATGCAACTTTTCACCTTTCTTCATATTCCATGAATGTTTTCATGGTGTCTCCCACACATTTTCATCAGTCTTATGGGTTCTATTAATTGCAACAAGAAACAGTCCTAAACTCCATCTTATTTACTTCAATGATGTATTCAAGTTCTAAATAGATTTTATTCCACATAGAATCCCATGTTTTATAAAATCATGTGTTAGCTTTTTTCTTATAAGTACTCCTCTTTCAAATTTTGAGCTTTTTATTTTAGAAAGATGGAATCTGTTTTGACTGGAGAAGTCAGAGCTGCTAACCCTACAATTAGGTAATCGGGAGCACAATTAGCTACGGCTGTTCTTTCTGAAGTAACACACGCTTGCCTGGGTGAGTAATTATTTATGTATAAAATTTTGCACTTTTGCATTTTGGCAATTAATTAAACCATGCAGTTAAATTAAGCAAGACAATCGAGCACGAAAGACCAAATGCAAATAGAGAAAACAGCAAAAGCAGCCCTCACGGAGAGTAAATTTTCCTGCCACATAGGAAGAAGAATACACTGAGCAGCTATCTGATGCTTTTTTGTGGAATTGGTTCTTCAGTTAAGGTGAGAGGTTTGCTGAACCTTCATATACACTGCATGCCCTAGCGACCCTAGGAATTCTCTCCGATGCAGGACAGATTTGGGGTTGCTTGAATACCCATTTGTTCCTCTCTGGCTGTCCCAAACTCCTCCTTTCTGATTTATATTAGAGAAGTCTCTGGAAGTCACTTGTCATTTCTTCCAATATGCCCTCCTCCCTCTCTGGCTGTAGGTGTCAGGCACTGTTCTAGGCCCTGGAGATAAACCAGTAAACAAAACAAAGCCCCCCACCCCACCAGCTTCATGTATCTGACTTTCTAGAGAGAGAAGACAGAATAAATAAACAACTGAAGCCATACAATTTCAGGCGGTGATAAGTCCTATCATGGAAACTAATGTAAGAGAAGGGAAGAGAGATTGAGAGTTGAGGACAGTGGTTGGGCAAGGCCTCCATGAGGAGGTAATATTTCATCGGAGACCGAAAGGAAGTGAGGTAATGAGTCCTGTGAATGCATCAGAAGAAGGAAGGGCTTTTCAACTAGAAAGAAAAAGGGAAGGCACCGAGTGAAAACCCAGGTATTTCAATGACAAGCAAGAGTACCAGTGTGCCTGGAGTAGATGGTGAGCAGAGAGTAGAATGAGATGAATCCAGAAAGATAGCAGTGACAAGATCAGGAAGGGTCTTGTAGACTATGGCAAGGACTCAGTTTTTATTTTACACAAAGGATCCTGGGAAGCCAAGGAGAGAGTTTTGAGCTGTGTGGTATATATACACAATGGAATTTTATTCAGCCCTAAAGAATGAAATTATGTTGTCTGCAGGTAAATGGATGGCACTAGAGAACTTCATGTTAAGTGAAGTAAGCCAGGCTCCAAAGGTCAAAGGTCACATGTTTTCTCTCACATGTGGAAGCTAGATCTGTAACTTAAATGTATATATTGAAACATATTCGATCATATATATACATAGCTACCTATCTATCTAGATATATATAGTGAGGTAACAAAATTGTATTAGCGAGTCCATCTGAGGGGACCACAGGAGGCAGGAGAGAGAAAGAAAATGTTACAGAATGGAAAATATTGAAGCATCCCATCTATCTATGAGTGTAATAGGACGTAATGCACTGTAAGCTGTTGAAAGTTAGGGGAGCAGGGTGGTAGAGAAGAGTAAGTAACCGAGTGGCGGGGGTTAATTTGATAAAAGCACCATCTCTATAGATGCGTGGTACCAAGGCGAGCCCCCTTGGACTGTCAAGGAGGGCATAAATCCAACTGAGAAATATCGTAAGCACATACGTAAATGCCGCAATGTATCCCCCTGTGCAACTCTGTTCATCCTTTGGGGAAGAACCAAATACCCGGCAGCTGGTGACCACAGAGAGATAAAAGCTTACTTCATTTGATTTGTCTTCCCGAGAATTTCTTCCAACATTTCCGTGAAATTTCTGGGCTTGATGCAGAGGCTGCTCAGGACTGCACTTTTTAATTTATTATTATTATTAATGCTTTTTGGTGGTGGTAGTGGGGTTTGAACTCAGGGCTTTGTGCCTGCTAGAGCTGCACTCTGGGACGGGAGCCACACCTCCAGTCCTTTTTGCTCTGATTATTTTGGAGATGGGGTCTTGCTTAGGCGCACGCCACCACACCCAGCTTATTTCTGTTGAGACGGAATCTTGCAAACATTTTCCCCTGGCTGGCCTGGAACCGCGATCCTCTAGCAGCTAGGATTACAGTGTGAGTGACCAGTGCCCAGCGACAGCTGTATTTCCCTTGCAGTAAGTACACAATCTCTGATGCTGGCCAGCACCCTGCGAGAGGGACCAGACGCAATACGGTGCTTCCAAACAAGACCACTAGAGTCGGGTGGAAGTCCTCCATCCTGCATCCCAGGCTGGAGAGACACCCGGAAGCCCTTCCTGGCTTTGGTGAGTATTCTGTTGTGGTTCCTGATGGTAAGTACAGCTTCAGTGGCTGACCAGGACTTCCTTCCTGTCAGGGAGTGTGTACTTTTTGAGGCAGGTACCATTAACAGTGGGATCCATTATGGAGGTAAGGGCTCCATGTCTTCAGAGATTTTAATTACATTGTGCAAGTCCAGCCAGGAGTTATCAAAGGCCAAACTCTTCCCGTTCTTCTTTGCTGCCCTTACTCTCTCTGCCTAATTTCTGAGAAAGCCTGTCTGAAACATATTAGGGTAAATGCAAGTAAACTCCCCCTCTCTTTTGGATATCGTTTCTGACAACTCAGGGCTAACTGCATAACTAAAATTAACTTATGCTCTGCAAGTGACAAGCACTGCAAACACACACGTTGTCATTACCTCCTTGCATGAAAGTGGCACTGAAAGAAGGGACATGATTTATTGAAAAGACAAGAGGTGCACAAGGGTCAGGGGACTGTGATACCTAGTTCCTCTGGCCACCATACAGGGCTGTTGCTTAGGGTGTTAGCAATGTTACATAAGCGCCTATGTCAATTAACTTTTTCCTTTGCCATTTCTTGGTTAGTTTTGATATCATATCATGCTGAAACTTTTAAACTTATTAATTAAAGCTTGTGGTTCTTGAAGTCTATTGATACAGCTACAAATCGCAATATTCTAAGTAGAACGCACTCAGGAGGCCTATGCTGTTTAAAAATGAATCTCTTCTGATACGGAGTTGAGGAGCTTGTTCCTAAAGGCTTAGAATTTGATCTTGCATTTTGATATGGACAAAATAATATGTCTGAAGCTGATTCACAGTGGCCCAGTTTTGAAATCAGAAGAACTAGGAGACTGAAGTCTCTAAAGCCTGGGTGTGACAGGCCCTCTTTTTCTGCGGGACAGGAGGTGCCATTATTGTGAATGAACCTTTGTATTAACGGTGAAACATTAATATTTACTTTTCTCATCCTGAGCTAAATGCTGGAGCTGAATTAAAATTGGTTTTCCAACTTGGATTGAAGATGATGGATCGTGTACTCACACACCACATTTCTGTGTCTCCGCAAACTAGAAATAAAATCTCAGATATGTGGCTACATAGAAAGGCAGACAATTTAGCAAACTAGGGAAGATTCTAGTAAAAGATCAGACAGTAGCTAGAGGGAAAAAACCATCAAATTTTACATCTATAAAACAAAGAGATTAAAAAGGCACACCTGGGACCCAGTGGCTTTGTTTCTGATGAGGCACAGAAGAGAGGGAGCAGGGTACACTTTTCTGGGGCTGCAAGATCCCTCCGAACACTGCCCTGCCCAGAAAGGACAGTCACCTGAGTAGGCTGAGTAAAGGCTTACATACCTGGTACCAGACCTGGAGTCAGGCACAAAGCTGAGGACCAGAGGCTGGAGGATAGCATCCCCCTACACCATGGGGCCCAGCAGGCACACACTCTTCTCCCCAACAAGGAAGAATTACTGATTTGTATTTTTATGTTTTTTTCAATTTTCTTTTTTGTGTTTTTACATTTATCTCCATTTTTATATCTTTAAACTTTTCACAAATATTTCTACTGGTGGTTTATCCTACTTTTTAGTTTCTCTATCCCATTGCAATCCTTGACTCTTGTATCCTTCTCCATAATAACTGAGCTATACTGGTGCACACTGTTGTTTTGTTCATCAAAAGTCCACACAGAAAAATTATAACCCTACCCCCATTTTCCTTTGTCCTATTTCTCCCCCACCCCTTTATTTTTACTACCTGATTTTTAACTCCTACACAGATAATCTTTTTTCTACCCCCTCTTCTGTACCACATGTGAACATTAGTCCCTTCCTTATACAACATGACTGGTGATATAGGTGATGTTGCCAGTGCTTTATTGTTTATGTAAATATCTGGGTTTGGGGGGGAAGAGGGGATAAAGGAGAATGATGGAGCAGTGCATTTAACTGTGATATGTTGTAAGAACTCTTATAAATGTCACAATGTACCCCAGTACAACAATAAGAAAAGAAAAGAAATATGTGGTTTGCTATTGAATTGGTGAGTTTCTAATTGCTCAGTTATACCACCAGGTCAAAGATGGAAAACAGCACATCAAGTCTGCCACTATCCAGTCTTCCCAGAACATACAGAATCATTTCGATTGATGGATTTTAGCTGACTGAAACCCCCAACCAAGAATTTTACTTGAAATGAGAAAACTTCAATGCAGAAAGATAATAGATATGCAAAATCAAGCCAACAGGACACCATAAAAAGTCAACAACCACATGAAGGATAATGTAGTGGATGAAATCTCAAATATTGAACTCAAAGAACGAAGACAGGAATGATGAACAAAATGAAAGAGGACATGTTTAAACACTTCAAGGAAATCAAAGAGAACACAAACAAGCTGATAAATTAATTCAAAGACAATGCAAATAAACATCTAAAATAACTCAAAGAGGATGAAAATAAACAGCTAAATGAAATGAAGACGAAAATGCAAGATATTAAATGGGAATTCAATAAAGATATAAAAATCCTGAAAAAAATGAAATTGAAATTCTGGAAATGAAAACTCTATAAGTCAAATAAAAATTCAGTTGAAAGCCTCTCCAGTAGATTGGAAAAAGTGGAAGGCATAATATGAAAGCTTGAAGATGAGATGGATATAATATGAAAATCAAATGAAGATAAATAAAAAAGAATACACAGAATTTTCAAGACCTCTGGGACTCCATTTAAAGATCCAATGTACAAATCATGGACACAGAAAAAGAAGAGGTAGAATCAAAGGCATAGGAAACATATTTAAAAGATAATAGCAGAGAATTTCCCAAATCTCGAGAAAGAGATGCCCATCTAAGTACAGGAGGCCTTTAAGACTCCAAGCTAACAAGACCAGAATAGAGCTTCCCCACATCATATTGCAGTTAAAACACCAAGTAGAGAGAACAAAGAAAGAGTATTTAAAGCTGCAAGGGAGAAGCTCCAAGTCACCTATAAAGGCAAACCCATCAGAATAACAACAGATTTCTCAACAGAAACCATAAGTGCTCTGAAATAAAATAACTGCCAACCTAGAGTACTCTACTCAGCAAAGCTATCATTCATAATTGAAGGAGAAATAAAAACTTTCCACGATATACAAAAACTAAAGCAACTTCTGACCATTAAACCAGAACACAGAAGATACTTAAAAGAATGCTATGGACAGAAAAGGAAGATAAATGCAACCAGGAAAATAGGGGGACAATAAATCTCACCAGATGGGTAGAAAAGCAAGTGAGGAACAGGGAAGAATCAAATGCTTCAAAAACAACACAATGGCGGGAATTACCTCATACCTTTCAATAATAACCCTGAATATCAGTGGTCTCAATTCTCCAGTGAAAAGACACAGACTGGTGGATTGGATTAAAACAACAAAATACCAAACAACTTACTGGCTACAAGAAACACATCTCACTAACAAAAACAAACACATTCTTAAAGTGAACAGATGGAAAAAGATCTCCCTGAAAACAAGAAGTAATGCCCATACTCATATCTGACAAAATGGACTTCAAACCAAAATTAGTCAGAAGAGACAAACGTCACTTCATATGGATGAAGGGAACAATCCATCAGAAAATTTTACTTATTCTAAACGTGTGCTCCAAATGTCAGGGCACCCAGTTTCCTAAAGGAAACACTACTGGGCATGGATACTGAGCAATTTACTTTTGAATGATCAGTGGGTCATTGAAGAAATAAGGGAGGAAATAAAAAAAATTCTTAGAAGAAAATGAAAACACAGCCTACTAGAACCTTTGAGACACAGCAAAGGCAGCGTTAAGAGGAAAGTTTAAAGCCACGACTGCCAACGTTAAAAAAATATTGCAGAGATTTCAAATAAATAACCTAACGATGTATCTCAAGCTCTTAATAAATCCAAAATAAGCCAAAGCTAAAAGCAGCAGGTGAAAAGAAATAATAAAGATCAGGGCAGAGATTAATGAAATAGAGACAAAAAAGAACAATACAAAGCATCAATGAAATAAAAAGATAAACAGTGTTTAGTCAAACTAAGAGGAGGAGGACAAAGGGGACATCACACAAATACCAAAGCAATCCAGAGGATCATTAGGGAAAGACTATATTCTAATGGACTGGAAAATCTAAAAGAAATGGACAAATGCCCATATGCATCTCACACAACAAAACTGAGCCAAGAAGATATAAATCACCTGAACAGATGTATAACAGCAAGCAATGAAATTGAAGCAGTGACAGTGAATCTCCCATCAAAGAAAAGCCCAGGACCACATGGGTTCATGGCTGAATTTTACCAAACCTTTAAAGAAGAACCAATACCAATGCTCCTCAAACTATTTCAAAAAATGGAAAGGGAAGGAACACTGCCAAATTAATTCTATGAAACCAGTATTACCCTGATACCCAAATGGGATAAGAATATTACAAAAAAAGAAAATTATGGACCAGTTTCCCTAATGAAGTAGATGCAAAAATTCTCAATAAAGTACTCACATACCAAATTAGACAATACATTTAAAAGATCATCCACTATGATCAGGTTGGTTTCATCCCAGTGATGCAAGGATGGTTCAGAATATGCTAATCAATTCACATAATGTGATTAAAAGACAAAAAATACATGATCTCATCAGATGCAGAAAAGGTCTTTGACAAAATCCAATATTCCTTCATGATAAAGGCCCCGAAGAAACTCGGAATAGAAGGAACATACCTCAACACAGTAAAGATTATATATGACAAACCTATAGCTAACATTGTCCTAAATAGGGAAAGACTGAAACGATTTCCTCTAAGGTTAGGGAAAAGTCAAGGGTGTCCACTCTCCTCTCTCTTTTTATTATAGTGCTAGAATTCTTAGCCAGAACAATAAGAGAAGAGAAAGAAATAGAAGGGATACAAATATGAAAGGGAAAATTTAAATTATCCCTATTTGTAGATGATATGATCCTAAGCTTAAAAGACCATAAAGACTGCATCAAAAATCTCTTAGATGTGATAAACACTTATGGCAAAGTAGCAGGATACAAAAATCAACATACAAAAATCAGTATCTTTTCTATACACCAACAATAAACAGATTGAAAAACAAATCAGGAAAACTATCTGATTCACAATACCCTCAAAAAATTAAATACCTAGGAATAGACATAATGAAAGGAAAGAAAGACCTTTCCAGTGAACAGTGTAAAACACGGAAGAGCAACACTGAAGAAGACACAGGTTCAATGCAATACCCATCAAAATTCCTAGAAAATTCTTCACAGGAATAGAAAAATAAATCCTAAAATTCAAATAGACGTACAAAAGACCCTGAATAGCAAAAGTAACCCTGAGCAAAAAGAGCAATGCTGGAGATATCAATACCTGACTTCAAATTATACTACAGAGATAAAGTAACAAAAATTGGTTGATTGGCAATTTTTGTATTGGTACAAAAACAGGTTGATCATTGAAACAGAATAGAAGATGCAAAAATAAGCACACACAGCTGTAGTCATCTGATATAGGTGTCCAAAACCTGTGTTGGTGAAAAGATAGCCTCTTCAGCAAGTGGTGTTGGGAACACTGGATATCCACATGTGAAAGACTATATAGCTAGACCCCTATCTCTCACTCTGCACAAAAGTCAATTGTAATGTAAGATCTGCAACTTTGAAACTGTTAAAGGGAAACAGGGAAAATCCTTGAAGATATAAGCATAGGGGTAATGCTTTTCTGAACAGAACCCCAATTACATGGAAAATAAGAACAAGAATTGAAAATGGAACTGCATCAGCTCAGCAAAGAAAACAAGCACCAGAATCAAAAGGAAACCTACAGAATAGGAGAAAATCTTTGCCAGTTACTAATCTGATGAAGGATTAATATCTAGAGTATATTGAGAGCTCAAAAAATTAAACACCAAAAGAACAAATAACACAATTAATAAATGGGCAAATGAATTAAACTGTTTTCTAAAGAACAATTGCAAATGGCTACTAAATATAAGAAGAAATGTTCAATATCCCTGGCCATAAAGGAAATGCAAATCAAAACGAGAGTGACATTTCACCTCCCCCCAGTCAGAATGGCTATTATCTGGAACACAAACAACAAATAATACTGATGAGGAGGTGGGTGCAAAGGGACCCTTGTACACTGTTGGTGGGAATGTAAATTATTATAAGCACTATGGAAATCAGTATGGGGGTTCCTTAGAAAACTAAATAGTATTACCAATCCTGGGCATATATACTAGGTCAACATACAGTAGAGACAACTGCACACCCATGTTTATAGCAGCACTGTTCACAGTAGCCGGGTGTGGGTGCCCATCAACCAATGGATGCATGAATAAAATGTGGTATATGTACACAGTGGAGTATTACTCAGCCATAAACAAGAATGAAATGATGTCATTTGCAGGAAATGGGTGGAGCTAGAGGCCATAATATTAAGTGAAATAAGTCAGATGGAGAAAGACAAATAATTGTGATTCTCTCTCATATGTAGAATCTAGCCTTTTAAAATGAGTAACGGGGATATATAAGACATGTCCTGTTTGGGGATGGGTATCAGCTTGAATGGGGAGGGGAAAGGGAGATGGCAAAGGAGGGGTGTCAATATGGCCAAAGTTCTTTATACTCATGTATGAAAATAGAACTATGACGCCTACTGAAATTGTTTTAGGAAAGGGAAGGGGGGATTGGGGGAAGGACAGAGGGAGTGAATTTGGTCAAGGTATGTTGTATACTTGTATGGAAGTATCACGATGAAGCCTTTTTGTACAACTAACATACTAATAAAAATAAAGTTGGTTTTCCATCTTTCAACACTTTGGGTTTCTTTTTGTCACAAAACTAAGCAGCTTGAACAAACACCAGTGTTGAACGCACTCTTCAGGAGGGTTAGTAACTGCAATGAGCAAGCTGGGGGAGCTTGGGAAGTCACCTTCCTTATGAGTCTTTTTCACTCGTGTAGTCCGGGGATGGAACCCAGGCCTTGCACATACTAGACAGGGCCCCACCACTGGGCTGTGCTCCCAGTCCCCGGCGAGTCTTTAGTCACAGATTGGAGAAGGTCAGTCATGTTCTCCACAGCGTCTCTGGGAAAAGGCATGGCAGGATGGTGACTGGGAAGTGTGACAGCTTGCTTGTTTGATGAGATGGCAGGTCAGGAGAACTCTGTGTCATTGCTGTCCCTCTGGGGTTGCAGACTCTGCTGACCCCCTGATGAGTGCAGCCACCCACCAGGTAGGACTTGATACTCAACAAAGACCGTGTTTTGGTGCCCCTGGGACCAAGCACAAAGGTTGTGGTCTGCCTAGATTCACAACAGAACCTTGATGGGACTTCAAAGTATCTTCTGGGCTCCAGTCCTCTGGTCAAGTGCTGCTCAGTTAGTGCCCTGGGGGGCTAGGCAAGTGTGTGTGGGGGGGCGTTTGGGATGGACTAGCTGCGGAAGGAGCTTGTCTCCTCTGCCAGTCCCAGAAGCATCCCCATGCCCTTGCTTTGCAAACCTGGGCCTGCAGAGCTCAGGGTGCGCACATGCTCCCCTTCAGACACAAGTCTCTGTGCTTGCAACGCCAAGGGCTTCCAGCAACACCAGTGGGGCTGGGGGGAAGTTTGTAGGGCATCTGCCACTGCCCGCAGTCTCTGCCCTTAGTGTGCTCGGAGTGGAGGGAGGCTCCAAAGGTAGGGCGAGTGGGGTGGGGCTGAGACTCTGCTTGAGACTGCTACTCTGGGGTATGAGGTAGTGGTTGGGGGCAGGGTTTCTGGCTGGCACTGAACTAACCCCTTGGAGGAACATCTCTCTGCAAATCCCCCACCCCACACATCCAGGGATGCTTAGGAGAAAGTCCTCCCCTTCTGCAGCTCTACCCAGCCGGCATAGGCTGGTGCCAGCTCAAGAGGTGTTCAAGGAGGATTCTAGGAAGGTTGCAGAGCTTCCAGGCATGTAGATGTCTGATCAGTAGCACCTCAGACGCCAAGTGGAAAGAAAGTAGCAACATTTGCAGCGGCGGGGGCTGGGAGGTCCTGGAGGTCTTGGGTGGGGGAGGTCCTGGAACACCGAGATCTCCTCAGCAGCCAGTGGAGACCAGCAGCTGCAGCAAACAGCAACCACGATTCTGGGCTCTTGGAGGAGAACGGAGACCTAAGATGGCAGTGTAGGGGCCCTGCGCCCAGAGCTCAGACGGCAACCGAGGACTTCCCAAGGATCTGCTCGAGGTCTGCTGGCTTCTTTGGTTTGCTGTTTTCTTTTTTCTGTATGAGGGCTTTCCAGGGGCTGTGGGTGCGAGAACTCTTAAGTACCTCAAAACGCATGCAAACTGGCCCGGATGTTGCGTGTCCCAGAAGCTGCAGTGTATGTGGCTGGAGCCAAGGCCCCACCCAAGCGAGTCCCCGGGCTCCCCGACGTGAAGCAGGTGCGGCGGAGTTTGAGACGGTGTCTCGGGCTGGGGGATAAGCTGTGCTTTGAGGAGCCCAGCTTAAATGGGTGGCAGACAGAAGCGCGTGTTGATTGGAACGCTTGGTCAGTCTAAAATGGTGGACGTGGGGGTGCGCGTGGGGGAGGGGCACTGCCTCCCCACCCCCTCCCGCCGCTGCTTGCTCCTCTGTGGATGGGAGAAAGGCAGTTTTCGTTAGTAACTGGCCCAGAGGACCCCTCTGTGCAGCCGGGGAAGCGCCATGATTTATTGCAGATTTGCTGTGACTGGTATCTGAGTTCGCGCTAGTCTTCTATCAGTCCACTTCGGACTTGTGACTAGTGACTAGTGACTTCGCTGGTGACTCTGAGACTGCTGTAAAAGCCACATGCCAGGGTTTGAGAGTGGAAGAGAGTAAAAGGAAAAGAGGAAATTGCAGTAAAGCCTGACCACCTTTTAGATGTTTTCAAAACTAGATACTTAGACGCCAGCGCAGTGGCCACCAACGGCTTGTGAGCAATGGTCAACCTACGCGGTGCCGGGCGGAAAGTGGCATTTCAGGGAATCCGCTCCTCCCCACACCCCGCCCCCCCTCCCCCTTCTCCCCTTCATGTCTGTCTCGTCTTTTATTTTTAAAACAACTTAGTGTTTTTATTTAGGATTAATGGTACAAGGGGGGCTCACGTGAAAGTTCCATACATGGACGCAGTGTGTCTTGCCCAAGTTCACCTCTGTCACCCACCCTTAACCCCTCCCTTGTCTTTCCTTTTCAGGTGCTGGGGTTCTTTAGGCCAGCTCCATACGTACCTAGTAACACACTTTGATCGTCTTTACCCTGCCCCATGCTATCTATCTCCCCTTCCAGTGCCAGGAGCACTGTTATTTTCTTTTATCATTTTAGGCCTACATTCTGCACAAGAGCAAAGCCATGCAGTATTTGGGTTTTTGAGCGTGGCTTATCTCGCTCAACATTTACTGTAAATGACATAATTTCATTTGTCTTTATGGCTGAGTAATACTCCATTGTGTATATATACCACATCTTCCTTCCTTCCTCCCTTCCTCCCTCCCTCCTCTTCCCCTTCCCCTTCCTTCTTTCTTTCACACCATGGAGTTTGAACTCAACACCATGGAGTTTGAACTCAAGACCTCAGGCTTGCTAGGCAGGCACTCTACCGCTTGAGCCACTCTGCCAGTCCTCTACTGCACTTTCTTTATTCATTCTCCATTTCTTGTGCACATAGGCTGATTCCCCACTTGGCTGTTGTGAATAGGCGTGGGTGTGCAGGTCCATTGGTCTTAGGAGAGTTTAGTTAAGTTCTCTGTATATTCTGGTTATCAGTCCCTTGTCTGATGTGTAGCTGGCAAATATTTTCTCCCACTCTGTGGGTGTTCTCTTTAGTTTAGAGACCACTTCTTTTGTTGTGCAGAAGCTTTTTAATTTTATGAAGTCCCATTTGTCCATCCTTTCTCTTAGTTGCTGGGCTGCTAGGGTTCTATTGAGAAAGTCCTTGCCTATACCTGTTAGTTCCGGAGTGTTCCCTGCTCTTTCCTGTACTAACTTCAGAGTTTCGGTTCTGATATTAAGGTCCTTGATCCATGTTGAGTTGATACTAGTGCAGGGTGATAGACATGGATCTAGTTTCAGTTTTTTGCAGACAGATAACCACTTTTCCCAGCAGCATTTGTTGAAGAAGCTGTCTTTTCTCCCTTTTGGCGCCTTTGTCAAAAATAAGGTGGGCATAGCTGTGTGGATTCATATCTGGGTGCTCTATTCTATTCCATTTGTCTCCATGTCCCTTTTTTTTTTCGCCAGTGCCGTGCTGTTTTTATTGTTATGGCTCTGTAATATAGTTTGAAGTCAGATACTGTGATACCTCCAGCATCACTCCTTTTGCTCAGGATTGCTTTGGCTGCTCCAGGTCTTTTGGACCTTCCCATGACTTATGCTCCTTTTTCATTTGAAGAAAAGCCTCAAATGATCTTGCCAATCTTTCTCAGGTAGAAACAAAGCCTGAAAGAGAACAAAACAGCTATGAAATCTGGCACAACCAGGAGTTAAACATCACCCCTAGCAAAATCCTTGAAAAACTCCCTGCTTTTTTCCCCCTGGAACTTATTCAGCAGTACCTGACTAGTTTTCTGACATGAGAAAGGAATCACAGGAATATTTTTTATTTAATTAGGATATTTTCCATTAATTCAATTTATTTTTGAATAAAACAAAATAATGGGATAGACTTTTCATTTGCATTACGATTGATACCCACCCAAGCAAGTGTATTTTTTCTGTTTAGATTCAAAATGGCAAGCCAGAAAAAAATAAGCTAACACTGCAGTGTCACCAGCAAGCCATTTAACCATCCAGGTTTCTGCTTTGGCAACAGTATTCCTGCATGTTTGTGTTAGCTTATTTTTTTTTTTTGACTTTTACTACATGTATATTTTAAATTAAAATGAAGATAGCCTTTGCTCGTGCAGGGGAGTGGCTTGGGTGCTTTTCATGCCCAGGGTGGAGGGTGGAGGTGAGGCTAGCAGGGAAGGCATGCCATCACCAGGCCGGAGCACTGGGTTCCTCTCGTCTTGGTTACTTATTTTACTACCAAATAATTTTCTCGTGGGTCCTTGCTTTGTGAATGTTGATACCTCTGTCAGGAAAATATTTCAGATCAGTTCTGAGAAAAGTTTTCATGTATCTTCAAAGACAAATTTTCTTATCTTCCTAGATAAGAAAATAACACGAGTAATACAATTTTCTTTTTTAAATCAAATTTTATTGTACTTCTTGACACTTCTTAATTAATTAATTACTTGTTTATTTTGGCACACTGGGGTTTGAACTCAGGTCTTTGTGCTTGATAAGCAGTCTCCGTACTACTTGAGCCATGCCTCCAGCAGTAACACAAATTTCATTGTTGCTCTTGAATTTACTCTCTTACCTCTGAGTTATAGGGCAGAGGAGAGGCCTAGGATGCAAGCATGTTCTAAAAGATCAGAAGATCTCTTAGCAGGGTCATTTGTTCACACTGCAAGTGTCCCAAGGAGAAAATGCAGCTTCCTGCGTAATTATAAATTTCTCCTTGTTTATAAAATGAGTAATTCTGAGTGAAATAGGTATCCAGTTTAACGATGTCCGACTGAGGCACTAATACCACTTTGCATTTCAAATATCTTTTGGCCATCTCTGTTGATATTTTATCTTTGTCTGAACATCTCTGATGGGAGCAGATCCTCTCCCCCATGTATCCACAGAGGCATGGGAGCTCTGAGGAGCATTTGAGTGACAGCATTGGCAACCCTTGGCCAGTCCTGTCACTCCCAGGAAGGGTGGGTTTTTGCTGAGGATGTGCCAGCAGGATTCTAAAGCCATGAAAACTGCTCACTGCCAAAACAGATCGCAAATAGAGCGAGCTACTACTCTGTTACCTGCTGACAATCTGTTCTGTGCTTTCATATGTGCTTAAGTAATCTCGGATGACAGGGGGGCAGTGACAATTGCACTGTGAAGGAAAATTTGATAATTCTAGCCGCCAAAGGCAGAGGGCAGGGCATGTATGAAGAACACCATGGTGGTGACCAGGTGGCAGTGGCTCGTTCTGAGGCCTTTGGAGTGGGGGGTGGGCAGGGAGCCAGTATCTGGTAGGTACATCTGTTTGACCGGTTGCCTTTTATTTCTTGGCTTTTTGTCCCAGTGCTGGAGATGGACCCCATGGCCTTGCTCATGCTAGGCAAGCCCTGAACTCCTGAGCTCCATCCCAGTGCTAGCGCTCAAGTGGAAAACACAAGCTGGCTGTGCAGCAGGCCTCCCATCTTACACTCTGCAGAGGACTTTACGTTCTCCCTTTTTATTCTCAAGAGCTTAACGTCTCTCAGGCTTTCCCTAAGCACTGTATAAATATTAAACTGACTGACAAGCGTTGTTTACAAGAAAGAGAGCATCCTTGTAGTATTTGAGAAGGGCCTGTGTTCTGACCTGAGGCTTGCTAATGTCCCAGGAGGGGAGAAAGCTGTGGAGTTTAATGAGCTGTCTTCTGATTCTATTCCTAACAATTAGGCATTGCTTAAGTAACAGGTTGTTCTTTGATTACAGTGTGCACGGCCACCAGTGAATGGTCCCCAGATATAGCTACAAGAGTTGTATCCCTGGGAAGACAGGGAGCAAAGGGCAATCAGCTTCCTCACAGGGTAATGACCCGAGCATGCACACTAGATATCACTCAATTAAGCTGTGGAAATGAAAGCACAAAGTCATGATTTGATTGGTGTCGTATTGATATTTAACCATAATATATGGATGCACACAATGTTCCAAGATTTTCCTTTTGGTTTCGTTTTTTGGCAAGGTGTGTTCTACTTGTTGCAATCTTTGCTGGTTTCATGAATGCTACTACTTTTTGGCAGAAAGCAATCCAAGAGGTATGGGACTCTCAGTGTGGCTTCCATGAAGCTGGTGTCCCTGCTGAAACCGTAATGCTGAAGGATAGGCAAGTCTTTTCATTTGAGGTGCTTGCTGATGTGCAGTGTGCCTTACTCTTTGCTGCTTTCTTCCCCTCCTTTGTGGCATCTGACCCTCCTGACAGTGACCTTCTGGGGTAACCCATTGCACAGGTTATTCCAGGCTACGTGACTTGCTTGACATGACTCGGCTAGTGCATCCTGTGAGTACCTTCCAAGAATTCTGGCGCCCAGAAGGGTGTCAAATGCTATTCGTTTTGCAGGTTCTCCTAGTTGAATGACTTAATAATTTTTACAGTGTGGATGAAGGCAAGTATGTTGTGTTGGCTTGATCTAACCTTAGGTCTTCCAGTTGGGAGCATTCTTCTTTGTACAGACAGGCAGTAGGTCGTGGAATCTTCACTCTTTTCTGCCCAGAGTGGATCAAGACTGCTTTGAACCATTCCTGGGTATGGGGGCACATGCTCACCCTCAGGCAGAGCTGTTGGCGCTTTCCCACCTTCAGCATCGGCCTCCATTGCTGACCGCTGAGAAGCCGTGCTGGAAGGCAAGGAGTGCACAGCACTTTGAAACAACTTTAAAGTGACAGGCAGGGGATTTGACTGGGAAATTCCAGCGTGTCTCTGCACAAGATGATTGCACTTTGAGGTACAATTCACAGACAAAGTCAATCACCATGCAGAATCTAGGCGTTCTCCGTGAGGACTGTTTCACTTTTCCATGCATTTCACAAGAAGCAAGGCGGAGACTTTGCGGAAATCAACACGTGTGCTCCCAGGAGGTGTCTGGAGTGCATCGTGCGGAGAGGACACTGTAGCCGGCATGCGTGCAGAGCCTGGCCCTGGTGCACGGACGTCTTAAGCACTGATTGAGGGAAGGAGTGATGCAGGTAGGAGGGGGACACAGGAAGGAGGAGTGGTGCAGGTGGGGGGGGCAAAGATAGGATTGGGGGTGCAGGTAGGAGGGGGGCGAAGGTAGGATTGGGGGTGCAGGTAGGAGGGGGAGAAGGTAGGATGGGGCACAGGTAGGTTGGGGGTCGCAGGTAGGGGGCACAGGTAGGAGTGGTACAGGTAGGAGGGGGGCGAAGATAGGATTGGGGGCTGCAGGTAGGAGGGGTTCAAAGGTAGGATGGGGCACAGGTAGGAGGGGTGGTGCAGGTAGGAAGGGGGGCTCTGGCGTGGGGGCCGCATGAGGCAGCAGCGACTACTGACAACAGTCCAAGTGGGGGGGTTGCAGTCTTTTCTTTTGGGGTTCTTTAGACCGTCTTTCTAAGTGGAGAACAGTGTGGCTAATGAACTCACGTTCATTGCCTTTGAGTTTTCATGACTGAGGAGAACTGGGGTTAGGCCGGGGATGATTTTAAGATAAGGAATTTTAAATAAGCTTAGAGTAAACCAGCTCATTTCCAAAGGGTTCCTTCTCCCACTCAGTCTTACCCTGATCTCAAAACCCAACAAACTATATTTACAAACTTTCACAGCCGTGTCAAACGGACTGGGAAGGAATACTCGGAGTTGGGAATATTTGTCTCCCAGTGGTGGAGTTATGTGTGCATTGTCTTTTTGGTAAATGTAACACTCTAAAAAGTAAGAAACCCAAAGTAAATTTCCTTTGAAAAAAGCACAAAAGAAACACTAAGTCTGGCTCCTTCCCAGTGTTCTAAGGGGAAAAATGATTACAGTTTTACAAAACTGCCCAAGGAGCTCCACACTGCTGAAAGGTTTTGATGTCTTTTGGAAGGATTGGGTGGACAGCCTTGCTGCCTGGCACTCCCGCAGCCCTTGTCCTGTGTGGAGATTGCGCTCAGGGGACTTTTGTCCTGAGAGATAAGTCCCCAGCATGGGGCCAGGCGCACTAGGGGTGGGCTGCCCCAGCTTTACCAAAAACAGCTGGCTCCTGCCTTCTGTGGACTGGCAGCTGCATGAAGTGACCCACCACAGCCTGAGGGAGAAAAGGTGTCCTCAGGACGACACTGTCAGTTTGCAGAATGGCCTGCTGTCAGCCCCAAATGGGCCAGAGGCCAGTTCAGCCCTTTGGGCAGGACATGGAGGTCACCATGTTGGGTGTGTCCAGGAGGAAAAGCGGGTTGAGACGATTTCATAAATGCCCTTGCTGATAAATTGATCATTGGCAAAACTTCCTGTGTTCATGGTGTTACTGGGAAGGACAAACTCCTGCACAGAGCAGACTGAGGCGGCCTGTGGCCTGGAGGATTGCAGTGGTTCCTTGACATTATGCCAGATAGCACACATTGTAAGTCTTGTTGCTGTGGACCTTACCAAGGTCCCCTCGTGCTCAAGTCTTCTTTTTTTTTTAATCTCAATTTTGTAGATAAAAATAACAGTAATAATGGGGCTTGAGTTTAAAAGGGGGCACTGTGGGAGGAGGACTGAATGGGAGGGGGAGGGAAAGGAGAGGGTATTGAGGAGTGAAGAGGATCAAAGTGTCTCATATGTATGGAGATAGCATAATGTAACCCACCAAATAGTTCTTAAAGGGAAGTCGGGGAGGGGTGAACTTACTCAAAGACACTATATCCCCTGTACTAGTAACAAATTCTGGATTTAAAAAAATTGAAATCTAGATTCTGAATATGAGAGCAAACATGCAATATTTGTCTTTCTGAGTCTGGCTTATCTCTCCTAATATGACGATCTCCATCTCCATCCATTTTCCTGCAAATGACACAATTTCATTCTTCTTTATGGCCAAATAAAACTCCATTTTATATATATATATATATATATATATATATACACACACACACACATATATACACACACACACATATATATACACGTATATATATGTGTGTGTATGTATATATGTATGGGTCACATGTTCTTAGTTCATTTTTATTAGTTGTAGGCATGGGCTGTCTCCAGAGCTTGGCTATTGTGAATAGTGCTGCAATAAACATGGGTGTGCAGGTAGCTCTGTTGTGTTCTGGAGCACATTCCTTTAGATACATGCCCACAAGTGGTTTCCCTGGATTATATGGTAATTCTAATTTTAGTTTTTTGAGGGGCCTCCATACTGATTTCCACAGTGGTTGTACTAGCTTACATTCCCAGCAGCAGTGAATAAGGGTTCATTTTTCCCTGCATCCTTGCCAGCATTTGTTGGTGGTGTTCTTGATGATTGCCATTCTGACTGGGGTGACATGAAATCTCTGTGTCGTTTTGATTTGCATTTCTCTTATGGCTTAGGGTATTGAGCATTGCTTTGTGTATTTATGAGCCATTTGTACTTGCTTATTTGAGGACTATTTGCTCAGTTCGTTTAACCCATTTATTATTTGGATTCTTTTTCTTTTGGTGTTGAATGTTTGAGCTCTTTCTATCTTACGGATATTAATTCCTCGTCAGATGATTTTCTCCCATTCTGTAAACTGTCTCTTCACTGTGGTAATTGTTTTTTTTGCTGTGCAGAAGCTTTTTAATTTGATGCAATCTCATTTGTCGATTCTTATTATTTCCTAACCATTTGTGTTATTCAGAAAGTCATTACCCTATGCCTGTATCTCCAAGAATGTTCGTTATGTTTTCCTGTAGTAGTTTCAAAGTTTCAGGTCTTATCTCCAGATCTTTGATCCATTTTGAGTTGGTTTTTGTGCAGGGTGAGAGGCAGGGATGCAGCTTCAGTCTTCTGCATGCGGATATCCGGTTCTCTGAACACCGTTTCTCGAAGAGGCTGTCTTTTCTCCAACGTATGTTTTTGACAACTTTGTCAAAATCGTATGGCTGTGGCTATGTGGGGGTATTTCTGGACCCTCTATTCTGTTCTCTAACCATCACCATCTTGTCAGTACCGTCTCAACAATTTGCAGTAGTGCCCACAAATTATATATGCTAATGTCTTACTGACCATCTTGATTTTCTCTCTTGATTTTCTTACGCCTTTTAGCACTTCAGCCTCTCAATGTTTATGGAATTATTTTGACAATTGGGTATCTCTTCTTTGAAATAATCCTAACATTCTGTGGGGTTGTTTTTTGCAGTGCTGAGGATCGAACCCACAACCTCATGCATTGCTAGGCAAGCACTCTCATCCTACTAACACTTATTTTTCTCTTTAGGTCTTTTTACTTTCAGGGCTGACAACAATTAGAACAATAACAACAAAAACAAGTGGCACAGTGCCCTTCATAATTATTTGTAGGGGATGAATGATGAGCAAATAAATTAATTACAATCACCACAGACAGCTGAGTTTACCCAGAAACAAAACATGTGGGACTCGGTGCAGTGAAAACAAGATTCTTGCTTCCTCTGTGACTTCTGGTGCAGCCAAATACAGTGAACCTTAATAAGTAGGGACTAAGGGTGGCTTCAAATATGCCAATCTAAGTTGTGAAATTTTCAGGTTCTTGACTCAAGTTCAGTTTTTCTCTCCATTTATGTACGTGAATCGTCCCGATTAAATGCTCGTGTGGGCTGGGGTGTGGCTCTGCATCGGTTTAGTTGGTTTGTTTTCCTGATTGGTGCCAATACTTACAGGTGAAAAAGGACTGCAGTCATGTCCTTTTTTGCCTGCATCTTTGTATCCTAGGACATTCTTTTCTTGAATCCCAGGAACTCTCAGAAGCAGCAAGCTGTTCACTTTCCACTGTCTTCAGCCACCTGAATGCTGTGCCTCCCAGGTGGCAGCTAGGTTCTCACAGCCATGTGTTGTACAAAGAAATAGTCTCAGTTCCCCAGGCTGAGCAGGGAGAGGCTGACAGTCCATGGTTGTGACACAGTGCCAAGCCAGGCAGGTGTGACAAATGGGGAGGAGTGAGGAGGGAGGACCAGGCAAGGCTTCTTTTTTTTTTCTTTCTTTCATTTTTCTTTTATTATTCGTATGTGCATACAAGGCTTGGTTCATTTCTCCCCCCTGCCCCCACCCCCTCCCTTACCACCCACTCCACCCCACCCCCGCTCCCCCTGCTCAATACCCAGCAGAAACTATTTTGCCCTTATTTCTAATTTTGTTGTAGAGAGAGTATAAGCAATAATAGGAAGGAACAAGGGGTTTTGCTGGTTGAGATAAGGATAGCTATACGGGGAGTTGTCTCACATTAATTTCCTGTGCGTGGGTGTTACCTTCTAGGTTAATTCTTTTTGATCTAACCTTTTCTCTAGTTCCTGGTCCCCTTTTCCTATTGGCCTCAGTTGCTTTAAGGTATCTGCTTTAGTTTCTCTGCGTTAAGGGCAACAAATGCTAGCTGGTTTTTTAGGTGTCTTACCTATCCTCACCCCTCCCTTGTGTGCTCTCGCTTTTATCATGTGCTCATAGTCCAATCCCCTTGTTGTGTTTGCCCTTGATCTAATGTCCACATATGAGGGAGAACATACGATTTTTGGTCTTTTGGGCCAGGCTAACCTCACTCAGAATGATGTTCTCCAATTCCATCCATTTACCAGCGAATGATAACATTTCGTTCTTCTTCATGGCTGCATAAAATTCCATTGTGTATAACAAACTGTAGAAATGATCCCTGAAAGTATAGTCTTTCCATTGTGTATAGATACCACATTTTCTTAATCCATTCGTCAGTGCTGGGGCATCTTGGCTGTTTCCATAACTTGGCTATTGTGAATAGTGCCGCAATAAACATGGGTGTGCAGGGGCCTCTGGAGTAACCTGTGTCACAGTCTTTTGGGTATATCCCCAAGAGTGGTATTGCTGGATCAAATGGTAGATCGATGTCCAGCTTTTTAAGTAGAGGCAAGGCTTCTTAGAGGAGGCATTTCAGGTGATCTGGCTTGAAGGATGGAGAGCGACCGCAGGTGGTAAGGATGATGTGGATCATGGTGAGTGGGATTCAGAAGACATGAGCTTCGGAGTGACCGGACAGGCGACTTGGGTCACATTGGAGACAGGAGAACACATGTCTCCACGATAAGAGCAAGTGCAATAAATAATTGTGGAGTTATTACATATTGGACCTCTTACACGTCCCCTCTATTAATGCACTCCTGTAATGACACAAGGTGGAAATCAGGTTAGTCAATTACAGCAAGCCCCAAACTTGCAAACCATGTGGGCTCCGAAGTCCACACGAGCACTCTTTGGTGCTTCATCATGATTTGATTTTGAGTGAGGGTCTTGCTGTGTAGTCCAGGGTGTTCTGGAACTCACAACCTTCCCGCCTCAGTCTCCTAAGTATTGGGTTATAAGTGAGCACCACTACACCTGGCTCAATGATGACTTCAAGTGACAAATCATATCAGAGGATGTCCCTTGGGGTCAGAGCTGTGCCACATAGGTAGTCTTGAATGCCAGGCACCATCAAAGTCACCACTGGGTGTAGGTGTTGAGGACTGGCCCCGGGTCACTTCAGCTGGGGTTATTCTTGAGGCCACAGGGAGGAAGCAGAGCAGGTTCTGGCCTTTTGCTCACACTCCGGTGGGGGAGAGGCGTAAGGGTACAAGTAGTGACCAGGCATCCTAGAAGGGATCTGCCGAATGTGGACATGAGCAAGCCTTCTGCATGATTCTGGAAAAATCTCTACTTGGATCCAAGTCCCTCACATTCAGGTCCCATACATCCCAGGCCAAATAAATGCTGTGGGTGTGTTTGCCAAACGTCAGGAACAGGTTTCTATTTGGGAACCACACTGTTTGCCTTCAACACTGGCACCACCCATATAGACCAGAAATGCTACCTGAGTAACGTGAATGAAGGCCAAAGCAGCTGTCAGAAGACATTGGTAGATATCAACGCTCACTTCAATGTCTGTAAACCAAGTTAAGGACTACAAGTAGGGGTTTTTAATGTTTCGAAAAAGAGTTCTCAAAGAGACAGGTTTCTTTATGTGCTGGGGATGGAACCAGGGCTTTGTTCATACTAAGCAGGCACTCAACCACTGAGAAACATCACCAGCCCTCAGCAGATCTTAATTAGCACCATTTTGAGGATTTGTATCAAAGAGAATTGGAAGACTAACCTCAGAAATATCAGTTCTGACTGGGTGCTGGTGGCTCATGCTTGTAATCCCAGCTACTTAGGAGGCAGAGATTGGGAGGATCATGGTTTGAGGCCAGCCCAGGAAAAAAAATTATTGAGACCCCCCCATCTAACAAACAAGTCAGGCATATTGATACATGGCTATAATCTCAACTACTGGGAGGCATAGGTAGGAGGTCTGTGGTCTGAAGCCAGTACTGAGTGAAAAAAAGATACTACCCAAAAAAGGGGTGTGTTTGAACACTGGCTTACCAAGCACAAGACCTTGAGTTCAAACCGCAGTACCACCAAAAATGATGATCACAGGGGATCAGAATTGGAAGAGACACAAGAACTTTGATTTTATGCAGGAACTAGAAGCAGCTTAAGATCTTTTGGGGACAACGAGTAACATTCCCAGTTTTCCCTCCACAGTGTTGCTATGAGAATCATAGGACTCTATGGAAGAGTTATCTTTTATTTTTTATTTTTGGTGGCAGTGGGGCTTGAACTCAGAGCTTCAGGCTTAGTAGGCAGGTGCTTCACCACTTAAGCCATGTCTCCCGCCCTTTTTTCTCTGGTTATTTTGGAGCTAGGGTTTTGCTTTATGCCTAAGCTAGGTGGAGCACAATCCTCCTGTTTTATGGTTCCTGCC
Source organism: Castor canadensis (assembly GCF_047511655.1). NCBI lineage: Eukaryota > Metazoa > Chordata > Mammalia > Rodentia > Castoridae > Castor > Castor canadensis. Next base: position 4,017,217 of record NC_133405.1, on the reverse strand, counting down.
ATAGCTGGGATGATAGGCATGACCCACTAAGCCCAGCTGTTTTCTGTTGACAGGGGGGTCTCATGAACTTTTTATGCTCAAGCTGGCCTGAAACCACAGTTCTCCCGATCTCAGCCTCCTCTGTAACCTGGGATGACAGGTGTGAGCCACCGTGCCCAACTATTGGTTCAGATGGGGGTCTTGCTAACTATTTTCCTGGGCTGGCCTCAAACTGCAATTCTCCTGATCTCAGCCTCCCAAGAAGCTAGGATTACAGGTATGAGCCACTGGCACCTGGCTTTGGAAAGTCACTTTTAACCTTGAAAGTCTTAGTGGTTGCAAAGGTTCTCAAATGTGCAGCTACATCAATACTGGCTTTTCTGGAGTTGCTAGAATGACTTATTTTTTTTGACAATACTGGAATACTGGTACCTTGAACGAAGGCCTCTCACTTGCTAGCCAAGTGCTCACAGTCCTAGAATGACCTATTTTTAATCTAAAAGAGTAGATCCTTTTCTAAGGTGACCTGGGTAGATTACTCGGTGCCCATACAAATCACTCACCAGTTTCTTCATCTCTCATTCTTGGGTAACAAAAAGATTTCTTTTAGAGTCTTCTGCTTTGTTTTATATTTTACTGTGCACTTATAGTCTAGTGGAAGTAAGATTCCCTGTATTTTGAAACCGATCACCAAGTTGTGAATGATTGGGGAATGCTGAGTAATGTGATGTGTTTAAAATATCAGCAGTAACATCACATAATCAGATAATTCACATAATGAAAGCATGCTCAGGCCGGGCACCCGTGGCTCATGCCTGTAATCCTAGCTTCTTAGGAGGCAGACATCAGGAAGATCTCAGTTCAAGGCCAGCCTGGGCAAATAATTGGAGAAACCCTCTCTTGAAAAAACCCATCACACACACACAAAAAAGGGCTGGTGGAGTGACTCAAGCAGTAGTGTCTGCCTAGTAAGTGTGAGGCCCTGAGCTCAAATCTCATTCCACCAAAAAAAAAAAAAAAACCAGCATGCTCAGCTCAGTCAGGTTTAAAGCATAGGTCAAGGTGTAAGGTGATTCCCTATCAAGTCGCTCATTTAGCAAAGTGAGGACGTGAGTTGTGTAGCGTGAATCGTCCAAGTATCCATTGACAAATGATCCTGAGGTTCGTTGCCATCGACACCAACAGATTTCAAATTGCAAATCTTTTACCTTGAGATTCGGCTTGCTGCCTCAAAATGTAGCGCTCAACCCATTTTCCTGACAGCATTGTAAAGGCAGGTGAATGAAAGAAAAAGTCTCGGTTTTGAGAAACAAGCGATTGGAGATGAGCGAGGGCTGTGTGTGTGTGTGTGTGTGTGTGTGTGTGTGTGTGTGTGTGCTCTCAGGTGCAGAACAGATGCGAACAGAAGTGAACACGATTCGCTCACTTCTCATGCTGGATTTTGTTTCCAAAGGAACTTGGAGGACCAAATTAGCGCATAAGTGAAAAACCAACCTACGTGGTTCCTTGGCTCTGTGATGTACAAGATAATATGTAGCATATATTTATTGCACTAAACATAACGGGTTTTAGGCTGACAGAGATGCAGCAGTCACAACGCATCTTCATCCTGTTCCTCCAGCAGAGGCAATGTCCCCAAGCATGCAGCTGCTCACGTCCCCAACTATATTTTTAGAAGTCACACAAGTCTTACATTTCGTCATGCCAAGTTGCTCATTTTACAAAATATCCAGTAGCAACCCCTTTTGTGTACATCAGTGAAATCCCATGGTGGTGGTGAAGCACACACTTCATCTGGTTACTGCTTTTGAAGTTGACCTAGGTGTCACAGAAAATCCTGAGACAGGCCCTCAGTAGCGCATGGTCACTGCAACTGTCCTCTCACAGGAAGGTTAGGCAAGTATCCTTTGTCCTTACGTTACTTCCCGGGTGTCTGGGCAGGCTCTGCTGGGGACTTTTGCAGGGGCACCTGGGACTGAAACTCCTAAACCCTTAGCCACATTCACTCATCTATCTTTTTCTGGGCCCTTCATAAGCCTCGTGGGGGGGGGAATGCCAAGGCTGCCATTTTTCTTGCAGAGTCCATTAAATATGTATCTTTAGGCTTCTGAGATTCCCTCTTTGACCTTTGTCAACCAAAATGCATCTTGTGATGGTCGGTGCCTGAGGATGGAGATAAAGTAAGGGAAAGACACACTGAAGTCATCTTGGAGGTTTCTGGTGCCCCTAAACTTATCAGAATGCTTGTAGTCAAGAAATCTGCCGCACTGTATGAACCAGCTTCTCTGACTGTACGATTAAATGCACTGCCAACCTTCTTAGGACGACTGGCCACCAGTGGTTTCGTGCCAGATTCCCTGCTGTATTAATTTAGGCCTCAGCAGGACCGAAAGCAGCAAAAACCCCTGGGGTGTCTCCAGTAGGTTAAAAACGGGCCTTCTGGTCTTACCCATTTCCTTGGCTACAAGGACGATGAAAAACAACTTGATTTGAGTGATGGTTGACTCTCTCCCCTCTGCTCTTGGCACTGTCTCATGGGGATGACACGAGCCAGAGATTTCTCCCCTCCCTCTTCTCTGAGTGGCTTTGACATGACAGACTATGGTAAACTGAGTCCATCTCTTTGGAGAGGAAGTGTAAAGACTAGCGTCACTCCTCTTGCAAGGAACTTGCTTCATTGAAAACTTAAAATAGGTCAGGACTACGACTGTAGATCAGCTTGCCTTGCATGCACGAGGCTCTGGATTACATCTCCAGCAACACACACACACACACTCACACTCACACACACACACACACTCTCACAAGTATGCACATCTCAGAATATATCAGTTGATTATTTTTCTTTTTGATGGAACTATCTGTGGGTTCGTTTGGGTCACTCACCAAACTCAATCCCATGTTTCTGAAAACTTCTCCTTTTCCACTGCAGAAAATGAGTTTCCTTGTGGGTGGACAAATTAACTTTTCTTTAAGGACACAGTAAAATATAATTTTCCTTAGGCTGCACAACTTTCAAATTCTTTGCATTATTTTAGTGCATCTTCACTTCAAGGACATGTTGGAGTTCTGTTTAACACATCCCTTTTGAAAGTCAGTATGTTTACATTGCAAGTAGAGACAGCATGGAGTTTCACACAAAATGTCAACGTTACAAGTCATTGAAGGATGAAGGTTTAACATAACCTCTTACCAACCTATCTGTGGTGTTCTACGTCATTGTAGGGAACTCTTTGAATTAGGTGAGAGACTAGATTAATCCTAGTGTCTATAAATTCTAGTAAACTGAAGTGTAGAACAAATATGTGAATAAAATAGAGTTTTACCCCTCCATGAGTAATAATGGAAGTTTTTAAAGTTTCGTGCAGATCTGCAGACACCCCCCCCCAGGATAAGCTTTGGTAAGAAAAAAACAGAATTTCATCAGTCTGAAAGCTAGAGTCGTTTTTTTTTTTCCTTTTTCTTTTATTATTCATATGTGCATACGAGGCTTGGTTCATTTCTCCCCCCTGCCCCCACCCCCTCCCTTACCACCCACTCCGCCCCCTCCCTCTCCCTCCCCTCAATACCCAGCAGAAACTATTTTGCCTTTATTTCTAATTTTGTTATAGAGAGAGTATAAGCAATAATAGGAAGGAACAAGGGGTTTTGCTGGTTGAGATAAGGATAGCTATACAGGGCATTGACTCACATTGATTTCCTGTGCGTGGGTGTTACCTTCTAGGTTAATTCTTCTTGAACTAACCTTTTCTCTAGTACCTGTTCCCCTTTTCCTATTGGCCTCAGTTGCTTTAAGGTATCTGCTTTAGTTTCTCTGCGTTAAGGACAACAAATGCTAGCTAGTTTTTTAGGTGTCTTACCTATCCTCACCCCTCCCTTGTGTGCTCTCGCCTTTATCATGTGCTCATCGTCTAATCCCCTTGTTGTGTTTGTCCTTGATCTAATGTCCACATATGAGGGAGAACATACGATTTTTGGTCTTTTGGGCCAGGCTAACCTCTCTCAGAATGATGTTCTCCAATTCCATCCATTTACCAGCGAATGATAACATTTCGTTCTTCTTCATGGCTGCATAGAATTCCATTGTATATAGATACCACATTTTCTTAATCCATTCGTCAGTGGTGGGGCATCTTGGCTGTTTCCATAACTTGGCTATTGTGAATAGTGCCGCAATAAACATGGGTGTGCAGGTGCCTCTGGAGTAACCTGTGTCACGGTCTTTTGGGTATATCCCCAAGAGTGGTATTGCTGGACCAAATGGTAGATCGATGTCTAGCTTTTTAAGAAGCCTCCAAATTTTTTTCCAGAGTGGTTGTACTAGTCTACATTCCCACCAACAGTGTAAGAGGGTTCCTTTTTCCCCGCATCCTCGCCAACACCTGTTGTTGGTGGTGTTGCTGATGATGGCTGTTCTAACAGGGGTGAGGTGGAATCTTAGTGTGGTTTTAATTTGCATTTCTTTTATTGCTAGAGATGGTGAGCATTTTTTCATGTGTTTTCTGGCCATTTGAATTTCTTCTTTTGAGAAAGTTCTGTTTAGTTCACGTGCCCATTTCTTTATTGGTTGATTAGTTTTGGGAGAATTTAGTTTTTTAAGTTCCCTATATATTCTGGTTATCAGTCCTTTGTCTGATGTATAGTTGGCAAATATTTTCTCCCACTCTGTGGGTGTTCTCTTCAGTTTAGAGACCATTTCTTTTGATGAACAGAAGCTTTTTAGTTTTATGAGATCCCATTTATCTATGCTATCTCTTAGTTGCTGTGCTGCTGGGGTTTCATTGAGAAAGTTCTTACCTATACCTACTAACTCCAGAGTATTTCCTACTCTTTCCTGTATCAACTTAAGAGTTTGGGGTCTGATATTAAGATCCTTGATCCATGTTGAGTTAATCTTGGTATAGAGTTGTTTTAAGGACAGTGGATATAAAAGTGACGGGATGAACTTGACTCATCTCTAATTTTTAAAGGAATCACTTGCAAATTCTAGTGCTTTAGTCAGTATTAAAATATGATTACCTCCTTCATTTATTTATTCCCGCAATAAAAATTCTTGGGGAAACTGTGGATGGGGCATGGCGGAGGACACAGACTTGAGAAAGCTTTGGTACCTCATCTCCTTTTTGTTGTCCAACAGGATTACACATGTTGGTTGTCCTCAAAGGATTGAAATGGAAATTCTGTTGAAGTACAGCGGATCAAGATAGCTTGACAATGGTTTGCTCTCCTTTCTTTAGCGGTTAGGTCAGTGTCTCCTTTCTCATTGATTCCAAGAATATCCTGATCTTACTAGCTAGGGCCCCTGACATCATTGGTGGAGTTCAGGGCAGTGCATTTAAGAAAACACGACTCAGTGGCAGGGCGCTTGTCCCATCCTCAGCCCCGACAAAAAAAAGAACAATTTCTTTAACACAGCTCCCCTGCTGTGTTGCTGGGTAGGACATGAGGCTCCAGCTTCTCTGCCTTTGTTTCTGTTTGTCCTCAGTGTTCTTCTGCATTCCTTCTTCTCAGCGTCCACACCAACCTCTGTGTGGCTTTCTTCTGCAGCTAGAAAGTGTCATCTTGTATTGCAGTTGTCTAGTTTCAAGGCTCATCTACAAAGAGCAGTACAAATTCACTTTGTTTCTTTACCCCTGAGTCTGCCCTAGAATCCAACTCAGAAAACGCCTATAAAATGTTAAATGGGATTTATTTACAAATGACTCTTGAGGACAAATACGTTCTCTGATGAGGAGAGCAAACCTTCACTTCCACACACAAGTCTCTGCTTTTTACATGAAAGCAGGATATGGGGCCATGAGATTTTTCTCTGGTTGACCTTTTTCCCTTTCATAAGTTCCTGTCACTCCATTTTCTTAGAGATGAATTGTTTGTTGCACTTCATAAGTTTCTCATTTTCATTTTTGGTAAATTCTCAGCTTGGTTTCTTTTGGAGAGGAACCAGTAATGACACATGAGGACTAAGTGATGGATGTGGACAGAGGGAAGAGCATGGTAGAGAGAGAAGTGCTCTTTGGCTGAGCCTGCAAAGAAAGGCAATGAGCAGACACTGTCGTCTGAGTTTGTCCGGGAGCACTGAGTTGCTGAACTAGATAAGGCAGAGGAATGCCATGTGAAAAACACACAGCAAAATTTCTCTGTGTGAACATCTGACTGGGAGATGCCCAGGGTCAATATCCTCAACATTGTCACAGGTGACAGCAGTGACACCCACAGGGGCGTTTGGAGAGCTCTGGGTCGGGGAGACATTGGAACCGAACCAGTGGAGTGGGGAGCGGTAGGGGTTGTGGAGAGAGAATACCCTCGAAGGTTCTTACCTCCAACGAAGCCCAGAGTGCTGCTGCACTTCTGCCTTCATGCTGTCTGGAGTCTCGAGGTCCCTTGCCTGTCACTCTTTGCGATAGACCAGAGATTCTCAAAAATTCAGACCCTGTGTCTCAGCAATCACTGTCAAGGGACCTGACTCTCACCATGATAGAAACCAAACTACCCTACGTTTTCAGCAAAGGCATTGATGTGTTTACAGATAGTCTGTCAGCATATTTATGATTTTTGGTGAGTTTCAAGATCATGATCAATCGCAGAAAGGCTATTGGGCAGAACATCAAAGTCATTTGTCAATAAGCAGGAGAACCAGAATTGGAAGAGACAGGGGGTTTTCATATTTATTCCTAGTGGGCAAATGGCCACAGATGGAAATTGGAGGGGGCAAAGCAGACAGCACGGGACGCTTGCAGCTGAATGAGAGTGTAGAAAGAGGGCTAGTGCTAAGAGTGAAAAGTCTGTAATGCAGTGAGTGAGTGTCCAGGCCTTGCCACTGACTCTCGGGCAGTCCCGAGAGAGTTACCTGGAGTCTTTGGGTCCCATTTTCCTAACAGCATGATGCTATGCCTGTGAAACAATAAGGGCTTGATAAATGCCACCTAGTATTATTACTATTTAGAATTTTCCGAAAACCTTCTGCCTTTCTACTATAGTAAATGCAAATTCAGCAAATACAGCTGAGTCTGAGCCCCATTCCAAGCAACATTTATTGCTAAGATATAAAAATAACATATATTGAGGTTACTTTCATTTCTAAGGAACTCTTAGAGCAAGGGGCCTAAAGGAGAGATGACAAAAGTTGACTGGTGTGGCCTTTTCTCAGCTACATTTCACAAAATGTGACTTTGGAAAACTGTGGATTAATAGAAAATCAAGATTGGTGTAATGTGTGTATTAGCTAGAATGTCAAGACTGGCACTAACTCAGTGTTTGTCAAAGTTCATGATGCCTGGCACTCATGAACTTTGCCTGGCACTATTGTCACATGAAGATTCTGATTCCGTAGTCAGGCCCGGAGCAGGGAGGGCCGGGCAGAGGACCACAGGTAAGTAGTGGGAGTCTAATTGTCATCTTTTTCTTCAGCCTCTTCTTCTTTTTATTTATCTACTCACTCTCACAGCTTCCTTATGTTTCCCTATGTTTATAACTTTGTGATTGACCCCATGGACACTAGAGTTGACCAAGTTTACTTCCATTTCTCTTCAGCTGGTTAGTCAAACTTCTTTGCTTCTGGCCCCAACCTACCTAGGATGTTCTGGATTTCAGTCACACTCTTTCACTTTTGGGGCAGGTCCCACACTTTCTCTGTTCTTGCTTTAGTGTAATGGTAATATATAACTAATATAAAAGCTACCATTTTAACACTGTTCAGTGTACAATTGGACAACCCTTACCTCTCCATGTCTAAAAATGCTTTTATCCTGTCTTGAAAGTCTGTACCCAATCAACGTTAGTTCCTCATTTCCCCTCTTCCTGGTGCTTGGCATCCACCATTCTACTTTCTGTCTCTTGTGGCCTTACGTTTAAAAATATTCATTGAGGACTTATTATTCCCTGCCTGGCACAAAGCTAGGCACTTTGATATCTTTTATTCCTCCCACTTTACAGATGAGGAAACCAAGGCCTAGGAAGATTGAATAACTTGCCCAAATTCACATGGTAGGAAGCAGTAAGAACGATTTAACCTTGCTGTGCCATAATGCTGCAAATTGGTGTCCTTACTCAGCCTGTTTTCCTTTGGCAGTGTCCCTTCCTTTCTAGCTCCCAGGCAAGGTCTTTTGCATCCAAAAAAAGGCCATCTTCTGTGAAGCTTCTGTTCTAGCTCCCTTGCTCCAAACCAGCGCATTTAAGGAGATGCCGGTGTCTCCTGCTAGTCTATGTGTTGCCAGGATATAATTGGGACAGAGGTTGAATGAATTGCTCAGATTTCAGATTTGGTTCAGTTATGGAAGGGCTTTAGAGAAGTTCTAGAAAGTTAATTGGAATAAGACTAGGATTAAGAAACTAATGAGTCGTTTATTTGTTTCTGAAACCTGTACAAGTTTTTGCTAGACCATGTAGAAACTTGAAGCAGTCTACCAGAGGATTCAGCAATATAAGACAACTTGCAACTTTTTAATGTTCCTTGTCATCTTAGGTGAAGGGAATCCCTCAAGTGGGGAGTCAGTTAGAGATGGACTTTTACAGTCACCTTTGTTTCCTTGCAGATTGGGGTTTACCATGTGCAATTAGCTGAGTGAGAGGTATCCAACAACCTCTGGCTGCCCATCAGTGTATTTCCAGGTTGGACTCAGTTTCTCTCATTCATTTATTCAGCCTGAGGTTTCTGCCAGGCACAGATCAGGATGTTGAGAACACAAGTGACAAAATTGGCCTACCCTTGTCCTCAGAATTGGCCACAGAATACACTACCCATGCGCAGAAGGTGCCTCAGTATTGGTATAAGAAATAGTAGACATTTTTACCTGTGCAGGTGTGTATTTAGAGTGTGTGTGTGTGAGGGTTGTGTTTGTGTGTGTGTGTGTGTGTGTGTGTGTGTGTACATTTATACACAGCCACTCCTATGGAATTGGGCTCCTTTCCTTCATTGCTAAGCTTCCCCACAGCCTCACCCTGGCCAGGGCCTCTGCCTATGCAGTGACAGCTTGCTGAAAGAATTAAGGTTAAAGATAACAAAAGGCATTCAGTAAGGAGAACAGAAGGAGGCAGGAGCCCTCCTCAGGTTTCTGGTTTGCTCTTGGAGCATGACCTTCCCACTTGCCTTTCACAGCAGATCCAGCATCGTACATGACATGAGTTTCATAGATCCATCTCGATTAATTTCCGGTTATGATTCTACCCATTGCCAGGTTGTGTTCTCTTATGATGGAGGAGTAATTGATGAAATACAGTTTTCTAAGTTATAATTTTTGAAGAAATTTTGATTGAAAATAAATCGGAAATTTCCACAGATCAGTTGGTGTATTTATGCCATACACATTTAACATCATTACTGTCCACTTGAGAATTGTAAATATTTCATTCTTTCTCACTGATTAAGTGCCTTTAATAAACCCTATACGAGTAAAAGAAGATGACTTCATTCAAAGTTGATGAAATATGTCATCATGCATTTTCCCCTACAAACTGAAATGATAGTGAGATTTGAAAAGAGTGTTTCCTTTACTTGAGCAATTGAGGACACACAGCAAATTTTATGAGTGCAAGTCATGTGATTATCTTCTACAATGGTGTTTTAAATACCTGGAGGTTTTTATTTTAAAATAAACAAATATTGTAAGCAGAGTAATATCCAAAGACAAGCTCCCTCTCTGATTGTCTTTAAAATTCTACATAAACATTTTAAATGATGTTTACAAGAGCTATTACTGCAGAGTGAGGCCACTGAGCTTTCCTTCTCTCTGGCAGTCTGGCTAAGCACAGCACACTACAGTTGGGGTACTCCATTGGTAGAATCACTGACCAGGCCTCCCAGGGGCTGCCTGGGATCCATTCATGCCAGAGATGGTTCTCCCATGGTTCTAGACGGTTTGATGACTTCAGATATGGGAGTGTACAGACATTCTCCCTCCGTCCTTCCCTCTCTTACTCTTCTGTTTCTGTTTCTCTTCCTCCTCCTCTTTTTCAGGTTTTCCCTGTTGTTTTTTCTGGCATCAGTTTCTGAGTTTGCTGTTTTACAATGAATTACTGCCCAGAAAAGGGTATTAGTAGTTGTGTGTTTGTGCCTACCTTGCTCAGTGGGTAAGCAAAGCAAAGCAGTCTGGTACTTAGCAATGTGTTGGGTTTTTTTTTTTTCAATGATCAATATTTTTATTTTCTTCACCAAGTTAAAGAAGATGCCTTTATGTAAAAAATGAGTATAATTAATAGTGTAATAAGAATTGATAAATAGTTTTCAGTATAATTCCAAGAAATTAAGAGTGAATAAGTCTAAGTTGGATAACAAGTCTTTGCAATTTGTGGTTATTTCCAACTTAATTGCTTTCAATAAAACTGAAGGAGGACCTAACTGACTTGGCCAGTGATGTGCATTATTAAAGCCAGTTTTAGTTTTCTTCGCAGTGTGTTTTGAATGCCTGCTCTGTGTAGAACTGGGTGCTGCTGCCGGAATCAGACACACAAAATGGCACCTGTCTTTAAAGAGTTACCTCCAAACACAGAAAGGGCTGTTTCAAATTCTGCCTCTCTTTTTACAGTACAAACTTCAAAATTTAGAAGCGTCCTTTGCTGTGTTGTCTCTTCTGTCCCATTATTCTCTTTAAATTTTTTAATTTAAAAATGTTATTAATATATTTTAATTGTGCAAAGGGTTTTCATTGTGATATTTCCCTACACGTTCACCCTCTCTAGTACTCTTTCTTATCCCCAATCCCAATCCCTCCTCCTTTGAAAACACTTTAACAGATTTCCTGATTCTATTTTCCTACATGCATATAAAGTACTTAGATCATATTCACTTCCCGTCACCCTTCCCCTTCCCGCTGATTCCACCCCTAAACAGTCCCTCTGTTTTACACTCAGGTCATTTACGTGATGCTTTTCTTTCTTAGTTTGGCTTATTTAACATCATGACCTCCAGTTCCATCCATTTCTGTGCAAATCACCTAATTTCATTCTTTCTTCTGACTGAATAATACTCCCTTGTCTACATATCCTATGTTTTCATTATCCGTTCATCGCTTGATGGGCACCTGTGCTGATTCTGATTCCACACCTCGGCCATGGTGAACAGTGCTGCTGTAGACATGGGCGTTTGGGGCTCCATTGTACGCGCAGGGGTGGTGTAGCAAGATCCATGGTAGTTCTATTTTTACGTTCTTGAGGAATCTTCATGTGGATTTCCATAATGACTGCACCAATTTAGATTCCCAGCAACTGTGTGTAAAGGTGCCTTTCCCCGACATCCTCACCAACTCTTGCTCTTTCTTTTCTTGATGACAGCCGTTCTGACTGGAGTGACACACAATCTCCATGGAGTTCTGATTTGTGCTTCCTTCATGGTTAAGGATGTTGAAAGCTGTTCATGCATTTGTTTGTAATTTGTATTTGATCTTTAGAGAACTGTCTATTCATTTTACTGTTCAATTCACTTATTAATTGAATTGTTCTTTTTGTGTTTAATTTTTGGCACTCCATATATTACGGATAATAATCCTTTATCCAATGAAGAACTAGGTGACGATTGAGTTGAATGATTTCTCCTATTCTTTAGGCTGTGTCTTGATTCTGGTAATTATTTCCTTTGCTGTGCAGAAACTTTTAAATTTGATGAGACCCATTCTTGCTTTTCTTTCCTCAGGAACTAGAGTCCTACTCAGAAAGGTGTCACCTATGCCTGTTTGTGCCACTCATAACAGTTTCTCATGCAAATAAAGGGCTTTCTTGCACCAATCACAGCAGTCGTTCATGTAAAGAAGGACTGTGTTTGCAACAATCAAAGGAGGCCTTCGGTGGGTCTCCTCAAGCCTGAGTAGAAATGGCTGCAGTCATCACAAGCCTTGCACAACTCAGGGTTAAAAAAGGCTTGTGATGATAAAAATTCCTACATCAGATGTAGGATAGATTTGTGGCTAGGGCAGTGCCTTCAGGGCAGTCCTTTGGCAGCAAGCAGCTGTAGTTGCAGTGTAGTTGCCTCAAGGCATCCATGGGCATCAGGAAATGGTGTAACGGGTGTCAATTAGGGAGTCAAATCCCCCCAGGACACTTTAACTTATTTAAAGGAAAAGCAAGCATCAAAAGATGTGACAATAACATTACTGAATTTTCATCAGAACTCTTGACAATATATAGATTAGTAGGGGATATCTGGTAAGTTTATGGTACTGGGACCTGTTCACAGGCATGGCATATCTTTATATAATATAGCCTTACTGCTCTCTGTTTAATGCTTCTTTTCATTTTTGTGAAATTAACCACTAAGCCCTGTACACTTTTTTGTAATATGAAGGAACCTGCAACAGTAATTTAAGAACATGAAAAAAGGATTTGAATAATTGGAGAGACATAACTGTTCTTGATGGAAATCTGTAATAATATAAATATATAATATAATTTAAAGATATTCTAATCATATTACTGAAGTCTTAGGAGTCAAAATTAATTTTCATAATCAGTTTTAAATATTTTCTAATTTTGTTTGGAGTTTCTTCTCTGACCATAAATTATATAGAAATACGTTATTTAATCTCCAGATTCTTAGGGATTTTCTAGATATTTTATCAATTTATTCATTAATGATTTCTTTTTTAATTCTGTTATGGTCAGAGAACATAATCTATAGGATTTTAAGACCTTCAATTTATTTAATCTGATTTTATGACCCAACATATGTTGAGTTTTAGGAAAGTTCCATATACAGTGGTAGTTAATGAGTGTTCTATGGTTGCCTGGATATGGCCTTATAAACATGAGAGGTTCTGTCTGTGGGCCGAACAGTAAGTTTTCAGCATCCCACTTATTTTCTGTTTACTTCTCCGTTTGATTACTGAGGAGGAGTATTGAACTCACCAACTCTGAATCATGGATCTGGTGATTTCCTCTTTCAGTGTTGCCAGGTTTCAGTTCACTGTAAAGATTCATAGCTAAGAGTATACCTTTCATGGTTGTTAGACCTTCTTCCTTCACTTCCTTTACCATTATGAAATGTCCCTCCTTTTCTCTAGAAATAGTCCTTCTCCTGAAGTCTGTTTTGTCTGATAATGTCTCAGTTACACTTAGCCACCCAATCCTTTTATCATGAGGACTGTATAGAATATGTACATTTAACCTAATCTAATCTAATATCTATCTGTCATCTATCTGTGTCTCTATGATCTATCTGTCATCCTTTAACCTACCTGTGTCTTTATAACTACATTGAGGTTTTACTTTTTTTACAGAATCATGCTTTTTGAATCAATTCTTGATAATCTCAGACTTTATATTTGTGTGTTTAGTGTATTGAGAGCAAATATAATTATTAATATGGTTATGATAATATGGTTGGAGCTTTGTTCTTCTGTCTTCTTTTACTGACTGCTGGATTCACTGAGGAGTTGATATTCCATTTTATGTCTTCATCATCCTCACAGCAGTACAGGCTTGTGTTCTCAGTGTCTTTTTCACTGTTTCACCCGTGATCTTTCCCTTACTTTGGAAGCATCTAAAGGACGTTTGCTGCACTCGAACCACTTCTGGACCCATGTATTTGCATGTCATTGACTTGGACTTTGAGGCTTTGGTCTTGAGATGATTCTCAGTATAATGACAGCTTGATGAGTTTGATTCCAACATCAACAATAAATGTGGACTTTTGTCCCTTGTGGCGTGTAGTATAAAGGTTTTATGCTGTCTTTGTTTTCGTAAGTGTTCTTAGAGTGACTGAAAGGTGAATTTCAAGGTATGGAATTGAATGTACAAATATTTGACTTTTGAATTAAGCTGTGTAACTTCACAGATTTTTAAAACTTTTACAGATACACTCATTTGTAATCATGGGGGAATCACATAGTAAAGCCAGACTTCCAAATCAGCAGAACCTAGGAAGGGGTTATTTGTGCTTAATGAAATCCTGTCCTTTCAAAGAACTAGGCTTTCCTTGAGGCAAGTGAGAAGTTTGATCAGTCTTGATGAGTTACCGTGTTTCACCACAGACTGATCTCCTAGTAAAAAACACAGACTGATCTCCTAGTAAAATGTTCGTCTCCTCTGATTTCAGAATTCTTTGTTACTTCACTGCATAATGGAGGAAGATGAGATGGAGAAACAGAGGAGGTATGAATTTATAATTGACTGACGTTCCTGCCAAGGCCTTTACCCCACCATCTTCTCATTTCACTTCTGGCGAAATTCTGCTTCCTCAGGGAAAGTTGGTCTCGCCAGTGGGGTTTCAGAATCCCAGCTCAAGTCTTTGGTGTACTTACTGCCTTACCTGTGTGACTTGACAGCCTGCTGCCGCAAGCTGTGGACTCTGCCTTGCAAAGAGCGTGCAGACCTGACACGGAGAAAACGGTTGCAAAATAACCAAGGGCTGTAAACGCCCACATGTGTTTAGAACCCTGCTTTCCAGACCTGGGTTGCATAGAGCTTAAATTCATTTACATTAGAGAAAATCAGTCAACTTGTTTCTGTAGCTCAAACATCTAAAATATGTTCAAGTGCCCTGATCAAAAAGATTTCATGAAAATTTTTCATTATGACCTATACTTTTTAAAGATAAAAACCTCTCACTTTGACATTTTATTGCTCAGCCATTTCTACAGTGCCGTCTTTGAGAGAGCCTCCTGAGTAGGTACAGATGGCTCAGGAAGATTTTTTTAATCAGAACCACTTTTCTTAAAGCTGGTGAGAATCTGTAGTGTCACAAAGCCTTGCCATTCCATTCAAACCCTATGGGACTGAATTCATTTTAAGTTGTCCTTAGGCCACTGACCAGGCACTGTGCTAGAAACACACGGACATAGAAATGGTGTCCACCCTGAAGGGCCCCCTTGTAAGGGAGATAAAGTCGCCTTTCATTTCCTTGTTTTAATAGCAATAGCTTTTTCTTTTTTATTTATTTGTTTTTGAGACAGGCTCACTCTATGTAGTCCAGTGTGCTCTGGAACTAGCCATTCCCCTCCCCCTGTGCCCCATTATGGGCTTGGACTACTGAGCCTGGCAGCAATAGTATTGCATTATGGGTGAGGAAGGGACTCGGTGTTTGCTGCAATACTGACATGAATGTCTACCTTTCTCTCCTCTTTACGTAGCCCCGGTACTGTGCATCACACTGATCCCTAGCCCCAGCCTTTACTAACCCTGGTTGTTCTTCGTCCATTAGACTTGCCAAAGAACATGAGTTGAAGCCAAAGACCACTAACTTCCTGTTTGAGAAGCTGCACCAGTTAATGCAATCACAGGGTTACCCAAAGAAAGGAAGCCAACTTGAAGAAAAGCTGCAGAAGAATGAGGTCCTCCTGGCCTGGGCTTCAGACAGGAGGGAGGCCGAGAGGAAGGAGGCCCAATGGAAAGGTTTGACTTATACCCACTCAGTGCTTGCAGACGGTCATAGACTGCACTGCAAAGGACCTGAAGCCAGACAGGTGGGCCCTCACCATGCCTCAGGAACAGGGAACAGGCTTCCCAAGAGATTCAGGATTCGGGATTGGAGTTGCTCCTGAAGTCCCTGGGATTACACAGATAGTTGTCTTTGTCACCACTCACAAGTTTGTTGACAGTCGGTGGTTAAAATGTTGCTGTGGAACAAGGAAAAGAAAGCACAACCATGTGTAGGAAATAAGAATGCATGTTTCTGTGTTTCTTTGACCTTCTAACTGTTCTCATCTTTCTGGAAGGTTCAGGCACATTGGACAGGTGACCACTCCCTCCTTCTCAAAACACTTTCCTGTCAGCTTCCAGGACAACACCCCCACCGGCTTTCTCTCCTAGCTCATTGGCCTCTCCTTCTCTAGCTTTTTTTTTCTGCTTCTTCCTCTTGTTTCAACTTCTAGACATTGGCGTGTCCAGGGCTCAGTCCTTGGAGTTTTTCTCTTTTATGTCTACATTCGTTCCCCAGGTAATCACACCCAGTCCTTTGATGAAGGGCCATCTCCAATTCTGTGTCCAGTCCTGACCTCACCTGAGCTCCATACTTGCGAATCATACTCATCATTAAATCAGCAAGAGACTTTCTTATGTGATTTCTATACTTGAATGTCTAATATAGAAATTAACAAGGCCAGAAAAGAATTCTTTTTGTAAACCAACTTTGGCAGCTTTTGTTAATCTAATTGCCTTAATTTTGTTATGTTTTGCAGTGCTGGGGAGGGAGCCCAGGACCTTGAGCACAGTAGTCAAGCACATCACTGCCAACAGCAAATTCTCTCCTGCTTTCCTTTGCACTTCATCCTTCCCCTGCTGGAGATGCTAGCCTCTGTGTCTCCTCATGGTGGCTTTCTTGTCATTAGACCTCATGTGAGACATCACCTTCATAGGAAGGCTTTCCTGGCTCACCCAGCCTCAGTCCCTGTGCTTTCTGAGAGATGACACTGTCTGTTCCACTGTCTAGATGTCCATCAAACCTACCCTGCCCTCCCATTCTGCAACAGACTAAAGAACGTCCCCTTCCTTGTCTTCTTCACACGGTACCTGGAGCCTCTAAAACAGCCTGACACTTAGCAGGGACTCCATAAAGATTTGTGAAATCACTCAGTAAGAGAAGTTCAGTTTAACAATAATTACTGAGTCTTTACTAGGACCTAAGTACCAAGCTACCCCTGGGGATATGAAGAATTTCATATGGTTCACACCCTAGAGACAAAATAAGAACAACCTCACAGGTAACAGAAAAGAAAAGCCCTTTAGGATTGATTTCTTGGTTTTCCTTTCTCGGCAGCATATGGACTCTCTTGTTTATCTTTCTGTGTCTTGGCAAGAAGTGTAGATGATAAATGTCAACAGGTGTGGGCTGAGGGTGTAGCTCAGGAGTGGGGTGCTTGCCTAGTGTGTGCAAAGCAAGCCCTGGCTTCCATCTCAAGCACTGCAAAAGAAAAAAAAATGCAAAAAGAGAAAATGACTAGGTGGACCTGACAGCTAGTGCCTTCTGAAACGAAGTGTGGTGAGCAGGGTAGTTTGTTTCCTGAGTTGTCAAACTGAGACATGGTCAAGAGCACTGGTCTTGAGTCACTTGTGCACTCATTTCAGTTTGCTTTTCATATCTGTCCTCTTTTCTGCAGGGTTCCATGCCCCCTTTTCATTGCCTCTGTATCAGGGGCTCTGGAGCTGTTCTGCTCAGGCACAACCTCCCTCTTCCCCAAACCCACCCTAGGAAATGATCTGAGCCCTGTGCCTATTAAAAAAGGCAGCATTACTTGAACCAATGCCTATTGGCATGAACCCATAAGCCAGTTGAGATTGGAGGGCTGTGGTAGTGAAGTCCTTTTGCTGATGTAGTTGGAGGGGGAGGTGGGAAGGGACAGAAGGTGATAGCAGAGCCTCCAAGTGAACACGGGAGCAGATACACTGCTTGCTGAGCAGACCTGGGGAATGGAAGGGGGTGGCTGGAGATAGAACGGCGCCAGCTGCTAAGGCTTAGGTGCTGTGGCGAATGAAGGGCTCTTGTTCAAAGCTTCATTAGATGAAACTAAAGAGCAGAGCTCTGGTCTGGAGCATGGCTCAAGTGGTAGAGTGCTTGCCTAGCTAAGTGCAAAGCTGCGTTCAAACCCCAGTACTGCCAAAAAAAAAGGGTGGGGGTAGAATTCCATATTTCACCAAGGCATTAGGGGGGTCTCTGGATTTTGGTAGAACCCCAAAGAAGGAAAGAACTGTTAAGTTGTTAGATAAATCATAATGTGTGAAGTAGAAGTTTCATTGGAGGACCTTCAAGGTCTTTTTCAATTAAAAACATTTCTATATTTACGATTACTCAGGAGCAATTAGGCATCTGCATTACGCCCCTGGTAGGCGCTCAGTGTTTTCTCATGAATCCTCTATAAAATTGATTATAACATGGAAAAATTGAAGACCAACAGCTAATCATTTGAATGTGTCACCTTTCTGTCTTTCCTTTTTCTCCAAAGCACGATTCCATTCAAGTGTCTCTCTAGATACACGATACAGTGTCCCGTCCTTTCGGAATTATGACGAGTTCTGCACATTGGTGCTGCAGGTAAGAGGCATTTGTTCTTTGATTACTTCCGATGGAGAATCTAGGCGACATAGATACCTATGCGACATACAGGCTGGGAGACCGCGTGCATCGGAACCACAGACCGAGCTGCATAAATACGGGTTCTTAGGCTCCAGCTCAGGCTGTTAGAACCCCAATCTCAGACTTATCAGGGCCAGGAGTCTGACTCGCTCAGAGGCTCCCCAGATGTTGCTCCTGCTAATTGCATTGTGAGAACCATTGGTTTTGATTGACAATCCCGGCATAGATTAGTGGACAAGTTAAGTGACTGTTTGCCATTCATCCACGTGGATCATTACACTCTAATGAGTAAGTCTTTTGTTTTTCCTCAAGGACCTGAAATGTTTATGGCTCCTATCTCCCAGGGAACTGGTTAGTTTCACTAAGTTCAAAGGCCACAACCTGTGCCCTGAAAGACCAGAGGCCTTTAAGTCAGATAGACAGGGATACAAATTTTGCCTTTGTCACTTACTCATTGTGTGTTTTGAGTGAGTTACCATTTCTGAGCCTTGATTTCTTTTTAAAATGGCTAAAACTTACCTTTATTTCATTGAGTTGTTGCGAGAATGATGGGAATATTGTGGGAGTCGCTGCGCAGTGTTTGACACTGCAGACGTGCAGAAATGATAAGCTCAGACCATTTTCTATGTCCAAATAAACCCTCCACAGGCTGAAAATACCCTCAGTAAAAAATTCAGTTAATCCACCTAACCTGCCAAACATCACAGCCTGGCTTTTCCACCCTTCATTGTGCTCAGAACGCTTACATTAGCCTGCCAAAATCACGTGTCATGAAGCTTATTTTGTACTAAAGTGCTCCCTAGCTCATGTAGTTTCTTGAAGACTGTACTGAAGAGAAAGGGTTTCTGCCTCATGTCTCTTTTATGTGACCCTAGAGTTGAAAAGCCAGAAGCTGAAGCATACCTAGTCAGGACCTGTCTGCACTTCTTTCAACATCCATAGGCCAGTGGGTGTGGGAACACCTTTTTTCCTTTCAGGCACTTTTACATTTGTTATGGAGGGGCTCAAAATGTGCTATGTGAAATTGTGTTATCTTTTCATGAAACCAGATGCTTATAGGAAATATGTTGGAAGCCAGACAAGGTATAAGTACGCAATTCGGGGAAAGACCTGCTCACAAGGGTGGAAAATACCTACTACATCAGAAGGAATCTGAGCGTGTTGAACCATTCCATCTTCTCCACCTTCCCCCTTCTGTTAGGCATTAGCAGCTTCCACGGAAAACCTGCACCTTCCTAGGGACTTTTTTTTTCATGCAACAAACATGCTTGCTCAGTGTTGCTAATCATAGCTGACTCCAGACAGACAGGCAGACACGTGAGGGAACATGGAAAGAGGCACAGTTTGGGGCTTCTTCCCCTCTTTACCAGCTTTGCCATTCTTCTGTAGTGTGAAAGAAAGCTGAGTTTGGGGAGACAGAGGTGCCACCTAACTTAATGAAGACGGGACTTAATCATTTTTGTACTTTGTGACGGTGCAAAAGCTTTGCACAGTCAGTAGGAACGCCACTTTGAATATTTTGGGAGGTGCTGAGGATGGAATCCCATCCTTGAGTATGCCCCAGCCTTACTTAGAATCCTCGCCTTTTCTCTGGCTGCTGTGTGTGGTACATATATGCTATGAAGGACACACACTGCAAAGCTAATGCCTTAGCTGCTTTTTGATTACTATAACAAAATATGTCAGGCTCCCCACTTTATAAAGAAAAGAGGTTTATTTAACTCAAGGTTTTGGAGGCTGAAAGTCCAAGATAAGGTGACCCCAACAATTCAGCCCCATGGCTTCACAATGGTAGGAGAGCCTAAGAGACACCACGGCAGGGAGATTTGGGGACCAAGCTCACTTTTCATAACAACTCATTCTCCCAGGAACTAACTGGAACCCCACAAGAACTACGTTAATAAACAGCAGTGTCTTCCCCCATGGCCAGAACGCCCTCCACTTAGCCTGACCTCTTAAAAGTATCACCACCTTTCAGCATTCCCACACTAACCACCAAGCTTCCAGCACATCAACGTGGGAGACACACTCAAACCCTAGCGGATAATAAGAGTCTATTTTAAAGTAATGGTACAGTTCTTTAATGACTGCAGAAGGGTCCGTATTTTGATTGTTCATGAGTCAACTTTGGTGATTTATATTCCGTAAGAATTTGTCTGTTCCACTGCTGTGACATTTATTGGCATAAAATTGTTCATAATATATCTGTAACGTCTAAAACTTCTGTAATGATACCAGGTTTAACCCTAAGTCCGTGATTTTCACTGCATGATTCATCTTATCAGAGGTTTCTCATCATTACTGCTCTTTTCAAAGAATTGAGTTTTTATCTTCTCAGTTCTGTATGTGTCTAGATTTTCTGTTCTTTATTATTTCCTTCTACCTTTCGGCTTGTTATTTTGTTCTCTAGCAATTTTAGATTTCATTGATTTTAGCCATTTTTATTTTCTAATCTGTGTATTTAAGGTCAAAGTTTTCTAAGTGTCATTTTAGCCACATTCCATGTGCTTTGACAAAAAATAGTTTTAAAAATCAAGAGCATTTTAGAATCTCCATGATGGTTTCTTCTTTGTTCTGTTTTTTATTGTGGTGAAATATGCATAATTTGAAATTTAACATTTTAAGTGTCTTTACCCATCCAGTTCAGTGACGTGAAGTACTCTCATGTTATTGCATGGTCATTGCCCAGATCCTTCCAGAACTTTGAAAGTCTTGCATAACTGTTAAACACTAACTACCCATTGCTTCCTCCCCCCAGCCACTGGTAACCACTGTCCTCCTGTCTGTCACCATGACTTTGACTACTCTGGGAGTGTCATACGATACAATTGTACAGTAATTTCCTTTCCTGACTGACAGATTTCACTCAGGAGAATGTCTTCACGACTCATCCATGTTATTGCATGTGATGGAGTTTCCTTTATTCTTAAGGCTGACTAATACTCAATTACACATCATATTTTGGTTACCCATTTAGCCATCAAACATTCAGACTGTATAGTAATCCATTTCTGTTGCTATAAAAAAATACCCAAGACTGGATACTGAATAAAAAAAATAGGCTTACCTAACTCACAGTTTTGAAGGTTGGAGGTCCAAGATTTGGTGGCCTTATCTGTTTGGTCTCTTTTGATAGCCTTGTTGACTACATCACATGCCAGATGGCATCATACAGAGATAGCGTGTGTGACAGAGAGAGCCAGGAAGGCAGAGAGCAAGGAGGGGCCCGTCTTATTCTCTTATAACAACCCTCTGCTGAGAGCTAGTCTGGGTCCCGTGAGAACCATATTAATACCTTCTGGAGGTCGGACCTCCAGGGACCTGTCTTCTAGGCCTCACCTTTAAAAGGTTCCGCCACCTCTTACATGGCCACACTTAAGACCCAGCTTCCCACACAGGAACGCTTGCAGGACCAACCTTGTCCAAACCACAGCAGATTGCTTCCACTTTTAGGCCATTGTGAATAGGTGCTCCCTTGACTGTAGGAGTACACAAACCTGTTTGAGTCCCTGCTTTCAAGTCACTTTCTTTTTCTTTTTCTTTTCTTTTCTTTTCTTTTTTTTGGATGGCTCTGGGATTTGAACTTAGGGACTCACCCTTGCTAGACAGCCACTTTACCACTTGGGCCACATCCCCAGCCCCTTTTTTGTTTCAGATTATTTTTTGAGATAGGGTCTTGCATTTTTGCCTGAGCTGGCCTTGGATCACAATCCACCTAGCTATGGCCTCCTGTGTAGCAGGAATCATAGGCATGCAGCACCAAACCCAGCTTATTGGTTGAGATGGGGTCTCACTAACTTTTTTTGCTTGGGCTGGCCTGAAAATGTGATCCTCCCAGTTTCTGCCTCCTGAATAGCTGGGATTATAGATTTGAGCCACCACTCTGGGCTTCCATTCTTTCTCATGTACACCCAGAAGAGAAATTTGCAGATTCTATGGGCTCTGTGCAGCATGGTTCTCCACAGCAGCCTCATCATGATTCACCTTGCTGGCACTGCAGAGGGTTGCAGGTTCCTTTGCATCCTCCCCATCACTTGCAGCCTGACTCTTTCCTGCAGCTCCAGCTTCCAGTTCGGAAACTGGCTTTCCTGCTGCATTCTAGCATGCTGGTGCCTGTGCACTGAGTTTGTTTTTCTTTGTGTGCTGGCGATGGAAGCCAGGGATTCTCGCACGTCTGTCAAGTGCTCTGCCTCTGAGTTGCAGCCCCAGCCCCTTACTTTCTGGTTTTGATGATAATGTCATCTGTAGACATTTTGCTGATTTTTCACATCTGTGATCAGTTTTGATTCTCTGGTCCTAATGATTTCAATATCCTTTGTTATTTAGTTGAACATACTAAGTATATTCTGTAGCTGATCCTCCCAGCATTTGCTTTTTCAGTCTTGCTCTGCGTTTGATGGTTTCAATAGCTTCCCCTTTGTCTCTTCCTGTGGTTACTATTTTTTCTTTACTGTAAGCTTATACCATTCGTGATTTTATCTACGTGAATTCTAAGAGCTCTTGTTTGAAAATAAATTTCTAGGGCCATTTTGATTTCATTTTATTAGATGGGGGGGTGAGGAGCACATTAAACGATACTAATTTGGGTTGCTGAGAACCACAAAGATAGGCAGTGAAGTCCAGTCCCCACTTTGTGTGAATGTGGACATCTGGTTAGGCTTCCTCAAGACAGGCCATCTTTGTGTGAAGCAGGCCTGCACATTCCCTGGATCCTTTTGCCGGTTAAGACTTTTCTGTTTCACCTGCTGAGGTTGTCACCCTTCAGGAGACCTGGCTTTGTTTTCTGTCCTCCAAGCTGTGGACCACCTGTGATATTCCAATATTCCATACCAGCTTCCCTCCATACTTCACCATAAGTTTGGTCCTGTTTTGAAAAGTAAGTGCTGTATATTTTGTTCATCACTGTGGATGTTTTCGACCAGGAGGCATTTCCCCTGGATAGCAAATCCATTATACAGCAGGAAAGTGATGGCAATATCCATATTTATAAGGGGATGACTAAGCCAGCCACAAATGAAAGTGCCCTTAAAATGTTCTTAGCATTTTTGAAATTAGTATGCTTAAAGTGAAACAGCCCACACATGGAAATGAGTCTTCAAGTTGCCGATGGGGCATACATTGAAATTTGTTTGTCTAAGTGACACATCACTGGATAAACATCTCAGGCTTAAGGTTAAGTACGTTCTGTGTAGGAGGAAAAATAATGGAATTTTAATTAAGTATGAGCCTACTTTATTGATAAGTAAGAAATGAAATACATCTTCTGTGTGCTATTATAATTATTTATGCTTTTAGAAATAAAAAAAAATCATTTTATTATTGTTCCACTATTTAATTATGCTATACTCTCTCTTCATTAGTCTTTGGATGGCTTTATGATTATACTGGACACTGACGGAATAATTGTATTCGTGGCTGAAAATATCACATATCTCCTCGGCTACACTCCAGTAAGTTCTTTAAGCTTCCGGGGAAACAGAGCATTCTGGTTGGTTTGTTCTTTCTGGGGTAGTTTTTCTCTTTAGGAGCACGTAACTCTTCAGAGAAGACGTTCTTGATGTTGCGAAAATGTGCCTCTGTGCATTGTCATCTTTGGTTTTGGTTTTAAATCTGTAAAGAATTCTGGTTTGATGTAATGAAACACATTCTCCTTTTTTCTTTTGCCATTTGGAAACTTACTGCCCCCCCACCTTAGACAACCTGCAAAGGACAAAGTGCATTTTTAAGACAGCATCTTGCTATGTAACTCAGGCTGGCCTGGAACTCGTGATCTTCCTGCCTCAGTCTCCTAGTGCTGGAATTTCGGGTGTGTGCCACCACACCTGGAAAAATGTGGTTTTTTTGAAAGGGCAGTCGCCTCAGAATCAGTGCATAGTCTCCAAGTGACTACTTTGGAAGGAGGCAGCCCACCTCCTTTGGGAGGGGTGTTTGATTTTGTACGCCTGGAGTCCATTCCACACTGATAAGCCACAAATGCCATGATTTTGTGGCTTATGGCATCCATTTCAGGTCAGATTTCTTTTTTATATCCTTATGTTGAAGAACAAAGTATGATCTTACTTACAAAGAAACTATACAGGTGACTACGTGACTCAGCAGCACCGGAAGTGTTGCTATACATTAGTCTGCATGCAGGGTTTCTGGTGTGAAAAGTGGTCACTGATTCCTGAGCCTTTTCACAGCACTGTTGACCTGGGATACATGATTTCCTAATGGTTCTGCTGGCCCACCAGACTACTCTCCTAACAACTACGGTACTTAAGAATGAAAGTGGCACATGGCTGTCTTAGTCCACGCACAGGGTGGCGAGGGGCTCTACATAGGGCGGGCATCACCAGAAGTCCTCCCCAGCAAGATCGGTGTCCTTAGAAGGGCTTGTTAATATCTCGGTTGCTGATTTCATTGCATGTCCTCTCAGCCCGCAGAGTCGGCTCGAGAACTGGACAGAGATTGTTAGCATTTGAGCTGACAGCATGGAAGTTAGTATAATTGCTTAGATTTCCTGTAGTTAAGTGAGAAGTGCATTACAAGTTTCTCCACCAGTGCAGCCCTACAGGCTGACATGTTTCGTGACACTCTTGGAAACTCACAAATCCTTCATACCTTTTTCTTATTACTTAAACCGTACTCATTATTGACTAGGATCAGTGACTCTTTCCTATTACATGAGGATTTCTCATACTGATAGTGCTAGTTCTAGAACTATCCTGCTTTCTTTGTGTTTGGTTTGAAGTTTCGCTTTCAAGAGGCTCTTTTATCAATAACTTTTACATTTGAGATAACACACTCACACATGGGCACACACACACACACACACACACACACACACAGATACTTCGTAAAGGTCAACTACTGACCTTACACCATATTCTTGATTGGCTGAGATTGGTGTATTTAAAAAAGAAAGGTTTATTGACTACATATGTTCATAAACATTAAATGGGAAAAAAGTTTTATATTCTTGTAAGACAAGGTTAAAAAGGACAACTTTCATGCCTTCTCATTAAGTCTAACTGTTCTTAATTTTTGAAAATAGATAATCTTTTCCCAGGCATTGATTAAAATATTCATTTTATAAGTCACTCATGTTACATTCATATGGAGATTGAACCTTTTATAGAGTATCTGCCTAGCTCCAGAGTCTTCAGTTCATCCTGCACCAAAGCACCTTGGTCCATAGGGCACCTGGAAACTGGTAGCATGAGGAGGCGCATAGACTTGGATCCCACATGGTAGTATCTAGTCACGTGCAGTCTCTACCCCTGTTCTTAGCAACCTGTCTTCCTCCTCACCTTGCTCCATCTTCCCCTCAAAAACCAAGATCCAAGAATTGTATATAGTAATTCTTAAGCAAGTGAAACCTTTAAAATGAAGGCTCATCATGGAAAGAGTTTCTCAGCATTGAAATTTTAACAGAAGAGAATGCAGCAAGTTTGGAAGACAGGTATATAAGTCATTTGTGATCTTGAGAGATTTGCTCTGTTCCCCTCCCTGAGATGCTAACGGCAGAGTAGGGAATTAGTAGTGATGAGTGTCATTTGATTCAAGACCCAGCCTGAGTCTCCCGCAGAGGCAAGGAGCTCCTTCCTGGCACCCTATACAGTTGGGCACTTTCCTAATGCATGTTTAATGTGAATACCCCTGGCAGCAAAGAAGACGATTTTTGCCAAGATACTCAGTAAATGTCATGGAGCAGGGTCAATTCCTTTGTTCCTTTTTTTGGCATGACTGGGACTACAGTCATATTTATGTGACAATGAATAGGTGTTCAAACTTGGCTTTTCAAACCCTCCCTAAGTTTTTGCTGGTATTTATCCTTGCTTCATTAAGCTCTAAGTACCTTGAACTTTCTGCTTTTGTAATAAGAAGAGCAAATGTTGAAGATCTACAAGAATAACATGAGATTAATATTTCAGGTCTCTGGCCTTTCTAAGGAAGGATGGCAGCCACTGCTGCTTCCACTGATAGTTAATTACGAGGCTTGTTGTCATTATTTACATCTCTGTGGGGTCAACAAGACACTCTGTGCCTCTATTCCCACCCATGGGAATGTAGACTGCCAGAATATAACTGACTCTGAGTTGTACATGACACTGCTATCCTTCTGTCTTCTGCTAGTGAAAGAACTAGTGGGACAGCACATTGTGCCTGTTGTCATGGTGTTCGTCCTTTGCATCATAACTGTTGTGCATACCATACAGTCCTAAATGGTGTGCTCACTAGAATCAGAATTCATGTCGGCTTCCCCTTTTGTCAGTTTTACAAGTACTCAGTATAAAAAGTTTCATGAATTACTTTATAAAGAATGTCCAAAATGCAGGAACTGGTTCAGTAGCAAATTTTCTGGTACTGGTATGAGTTGGATTTGAGGCAGCTGTGGTATGATGGAAAACCCAGTAAACATGGAGTCAGATGGAGCTTTCCCACAAGTCTCATTTCTGCATTTCTTGGTTCCCAACAATTGGATGTAAAATAGGGGCTAACTCTTCTTCTCACAGTGAATTAAATGAGCTTCTGTGTTTGAACCTACCTATCACAATACCTGACCAAGCGTTGTTGTTTAATCATTTATTACACGAGTGAGTGACTGAGTGGTCTGTGCTGGTCCCAAATAACTTGGTTTGCTATCTAAATTGTATTTTATAACAAAATTAATAACAGCATTTTTATTAAAAGTTAAGTTTAATGAAAAGGAATTACATTTCTTTTGGGAAGGCAGTAATTCACTTTGTGACTTTCACTGTCAAAATGTATTGCCTGCTAATTCCATGTTTTATTTGCTAAATTAAGGTAATATTTCTATCCTGAATCAAGCTAAACTTCTTCCTGATTGAGATAGGATCCATCTGCTAGCTTGAGCATTGGCCAGTTCACCAGCAGCTTCTACAAATGGGCTGTAGAGATATATTTCTAAATATTTCACTGTACATTATTAATAGTAATCAGTTAAAGTCTCATTTGAATCTGTGCTTCATCACCCAAAGCTGTTTTTCAGCTACAAAAAACACTTTATTACTTTGTTCCTACCACATTAAAAACTCATTACTTCTATGTCTGCTATTCAATTTATACACGTGTCATCACAGTTTACCTATATGGTATGGCATTAATTTTTCACTCAACTAAATTTAAAAATATTTATTGAGCATTCACTTATGTCAAGCTCTGTTCTAAGTGTTGAAGCTATAGCAGTAAATGAGGCAAACGAGGTCTCTGTTCTAACAGAGTAGGGAGACAGGTAATAAGCAGATGAGGAAAAAGGCTGTGAAAAAATGTCAGGGAGCTGATGCTGTTTGAAATACGCTGACTAGAGACCCAAATGAAGTGAGGGACAAAGCCATTGCAAATGTCTGGGAGAGAAAGTTTCACATTGAATGAGAAGCAAGTCTAAGGGTCCCAAGATGAGTATCTGCTTGTGCACTTGGATAGGAGTAAGGAGTTACGTGTGCCTGAAGTGTGGTGAGCAGGAAAGGCTGGAGGGAGATAAAGTGAACTGCAGCAAGAAACCAGAGCATCAAGTGGGAAAGAGGCCATTGGAAGGATTTTGACCTTTATGCTGCATGAGTTAGATAGGCAGTGGAAAAATTCGAGCAGAGGAATAACAGGATATGACCTAGCATTTTAAATACATCAGTCCAGCTGTGTAGCGAATGGAGCTATAGTGGGACTATAGCAAGAACAGACATAGGGGAGTCGTGGAGTGGCTCAAGTGGTTGAAAACCTGCCTAGCAAGTGTGAGGCCCTGAGTTCAACGCTCAGTACTGCCAAAAAAAATAGTCATAGGGAGATCAATTAAGTCGGCTGCAGTAACCCAAAAGAATTTGCTTATGGACTGAATGTTGAATTTGAGAGAACAAAGGCAAGTCAAGAACAAACACATACGGAAATGGTGGTGCCATTTACTGAGTTTTCTCATGGGTATATGTCCAGAAGTCTGCACTGGAGATGGGATTTTGGGAGACATTAACAGATAGGTGAAATGTTGAGATGGAAGCACAAAGACCATTTGGGGAGACAGTATAGCAAGAGAAGCCGTGAGCTCTGTAAGGCACAGTAGTCAGGATGAGGAGTAAGATCCAGCAGAGAAAATTATGAAGGAGTAGCTTTGAGGCAGGAGCACATACATATGTGTGTGGTGTCCTGGAAGCCAAGTAGACAATGGATTCCAACACTTGTTATCGTAAGTCTTCTTGATACCCATTCTTTCCGGAGTGACATAGTGTCTCATAGTGGTTTTGGTTTGCACTTTCTGAATGATTAATGATAATTGAGCGTTTTTTGTGCTCTGTTGGTGGGAACAGTAATGCAGTACAACCATTATAGAGAAGAGTAGGGAGGTTTAGACAAACTAAAAGTAGAATTACTATACAACCAGCAATCCCAATGCTGGGCATATTCTCAAAGGAAAGAAAACCAGCATGTTGCAGACATATGCTCTCTCCTGTCTACTGAAAACACTATTCCCAATAACCAGGGTATGGAAACAAACTAAATGTCCATCCACAGACAATTGGATAAGGAAAATGTGATATGTATATACATATATGCAATGGAATACTAGTCGGCCACAAAAAATAGTGGGGCCCTCGTTATTAATGACTTGGAGGATGTTATGTAAAGGGAAACAAGTCTAGCCCAGAAAGATGAGCACTGCATGATCTCATTCATAAATAAAACTGAAAAAAGTTGATCTCATAGAATTGGACAGTGGAATGGTAGTTACCAGAGATCGAGGACAATGGAGGAAAGGAGGTCTAACAATGGGTAGAATGTTGTTTGATAGGAAGAATAAGTTCTAGTCTTCTATGGCATAGCACGGTGAATTAAATCAACAGCAATGCGTTACATATCTCAAATTTGAATATACTTACCATAAAGAAATGATAGACGCTTAAGGTGATGGATATGCTAATTAGCCTGATTGATCACCTCGCAGTGTATACATGAGTCAAAGCACCACGTTGTACTCTGTAAATATGTACAACTATTGTGTGTCTATTTGAAAGTAAATGATGTTAATAAAAGGAAGAAGGGATGAATTGCATCAAATGCTGAGATGTGAAATAAGATGGGGGCTGAGAACTAGCTATTAGATTTACCAATGCAGAGGTCATTGGTGATCTCGACAAAAGTGGTTTCAGAGGCGTGGGTAGGGTAAAAATTTGATTAGTGTGGCTTCAAGAGGAAGTGAGAAGTGAAGAAAGGGAAGATGACAGGTATAGTTTGATTTTGTTCCAAAAGCAGGCCAGAGAAATTGAGTCATTGTCGGAGGAGAGAAGGTAGTGTCAAGGAAAGATCCAGTAGAGAGAAAGCATGCTG
Organism: Castor canadensis; assembly: GCF_047511655.1. Taxonomy (NCBI): domain Eukaryota; kingdom Metazoa; phylum Chordata; class Mammalia; order Rodentia; family Castoridae; genus Castor; species Castor canadensis. Next base: position 3,987,927 of record NC_133405.1, on the reverse strand, counting down.
ATATGGGGGTAGTAGCTGGAACACTGTCTTTGAATAGTCAAGAGGAGTGGAGAGGTAGGTTGGTAGACTTGGTGGTAGGGAGATGTTGACATTTCCCTTCCCTTTTGTTCACCAAAATGAGTCTGGATGAAAATGTAAGGGTTCTAGATTTGGAGGTTTGAAGAAGGTGCAAAAGGCAGGAAAGAGTCACATTGAAGAGCAAGACAGTAAGCTGTTTAAGGAAGTGATGGGGGCAGAGTTTGGCACCTCTTACACTGTGTGGTTGTGAGGGTTTTGTTCCTCATACACATTCAGTAACTGGGGTAAAGGGTAGGTGAATGTTAGAGGTAACCAGAGGGAAATTTTTCCAGGTAAACATGGCAGAGGGGAACAGCTCAAGGGAGTGAATGCAGTGACTATGGAGTCGTTGCTGGGTAGGGAGGGTTCTGGCAATTTGAGGAAGACTATGCACAGTGGAAATGTGGCAGGAAGGCTGGAAGTCATGGTGGGTGCAGTAATTGTTGGAGACATGGGATATTTGCCTGAGCACACTGGGAAGGAATGAGGTAATGATCACAGAGTTGGGTAATTTGAACTGCGTGAGGCCAAACAGCTGTACCCATAGGCAGCTGAGGTGGAGCAGAGTCTATGCTCACTACAGGTAAGGGGACGGGGAATGAATGGTATTGACATCTATAGTAAAATATGCTCCCTCTCTCCTCTTCTTCCTTTTTCTTCCTCTTCCCAGTCTAGGATTTTGGGAAAAAATTTATTGAGCCTTCTACCTGATGACCAAAAATATGAAGTCTACAGGAAGATCACTTTCACAGTACCTTACGTGCACTTAGGTACAGATTTAAAAAAATAGTTCTTAGATTTAAGAGAACAGTGAGTATCAGTGGCACTAGAACCACAGACTTGTTGATATCATATTAGTTTAATTTCACACCATATTTCCTTACAAATCCCATTTCCAATGTCAAAGTCTGTCCACTGAATCTTGTTTCACCACGGACCCCAAGTATTGCACCTTGCGTAGTCTGCATTGGTGCTGCACAAACGGGACAATTGTGTGCTAGACAGCACCTGCTGTACAGATACAGCAGAGATAGCTCTGCAAGTGCTAACGTTCATGGAAAAAAAGAGAATGTTCTGTTAAAATTACTCTAAGTGAGACATTAGTCATAAGGAAAAAACATCCATCAGGATACAGTGCAGTACAAATGGAGGCTTGTTTACTTTCTCTTTTTAGTGGGAAAACATATTGACTTTACCTGTTACATAAAAAGAGGAGATACTGAAGTGGGAGAACGTCCTACTTACGAATATGTGAAATTCATCCTGAGTCTCAAAGATATTCATAGCGGTAAGCAACTCAGTTCATCATCTTTACATGCTGTTCGTGAGTTATATAACTCCTTGCTGCTAACAGTCCCTGTGGTCACAGTCTCTGGCCACACACATTAGATATTAAAAATTAATAGTGACATTTGCAAGGTGAGGTCATACAGAAACATGGTGGACTGAACTGATAGAGGATGGTTCTCTAAATTTACAAAACAAGGAAACAATTGTTGAAACTTAATGAAAAGTGTAGTGAGGAACAAAACTTACAGGTAGCTTCATGATTGCCAGAAATTAAAAGATAAGGCAGTACCACTGTGACAGGGAGAAAGTAGGCTTTGAAGTGGCCTATATGACCCCTGGCTGGGGTCTGGAATCCTAACACCCTCTTAGGAACTAAAGTTCAGTCCATGGACCTAGAGGAAAAATAAGTTTGTTATCTCTCTGGAAATCTGAGTGGACAAAACTATCCAATTATAAGAAATTAAAACCCAAATTTGTGTCATGTATGACACAAATTTACAGTTTACAATTATTGAGGTTTAAGAAAGTCAGAAATTCACATGAATAATTAACATTAACCTGCTTAGAGCCATAAAACATCTGGGGCTGGAATGAGAGGTAAGAAGTACCTTATATTCCAGGTATGCAAACTTACTAATATATTTCTAATGTTTCTTGGAAATTAAAGTCCACGTACTTTTAAAAAGATCTTTATTAGCTACACACACACACACACACACACACACACACACACACACACACTTAATATCCATGTGGTCTGTATAAAAGACAGGACCTAAATTTCTTTTGGAGACTAACAGGCCCCATCTTCAGGGTAACAACAGAAGTCTGAAACCAACATGGGCCCATAATTGCTTCTCAGTAGTGACCTGTTCACATTAGGGTAGGACCATGTGCAGAGGTTAGCTGGAAGGAAAAGAGGCCAAGAGAAATGCCGTGGGTCAGATTTTGAAACTTGTCAATGGGCTGGTGAACAGTGCTGAAGTGGCAGCTTCCTGTCTCTTTGTTTTGCTGCTCCACCTGCCAATATCATTGTCACATGTCTATCTCCCTTAGAGTCCTCGTCATTCTTTGGTAATGACAGCTCACATTTGCCACATGACGCAAACATCTGGGATGACCAGTACTATCTTGTGGGAACCGTTTGTGTTCTCCGGGCTGACATCCTAAAGGTGAGTATGCTGTGGGTGTGTCCCCCACTGTGGCAGCATGGGCCTCCTTTGAACAGCACACTCTCTCTGTTTTCTCAGCCACTGGACAGCAGTGCTAAAGCACTCGTGTGTACACAAACCTGAATAAGGAGAGAGTAGCTCCTAGGTTTCAACAGGTGATCATCTCAGTGGAGGTCTAGACCCACCTGAAAGAGACAAACACTCATTGTCAAGTGCTTTTGGTAGGACATCAAATCCATAGGTAGTGCAGGAGCTGTACCATAATAAAAAGTGAGCATTTTGGAGGGTTAATAAAGAAAGACTTTTTTTGGCATCACTGAGGTTTGAACTCAGGGCCTCCCACTTGCTAGGTAGGCACTCTGCCACTTGAGCCATGACCCTAGGCTTTCTTGCTTTACTTAATTTTCAGATAGGAGCACACACATTTTGCCTGGGGCTGGCCCTGGATCATAATTCTCCAGATTTCTGCCTCCTGCATAGCTTGAATCACAGCCATGAATTACTGTGCCTTGCTTGTTTGTTGAGATGGGGTCTTACTAACTTTTTACCCAGGCTGGCCTCAAACTGCAATCCTTCCCATCACTACCTCCCAAGTAACTGGGATTATAGGCATGAGCCACTCTGCCTGGTCCTAAAAGGAAGGCTTCTGTTATATAGTGAGTTGAGTTAGTTCTTTTTTTCTCATTGGGTATTTGATTGCAAAAAGCTGTTGCTTGGTGTTCTAATTTAACACTCACAAATTCCATCTCTAAACAGAAAAGGTACTCTTTAGAATTGATCTGATAGATTCAGGCTCCATTAATTTACACATTCAATAACATTGAATGTCTTATGTACCAGACTCTGTGAAAGGTACCAGGGAGACATGGGGAAGGCAGATGATGGCTAAACATTTCCAACAACTGCTGTGAGAATGATTAAAGTGACTAATGTAATTATAACTGATGAGGGCAAGTTCAGACAGAGTGGTTCAGGAAAGTCTTCATGGTGATTTGTCTTTTGCTAGAGACTCTAAACGATTATAAGAAAGTAAGGCAATCCAGGCAGTAGGTGCACTCAGGCAAAGCCCCAAGGGAGTCAATAGTTTTCAGAGTTGAAGGAACAAAGTAGATTGTGTGACTGGAGTGAGAAGAGGGAAGGGGTAGGAAAACAGCTCCAGGAGAAGGCAGTGGACAAATTGTGCAGAACTTTGACATCCATAGCAATGAGCATGGAAAAGCATGGAGGGGACAAGACCCAGTCTTATTTTTTTAAAAGGTCAGGTTGGATTTTGGGTGAGAAGTCGAGTATAGATAAACAAGAAGAGACGCAAGAAGATGCATATGACAGATGACAGGGACCTGTACTATGATTGTAGAAGGGAGATGGAAGTATCAGGATTTGGGGCATATTTTGGAGACATAGCACTTGCTGGTGAGTTGGAAGTGGCTGGAGAAGAGACAGAAACTCCTCAAGAATGGCTCTTAGCTTTGAAGTATGAACAGCTCAATGAATGGACGTGCCATTAACTGATAATAAGGAAGGCTGGGACATGACACATCAAGCAGTGGGTGGTGGAGGGGGTGCAGAACCCAAATGAAGGACTCCTTGTAGCTGATTTTGTCTCAGTTTTCACATCTATAAAATCCAGAGACTTTCTTACATTAAGGAGCAGATTGGTTGTGATATCAAATATCAGCATGCTTCCCAAATTCATAAATGTCATGCTATTTTTTACTTTATAAATACATTTTAAGTGCCTAAACATGCCAGTTTAGGGGCTAGGGTATAACTCAGTGGTAGAGTACTTGCCACTGTATGCAAGGTCCTGGGCTTGATTCCCAGCACTGCCAAAACAAACAAACAAACAAAAAACAATGGAAATAAACAATATGTCATTTTTTTCTGCAGGAACTTTCCACCTTGAAGCGAATCAGTGAAGTTACAGATGATTCCGATTACAATCCTCCTGCAAAGCAGATCAGGTAAGAACAGTGCTGAGGTAAGGAGTGGACAGCTATGATATGCTGCTGCTAAATCAAACCAAAACAAGACAAAGAACATGGAAATGTTTCCTATCAAAATGAAAAACATGAATCTAGATGACAATGTACTCGTTTGAACCTACTTCCCACAGAAATAATTCATACTTTTCCAATAGACTGTAAGTACAGGTGACTTTTTTTTATTTTTTAGAAAGGCATTAAAGCAATAAGCAGGAAATTTTACTGACACAGACATGTATGCTTTTCAAATTAAGGTAATACATACTGGAATATTATTTCATTTCTTGAAAATGAACATAATGTTCACAGAGTAGAATCCAATATTCCATTATTTTAAGTGGAAAAACAAAAATGCTTTATTAACCTATAGGAAAAATGATGATTAATTTGCCAAATATCACTAAACTCCACTTTTAACTTATTTTTGCTAACATACACCTGTGCAAAGGTATTTCACTATGATATTTCCATATATGCATATAATGGCCTTTGGTCAAATTCACTCTATTACACTTTCTTCTCTGCCTCCCCTTTAAAAAACAAATTTAACAAGTTCACTATTCTATTTTCACACACACATATAAAGTACTTACAGATCACATTCACCCTTTACACACCTAGTTAATAACCAGCCAAGGGTTTCAAAAGAGGCAATTTCAGTTCTCTGGACTCATTTGTTTATGTAACCCCTTGCCGAGTCATACTCCATTTTGAGTTACATAACAAATTATTTTGATAATCTAATAGCATAAAGTGTCCAGAATGTCTATTAGATTTGTGACTGATAAGAGCAATTCCATTGTTAATATTTGTAGAAAGATCCACATAAAGGTTTATACTCAGTTCTCATTGAAGCACATTGAACTCACTGAAGGCTTACACACTAATGAAAAACTCTAGTAACTACCAAAGTTTAGAAAAATCTAATATAAGTTATCTGAAGAATATTAGCCTATTTTATTAAAACTCTTTTTGAATAGATAGCCTAGCAACTGCTTGTTCTGCTCAGTCAAGTCAAAATGTGATGTTTTTCTCATGGAATTAATATGTTACCTTGTAATGGACATAAGGCAGCCATTACTTGCCTGAGGAAGTGGAGCCGGCTCTCTCTAACTTGTTTGAACTGAGTGTTTTCCACTTCACCTTTTCCTTATCTTGGGAAATTATTTTGCTTTAGCTCCCTCACCATTTCTCTTTTACTTTTCATTTGCATATTGGCAGGAACTACCATATGTATTCCTCTGCCCACATGCACAAGTGTTCATACTCTGCCCAATTTGCAGAATTGCAATTTTTCTTTCTTCCTGTCTCTCCCTTTCCTTCTCTCTTCATCTCTCTCTCTTTTCCCCATCTTTTTCTCTGTGTGTGTGTGTACAATTTATCGTGAAATGTGTAGATACCATCCCTCCTTTCCTCAAATACTTCTGTGCATTCCTATATTCAAGGTTATTCTATTATATAACCACATCATGATAATAAAACCAGGATTTTAGTATCTGTAAAATGCTGTTATCTAATCTAGAGGATATGTTCAGATTTTATCGCTTGGCTCAACAATATCCTTCATAGCTATTTTTTCTTGTACAGATCCTAATTCAGTATCATGAATCTCATGTAGTTCTCACTTCTCTTTAATCTGGAACAAGTTTCCCAGACTTCTCTTGCTTTCTTGACCTTGATATTTGCTAAGAGTGTAGACTAGAAGTTTTGTAAGATGCCTCCTACTTGGGTTTGTCTGACTTATTTTTTATTTTTTGGTGGTACTGGGGTTTGAACTCAGGGCCTCATGCTTGCTGGGCAGGTGTTCTACCACTTGAGCCACTCCACCAGCTCCTCATGTTTCCTCCTGACTAGATTCAGGTTGTGTTTTTCTTTAAAGAACTCTTGTGTGGCCTTTAAGGCATAATGCTATTGTATTTTGTGCCACATTCCCTCTTATCTGCCTTTGCACATGTTAGTTTCCTCAACCTGAAATACTGTTCCACTATGTTATCCCATGGTTGACTCACACTGGTCCCTCTAGGTCCCTTATTGATTCTGTTCCCTGGTATTGTGAACTTTTACTTTGTCATGTTTGTTATAACTATTAATTTTATAGTTATCTCTGGACTTATGATTCATTGTCTGGATCCCCACACAAAACTCAATTCTCATGAGGCTGTGTTCTCAGTGTTCACCCTTGTGCCTTCACTCATAAAACTTGCTGTCTAGTTTGCAGAGGGACAAGTGAATAAGAAACTAAGAAAGCCACAGTTCTCTGTAAATGCCATTTACACTCTTTCACCACTTCTGCACTGCTGTCATGTTCCTCCTCTCTATACTGTTTCTCTGTGTTCAGTCCTTCTCCTCTTACAAGTCCTCCATGCTACCCATCTTTCCTGTCTCCAACTAACAACTGATGCTTTCTACTCTGCCCTGAGCTCACAAAGATAGATTTGGCTCTTCTAGAGAATCCAAAGTTCCATGAGGGTGGGTCCAGATTGCATTCAGCTTGTGTCTTTCTCAGTAGACACTGACTCATTTTATTCAGATAACTCTGTTTCGGATTTCTAGGGTGCAGTGAGATGTTCAGTCACGTATCCACATTGCCACTAAAAACTAATGGGGCTGAGTGAAGACTGTAAAAGAAAAACAAGGTTATATACATATAAGTCATATCATATATTTACACAGCCAACTCTTAGGCCTCCAGTGTTTTAATAATCAGCAAAGACATAATTTTTAACATATTCAAAGATTTGGCCAATCTCTGATACTTTATTTCCCCAACTGACTCAATAATAGTCTTACAAAAATGACAAACCATTTGTGGTGTCGCTTTAGAGGGATAACTGAGTGGATGATAAAGTAGGAGTATTGCTGGGGGTGTGGCTCAAAGGGTGGAGCACTTGCCTGGCAACTGCTAAGCCCTGAGTTCAAACCCCAGTACTGCCAAAAAAAAAAATAGGGCATTTGGGAAAACCTTACCATGAATGCAATGTAACCAAGCCAGGTCTTCTGAAGCCACTTGTTACATCAAAAAGAAGTTGGTCATGCACTGTTTCATTATGTAAAAATGTTGTATGTGTTTCCTTTCATTGAAGTGTTATGTCAAGCAAATCATTTTGATCAAGTAACAATGAAGTTTAACTCATAAAATAGTTTCCAAATTGGAAAATGTATTTGATAATAGGTCTGAATATAAAATATGAAAGGAAATGCAGCACCCAGCGATTGCTGAAGTTTCCACCTGAGCTGTCAGCTATAGTCTTGCAAAGAGTGTTCTCTTAGTGGGAGATGTTCCCTATAGAACACTCTGTCCTCAGCTGGAAGTCTTGACCTTAAAGGCTTTAGTTTGTGGGAACACAGTAAACTTTCTTTATATCTTACCACACAGAGCTGGTCTTAGTGCAGTGTCTTGTCTGATTTATGAATTTCTCCTGGAATGAATTTTCCACAAATATATGATGGGGAACTGGGTAGCCTTGACATTCACTCTGCCTATGAATGTCTTTAGTGTTAGCGGCTGGCAGCCAGGCTAGAATTCAGGCATGTTCCAGTGACTCACCAGCCAACACTATATGTCACCTTCTCTACATTCCAAGAAGAGGCAAACCAGGGAACACTAATCATATTCTAAAGGTGCCTTCTTGTTTTCTTAATATTTCTATGCTGTTCAGAAGAGGCCAATATCAGCAATATTGTTTTTGTGATGATAAAATCTTGGAATAGTTTTTGGTTATTGATGCCCTACAGAGTTTTCATAGAAATAGAGTTTTGGTTGACGGTGTGTGTTTGTCTGTGTTCTCTTCACTCATTGGCATGAGGATGTTGCTTATCATAGGTTACTTACCTTTCAAGGCACTGCAGGCATCTACTTTATAAGCATCATGAATATTGTACATTTCTTGTTTTTCCAACCCGGTGAGAAAACACCACTGAGAGCTGTTAGATGTTTTTCTTCTTTTGATGTGTTTATGGAAAACTGGTGTAACCAAGAAAGCACACTTACAGAAGTGCAAAATGGCCCTTCAGAGAGCACCATTTTCTGTGAAACGGATAGAATAAGCTTTAGGCGGAAATGTTTCCATTTGTACTTCATCCTTTGCAAAACCCCCTAAATATATGAGAGTTGGAGCACTTGAATTTTGTTTCTATTTAGTTGTATATTAGTAGGGAGTTTGAAGCAAATCTATTATCATATATGTAGATAAAACAGGAGTTGAATTTTCATAACTCTGATAAAAGTGACAGATAATTTTAAATGGGACTCTCCATGCTAAGTAGTTGAAAATCAACAGTCTATTTTAAATATTTAGTTTCTGATATATAAAATCATCTAGACTAATCTGTGTGGTATAGATTCAGTTATATATCAGCTTCAGATACATCAGTTACATATTAAATATAGATAGATAAGTAGGCAGATTTAGATATATATGTATTAACTCAAACAAAGAATATGATTTGGAAATCTATAAGAATCTACGTCTGTGGATTTGAGCAGGAAGACAGGAAGACTGAAATGGAAGGGTATCGTTTATATATTTGGCCGATAGAGCCCATGTCATCCTCTTGTGGACACCAGTCTCCTTTACAATGTGGCCAGGGAATAGTAAGGGATGTGGTGCTGAGTAGGGAATTGGGAAGAAGAGTCAATTACTCCCCAAGCCATCTTGTTGCCATTTCTGCCTGTCTCTCAATCCCAGCACACCCCACACGGACATGAGTACATGAGTTACTCTGCTGAAGAGGACTGGTAGATTCAAATAGCATACCCTTTCCATTCAGAAAATATCATACTTTGTCTCATAAAAAATAACTTTTTATGAATGAAAATGATCTCTTAAGCCAAAAGAAAATGTCTGGAAGTAGTCATTCAGAAAGTGTTTCCATTTTGCAAAAGCAAAATAGTAATAGATGGTACTTGTCCTTTCTTAGTGGGAAACCATCATCTTGAAAACTTCAGATCCACCATGATCTTTTCCCAAGAGAGGACAATCTGGCTACTTGTTGTGTTCCTCTAATTTTCCCATTGGCTTACACTGTCATTTGGAAGGAGAGAATCCATTCACCTGGTTATGTCTTTGCAAATGTAGAGATACCTGTTTATATTCATGATCTTTGATTTGAGAGAAATCATGGCCAGTTCCAAGTAAATTCATCGAAAATAAATTCTTAGAGATCTTCCTGCTAAATGACTAATCTATTTAGTGGCCAAGTGGCCAAAAATCAATTTGTCCAAAGCCAGTCCATCAAATGAATGCGTTAACAAAATTTACTCAAATGTAGTGATTCATCAAAAACATTTTAAGAACATTTGTGTAATGTTCCATGGCCACACCAGCTGGTAGGTGAGCCATGGGCTTGGACTGTGTGTGTCTCACAATTATTCCTTTTGAAGAGATTCTAAGAGTTGGCCAACAGGTTTCTGAAAGGAGCTAGAGAGTACACATTTTAGGCTTTGAGGGCTACCATCAGCTCTGTGCAACATATTTTGGAGTTGTTTGTTGTTTCAACCCTTTAAAAAAGAAAAAAGCATTTTTACATTGTAAAGCACAGACTGTTGCTGATTTTGATTCATAAGCCATAGTTTGGATCCTTTAAATATCCAATACATTGAGCATCTTTTGAAACGAATATATTATTCTTGATTATATGCAATTACTACATTCTTGATTATAGTCAGTGAATATATTACTGTCATCAGCATTTTAAGGAATGTTCAATTTGTCAAAAGTTCAAAGTCAAAGAATGGTTTCTCAGTCTTATAAATAAAAAGAGAATTTCAGGATTTCTTATGAATATTTTGGTTTATGCTAACTTACTATTAATTATTTTAAGAATGCACTTTCTATTTTTAATAGATTTGTACTTTTTTTCAGTCAACAAAAGATTTGTCAAATTTACCATCCCCCAAATTTTTATCTTTGACCTCTGATAAAGCTCAGTGATGTATAGTGGATGGAAGAAGTTTTCACATCACAGCTTTTGGAGATCTCTGGAATATTTCACTTAGCCAGCTTTGCATTTGAAGGAAGGTTCTATCTGTCTGCACCCCAGTTACCTACCACTACAGCAGGATGGAGTAGGGGAAGAGAGTAAGGAAACTGGTGATAGGGAGAATAAACAAAGCAGAGGCAGCATCCAGCACAGACTGGGTAGCCCACCCCTAAAGTTGGATTGGCAGAAAAATGGGGTCCATGAGAGAGGGAGATGAGAAACCACACAGGTGTATGAAGGCCCAGCCCTCTGAAATCCTTACTTTGTCTTTAATTCTGTCAATCCAGCAGACTGTAAGCTTTACAAATATGATAAATCACTATATTTGGCCAATTTGGCAAATGTTTTGATTTATTGGTCATTCAGTCAATTGATCTTCCGGTAAGTTAACTTTCGGCAGATTTGATGCTTATATTTGATGAGTTGATCTGCTTCCATCCTGTTCAAAAAGCAAAATTAAGAAGAAGCTAGGGGTGGATCAACCTTGCATCTTTTCTGGAAAAAAAAAGGATAACATACTAGTGTACACAAGCCTTTTGGCAGACTGATAATTGCTCGTGCTCATTTGCAGTTCATTGTGTTGACTTGTGACACGACAATACAGTATGAGAATTGATTTTAACATGTGGCTTATGCATTTCAAAAGTATGTACACTTTCATGATAAAAATGGATGTAGGCATATTTGAACATGTACATGGGAAATCAAGCCAATTCCCTTAGGGTAACATAACAACTGCCCTCATTGGCAACTGGGTCATACTCTGGCTTGTGGATTTGTACACTCATCTGGAGGGTGTTTATAAGTGTGTACCTTATGCAGATTCAGTAGCCACAGAAGAGTCCCCTCCACCCTTTCCCCAAATAAGGGCATTTGCCTAGGTGACCTATAGCCATGGCAACACTTCAACTTTCTCACTGCAATTACAAATTACAAAACCCCAACTTTTGGTCCCCAGTCTGCTTATCTTAGCCCTGGAGAATCTGTTTCTTGGCTCCAAATAGAGAAATAACATAGCGTACAGAACTCATGTTTGAAGAACACATCTTCTAAGAGAGAGAATTAAAAATCACAAAAGAAAAACTGGAAAGCAAATTACAGTATAATACCTCCCAAATTATTTCTGGAAATGGAGTAGAAACTTAGAAGAATTGAGTGCTTAGATGGAAAATGGCTAATGAGGACATAAGACATTCACATTTGTACAGGACTCTACAGATTGTGAAGCACTTTCGTGCTTTTTAAGTTTTAAGGAATTTTATTTTCATTTTTTGCACAAGAAGTTGAGAACAGTATTTTCTCTGTAAGTCGGTGCACCAGCCTTAGTTAGAGGAACCTTAAAACCGAGTTCCTTCGACTTTGTTCACAAGCTGCAGGAAGGGAACTTGATTAGGTCACCTCAGCCTTAGTTCAATAAGGAGGGACATTTAGGATTATATGTGTACTGTCATTAGTTTCCTGAGTCCGTGCCCCAGCTGTTCAAAACACACCTTAGTTGGTACTCTGCCGACGGATGAAAGCACACCGTTCATTTGGTGGCTTTTTCATATTTCTGGTTTCATTGATACAGCAAGTAGCAGCAGGTGGTTTCTTGAGCCAAGAACAACCTTGATGTGAAAGTGACTTGACATAGTGTTGACTACTTTACCAATGAATATCAAATCTTGGTGAAAGTTTCAAAACAGAGAGAAAGAAACATCAAGGGCCCCTTTAAGGGTAATATTTTGAGACTTTAGGAAATGAGACAGAGCTACTTTTCTTTGTAGACTTAGAAGGCGTTCTTTTCATGCTAACTACAGGTAGCAAAGTGTTCTTAGATCATTTTCTTGCTTTTTGAAAAGTAAGTGATACAAGGCAAACTATGTTTGTTCTTAACCAAAGGCCAGGCGTGGACATGGCTGCAAACCCTCCTGACCCTGAATTCATTATGGACTTGCACAAGCTAGTGAAACGCGCACTTGCTTATATGTGACTTTCCTATTCTAAGTCAAATATTTGCCAAATGTATGTCCTTATAGAAAGGTGGGAAACGTAAATTCACTGAAGAATTTGGAAAACATTTGCTTTTTTAAACTTACATTCTTGATAACTCAAGTTGGTGCATTTAAGATAAAACAATACCCTACTGTCAAAACGAGCATTCTGTCCAGGAAGACTCACTACATCCTTTGATGCAGTACTGTGTGAAGAACTTTCTCTGAAGAAAGAAACACTCTCTCACTCTGCTTCAACCAATATAAGAGCCACTAGCCACATGTAGATACCAAGCACTTGTAATGAGGCTAGTGTGACTGAAGAACTAAACTTTTATTCTTACTTCATTCTAATTAACTTAAATTTTAATTTAGCCATATGTGGCTTGTAGCTACATAGCAGACAATACTGCAATACGTTCAAATGTATGAAGATATTTACTATTTACAAGCCAGTTGTTTTCCTATTTTTTTGGTGGTACTGGGGTTTGAACTCAGGGCTTCATGCTTGCTAGACAAACACTCTACCACTTGAGCCACTCCACCAGCCCTTACAAGCCAATTTGAAGTCATTGAATTGTTTTTAAGGAATGAATTAGAGCCTTAGCCTGCCCTTTAAAATAATTGTGTCCAGCTAAGCAACATTGAGGTGAAGGCTATCCATATAGATTTAATCGATGGTTAAGCTTATTTGTTTATACCTTTACCCACTCAGCAAATATTCATTAAGCACCCTGTAAGTGCTAACTGCTTGACATACAAGGGATTCAAGACATGTTTACTGCCTTGAAGAAATTCACCGTATAGAGAAGGTGGACAGAAAGTAACCACAGACTTGCATACAAGGCAGAAGAGAGCTGGGAAAAAGTCAAAGATGACTTGCAGGTTTCAGTCTGGAGTGAAGGGAGGGGGGTGGCAGCACTCACCAAACTGGGAGACACTAGAGGAGGGTGGGGAAAGGATCATGGTGAGTGGGGTGTCTGTGACACATTGGGCTCATGTCCTGGAGACGGATGCATATAAGCGTCTACTGCACGGGGACTGGCGATAGAGATGTGGCAGTTGTTCCTTGTTGGAAGCAAGTGGCACAGTGTGGGCTGCTGGGGAGATAATACAAAGAAAGAACAGAAAATGCGAGTAAATTTGAAGAGGTAGCAATATTTATTAAATGAGAAACAGTGCACTAGGCTAAAGTGGCTTATAGATGTAGGCGAAGACTGGAACACAGTTAAAGATATATAAATTAGGATCTGTGTTTAGAATTTTATTTAAATGATGTGTGGCTTTATTTTATGTCTAAATTACTTTGCCCTGAAAATAAAATTAGTATGAAATACATATTAGACATTTTGTGGCTCAGTCATACACACAAAATGACTGAAAAACTCATCAGCTGGTTCTTTTGTGCTGTGTAGATCGTCACTTCTTAATATAGACTCTGGATATCCAAAATAGAATGTTTAAGCTTTTCTTAATTTTCTATTATTAGAAATGGACACTATGCAAAAAATGGATTGTTGTCTGAATCGTGAGATATATTGTAGAAATTTTCTCTCTATTGGATAGTATTCACTTTTTGAAATTATACAGAAAAATCTAGTCGTTCTATTAATTTTTTCTTATCTGGATGAACTCAGAGGGATTCACAGGTACTGTTTTATCATCACCCTGCGGCTCTGTGGTCTTATTTATTATCAGACTCCAATGTCTCATTCTGTGGACTGATTGGGGCTTTTTACTCTTTGGCTTTCAAAACAAAAACTCTTGTGGTTTTGTGGTGGTGGGAATCAAACCCAGGACCTTCCACAGGCTAGACAAGTGTTCTATCATTGAGGCACATACCTAGACCTAAGAAAAAAAATTTGGGGCAACATTGGGGTTTGAACTCAGGGCCTCACACTTTCTAGGCAGGTGCTCTTACCGCTTGAGCCACTCCACCGGCCCTTAAGAAAAACTTTTGAAAACAAAATAGATTTTAATAACAAGTTCTTAGTTATAATTTTATTAAGGCTTAAAAACTGTCAACATTAAAATAAGTTCTCATTTATTCTTATTCCTATTCCCTCCCTTTCTCTCTGTTTCCTTTTCTCCCTATGTCCCTCTCCTCCTCCTCTCTCTGTCCCTCTTCCTTTCCTTTCCTCTCCACCTCTTGCTTCCTCACACGTCTCTCTTTTTCCTTGCCTCTCTTACTCCCCTGTCTCCTCTTTGTTTCAGCATCTATGAGTTGGTGAAAAGTAAGCTAGTATTTACATTCGAGCATGCCATGAATGTTGCATTCTTACCTTGGGCATCAAAATTCTAATTTTGATAGAAATGAATTGTTAATGAGCCAGAGGATGAAGAATTTCTCTAATTACAGGAAACAAAATTAAATTTGGCCTGAAGGCATTTTTTGTAATTTCAATGGGTTTAAAAATGGAGAAGGAACATTCACTCCTATACCTTCTTTTCTTTTTCTTTTTATCTTGCTTTGCTCACCACTGTTAAAATGAAGCATTGATATCTGTAGCCAGCTTCATTTTAAGGAGGGTCAAGTGATTGATTTTGTTGATATTGGTGCAGAACAACACTTTCTGCAGGAAAAGCAGTACTTCAAATACTACAGATGTTAGGTACTAAGGAAATGGAAAGATTTTTCTCATTTGAGCCTAATTTTTATTGTATGATAGAAAATTTAGATTTAAATGGCTACTGAGGCATTTAAATGTCTCTTTTTATGTGCTTTTAGAATCACTGACAGCAAAGGAAGACCATCAACAATGGAAACCCTGCACGGAGAACCCTCTACTGCTTCCCTGCACGTATGTACATCGAATGCCAAAGACTAGATGCTTGGACTCTTACCCTGTAATGTTGTTGATTTAGTTCACATGTATTGCTCATGTAGAAAGGTTTTAATTTCAAGAAATTGCTCACACAAGCAAGCCACATGAGGAATATTCAATAGTTGCCATTTTGTAGACTTCTCATTGTGAGCCAGTAACAGCCATGCTTATACTGGTCCCTGCAGTAACTTCAAAAAGAATTAAGCTGAGCTGTATTCTAGACACGGCTGAAGGTCTTTCTGCCTGCTATACCAGGCTATGTGAGTAGACTCATCAGACTAAGTCATCCCATCATAGACAGTACATGACTCCTAGTTAGCCTCTGTTGTCACTATCCTCTCCCTAAGACATCTCCTTGTATCATTCATTATTCATTTGTCACGTGTTACTAGAGCGAATCCTTTAAGAATATACATTAGTAGTAATTTAGAACTCAGGTTTCCCTTCAGTGATCTGAAACTATTCTGGGAAATAAAATCAAAGTTCAAAAAGAACAGAAGAGGTATCCTGAGTCGGAAAGTGACGAGATGGTCCTTCACCTCATCTGCACTCCTTGGTGTATGTCACATAGCTGGTAATATCACCACAGTGGGCAATAGTGCTACAAAGAGAAATTAAGGCTGAGAAGTCAGAAGATAAAGGTTTGATTCCTCATCCTGCCACCAGTTATGTGGTCTGGGGAAAGTTGTTTTACCTCTGAGAGCCTCAGTTTCCTCATCTGTAAAATAGAGATGGCTATAATCTCTGCCAAGCTACCTCACAGGGATGTGTCAATACTCAGATGAATCTCACCCGTATGTCATCTGCAGTCTCACAACAGAACAGAAGCTCTGTGAGGGCGAGGAGACTTGGCTGTCTTCTTGCTACCCAGCACCATGAACAAGGCTTGGCATGGTTCATGCCTCGTAAATATTAGGTGCACAAATGAGTATTCTATGTGAAAACTCTCTGCCATTCTTAGAAAATTCTTCAGCTGTATGGTCAAAGGGTTCTTCCCAGAGCCAGGTAGCCAGGCTGTGTTCATATGCATAAGGTCTTCCTTCAGGCAAATGCAGCCTGAAAAGATTTGTGTGTTCCTGAGACAATGCATGCAGCAGGTCTTTTTAATATTTAAGTTCTCAGGTTGCACAGAGAATCTGTGAGCACATATTTTAAGCAAGAAGTGATGATCCAACTATTACTCATTTAGCAAGGTACTTCTATGTAAATATCGTACTCCCTGGCTGGGAGTGTGCCTGACTAGCAGAGCACTTGCCTATCATGCACAAGGCCCTGGGTTCGATCGCCAGCAACACACACACACACAGGTAGAACACAGAAAAGAGATGGAGAGAGATGGAGTGCAGGGAAGACTTTCATGCTCAGTATATTTTAAATTTTACACTCTATTTTATCTAGCATTATCCCTAGGCCATTTTGATTGGAAGCCCTTTCTCCTCAAAAAAGTTAAGTATAAGGATCTTTTTAAAATTAGCTAGAGCACTTTTGATATTAAGCTACCACGTGAAAAATGTGAAAATTTGAGAATATAATCCCCCCACATCCATTTCCAGTTTACATGCCATCACGTACCTGAGCCTACATTTGAAGCCTATGTTATACCCAGCCTCAACAGCCATACTTCTTTCAGATCCCTTAATAAATTGGTTCTGGTGACCATTATGAAATAAAAATGAACCCGAAACTCCTCTAAAAATTGAAAAAGGACATTGATTGCCTTCCTGTGTTCATGTGCTCATTTTCATCCTAGCTTGTTAGCTTCTAGCTGCCTCGATTGACTGTCTTCAGGCCTTAGTACTAATTGGATTATAAACTGGTATTCTTTTACTTCCAAAATAGTTCCTTGCCTTTTTTCTAAGGCCAGTTATCATTGCTGCCATGATTTTGTCATGATTCATTTAAGCTCACTGAATTTATAATGATTGCATAAAATGATAGCACAAATAGTAGCATCCAAGTTTGTAAATCATCTAGGAAGCAAGTCTAGTGATTCAGTGAATACATGATTATGATGAAGAATGGAAGGAAGGAGAGCGAGCGAGAGAGAGAGAGAGAGAAGAGGGAATATCCCATTTCAATTAATATCAGCCCACAGAGTATCTTTCTAAATAATGAGAAGCTTGCTCCATCACCAGTAGCATATCACTTCAGGAGTACAAAACACAACACACTTGAGTAGTGAGGTTGGAGTTTCCTGAAGTTGAAATGCTTGGATGTGATCCAACGAACAGGCTCTGGAAAAATAAGCATGGATCTATGTCTGAAGCCAACTCAACAAAAGAAAACAGCAGCAACAATAAAACGTAGCTCAATATTTTGCCAGAGATGTAAAAGACTCCACTGTTAGAACAATTACTACTTAAATTTCCTATGAGCAGTGGTCTCCAAGACTATTCCAAAAGGACCAAGTTGTCACGGACATGAAGCTAGGTCATTTAATAGGACTGATGGTCCAGTTTATAATTTTTTAACTTTATGATGGTGAAAGTGGTGGGCATTATAGAAATGGTCCTTTTAATTTTCTCTTTCAATCTTTTCCTAAGCTAACAGCAATATTCTACTTTATACGCTATTATAATGCTAGGCAGTGGCAAACAGCCACAGTTCCAACTCAGCCACTTGGTCATGAGGGAAAACAGTACAGTGCAGTGCAGTGAGATTTGTGATGCTGAGATATTTGGTAGGTGAGGCATATTAAATGCTTTTTTGGCTTAGTATACTTTCAGCTTAAGATGAGTTTATGGAATGTAACCCCACCCTAAGTTAAGGCACATCTGTACATAGTTTAAAGTGGCAAATGGTTCAAACAGAAGTAGCCAGGCTTAGGGGAAAAGAACACTGGATTTGAAGTCAATAGATTTCCTCACTCTGCTTTGAACTTGCTGTATGATCTTGCCTGTAGAAATGCTCAGGGACCTATTTGCCTCTGTGATACATCAACAAAAGTACTTTTACTAATGATACTTTCAATTTAATCTGCCTGAAGTGTACAGTAATCAGTAAGCAGCTCCCAGTGGACTTTTCCTTACTCCGAGCCTAGTCTGCAAGTCCAGGAACTCTGGGGAAATGGTTCCATCAGTGGCCACCGTACCACTTTTTGTTGAAGCAAGGAGTTTGGCCTAATAACGAGGAATGAATGACAGGACTGCTTTCTCAGCTATAACCATGACAGCATCCTTCCAACATCCTGGAAGGCCAGGGCCTTTCATCTGTGTACACGTGTATTGAGTTTGTCTTACTGAGTTCAGCGATGTACACCTCTACTTGTTATCGTTCAAGGATAGGCTTGATTTTGTTAGGTTCTCAATGGATCAAAGCAATGTTAGAAATTGTGATGTATCGAAGTTCATGTTCTACCTCTGTTTCCTGCTGTTTCTCTCTCTCTCTCTCTCTCTCTCTCTCTCTCTCTCTCTCTCTCTCTCTCCCCATAATATGTAATCTCTTTCTTTTTTTTAAATTCATAGAATGACATCCAAATTGTGAAAGCTGGGCAATACAGACGCCCAGATAATATTGAGGTCATTGACGCAGATTCGGATTTATCTGAAACCAGCCTATCTTCCCAAGAAATCGAGCCAACATCTCCAGGTGGGTCTAGTCAGGCATTTGGATGGGGACCAACAGATGAGCAGAACAATGATGACCTACAGGGTGGTTCCAATTGTGCAAATGAAGATAATGTTTTTCTCATAATGGCATGAAATCACAGGAGGAAATTCCAACTTTCTTCATCTTCTACAAGTTTTTTAAGATGATGTGAGATTGTCACAGGTTCAAGTTCTTGAAATGCTATTTTTCTCTTGTCTAATATTACTCTTCCTAGGCTGGATGGTGGACCTCAGTCCTTGGAGGAGTAGCATTTTATCTTTTCATGCTCTGGCACAGCAGGTCCATTCCAGGGGAACCTCTTGCCACTACATTTTTTTTTTTACATTTTTCTTTTATTATTCATATGTGCATACAAGGCTTGGTTCATTTCTCCCCCCTGCCCCCACCCCCTCCCTTACCACCCACTCCACCCCCTCCCGCTCCCCCCCTCAATACCCAGCAGAAACTATTTTGCCCTTATCTCTAATTTTGTTGTAGAGAGAATATAAACAATAATAGGAAGGAACAAGGGGTTTTGCTGGTTGAGATAAGGATAGCTATACAGGGCATTGACTCACATTGATTTCCTGTGCGTGGGTGTTACCTTCTAGGTTAATTCTTTTTGATCTAACCTTTTCTCTAGTACCTGGTCCCCTTTTCCTATTGGCCTCAGTTGCTTTAAGGTACCTGCTTTAGTTTCTCTGCATTAAGGGCAATGAATGCTAGCTAGTTTTTTAGGTGTCTTACCTATCCTCACCCCTCCCTTGTGTGCTCTCGCTTTTATCATGTGCTCATAGTCCAATCCCCTTGTTGTGTTTGCCCTTGATCTAATGTCCACATATGAGGGAGAACATACGATTTTTGGTCTTTTGGGCCAGGCTAACCTCACTCAGAATGATGTTCTCCAATTCCATCCATTTACCAGCGAATGATAACATTTCGTTCTTCTTCATGGCTGCATAAAATTCCATTGTGTATAGATACCACATTTTCTTAATCTTAATGGGAGTAGGGGAGATAGGGATTATCTCTCAAAAAGTTTGATTTCTTGCATGTGTCCCAATAATGAAGACATTTCGCAGCTATAATTGTTTAAGAAGTACAAAACATAAGGAAAGGGTGTATGTGGAATGCAAGTCAGGTCCTGTTAGCTAAACCACACTGTAGATCATTTGTATTGTGGGATCTTCTTCATATATTGAAGAATACTTCTATTTTGATCTTTTGTTGTTTTCACGTTTTGTGGGGGGGTTGGGGCTTTTTGGGTTTTTTTTCAATACTGGGGTGGAACTCAAGCCTGTGCTTGCTAGGCAGATGCTGTTCCACTTGCTATACGCCCAGTGTTTTGCTTTTGGTTTGCTTTTCACATAGGGTCTAGCCTCGGACCACAGTCCTATTTCCACCTCCCTAAGAACTGGCTAGCGCTACATGCCCAGCTTGTTTTCACATGTAGCGTATCACTAACTTTTGCCTGGGCGGGCCTCAAACTAATAGTAGAACCATTCTATGGAACTCAGGGGAGGAGGAAAAGAAAGTGATAGTCATAGGTAGATGACACAAGTACTGAAAGCTGTTAAATAATGGGGGGAAAGGAGGGAAGGTGTAAGGGAGAGTAATAGAATGGGCTGACCTGACCAAAGTAAAGCATATTCACAACTGAGATGCATTAAGAAACTCCTTTGAACACTGACTTTGGAATTAAAAATGAAGGGCAGGACTGTAGATAAATACCAAGGCAGAGTGCTTGAGGGAGGGGGAGGGTGAATGGAGGAGATGGAGGATGGTGAATATGGTGATGTGCTTTAATACACATTTGAAATGGATCAATGAAAGCTTTTGCAGTCGTTTTAGGAAGGAGCGAGGGGAGTAAGAGGGAGGGCGATCTAACCAATGTACAATGTAAGCATATTCAGAAATGTCACAGTGAATCCCTATGTACAACTAACGTATGCTCATAAAAATGTTTTGAATTAAAGAAAGCAAGAAAAAGCCAACAATTCTCACCTCCACTTTCCAAACGGTTGGGATTATAGGCATGTACCATGATACCCAGAGATCCTCACAGTTTTTAAACAAAGTTTTAATGTGTCTAACTTTTAAACACTATTAGTTAACAATTTTCCCATTATTGTTGCTAGTCTCAGAGCTTTGTTCAAAAAAAAAATTCCTTTCAAAACAATGCAAGGGGGCAAAGCCCATGGACTTATAACTGTGCTTTTTAAATTTTATTAGGACAGTGATTGCTTTAAACCTATTTATCTGAACTGATCTTCTAGATTTTCTATAGAGAATTATATTTATTACTTCTAATTCAACAGTGGACAAATCTCTATAACCTTTCGCTGCTGATTTTTCCAATAAAGTAGGCATATTGAGATGACGTGGTGACACATGGCCTGTGTGGACCTTTGCTGTCATTTATTGATAATTTTAGTACATATGGAATCAGAAAATGATAAGTATACTATTAAGATGCAAAACTGATTTGGAAAGTGGTTGATAGTGGAAAAGGAATTGGGTAGAAGAGTTTCACCAAGGGTCTGAACCCTGGAAGCATCCAGAAACCAGAAATTTCCAAAATACTCTTAAGTGGTCATCCAAAATTCATGTCATGATTGAAGGGCAGTTGGTTGACGTCCACTGCAGCCCAGAGACATGCAGAGCAGGTAGAAGGTGGCCTTGTGGTTCTATTTTTGAAATTTTTGATTTTGAAATAATTTTGGACTTACAGAAGAGTTGCAAAAATAGTACAAAGAAGAAATAGAAAAGCGGGGAAGTTCCCATTTAGGATACCTTTTACTCAGCTTCTTAATGTAGCCTCTTACGCAGCCATGATCGTTGTCAAAACTGACAGGCTCACACAGGAGCAGGAGTGTTCATGGAGCCCCCTAGTTTTCCCAGAAATGGCACTGTTTTTTCCAGGATCCCTCATTGCATTTACATGACATGTATCTTTAGTTTCCCCCAGTCTTTGACAGGGCCACTCTCTGTCTCTGTGATCTTGATACTTTTGAAGAATATGGGCCAGGTGTTTTATGGAATGCCTTCAGTTTGGATGTGTCTGCTGTTTTCTCCAAATGAGACTAGGGTAGTGTCTTTGGGGGAGGAACAGCACAGGAGCGCCACACCCTCCTCACTGTGTCATATGGAAACAGGCATGAGGTTGGGCTGGCTCCTCACTGAGGAAGTGAATCGGCTCATCTGCTAGGCTTCTCTGTCACATCACTGTTTTCCCCCTTGTATGTGTTTCTCCCTTAGCTCTCCACTCCTTTAGCATCACCCGGGAAACTTGCCTGCAGCAATTACTTCTGTGACGCTCTTATGCCGGTCTTCTATTTCCCACCTTCATGTGTGTTATTAACTAGAATTCTTAAGAAATTGGTGTTCCTTCTCTCTCCCTCATTCACTCATCCACGTATTCATTCAAATCAGGATGGACTTGTGTTATTTTTTTATTACTGAGTTTGTAGACCAGTGTCATTACCATTTTCCCCAACTTCTTGCCAGTGGTTAGTGAGGGCGCTTTTCGGTTGGCTTTCACCATCCTGCATCTTTCTCACCCTATGTCTGTGTTCCAGGTCACTGAAACCAGCCTTTCTTTAAAGAACCTTAGGTCCCTTATTCAGAGAGTAGCATTTAGAGACAAAGGCCTGGGTGCTAAGTTTGCTATTGTCACAGGTGTGTCACTGTATCTAAGCCCTCCCCTCTCCATGGACAAAGCTAGGAAAGAGGTGTGCACATTAACTCATGCATGTGCACACACCACGTTCTGTTCATTTTAGCACATTAGAAATGGCAGTAACAGTAATTCATTGATACCTTCAACTCCAGTCCAGCACCACAGGGTTCACTCTCTTATGTTTATTTGTAATTTTTATCTCTGCACTGAGGAATCAGGTTCTCATTATCTGCAGTGTATTCATTGGTTTATTCAATACAAAAATATGTAAAAAGTAGTTTCACCATGGCTAATCCATACATACTCAAGAAACAAATTTACCATCTAGAGTCAATTTATGTGTGCATTTCTTTTATCTTTAGCCTTACAGTATTCAGTTAGACAACTGTTTTCAAGTTACTTAGCTTAGATTCTTTATTCTTTTCATCGTGGATATATTATTTTTTGTAATGCAGTTAGATTCATTTGTCACAGTCTGAATTCCCACCTGGGTTCTCCCCCACCCTGATCAACTTATTTTAAAATTTGTGTACAGAAAAATCCCCTTTTTAGGGTATAGAGTTCTCTGGGTTTTGACAAAGGCAAAGCATTGTGTATCTATCACCACAGTACTAAAGGGGACAGTTTTTCCCCAAATTGCTTTGTTCAGCCTCTTTGTACTCAATTTTTGTCCCCATCACTGGACAACCTTGTTGACCTGTATTTCATCTGTGTAGGTTTCCTATTTTCCACAAGGTCATGCAAATTAAATCATACAATGTCTAGCCCTTTTTTATAGCACTTAGGATGGAGCCCAGGGTCTTAGCACTTGCTAAGCAAGTGCTCTGCCACTGAACCACACCCCCTAGCCCAGTGTCTAACCTTTATTGTTCTAGCGTCTTTCACTTAGCCAAATGCAATTAATACTAGCTCATGTTGTATGAAACAATGGGTCCCTCACTTTTACTATTGAGTAGTGCTGTACTTTGTGAACCCATTCGTTGGTTAAAGGACATCTGGGTTGTTTTCAAGTTTTTGGAGGTTGTCAATAAAGCTACCATAAACATTTTCATAGAGGTTTTTGTATAAATAATATTTTCAGTTCATTTGGGTAAATTTCTGGCTGTGGAACTGCTGAGTCATATGGGAAGTATGTGTTTAAGTTTTTTAGAAATTGTCCAATTGTTTTCCAAAATGACTCCACAATTTGTCATTTACATAGTGTCCTACATGGCAGTGTTTTTCAGGGCTCTTTAAGCAAGGCACTTACCTCCCAGAGTACTTTGAGCACACCTGAGGCCCCACATCAGGGAAACCCTGTTGTTCAGAAGTGATCTATGACGAGGTCTATTTTGATATTTTTGATTTCTAGAGGCAAAGCCCAGGGACTTTTATAATGAAGGACACTAACAATTGAATGGGCATAGACACCAGCATAAGAAAGAAAATCAAACATTCCACCTTTTTCTTCATCTTCAGATGGGCATGGATTTTCAAAATCGTGTTCTGTATGATTCCTGGTACCCGACACATCTCATCCTTAGCACGGAACTAAAGTGTACTGTCCTCTTGTATAATCTCTTTGATAACATTGGGACCTTTGCTCTTTTAATCATGAATTCCATTGTATTTTTTCCTCAGCTGTTTCATCTCTGAATAGCTTTGAATCTGATCCTGATGTAGACCCAAAAAACAGACAGGAACCTATAGACCTGGAGTTCCCAGTGGATACCCAATATCTGCAGAACCTCCTGGATGAGGAGGATTTTTCTGACCAGGAGAAGTCTGTGGCCCAGGAGGACTTCCACGATGGTGACAAGTTCCTGGATCAGGAGGAATATGAGGCCCAGGAAGACTCCTATGATGGTGACAAATTCTTGAATGAGGGGGAATGTGTGGCCCAGGGGGATGTCCATGAAAGTGATGAATTAATAGGTCAGGAGAGACCTGTGGCCCCAGAAAATTCCCTAGGCCAGGAGGACTCATCAGAGAAGGACAACTCCGTGAAGTCTATGAAATCATTGTCTACAGAGGCCCGTTTGGACCAGAGGGCTTCTGCGGAACTGGAGAACCAAGAGACCATGATGTGGCCACAAGTGCAAAAAGTCTTTTCTTACATTGATGTGGCTGATGTCACCACTTATCAGGTACCTTTGGGAAGCTTGTGCCATGTGTTTGTCTGGACCTCTAAAACTGCAAATTCCAAATTTCCACTCTTGGGCCCAAAGTTTACTTTGCTTTTTATTTTGTAAAACTGTATCATGGTTTCTGAAGCATCTGCCCTGATTTTCAGATGCTGCCCTGAGCTCAGTAGGCCTTCACAAACAGGGAAGTTAGAGGCTCCTTGTTACCCTCTTCATTGTGAAACACACAAGAACACTATACTTCAGAGAAAGTTTGAGCTAAATAGGAAGCTTAACTGCCAAGAAAAGGCAAGATTTTCAAGAGCCCTGCTCCTTGTCGCCTGCAAGGGGACACTAACATTCCCGCCCATGCCCATACTGATCCCCCAACTCACACCCAACAAGTTAGGTTTTTCCAGTGGAATTCGTATTGGGTTAGAACATACATTTCAGAGTGTTAGATATATGCAGCCTTCAAATGTCACCACCAATGCATGGTCCAAAGTCTAATGCAAACAGTTGGATTAAACATTCTGCATCTCCTCTACTCCCAAATTTGTGGACATAATCACAGATTTGGATAATAATCTTTTATATTAGAAAGGATTACTGCAATCAGGATTGGAAGCCAGGGAAATTGGTTTATGGTTCATTACACTGAAGTGTGTGAAAAAGTCTTCTTGCCACTCAGGGATTTGTGGACTGCTATGAAATTTCTTTGAACTTTTTAAAAGGAAATTTTGGTGAGAATACGTTTTTGTCCTGATTGATGCCTTTACTGTGCTAGAAAATGTGGTTCCCCTTTCACCATTGACAGCTTTCTCTTCTCTTTTGAATTAATTTTTTAATTGAACCTTAAGTATAGCTTTTGTTTAAAATGGCCAAGAAAACCAGGAGTGAGTTGTGTAATGTGGCTGTTTGTGATTGCATATTAGGCTTATTTCTGGATGCCAGGTAGTGACAACCTGCAGTGTATCTAGAAGAGGAGATGAGGATGGAGGAAGAGGCTGGAAGACATCATGTAGTCAGTAGTTGAAGACACTGGATTTGATTTCTCAGAGGAATTGGGTTACCTCCCCAGGACACTTTGTTACTGCCTTTCTGATTCTTCCAAGGACTTTGGGAAGGCTGCTTCACATCTCTTGGCCAATTCCATATCTTTATTTTTGACCCATTTCTGATCTCAATTCCTGGCCTCTAACGTTCCTTCAAAATTGTAGAAGGAATTCTACAATTGGAGTGCCACTGTTTACATTCTCAGTCTCACACAATAGAAATAAAACAATATGGAGGGGTGAGGAAAGCCCAGTATCTTTGTACATGAATCACAAGTGATTGTTCCCCATTAGCCAGCCTACAGTTACAGCCTATTTGACACCCATAACCTGGAACTGATGAAGTTCAGGCAGCAGCTAGAAGAGAGCTCCAGTGACACAGGTTGACATTAGAACCACAGCATGCAATACAAGAATCTAGGCTTGGGTCAGAGAGCAGCTCCTCTTAAGTAGCAGAAGCAGGAGAGAAGCAGCTTGGCACTCCTCAAGGAATTAATAGGGCCAGCCAGAAGTGACACCTGCTGCATATAGGGCAGCACGGGACATCTACACTGATCTCCAGCAAGGACTTGTGTGTTTTGTCCTTTGGATACTAGATGCACAAATTGAGATGCTCCCACAGGCCTTGGCGGTGGCCCGAATATAGCCTAGCTTTGCTGTGGACATTCTGTCCTGTGCCATGTCAGTGTGTCTTGTGACCTAAGGAACTCTATGGACCATCAGTAAGACTTTATCACAATCCTTTGTCCCTACACATGCAGCCAACCACATTAAACCTGTTAGACAGTTCTGAAGCTGAGTGTTCATGGGTATTTTCCAAGAAAAAGGATTCCTTGAAGAGATCTTTGACAGATTACAAGAATGCCAAGCGTTTCTATAGTTCACCCTGTGCTTCCAACTATGATACAGAGCTTAATCAGCTTTGCCTTGGCTCCTCAGAGGTATGGAAAGTCGTTTCCACTGTGTACCTGAAAGGAGATCTCGTTTTCATGAGAATTTTGACTGGCTTGCTTCACCTGAAGTGTAGTGACTACCCTGCCTGTAGGCTGCAGTTCATTTGTCCCAGATAGGAAAAATCCAAGCACCTATTTGTACGTATGCACTGGCTTATGAGGACTCTCTGAGCCAGGA
Organism: Castor canadensis; assembly: GCF_047511655.1. Classification (NCBI taxonomy): domain Eukaryota; kingdom Metazoa; phylum Chordata; class Mammalia; order Rodentia; family Castoridae; genus Castor; species Castor canadensis. The sequence goes on along the minus strand of NC_133405.1, from coordinate 3,961,088 downwards.
GCATGGCTGCAGCTAGTTACCCCAAATCAGTAGACACTCCCACAGCCCAGCATGCACCGGGTCTCACAGATGCAGCTGCAAGGCTTACCTGGCATGTCTGTGTCTCTCAACAATAACCCTGTTACATTTCTGCAGAACCAGCCCATGGCCCCTGACCAAACAACTGAGCCACAGCCCTTTAACCATGAAGGTGAAGGCTCTGAGCACAAAGAAGATAACAGTCTCAGGTAAGAAGTGGTGGGATGAGGAAGGCTGAGATCACTGCTTTCCTCTCAGGGCCAGGCACCATGCTTGAGACCTTGGATGGTCTGTCCATGGGACACAGCAGTCCTCTCATGGGCCTCTATGTGTCCGGTGTCTGGCTGAGTGTCTGCTGATGCAGTGGAGGAGCCTCCAAAACAAGAGGCCTAGACACTAAAGCCTGAAAGCTAGATTTCAATGTAGACCTTGAACTCTCTCGCTTCATTTATTACTCTCAGGCTCTTGGCCAGGTATCTGTGGAGAAGTCTTGAGTGACCACTGCTGACTATCTGCTGAGCTTTCAGCCACATTGCCCAGCTTCCTGCAATCTGGTCATCACTGTAGACCAGTTGACAGGGTCTCCCCAGCACTGACAAGGGAAGCGGGTGGGAAATGGCTCCTGCAGTGCTGTGAACAGCCAAGAGCACATAAGGGCTCAGACCTGCCAGCAGTATGGAGACATGCACACGTGTCTGCTCGATGATGAGTCTCTGGCCTAAATACCAGAAAGTGAAGGTTCTGCTCAGTGACTAAAGAATTGCTTAGCATATAGCTGGGGTCCAGTGCGTTTTTGTTTTTGTTTTGTGGTACTGGGCAGTGAGTTCAGTATGTGACGCTTGCTAGGTAGGTTCTCCACCTCTACTACCATGCCTTCGGTCCTTTTTCCCTTAGTGTTCAGTTGGACTCTCACAGTTTTGCCTGGTGCCAGCCTCAGATAGAGATCCTTCTATAGCCACCTCCTGAGTAGTTGGGATTATAGGCATGAACCATCACAATCAGTTTGTTTTTTGAGATAGGGTCTCACTAACTCTTTGCTCAAACTGGCCTCCTACTGCCATCTCCCAAGTAGCTGGAATTCTAGCAGTGTGCCAGCCCTCCAATAAGTATTTTTGAATGAATGCTAACTGAGACAGCTTTCCAAAGCTCTTTGGGCCTTACTTCAAAAATCAGTGACCCTGACATGTAGGGCGCATTAGTGCCGGATGTTTTCCAACTGTCCTGGTGGTCAGATTCCACCTGAGGAGGGTGCTGGAGGTACAGATTCAGTCTGAGATGAGGCTTCGATATCTATCAATCCCAGTATCCCCCCAGCTTTTGATTGTGGACAGAGCACTGGACTTTCTCAGCCACCAGCTTCCTTAATGTGATTTTGAGCCAAGTGAGGTGGCTTATACAAGGCCATGGAGAGAGAGAGCACAGGACTGTGCATATAATAGAAAGAAAACCAGGTGACCCAAGTGACTGTAATTTCTCTGAACATCTATATTCACTTTACTTTGGTAAGGTAAGTCTTACACCAAAAACAGATGTGCCCCAAGCACCAACAGATGACCAGGACAATGTCTCTGAGGCTGTGATGTCACTGCAGCAAGTCTCTTCCCTTACAGTTTTCCTGAGGAACCCCAGGAGCTGAGTATGAATGAAGCATCACCATCACCTAGTGTACACTTTGTACCAGTTTCATCTCCCTGCCTCTCACAATCTCCCAGAAGTATTGAATCAACCATATCCACCCTGAAGACACCCGAAGATTTTATGCAATTGTGGCAAGATTCGGATAGCCAACAGTCTGATTATTTCATTACCCTCGATAGTTGGGTCAACAGTGAACAGGACTCCTCACAGGACTCCTCGCGGGATACATCTGTCTAGCGTCAGGTAAACTATCACCCTATCTTTTTCTCTGAACCAGGTCAAGAGGGACCCTGGGCCTCCTTCCCATAAGGCACACCCTAGGGGCGTGGTCTGTAGGTGCAGTCCACACTTGAAAGCTCAGCCAATCTGAGCACAGTTATTCCCATGATGATAGCACTCAGTGCTAAGTAAAACACTATAGGACTCCTTCAAGAAGTGGGCTACCCCAATGGACCTTAAGTGCCATCGGACTTGAACACCTCTCCCTAACGCGTTTCCCAGGCAAAGGGACCCATGCTATGGTTTTAATGTTGAGCTCATGGCCTGAGTCCAGGCCCCATTCTGGAATTGTGGACCCTTATTCTGCTCTAAAATCTAGGTCCTAGCATGGATGCATTTCCTTATATGGGGGAAAAAAAACAACCAAAGTTCCCTCTGCTTTTGGCATCCAGCTATGGGGTCCCTTGTATTAGGCAGGGCAGAAACACCTTGGGGACTATTTGCAGTGGCCATGTTTCCAGTGGCTTTTGCTCTCATGTAATTTCCCCGGGGGCCTCATGGGACAACAAGCACACAATCTGACTAATGAACAGTACTTCCAAAAAGTATTTTCATTCTAGCACTAGAAATCTTCATAGCCTAGCTGTTCTCTTCAAAGAACAATGGCAAAACAAAACACAGTAAGCTAAATTTACACAGTTGAATGGTGATTGTTTTCCCATATACACTGTGACCATCTGGGTCACCAGTGTCACCAGAATATGAGTGCCTTTGAAGAATTGCCCATGTGAGGAGATGAAAAGGGTCACTAGGCCCGATGGTTCCATTGTCAAACCAGACTCTCATGGGACCCTTCCTTACACCTATTTTCAAGGCACTGACCCTTTTGGAGGGGTCCTGAAAGACAGAGCTACATAAAGCAGAGCAGATAGCAAGGGAAGATGAGAAGGTAGGACTCCAAAAAGTTGCTCAGTTGCGTGCCCAAGGCAGGATAGTGTGCAAGCATGGGGCTTCATCCTGGGGACAGCCTGCCTTGGCTCATCTCTATTGCCCTCTGGGCCCTTCTGCCCTGCATGTCCAGGTATCCAGCTTCCTGTCCCAACACAACTCTGCTCTGCTCCCCCTGTCTCCTCCTTCATCCCACTGAGTTCCTCTTGTTGAAGTTCTGCATCATGTCAAAACAGAGCCAAAGGACTGGGCGTGGGTGGCTCACGCCTATAATCCTAGCTACTTGGGAGGCAGATAAGGAAGATCATAGTTTGAGGCCAGCCCTGGGCAAATAGTTCACAAGACCCCATCTCCAAAGAACCAGAGAAAAAAATGGACTGGAGGTATAGTCAAGTGGGATCCACCCCTCGTTCCCAGGCAGAGACCAGCAATTTGTGACACTACTTTTGCATCTCTCCTTATCCATACCTCAGTGTGGGCTACTTGCGCTGTGTTGTTAAAATGGGCCAATTAGCTGCAAGGTCCACATGGAAATGACTTAAGTCCAGCGCCCAGTAGTGGGATTTTGGCCGGGCATGGCTGAAGAGAAGCTAGGGACCCAGCAGCTGTGTGGCCAGTTTGGGAAAGCCCACGTCTGCTTCCACTGATCTTAAAGCCAAGATGCTGCTGGGAGAGAGAAGGGAAACTCATCTTCACCAGCTCTCCCCTCCACCAGCGCCACGCAGACTCGTGTTGTAAAGGCACTTTTCAGAAGCCTGCTGGCTTAAACTGAAGGGTTTCTTCCACCAACACAAAATGGCCCTAGGAACTTAAGCAAAGGAGTTCACCTTGTCCACTCTTTTCCCTGCAGGCCACTCTTCCAGTGCAGCCGGATGAAACGAATGTTGTCTCAGCTACTGACAACCTGCAGATTCCAGAGAAATGTTAATACAAGAAATGTGGCTGGGGATGGGGGGAGGGGCAAATAGACCAATGCGTTCTGTGTGGCAGGAGGACTCACAGGACAGCAGAAAGTTCCTTGGGGTGGGGAATAATTACTTTTCATGACAAGTTGTCTGTAATGTTTGTAAAGCATAGCTTTTTTCCTGGATACCATGCTGCAGAGGCAGCCAAATGATCCCTCGTTTGTTAGTGTGTGACAGCAGCCAGGCCACTGCAAGGGTCTGTTATCCCCTGCCTGCCATCCCCACTTCACACACATGTTCCACCACAGGCCAGCTGCTTTACAGCTGAGAAGCTGTTCCTCTTCAGCTGGGAGACGGTTGAGGCATTGGCCTTGACCAGGTCCTACAGCTCCTCTGCAGTCCTATTGGGAGAGCCCAGAAAGAACGGGTTCCCAACCATGAGGACCTAAAATCAGTTCCTCAAAGGTGCTTCTTTGCTTAATAAACATTACCTTTCACTGCAACTCTGCATGAATGTGTGCTGACTTTTAGATCCTAGGAACATTACTGACTCAACTGACTAGGCCCAAGGTCCTGACGAAGGGCTCTTTTTCTGGAGTTGGGTACTTTGTGAAGGACCTGCTTTCCTCGGCTTCTTATTCACCCCTGTGCTCTGTGCCACACTTGCAGAGGCCAGTGGCTACTGACCTCTTGTGTGGCTATGTATCCTGGCCCTCTCCTGTCTGTTGCCATTTTCATTGACAGTTGTACTCTGGACAAAAAGTAATTTTTGCTCAAGCACCAAGGAGAGCTATATGCCCAGTGGTGACAGTAGGGGTAGGGGTAGATGGCCCTGCCAGAAATTGTGTACCTTTCCTAAGGTAATGATCCATCACTGGAAGAAGGCAAAGGATGCCCCCAGGAGCAGTCTGAAAATCTTCAGGTGGTGTGATCTTTGCTAAATTGTTATAGAGTGGATGTTTATGTGGACCCCTCAGTTCATATGTTGAAGCCCTAACCCCCAATGTGATGGATTTGGAAATGAGGCCTTTGGGAGGTAATTATGGTTAGATGAGGTCTTCATGATGGGGTTAGTGCCCTTATAAGAAGAGACCCCAGAGAGCTTGCTCCCCCTTCCCAGCACCCTCCCACACGTGCGCACGCGCACACACACACACACACACACACACACAGATCTTGTAAGCACAAAGGACACTGCTCACTGGTATTCACAGTGTCCCAGGCTCAGAAGTCATGAGTTGCCTTCTACTCTTGGGGGGCAAGGGGGAGGGTGGTAGTCTCATGCAGGCTCCTCCCACCTGCTCAGCCAGGGGCTTCCTGGGCTACATCAGTAGTTCCCACAGTGAGAAGCCCAGCTTCTGCCTATATCAAGTCATTTTCATTCTCTGGACTTCAGTTTCTTTAGCTGGAGAAAGGGCATTTGGAGAATGCAATGCCTTTCCCGTACAGCTCCACAAGAGTGGAGTAGTAAAACTGAAAGAGCCTTAGGGAAGACACTGGAGGCCAGTGAGACTGGAGGCACTGGGTGTGCAGGGTTACTGTTTGAATTCAGTGTGTAGAACTTTCCTGGAGGGCTGGGGGCTTGGCTTAAGTGGTAGAGCACCTGCCTACCAAGCACAAGATCCCAGTTCAAACCCCAGTACCACCAAAAAGAAAAAAAAAGTTATGCCTGGAGTGTGCCTGGGCCAGGATACATCCCATCTGCCCCATTTACACTGGACTTGCCACCCTCTGCCCCTTGTACTGGAATCCTGACCTGGTGGAGCCTATGCTCAGTCAACTGTTCAACCCCAAAGCCAGCTTTTCAGAGGGTGAGAGGGGCAGTCTGGCCAAGTATGCTTTTTTTTTCCCCAGGAATCCCCAGAGGAGTAACTCCAAGGACAACTCATTTTAGAATGGGGGAAGAGGAGTAGTTACAGGAGCCAAATGCCCATATCCGGGGCTTGTGGCAATTAGTACATTACTAGAGTCAAACTGTGCTGCGTCCCCTGTGGCCTCTTACGCAGCTCCAGGGTGAAATCCCTGCTTCTAGGTGCCCTTGGTGCAGAAAGAAGGCCCTTTCCAGCTTGCTTCCAGGCTGCACCTTACACTTAGGTGCCTTGACAGCTCACTAGCTTTCCCCAGAGTCAGTAAAGTGCTGATCTTTTTGCTTATCACAGCACAAAGCCGAATTCCCCCAGCTCCAGAGATCCAGGCAGAAAGCCTAGACCAGGGCTTTGGGAAAGGACGACAAGGCCACAGGATAGTAGAGTCAAGACTGAGCAGCAGGGCCTGCCCCAGCCTTGTCCAGGGCAAGAGAGAAGTTTGGGTAGGACTTGAATCAGGAAGACACATCGTGGGACAAGCTTCCAGGGCCACAGCTCAAACTAGAAGAAGCTATGGCTGTCACCATGGGCTGTACTAAGGTGCTCCAGGAAGCTCTGAGGATGCTGCAGCCCAGATCACAAAGCTTCCCTGAGGAAATCTTCAAATGGACGCAAGGTACAGCACCGGGAACTACTCAAGACAAATACTTTCTGTCCCTAGCCCTCGCTGCAAGCCTCACATGCTGCATGGATGCAATGCACAACTCAAGGAAGTCCGTGCTGGCTTGGCTCTCAGGCTGCTCTGGAGTGGGAGGGAGAGGGCAGATGGAGATGAGCTGTTCCCTCAGCAGCTCTTGCCAGGCAGACTCCCAGGAAGAAGTTGGAAGGGAGAATGCCCCGTTGTGGCAGGCCTCGCTTGCAGACCCTCAACCCCAGACCTCCTAGCCTCAGCCGTCTGGCTGTCCTTAGCAGAAACCTCCTTCCTGGTAGCCCCAGAGTGGCAGCAAAGTTCTGCCTCGTGTCATGTGCACAGGGACCCACACAATGCTAGATGGCTGGGCACCTGGCTTGGGATACAAAGGCTGCCTATTCCCAGAGTTTCCTTGTTCCATCTGCTTGGAGAACTTGGTACAAAGTTCCCACAGCAGGAGCAGCAGGCTTGACACTGCAGATTCAGGAACTCCTCTGTCCCCTCCCGTCTGCTCTGCTCCACTCCACAGGAACCACTGCCTAACCCCCCAAATTGGAGGCCCTGGCCTTCCTGTACCCCTCAACACAGCCACCAGTGACCCTGAGATTCAAGGTAGGCAGTGCTGGCCCCTCTCAAGTGCATCTCTATTCCTAGCAATGAGGTCAGCAAGATGGCCCCTTTACCATTACCGTGCAAGACTTGGTGGTGCTTCCATGTGAATTTGAAGCCAAATTGAATTCACCTTTATGCGGACATGCAGAATGTGCATTTCCATGTGGCCTGTGGTGGTGAGACTGAAAGAATACAGCAAGGATGTCCCAGGTGCCACACATGGTAGAGCTTTCAGACATAGCCACTGCGACCCCACAGCAGCTCATTCGCAGGGCTCAGTCTGTAGATAATAGTACATTCCACACAAAGGCTCACCACTGAGTATTCATTGCTTTCTATGGCACCAAAATTTTATAAATGTTCCTATTCGCCAATGCGCACTATAATAAAGAAGGAGGAATGTTATTAAAACTATCAGCCCCAGTCCTTGTCCTTCCTCAACTTCATCGCACCACACAGCACAGCACCTTCGGTGTTGTTTCTTTTACAAGGTGAAAGGAGAGTGTTTGTCCTCTGAGACTCTGGAACGTATCTCTGGCCTCAGGGATACCACAGCAAACTCCATCCCATCTCTCAAAATTTTGGCTGTGCCAACCTTAATGAAAACTCTCAGGTTTATAGATAGGACCCAAGTAAGAATGCCGTAGGGAATATTGAATGATTGGGGTTTTTTCAGTTCTAATGAGTAAGCAAGACAACGTTGAATGGTCGTCCATTGTTTATCAAATGAAATCCAAGTTCTGCCCCTGAACTGTCCTGGACTTTCTCTCCACCTTTCATGCGCTCTGCCATCAGCATCACTGAACCACCAAGTTTGATACAAGCTCTGGGCCTTTCTGCCCTCATGGATTTGTCACTATTGCAAATACCAGAAGTCCCTTCACTCCAGTCTGTGCATTTCTGACCCGTGCCCATGACGCCTAGCCCAGATGGCCAATGTTCCCTGCCTCACTGGGAGCCATTTAGTCTCTGCTCAGCACCTGTTGTGTGTATAGCTCCCATAGCCCCATAACCCAGGGTCTTGCAGAAGTGAGCTTTCCTTCTACAATGTTCCAATGAGCATCTTTGTGACCCCTAAGGCCCTTAGCAGTCACCAGGTAAATGTTTCACAAAGAAAACGGGCTGCTTGAGTCAAGAACAACTAGAAAATCAAACCCAGCATCTGGGAGGGGGCAGGTAGGCTCCAGGGCCCCAGGAAAGCGTTCCTCCTTTACTTGCTTTTCATTTGGCTCAAGTGTAGCACTTAAGTTTCTGCACCTTAGCCAGTACCTGGGAGCCCTTCCTCAGGCTGTTTCCTTGGGGGAGGAAGCTCTGTGGTCAGAGGTGGTGGTCATAGCTACTGTCCTATGAGACTGGGGGTTGAGAGAACTTGGCAGATGAGATAGCAGAGTTGAAGCTGTGAAGTACAAGTTGACAAGCAGTCCTGGTGGTGGCCCCAACCTCTGGAAATCTTCCGTGGCACACCCGTCTGGAACACTACAGGGAGATGGGGGGCGTTGGGGGGGAGGACAGACAGTGACAATTAAACGCCAAAAGTCCTGAAACTTCTGGAGCCATGGATGTTTCCTGCCCAGATGTAGGCCCTGACCCCAAAAGTCAAAGGGTAATTAACCACACGGTCACCTTGTTGATGAAACAAAACCCACAACCCTGCAGAATCAAAACATGTCAAATACAGAGAGGCAAAGGTCAGCAGATAGGACAGACAAATTGCAGTATTTAGAATAGCGAATTCAAGTGTTTGTGTAATCTAAGTTCCAGCCTGTGGGGCAGGAGGTAGGAAGAGCGCTGGGAAGTTTAGCTGACTGGAAGCGGAGCACAACTTCAGCAAGGAAACAGGCTCAGGGCTCTGGGTAAAAGCCAGGCTCGTGGGTTGATTAACACTGTAGTCTGTGGAGAAGATGATCCTCTAGGAAAGCTGGCCTCCTACACGAAGGGGTGTCCGCAATAGCTGATGACCCAAGACATGGGGTGGGCTCGCCTAATTTAGTTCTTTTTTATTCCTCTTCCCTCACCTGCCAGTGGGCAGTGCACACCAGTGTTCATCTAGGATGTAGTGCCAAGGGAGGCAAGACATTGAGTTTTAAGCTTCTACCTGCAAACACCTGCAAATCCTTCTACCTTTCCAGGGCTCTGCTGCCGTGCTGGGTCCTAGGGATGAGAATCAGACAACCGTGTGGCAGTGGGGGCTTCATCTGTGTTCTTCTTGTTGCCTTCAACCTCTGCACCCCATCTTACTCTAAGTGGATCTTCTCTTCTAGTTCTTTCTTAGGACATTAGTCTCATTCTTTAGCTGATGTGCTTTCTCCTCTCGGTCACTCAAACCAATACTCAGATATCTGCCTGACTCCTCTTTCCCTCCCATCTGTCTGTCACCTTGAACATAATTGTCTTTCTCCTGTATGGGCACACAGGGGTCAAGAAAAGTGTGAAGGAAAGAGGGAGTAGACAAGCCAACAGATAATGGTCTCTTCTACATTGCCTTGTGTCTCCATGCCCACCTTGGACCAGGCATGCAGGAGGTATGAAGGAAGGTCTGTTGGTCAATGGGCACCCTCTAGCAGAGCATTCCCATACCTCTCCTTTGGCATGAACACCTTTTGGGTGGCTCTGCACACTAAGTTCTAGAAGCCCTATAGACTAAGGCCAGCCTATGAGGCTACAGGGAATAGGTTTGATGGTTCTTCAAGGCCAGCACATAGACTGGACTTCTTGGCACGAGCTTCACATAGCATAGTATGGCCAAAAACACTGAGCCTATTTCCTGTGGTTACTCAGGGCTGAGGCGTTGCCCAAAACCCAGCCACAGGCCAGGAGTCCATGTTGGGTGTAAATGAAGGAGGTTCCTAGGTCTACGCCTTGAGACTCAAGTTGCTTCTTCCCTGGCCACTGGAGGTGTCTACACTGGCTCCTGTTCAAGAGCAGCACCACACACCTTGAAGTGCTAGGGATGCTCTGAGCAGGCAGGAGGGCCAGTGGAGCTCTGCACACATAGCGCCAAACTAGGTGGGGCGTGGCTGGACTCATTTCTTGTCGTCTTTTGCCCCCTCGTGCATGATTGTGGAATTGCACCTCTCCAATGGCCATCCTAGTGACCCATTCAGTTAACATTTCCTGAGTGCCTACTGTGGAACAAGAATTCTATCCTAGAGGTTTCAGTCCAGCCATTGGTCAACTCCATGGTGAATTTTACTTCTGTATTGTCTTCAAGTGTCCTCATATCCATGAGCTAGCATACGATCACTCCTTTCCCCCCTTTGCCTGTGTTACAGTTGACTGGTAATACCCAACATTGGATGAACTCAGGTGTCTGCACTCAGTGTCTGCACCTGAGCACCTCTGTTCATACAAGTTGGCAAATCGTGTACCATACAGGTTTGTGATCTCCAGCTTCACCTTAGCACTCCTTCTTGTTCAGGACTGCCATATCTTGGATTTTTTTCCAGTTCCATTCTCAGACTGCTCATTTACTCTGTCCTCAAGCTCTCTGAGTCTTCCCACTTCCCTCCTGCTTGATTTCCCATTTTCAATTTAGATGTTGGAAGATAAGGAATACAAATTCTCTCACAATCTCATCAGCAGGACTTCCTCTGCCTTTCTTTGTACTCAACCTTTCCCTTTCCTCAAGCTAAAATGGTGGAAGTCTCCCTTCTTTCTGAGGCTGATGTCTTCAGCTGTGCTCAAGATCCCATTCCATTTGTGTCTCTCTCCAGCATCATTGAATTCCACCTTTCCACTTGACCAGTTCCATCAACATGCAAACATGCTATTAATATCTCTATTCCCATGCCCCCTCCAGCAAGTGCCATATTTCTCTGCTCCCTTTCCAAGCACTTGTCTTTATGCACTGTCTCCACTTCCTCTCTCTTCCCAGGACACCTGTCAACACATCTGAGTGCAGCCTCAGCTTTTACCACTCCCTGAAATAGCTCTTAGCAAGGTGGCTGATAACCTTTAGGTTGCAAAGTCTACCATTCACTTCTCTGCCTTCATGTTGTTCTGGCTCTTGGCAGTATTGATTCTCTTGCTAACTCATTCCTTCTGTTGACACTCCCTCTCTCATATTCTCTGATAGTTCACTTCTGTTTTCCCTGTCTCTTGCCTCACTCGCTGCTCCTTCTTACTCTCCCTTGTTGGTTCTTCCTTTCTCTCACATTGGAGGGCACAGGACTTTGGATTTTAGTGCTTTTTCTTCATCCTTTCACACCATAGGTGATCTCATCCATCAGTTAAGTCTATCATAAATCTCACAGCTTCAAATTACACACACACACACACACACACACACACACACACATACTTCTTTACTGAATCCAGACTCATACATGCAATTGCTTATTAATCTGCAATTGCCAGACTTACATACCTAATTGGCATTTCAAATAAAACCTTTAATACTTCCCTCAAGCCAGTTTCCTTCATAATTTTTCCTATTTCAGTCAACAGAATCATCACCCTTCTAATTATCTTGGCCAGAAATGTGGTGTTATGGGTTGAATTGTGTCCTCTCAATATTCATGTGGTAAAGTGCTAGTCCCCAGTACTTCCGAATGTGAGCTCATTTGAAAATAAGGTCATTTCAGATGTACAGAAGCCTCCTTTTATCCACAGGGAATGTGTCCCAAGACCCCCAGGGGATGCATGAAGCTTGGATACTAACTGCGTGATGTGGATATGGTTTGAGTGCCCTGCAAAGCTTCATTGTGTTGGAATTTAATCTCTGTTATGAGCTAGTAAGAGTATGGAAACAATTTGACTATGCTGTTGAGATGTGGGTCTTTGGGAGGTGAGTAGGACTAGATAAGGTCTAGGATGGAGCCCCATGATTGGATATTAGTGGCTTTGTAAGAAGAGAGCAAGAGACCAGACAGAGTCAGGCATTCACAAATATGAGTGCTCCATATCTCTTGCCATCTTGCCAGTGGAGGTGATGCCCTGCACTGCCTTCAGACTCTGCCAGTAAGAAGGCCATCACTAGATGTGGTTCCTCACCATTGGAGCAGACAGCCAAAATAACCTCTTTTCTTTGTAACTTGTGCAATCCCTGAAGGGTTGCTGTGCAGAACCAAAGTTAACACAGCTTTCCAGGTTCTTTGCCCTGGGGCCTCCTTTATACCACTCTTCTTGTGGTTTGGCAGCCAGTGTGTACACTATGGATACACTAGACAAAGGGAATATGACTCCCTTCTCTGGCCTGGTGGCATGAGATTTCATCACACTATTCAGACAGCATACACATAAAAACATGAATTGTGGAGAGGAGCATAGGGCAGATTGTCTCTCACTGGCCTTAGAAGGAGCCAATGTTCCTGAGATCACCTGAGATCACCTTGATCTCAGACTAGCCTCCAGACTGTGAGATAGTGCATTCCTCTTTTTAAGCTACTTCTATGGATGATTTTATCCCCATGGACATGCTGAAGCAGTAACTCCCAGTGCTACCATATTTGGAGATAGGTCTTTAGAGAAGTAGTTGAGGTCATAGGAGGAGGGCCTAATGCGATACAACTAATTCCTTCTAAGAAGAGAAAGAGCTTCCCCACCTTCAGCACAGAAGAAAGGCCATGTGAAGACAGAGATTAGGTGCTGTGACAAACCAGGAAGAAAGACCTCACCAGGAATGGGAAATTTGCAGGGAACTTTACCATGCACTTCTAGCCACCACAATTGTTAGGAAACCAATGTCTGCTGTTTAAGTCAGCCTGTGGTAACTTGTTATGATAGTCCAAGCCAAAAAATGCAGGGACCCAGTTTGTGGCACTTTGTTAGGCAGCCTTAGGAAGCTAATATACATAGGACCCACCCAAGTACGTCTTTACTGTCCTTTTCCTCAACTCCAAATATCCAACCAATGTGCAGACTTCCCGGCTCTGCTTCCGAAATCCACCCATAGTCTATCTGTTGCACGTCACCTCCAAACCCACCACTCTATCTCTCACGTGTACCATTGTTATGTTCATAATGGTTTAAGCTGCTCTCCTGACCATGCATCCAGAGTCATCTTTGTAACACCAATCATACCACTGCCTTGCCTAAAACTCTCCAGTGCATTTCATCACATTAACTGGTTACTGGTGACTTATAAAAATGGTGTGAAGTTTTGTAAAATAGGTTTTAATATATCTGCTTTGTTAAAAAGCGTTTCTTTTTTTAATTTTTAAAAATTTTTTATAATTGTGCTGGGAATACATTGTGGCATTTACAAGAGTTCTTAGCAATATATCAAATATATCATGACTGAATTCACCCCTCCGTCATTCTCCTTTGTCCCCCTTCCTCATTCCTGGAACAGTTTCAACAGGTCTCATTTTTCATTTACATACATGTGTGCACAGTATTTACACCATGTTCACCCTTCCCACACCCTCTCCCTCTCTTCTACCACTGGTGCCATTATATTTCGCTTTTCACGTGGGCTATCATATAATTTTCAAGTAATGATGTATTTTTACAATGCATCCTTCCCAGTGTATGTAATGTATCCCTTTGCCTCTTGTTCAAATCTTACCACATTATTTAAGATTCCTTCCCTTGTCATAAACTATCCTAACAGCACAGCACGCTGATTTGTACTTATATATTGTTTTGTTGGATAAATAAATAAATGAATTCATATGCTTAATCAGATTGGATAACTAAGTGTTTAGTTTCTATCCATACCTGGGAGCTATAAGCATCACAAAGTGATTGATTTTTCATTTGCTTTAGAGTTCAGGGAACAAACTGGACAATCATTAGGTATTTTTGTAAAACACAAATAAATAAAAAGAATGAAAGGCAGAGTGGTGCTCTAAGGGAAGCATGCAGCAGCTTGTTAAGTGAAGGCCAGCATGATGGAAAGAACAGTTCTGGCTGGTCATCGTGGACTTCTAGATCTGGACTCCAAATTAATGCTACTAGGTAAAGTCAGGAGGACATTACAGGGAGGATAGATGCGGCCTCAGTGAAGGCCCAGGAACCATGAAATTACTGTCAATCCCTCCCATTCTCTGGGATGTGGTTCCTTTGGGGCCTCCAAACTTGCTGGTTTCTGTAACTAAGTCACAAAATACTAAGAGGCATGTATGAAACATAGCTCTGATTCTTGGATAAGAGAGTGGGTTTTCGAAATTTAAAAGAAATGTAAAGAGTTACTAGAGGAAACACTGAAATAGATTTATGTACATTAAAATAATGAGCAGAATTATGCCCAAAACACAAGCAGTAGTAAGACTTGGCAAACTCAAGTGTAAGTTTGTGCATCATGTGCAGAGTAAGTGAAAATTGATAAGAAAAACACTAGGAATGGAGGAGGGGTAAAGGAGAATGGCGGAGGGGTAAATTCAACTATGCTGTATTGTAAGCACAATGTACCCCCACCACAACTATAGTACTCAAAAAATGCAAAACAAAAACAAAAATAAGATTAATTACAATAAAATGAAGAAAACCACTGAGATTTCACCCAGGTCATACACACTAAAGAAAAGGAAAATGGCAAATAAAGGTGTGAAAATACAAGGATGATTAAAAGCATAAAGTAAAACAATGAAATATTTTAACACATTTTCAAAGGTACTTAAATTGCAGGTCCTGCTGGCAAGGGAGAAGTGAAATGATCAATTTCATCACTGGGTCTACAGAGTGAGGCCTGTGAAAAGTTCATATTCTTTAGGTCAGTAATTCTAGTGCTAAGGGCCCATCATTCTACTTTTAGGAGGGAGCTGCATATTTTTTTAAAAATAATGATAACTGTGAATAACCTGTGCCTCCAGTCGCCTGAGAAATTTTGGGGTAAATTTTGAAACCTCCATATAGTGGAATAGTTTGTAACCATTTAAAAAATCCTTCAAATGACAAAATCATTTAATAAATATTAACTTCCTTTCTTAATTAAAATAAAAATAGCAGTGAAGTAGTAATAAAAAAGATTATTCCTGAATATGTTACATTCCAATTAGCAGAACCAGTGGGAAACACTGGAAGGAATTGTGAGTCACTAAGCAGCCATGCCAGGCAAGCCTGGGACAATATTTTGTAGTAGGATTCATTTAAGAAGGGAAGAGTCACATTTATCATTATTTACAAATTCTATGATCATCTCTTAGGAAATTAACAATGACTAAAATGTGTTTTTAACAAGGAAAACAGATATAATTTTACAAAACTCAGTGAGTTTCTCAAAAGTCAACAATAACCAGTCAGAAGTTAGAATAGGAAAAAATCTCATGTGAATGACGTATAAGAAGAAAACTAGAAAACTTTACTGAAAGACAAGAAATAAGCTTCAGAAATTTATAAAGGAAAATCAAGAGATTGACTTTCTATTCTAAAGATAGCAGTTTTCCCAAATTTAATTCAGAAATTTAATGCCATTACAACCAAGATAGAAATGGTAGATTTTTTTCTTTCGTAAATTTATGAAACTATTCTAGACATTAGAGAAGAGATTAAATAAGATCGAATAAGCAATCATGATCGAGAAAATTGGAGGGAAGTAGAATTGACTGGAAGCAAGGCATTTCCAGCAAGGAATAGACCAGTGAGTGTTGTAATCCCAAATGCCAAAATCCTGAAAGATCAAATACCTGAACTCTAAACTCTGATGATCACATCTCAATAATCACAATCCTGGAAGATTAAAATCCTCTGTGTTGAAATCCTGAAAACTGCAATTCCCATCGGTTAAAAAAAAATGCTGTAGCAGAGGTGTAGAAAAGTGAATTCTAAGGAAGCGATTAGTGTGTTTTAGTTGTACATAGCAGACTTGACGAATTATTCAATCATGGACTACTTTGTCCCTTCCTGCACAGTGCCATGCTCGTCTTCAAACACCACTCTTTGTTGGAGAAGAAAAAGAATATGGAAAGCTCAGTGAGCTTCTGGAGCAAAGAGCATTGCTGACACAGAGGTTCCTCCAGTGCTACAAACCCATTCAATTAAACAATTCTTGGTTAAGAATTTGAGTGTTGAAGGAGATAGACTATCACTAAATCCAACATAGAACAACAAATTCATTCTTCACTTTGGCCAATAGGTGGCATTTTCAAAACTCTTCCTACACATATTGTGCACACGTGTGTGTGTGTGTGTGTGTGTGTGTGTGTGTGTGTGTGTGTGCACGTGCACGTGTGTGTTGCTGGAGACTGAACACAGGGCACACACGTGCTAAGCAAGCGTGCTGCCACTGAGCTACACCCGTAGTGTCTGTTTCCACTGTTTATTTAACCAAATGAATGTAATTCACTTCCCATTGGATCCAAGAATTCTAGAGCTTATCCTCTCGTTTATGTATTAATAACTAGAAGATTTGGTGGACTTTGCAGAAGAAAATGGAGCTCAATTGAATCTCCAACCCATAATGACAGATTTGAAATTAGATACAATTGAGGTTTGTAAGGTGAAATTAAAGGTGTTACCAATAAAGTCTGTTTTTTTTTTTCATTCAACTTAGTGCATTTGGCAGAAAATCCAGGTGAGTGGATTGGCCGTGCAATAAGGCAACAGTGAAAATTCTGGTTTCAAAAATGCATCATTTGTTTGTACTGGCATTCCTTCTAGCTGATGAAATTCCAGGAGCTTTTAATGAATTAAAGCTACATTTGTCTAAAGAAGCCAGCAAAGTTACGGACTGGTTTGAAAATTATGTGCACAGTAAGGCAGTCTGTTATTGTTGGGTTCTCCTCTTTTTAAAATTTTTAAACATTTAAACTCCTCCTCCTCTATTCTTCTTCCTCTTCCTCCTCCTTTTATTCTTCTTCCTCTTCCTCCTCCTTTTCCTCCTCCTTCTATTCTTCTTCCTCTTCCTCTTCTTCCTCTTTTTTCTTCTTCATCTTCTTCTTCTCTCTCTTTCCCCCTCTCTTCTCCGGTTTCCACCTCTCTCTCTTTCTCATCTTTCTTTCAGTGTTGCTATTTAATCAGAGTATTGCTTCCTCCACGTTTGTGGTCTGCATGTGAATGTATATGACTATATGCAGAGTGGATTTCTATGTGCCCGAAACACCATAGACGCGCAGCACACATGAGAACGTGTAAGGGAGAATACTCATGTCAGCGCATGTTGAATCATAGAAGAATTTCTAAAAGAGCAGCACCATGTAGAAACACAAAAGTGATTGTGCTCTCCAAAGAGAGTCCTGCCCTGAAAGGAAAGAAGCTGTGTTCATCACAATGCAAGACTTCAAAATCCAGTTACTGATGGTGAGAGTCAGGCAGCTCTTACGGATTGCCTCCACGCGATTGCCTGTGACCTGTCCCTGTAATACACTTTGCCATATGTCAAGCTTTCTTTTCTGTCTTGTGTTTCTTCTTTGAGTTTTTTCCACTATTTAAAATTACAAGCATTATTTTATTGATATGCTATGTTGTTCATCTTTTCATTAGTAGAATAAATGACTGACGAAGATTTCTAATTTATTTTATGCAAATTGAACTCTTCTAAAATGCATTCTCACACCTGACTTTGTGCGTAAGCTTTGTGCACATGTAAAAACATTGAAACTTCCACAGTAAGCAAAGAGATGTCCTTTTTGTACATCTGCACTTGTAAAAGGTAACACTTCTCAAGATCTCAGCTCTCTGGGTGACTGCATTTGCGGTGGTGGCCCATGGTGGTTTTTGATGAATCTCCTCAAAAAGTTTACATTTTCCTTCATGGTGTTTTAGACGACCACAGTTATAAAGCTGCGTGCACACAACTTCCAACTGTAGTGACATGTATTTACACATTTGACTTTTTGACCTATTTTTTTAATGAATACACTCTGTTCAAACTGTTATACATGTCATTAGCGCAGCTGACAGTTTATGCTTGGAAAAATATGTGTGTTATTATTACCCATTTTATGGTGTAAAATGGCCAATGAAGTGTTCTGGTGTGTGTTTCTATGCTTCTCAAATGTGTACCCTCTTTTAAAATGTAACGAAGTGTCTTTTAAAGAATTAATTTTTTTTCCAGAATTATACTTTTGAAGTTTTGATCTCTTTGGATTTTAGACTTTAGAGACTTTAGATTTCAGACATGTTGATCTTCAGGGATTTCAGCACTCGGGGTTATAGTCCTTGGGATTGTGTCTTTCAGGATTATGACCCAACACAGACTAAACTGTTAGGATAATATAGTTAATTCCACATGTCAACTAATGAAGACTTAAAAGTATAACGTGCAAATAATAAATATTTTAAAATTTTGGAGGTGGAGAAGGGCTTCTGAAGCATAAAAGGAAAGGGAGAAAATGGCCTAATGCTAAAAATGAATGGACAAATGGAGCAGCCATACAGCACTACTTACAATGGCAGAATAAACAATGTCCCCAACAGAAAGTAGGTAAGAAGTAGGAAATAGGTACTGCGTTATGCATTGAAAACAGGAGACATGCATGAGATCACAAGATATTGTTAAGGGAAAAAACAGTTCATAATTCCTTTTGAGTGTGCAAGAAAAAACATACAGAGGAAGAAAACATACAGAGGAAAAGACAGCAAGTACTAAAGTCATTTCCACCAGATCACAGGACCTGGGGTGATTTTTAACTTTCTATTTTAAGTATTTATATTTTATCTGAATATTTTTATAATGCATATTTTGTGTCTTTTATAATTAAAGACAAAAGAAATAAAAATTTTACAGCATATTAACTAAATAATGTAATATTAAATTTGCATATAAAAGCAGGAAGGTAATACATAAAAATTTAATAGTTTTATCTAGCTGGTAGGATTGCGAGTGGTTATTTCAAAAAATATGTACAAGTCCAAGGCTATGTGGTGGGAAAAGAAATGAGAAAGGCAGACAGAGATGTCTCTGTCCTGGTGGAGCTGGCAATCTGGTGGGGGAGGCAGAGATGTCACAGTAGACATGAATGGATCAGAAAAAAATGTCCTTTTTCTAGAGAAAAAGGAAACACGGGCTGGTGTGATACTGCAGATGTATTTTGGAAGGTTTAGCTGAAGATGTGACAGTAAAGATCTAAAACAGTCAGAGCTGCTCTGGGGAAGTCTGAGGGTGAAGTGGCCTCATTAGGCTCATTTACCACTCATCTATGGGCATCTCAGCTGCAGCTACCCTGACATCTTCTCAGTTCCCCATGTCCTTAGTTCACAGGGTGATGCCAAACCACAGAGATGGAATGATGAGTCACCCAAGAAGTGTGTGTTCTGTTGCTCAGGAGCCAATTCCATCCTACAGGAAGCAGTCTCAAGCCTGTAGCTATACTCTTGGGGAAAAAGGATGGTTTCATCTGTCCAAACTGCTATAACAAAATGCTTGAGACTGGGTAACTTAGGAAAAACAACAATGTATTGCTCATAGTTCTAGAGGCTAGAAAGTTGGAAATCAAGATTCCACAAGTTTCAGTGTCTGCTTGAGGGCCCATTACCCAGAGGTGACGCCTTTTCATTGTGTCCTCACATGGTGGAAGAGATCAACAGGGTCCCTCAAGCCTCATTTCTAAGGGCACTCATCCCATTCCTGAGGGCTTCACCCTCGTGACCTATTTACCTAAGGCCCCATCTAATCTAACACATTGGGAATTAGGTTTCAACATGCAAAACTGGGAGGGGGTCATAAACATTCAGAACATAGCACGGGTGCAAGGGCGTCCCTCACTGGAACCAGTGATAAGGAGAGATACTGCCTCACAATGACCCTGAACAACATAGGAAGGAGACAAAGAAGAAGTTCTGTGACAGTTCCTCACAAAACTGCCCATCTTTTGATGTTCCCCGGAGGATCATGGGACATTCCACCAAAACTTGAATCAGACTGTGGTTGAGCCTTGCCTTTGAGGCCCACGTGAAGTTATATAAGGTGGCCTAGGGCCAAACTCCTACCTCATGGCCTTCAAAATTGTAGTCCACTTTTCTAGGGTATTCTCTCAGTTATCTGCTCAGCCATCCTCCTTATCTCCTTTAAACACTGCTCAAATGTTCACAGTTAGTCTTCCTTTTCAAACCCCCTTTCTGCTTGACTTTTCTCCAAAGGCCAATCCCCATCGGAAATGCTGCCATAGGTCAGTGATTCTAAGAAATATACTTTTCCACATTTAATTCACGTTTTCTCATTCTCTGTTCACATTTCAATCTCTGAAGTCAGGGTGAATTTCATCTTCTAAGGCTATGCCTGTAGGGTGAGGTCAACATTTGGGAAGATAGTCCTGAACACGGGGCATACACACAGCTGGGTCAAAGAATCACGGGAGAGTTGAACTCTAAATGTGAGCCAGTGCACTTTAACCACTTTATTTTGCTTACATTCGTGTTTTAGGTAAGCACCAGAGAGATCTATTGTAAAAATCAATGTCTGACTAAGTCTGGAGGACCTTTTCAATAAGTACAAAGGAAAGCATTGTATTATGGCTCAAATGGCAGCACAGCTTAGTAGGTACCTTGTGCAATTGCTGCCACCTTACATTTGATAGAGTGTGACCTAGGTTGTACTTATTTGCAAACAGGTTGTCTGTCTGTCTTGCTGAAACACCCATGAGGACACAGTCTTTAGTCTGCTTGGCTTATTGCTGTACTCTCAGCATCCAGAGCACACCTGTGCATTGAGGACTCAACAAATGTCTGTTAGACACCTTGACCAAGGAGAATTTCAGGCAGAGGGGCCATGCTAATGGGCTTTCTAGAGCCCACTGTGATTTCAGCTTGTTATTTGACCTCTCAAGTTTGTCATCAGTGCCTGCTCCATTAAAGTGGCCACCACGGGTTGATTGGGGCCTGGTGGTATTTGTGATGCCTGGATTAGGAAAGGAATAAGCTCGCAGGAGGGAGAGGTGGTCACAGTGCCCACTGTGGCATGAGGTGGTGGGAGGGAAAATGAAATGTACTATGACTGAGATGGAGGTGGGAGGCTTATCTGCTTAACTATGCCTTCCTGACTTTAGAGTGTATAGGTTGGGGAGGAGGACAGTGGGTGGCAGGATAGCAAAGTTCCAAGTGGGCTGTATCATGACCACTCAGCCTTGCCTTGGGTTCCCCAGGCCTGGACGGAGCCTGGGCTGCCAAGGTAAGGCTGGTGAGACCTCCAGGGCCTTGAGTTGCTCTTGCTGGCTCCCTGTGTTGTCACTACATCTCCAAAATCTGAGTTCAGTCTGCATCCTCTTATGGACCATGGCTTCTGGGAGGTGTCTTCTGGGGTTAGTGTTGTGTGTATGTGTGTGTGTGTGTATGTGTGTGTGTGTGTGAGAGAGAGAGAGAGAGAGAGAGAGAGAGAGAGAGAGAGAGGAAAGAGAAAGAGAAAGAGACGGAGACAGAGAGACAGAGAGAGACACAGAAAGATGCTTCTTGGGGGAGAAACTCTGCTATAAGCTAGCACAATGTTTCTGAAAGTTTGCTTTACCTGGGTCCCTGCATCCAAGTTACCAGGCATGCTGAATGTCGGATAACCAGGCAGAGCTGTGGAGCCCCTTCAGACTTACTGTTTCTGTACAGAGTGCAGATGGAGACGTGAGAAGTGCCATGGCTAAAATGTTTCCCAGGTGGTTCCTGTGCATCGTAGTCTGAGAAATACTAGTCTAGCGTTCCTCTATGCCTGGGCAGAGGAGGTGGCCCAAAGGACAGTGATCATCCAGTGAAAAAGAGGAAATTCCAGTGCCAGAGCAAAGACACCACCGAGGGAACTTCTTCCTCCATCAAGAAGAGCCAGCTTCCAATCTTGGGCCATTTCCCAGATGTCCCTAAACTTCCAGGGTCCTGGACCTCCAGTCTAAGGCTCCCCAAGGAACACTGTAGACCGTGTGTGGGAGACAAATTGTTGAGAGACAGTTAGTTCAAGGCAGCTAAGGGAGGCAGAAGCTGCCCTGACAGTCCCAGCGCTGTAACCTCCACAGCCTTGCTTCTTGTCTCTGCTTGCCCTGCTAGAGTTTGTCAAGAGCAGTTCGGAGCTTAGAGGGTGAGTGAAGGAAGGAAGACCTCCCTTTCAGTGACAAGCAGATTTCCAGGCTGGCTGTGGCCTTAGAATGGGAAGGCAATAGATAAGAATCAGAGATGTCATTGTCTCTTTTCAGCACCCAGCATAGAAGCAGGGCAGACACCATTTGAGTTACTGTTACGTCCCTAACACTGGTACATACTAGGTGCTCAGTTAAGTCCTCAGAAGCTTCTACTTCTTGGCTATTGTGAACAGTGTTGCAATGAACATGAGGGTGCAGCTGTCTCTCCAATACACGGACCTCAATTCCTTTCATATATACCTGGGTCATATAGTATAGAGTGTATGGTAATTCTATTTTTAAGTTTTTTGAGGAACTTCCACAGTGATTCTGTCATGGCTGTATTAACTTATATTCCCATGCACAGTGTTCAGGAGTTCTCTTTTCTCCACATTCTGGCCAAGACTTGTTATCAGAAATGTGGTGTACGTACACAATGAAATACTATCCAGTCATAAAAATAAGGAAATCCTGTTCTTCGCAATGACACAGATAAACCTAGAGGAAATTACGCTAAGTAAAAAAGCCAGGCACAGAAATGCAAATACCACATGTTCTCACTTGTACATGGCATCTAAAGAAGTCAAAGTGACAGAAGCAGAGAGTAGAATGGTGGCTACTGGGGATTAGGGTGGCAGGGGTGAGGAGAATGGGTGACTGTTGACCAAAGGGCATGAAATCTCAGTCAGAGAGGAAGAATGGGTCTGGAGATCCCATCATAGTGACTATATGCAGTCATAATGTCATGGAGACTCATTGTGTACTTGGAAATTGTTTTTTTTTAAAAA
The DNA here is from genome assembly GCF_047511655.1 of Castor canadensis. NCBI lineage: Eukaryota > Metazoa > Chordata > Mammalia > Rodentia > Castoridae > Castor > Castor canadensis. The sequence goes on along the minus strand of NC_133405.1, from coordinate 3,938,552 downwards.
GCAGTAGGTTTTATGTGTTCTCATCACAAATAATTGATAAATGTGACACGATGCAATATTAACCAACTTGATCTAAACACTCCTCAATGTCTACATAGTTTCAAACAGCATGCTTCATGCCACAAATATGTACCTTTTAATTTGTCAATTTAAAAAGAAGAAGAAGGGGGAGAAAGTTCTGGGGCCAGGCTAAGGAAGGGCTGAGGAACCTGAGGTGTGGCTGGCCTCTAGGACAAGTGAACTTGAGGGAGGGAGGGAGTGAGGCTCAGAGGTGGTACAGCCCTCAGGTTCACAAAGAGTCCCAATGAGACAGAAGGAAGGGCCCCTTGGAAACCTCCATTATGACATCCCTGTACCCTTAAAGAGTGGAAAGAAGGAAAGGCCGGAAGGACAGTGTGGCTCCGGATCAACCCATCAGAACGTTGAAGGAACAGTCAACCAAAATTCTGCTTTCTGCACATCTAATTAGCATACAGATCCAGCAATGCCCTAGAGAGAATGGATAAAAACCTCAAATCACGTCATTTTTGGGCACTGTCTCTTGGAACCCCGTCCCCCCACCTCTGGGGGCTCTACTCTCCCACTTTTCACTTTTCTATCTCAATAAACTCTCTCACTTTACACTTTTCTCATTGTTCGTGAAGTTCTTTGGCTTCTGGGACAAGAACCCTGGTCTCGAATCTCCCGTTTCACCAGGAATGGGGTGAGCCTTTTTGGGGGGCAGGGGAGATAGAGAGTCAGGGAGCTCATAGTAGAGTTGGTTAAGTGTGAACACTCTTGGGGATTGCACTACCTACACAGGAAATTCAGCCGCCAGTCCCTGCTCCCCGACTTCCTGACCTGTTCTCCACTGGTGCCTCTCTCTTGCCTCCCTCCCATCCATGGCCACTCAGAGGTGGTCAGCACCACCTCTCTGGACTCTTCCCTTCTTGCATCCAGCTCTCCAGTGGCCGGCCCCCTCTTTTGACCACTGCTGGAGCATGGATCCTGCTGCGTTCTCACTCCCCTTTCCTAACCCTGGATCTCAGGATCTCTCCTCATGAAGCCTAAAGTCCCCAGTCAGTCATGGCAATTTCTCCCTTGAAGCCACTTGCCACTCCTGAGGCCCTCTTTCATTTCCTTGTACTCATCTGGCAAAACCCAAATCCTGAGTCTGAAAGCATGTGATTGAACATGGTTGAAGAAAATCACAGATATGCTGAACAATTTCTCTTTAAAGAAATGGCTGTTAATTTTCAAGTGGGGCCGCTGGATGGAGTTCCATAGAACATTCACCCTCCTGTCTCCCAGGAGACCATTTCAAGCTTTCTCTCCTCAAACCACTGACAGTCCTCCCTGCTGAATAGTTTTTGCTCACCACTGCCCTTTTTAATTTTCTTTGTAATTCAGAATCTTGCTACATAACCCTGGATAGCCTGGAACTCACTCTGTAGCCCAGGCTGGGATTCCTTGCAGGCATGTGCCAATCACCTCCTTCTTGATGCACTTTTTTCAGTTGTGTCCACATTCTGTGGGTTCCCCTACTGCCACATCCATCACTCTTCCTGGCCTCATTTCCTGGCTCCTCCTCCTTGACCGCACCTTAAATGTAAGGCTGCTCCGGGCCTCATGCACGGCTGCTTTTCTGTCTCTCCATTATCTTGCTGATCGCCAGTCTCGTGATTGTTAATATCAATCGAATGTTACTTGTCCTCCAGTCATGGCTTCAGCTGTGATTTGGCCTCAGATCTCCGGTCTCCTCTACGTAGTCTTCCTCACCTTAGTTGAAGGAGTTCCGTCCTTCCTGGTCCTCTGATGAAAAATCTGAGAATCATTCTTGACTCCTGTTTTTCTGTCCTTGCCTAACTCCAAACTATCATCAAACACTAATGGTTCTTCCATTAAAATCTATCCAGAATCTGCCTACTTCTCACCACCTGATGTAAGGCACTGTCATCCTCACCTGTATCACATAGTCTCCTGGCTTCCTTTCTTGCCATCTGTTTTCACAAGGAAACCAGATTGATAATTTATACGAGAATAGAATAAGACCACCGTATCCCTTCATTCAGAGTCCTCAGTGTCTCTCCACATCATCCTGACTAGTAGCCAAAATCACTTATAACTGCATGTGAGGCTCTGAAGGATCTCTTGCCATCCCCTCTGACCTTATCTCTTACGGGGTCCTTTCCCACTTGCTTCTTGTCAACACAGCAGCCTCCTGCCTACCCCTGGAACATGGTAGGCATGCCTCTTCTGAGGCTCTCACTCATGATCTCTCAACCTGGAACAGGATGGTCCCTCTCGTCTTCAGGTCTTGGCACAAATACCATGTCCTCAGGTGGCCCTCCCTGACCACCTTTGCTTTCAGAGCAAAGTACCATGGACCAGGTGGCTTAAATAGCAGAAGTGTACTGTCTTGCAGTTTGGAAGGCTAGAAGGCTGAAATTGAGGTATTGACTGGGTTGGTTCTTTCTAAGGCCTCTCTCCTTGGCTTGCAGATAGCAGTCCTCTTCCTGTGTCCTTGCATGATCGTCTTCTGTGCATGAATCTACTTTTAATCTTCCTTTCTACTAGGGACCCCAGTCCCAATGGGTTAGAGGCCACCCTAAAAACCTCATTTTTCCTTAGTTCCCTTTTTGAAGATCCTAACCCCAAGCACAGTGATATTCTGAGGTACTGGGTATGAGGACTTCAACATATGAATTTGGGAATTGGTTAATCGGTGTGCAGAAGAGGAGTCTCTTATGAGATTTGGGCTCAAAGATGAAGTGAGGCTTGGAAAGGACATAAGGGGACAGTGGCAATAGAACTTAGGTTCACTTCTGGGATGGATGAGCGTCGGGAGAAGAGTGAATGAGGCTGGAAGAGGGCATTCCCCTCAGCCCCAGGATGAGGTGGTGGGATGAGGTATGGGAAAGACCTGGGTTGACCTGGTAGAGTTGAGGGATGAGGCAGGGGAGTCTGGCCAAACTTACACAGGGAGGAAGCAGGGGCCAGAGCTGCTTCTGGTGATGGGCGCATCATGATGGTGAGTTGGAGGCCAATTGTCACTCAAGCTTGTCACTTCAGCCCAGCCTTCCTCCCCCACTCAACTCTACAATGATCTAGTGAGCAACTGGCCCCAAGAGAAAGAAGACTTGCACAACCTAAGCAAGCCACCCAATGAACAGAACGCAGCTGCATTCAAGCCAAAGCTGATTTGTTTTGTGTTTTAGAATTACAGGTTAGCGCCAGGCACTCTCAAAGTGATTATCTCATTTATCCTCTTAAACTTTCAAGGCAGGCAGCCTCAGCTTCATTTCCATTTGGCAGATTAGGAAACTGAGACACAGAGAGGTTAACTTACTTGCTGAACATCACAGAAACAATACAAGGTCCTGCCAAGAGGTGCAGCCAGCAGCCCACTCCCTAGGTGTGCTGCTCTTCCTCCTGCCCATCCCTTGCCATGCACACATTTCTCCCCCCTCCCCGAGTTTCTAATCCCTGCAGACAGTACTGAGAACAGAATGGCCCACTTGGGTGGGAGGAGGACCTTGCCAGACCTCATCGTGCAGATCGTATCTGCACTGGGTGGGAAGAATGGATGCAAGTGTTCTGGGCCAGCAGTGGGCAGAAAGGCATTCATTCAGCACAGAGAAGGAACTAGGAGTGGGCTGGTATTGCTGGAGTCAGAAGCTCAAGTCCAGGTGCTGGGAGGACAGCAGTGTGCTTCTGCCCTGGACTTTCCAAAAAGGTCCATGGGTGTTAAGATCAAGGTGGGAACATGGTGGCTTATGAGACTTAGGTTAGCTCTGGAAGAGCCCTACTTATTTCCCCCTGCATCCCTGACTCCAGCTCTCTCTCCCTAAACTAGGGTTTCTATACACAGTCATTTGCACCAAAAGAGACCATTGTCATCCCCTGGCAATCTTGTTTTCATGGCTCTCCTCACCTTCACCCCACTGAAAAGTCTGTCATGGCAAGGAAGACCCCTGCAGCCTCCAAAAAGGAAGCAAGCCAGGTGGAAGGGGGCCTCCAAGAGTAAGGGCAAGAGAGGCAGAGAGAGTGCCATGGGGAAGGAGCAGGGAAAAGGAAGGGTGAGGACTGGCAGAGGAAGAGCCAGTCCTAGGAGCTGGAACATAGGAGGCCCTGGGTGATGAAGCCTTCCTCCACCCCTCCCCAGGTACTTGACAGGTACTTGGTATTTCTCAGCTTGGCATGGAGGCTCCTTCCCATTAAATGCACCACATTTCCGGGGGAGGGCTTCTACCCCAGTGCAATGCGGTGCTCTAGGGGTGCAGGGAACAAAAAGGAGGCCTGTTAAGCCAGCAGGGCACACTGGACCCCTCTTTTGATTTTCTGTTTATCCAGACCCAGACTCTTAGCTTCTCAGGATAGGTCTTGCCTGGCTCTCAGTGGTCCAATCTTATCGTCTTTATTCCTGGACTAGTGTCATCTCTCTGCTACCAGAACCTTGTCCAGCCATGCTGAACCTCCCACAGAGTGGACTGCAAGAGGTCCCCCCACTTGCAGGCCCAGATTCCTTCCTCTTTCTTTTCTGTTCCCTAGGCTTTCCCAAGCCTACTTCCTCCTTCATCTTGCTGGAGCCTTTTGAGGAAGCAGCAGCCTCTCCATTTCTCAGATTTTACAGGAGAGAAGCCTGCAGTCCCGGGGCAGAGTGGGGGGGAGGTAAGTGAGGAAGCCAAGGTCATTCAGTCATTGACAGAAGGCGGCCTCTATTCAGCCCTTCTGTGGGGCCCGGTGCAGCCTCTGCAAGGCGACCCGCCTGCTGGTCCGCACCCCTCTCTTCACCGCAGGCAGGTACCACGGGCCAGGCCGGCCAAGAATGGCAGGTGAGCTCGGGTGGGGGACAAGAAGGGGGTTGGGCTGCGCTGCGCGGGGTCGCCTGGCACGCGGGTCTTGGGCGCAGCAGTCTGAGGCCGCTGCTGGGCTGGGTCTTCCGAGGGCCTGTGTCCTGGGTTACGACTGGGCCAGGGAGGTGTCAAGGGTCCTCAGCGCGCCCCAGGCCCGCCGGCCAGGCCCCGCCCCCCAGCGGCACGGGCACGGGCAGGGGCGGCGCCGGCGGAGTGGGGCGCGGGCGCGCGGTGCTGGGTGCGCGCCGCCGCCCCTCCGGCCCAGCTTGTCCGCCCTCCCTACCTAACCCCTCAGCCCGCTCTGATCGCCCCCACCCCTCCTTCCACTTCTGGCCCTGCCGGCGGCCTGGTGCGCGGTGCAGCGCGACAATCGCGGCCTGACGATCAGGGCGGTCGTGGCGCTCGAGGGTGGCGCGCGAGGCGTGGGGCGCGAGGCCAGACCTGGCGCGGCGGGGTGGGGGGCGGGCAGCGGCGGAGCCCCCAGAAGAGAACAGGGACAGGCAGGGGGGTGCCGAGGTAATGGGTAGGGCCTGGGCGCCTAGCTGCGAGGGGCGGGGGATCCGCGCGCACTTTGGCCCTGGCCGGGCGGGCGACTAGGCGCCTGGGGCGGCGGGGGGGAGGCAGGGCGGGGAGGGACGGAGGGAGGAGAGGGCTGGGCTGGGCCGGGGGGCTTGGCCGACGGGGAGCAGGTGGGCGGGGACAGGGGCCCTGCTGGAAGAGGCGCAGCAGCGAGGTGTCAGGCTGCGTGCGCAAACAGGGCGGTCACCTCCTGGGCCCGGAGAACGGTGAGGCCATTGGTTGGGCGCCCTGGTCCCGAGGGCACTGTTCGGTGCCCAGGGCCATTGAGCTGGGCGTGGGTCACTCCTGGGGAGGGAGATCTGGAGGCCCTGCTGGCCAAGGCGTTTGGGGTCTTGAGGAGACCTCGGGAATGAGTGTTGCTGGGCCAGAAGCAGGAGTTCTTGGCCAGAGCGCTGGTGTCGGGCGAAGGTAGGCGAGGACAGGCACTTTCAGGGTTGGCACGAGTGGAAGGGGACAAGGGGCCCCAGAATTTGAGTTTGGGCATAATTTGGGAGTTGTCATGTCACAGGGTGGGTCGATGAATCATGAGATCTGGAAATCACAGAACCCTTTCCTGGCGATCAGTTCTCTAGCAAAAGGCTAGAATTTGGAGAAGTGGTTTGGAGGCCTTGTCTTGGGACACCAGGTGCTCAGGTTGCCACCAGTCTCCATGTGAGGGACTCTGGGCGCCTGGGAGCCGTGGCCCAAAGTGCTGTGATTCAGAGCCTTCAGCCTGGGGTGGAGTTAATGAAGGTCTTTGTGGTGACTGGTTCCCTGCCTTCCTTCCTTCCTTCCTTTCTTCCTTCCTTTCCAGGTTGTCAGGATTCAGCTGTGTGCCTGTGGGGAGTGGGTTAAAAATTCCTTCAGCCTACAGTCAGCTTTACAGTATCCACCAGGGGCAGGAGAGATATATACATGCGTGACTGCAGCAGCATTCTCTGTCGGAGCCCTCATGCTGCCTCACTGTTGCTATAGTAACTGCCTATTGATGGTGGATTTATAGGGGAAGAAGCAGTCACTAAATTTTGGGAGGGAGAGTGAAGGGGCCTTGTGGCAGGCAGCAGCAGCAGTGGTGGTGGCTACAGAATCGCTGATGGAGTAGACTATGCCATGTGAGCTGTTTGGGGGAGATTCTGGCTTAAAAATGAGCCAATGACTTTTGCAGGTGCCAGGATAACACAAACTTGGCATATGGGTGTGCATGCATCAAGGTCCCTGTGTTTGGGACGAAAGATGGCTGTATGAGAGCTATTATGTAATTTTTCCGTGTAAAAATTTTTTTGATTTCCATGTAAAAAAACTTTTTATTCAAAAAATTCACTTGCAGTTCACTTTGGTAAGCGATGAAGCATATTTTCTTTCTTCCCTTATTAGTAAAGCCCTTACTCATTCTTTTCAAAACCTGACACAACAGCTCCAGTTTTCCTTTAACCAAGAAGCCTTGCTCTTAGGCATACCACCTCCACACACTCACCACATGGACCTCAGAGATGCGTCACAGAAGCAGAATTTTGAGACAATATCATCTTTGCCATTGCAAATATTGAGAGTCAGCTCTCTCACAATTACAGGCCAGTCTGCTGGCAAACTCATATTCATATGCTGATAGTTTTCCGTGGGATTATTGCATGGTTCAAAAGAGAACACCTTGTGCCATGCAGATATCACAGATGGACGTTAGATTTTCTGGTTTCCCATCATTTTAAATTTATGGATGATTGTTTTCCTGTTTTCCAGAAGGATTAGAAACCTTATCATCAATGCACAATAACAATAGGATTTCGAAAGCACAAATCCCAAACAGTACCAAGTCTTAGGAGCGAAGCATATGTGCTTAACAGCTGGGCTTCCAGGATGCCTGTGCTCAATCGTCAGTGTTAACACTGAACTTCCTGGCAGCCTAGGCAAAACGGGTAGCATAATGGGTTACGCAGTTCACGTGTCTTGCATCCCGTTAGTGGTTAGTCATAAAACACAAGCTTCTGCTTGGGAAGGGGAGCAGTGGGGTGATTGCTCCCAGATGTGGATGGCTCGGCCAGTGCTCCAGAATGTGTGTATGAGTGGGAGCATGTGTTGCAAGGAGAAACAAGGTAGCGGTGTGCCATGCCCAAGGTGTCCATATTGGTTGGTAGCTCCTCAGCAGGAGAAAGGCTTTGGGACAATAGCTCAGATCAGAGGCCTCTCTTCTTGTTAGTGCTTCAGATGTTGTTGTCTGCTTGTTTGGTTTTGCTTTTTGAGGTGCTGGGGATGGAACCCAGGGCAGTGCACACGCTAAGGATATACTTTACCATTGAGCTACATACTCAGCCCTGTGTCCGTTTTGTTCATTTGGATCCACATCTTGGTACACTGCTGCAGTGGTCTTTAATGCAAAGAGGGGAGAGCTGCATGCCTCCTTTTGTGGTGAAGCTGAACTCAGCAGGTCATCTGAGTCCTGTGGGATTTGCTCAGAGGTAATAAGAATATGACCTTGTTGGATATGTAGGATCCAACCCTGCAGAACAGGTATCCACTGAAGGTTACTAGGAGCCATTTGAGATGGTTGTTGTCGCTGCATTAAGTTTGGTATTCAAGGAACAGGTTTGTCATTAGAGGTATCCGGGACTCATCATTGTGATCAAAATCTGTTCCAAAGTCAGGTCCTGTTCTGTCATGGTCAACTTGCTTACCCTTGTCTCTCTCTGACCCCTTCTCTCTGGGCTTTGTTTCCTCATCGTTGCTTGGTCCTTTCCAGTTTGAAGGCTCAAAGATTCATTGTGAGATTGAGGAACAAGGAGCCTTAGCCCATAAGAGTTTTTCTTTTTTAAAGGAAAAGGTTAACCTTACGTGTGGAGACACGCAGAATGAATTCTTGGGGAAACACCTAGAAGTTTTTCTTTGGCTGTGCTGGGCCAGAGGACAAGAAGAAGCAGGAGCTCTGGGTGCTGTGTGGAGGGCGCTGCATCTCGCAATGCTGTTTTGACCTTTTGACTAGGGCGGTGGGGGGGGGGGAGAGTCACATTCAAGGCCAAGAAGGTGGTGCTCTGTAGATTTCTGGGTGCTATTTCACCACAAGCCTACTTTTCTCCCTTTCCAGGCAAGTGAGACACTGGAGCTGAGGGAGCATCATGGCAGGTGAGTGTTTCTGATTCCACCAGAGTGGGGAAGGGCTATGCCTAGGGGCTCATGACAATGACACATGTCCCCCTTTCAAGTCCCTTCCAGCTTTCTTCACCTTAGGTGGCCCTGTGCCCATTGTCCCATTGTCCACTTGACTGAGCAGCAGTTTCCCATTAAGCTGTGTTCTAGAGCATGTGCTCACTTGGACTTGCCAGGCCTTCATAGGCACACTAATGCCCACGTCACTGGGCCTGGGCACAAAGGGGTATCTCTTCACATGAGAATTAGGATGTCCCACATTTGGGTGAATACCAGGGGCAAATGTCACCTCTTCTTTCATCCTCCAGAGCCTCAGCTCAACTCTTGGGAGTGCATGGCTCATTTCTTGCCAATCAGCCAGTTGTAGCTGGGTTTGCCCCTTTGGAATACATTGATATGGCTAGGTCCCAATGGCAGTTTTGCATGTGCCAAACCCTGAACTGTGTACGCTCCTTATAGATCCCACTCCCTCTATTCTAAGAGGTACGCTAAGTTTCATGTGTGCCCAGTCCCCTGATCTGCCACGGCCTGGCTTTGTACTAGACTGCCTCAAGTAAGACAGCCAATGCTACATGACCTGGTGGCACAGGTGGCCAGTTCAAGTGGAGGGATGCTACACAGTTTTATAGGATTATTTTGTATTGGTCCCACTAGTGTCAGCCTCAAGAAGGAACCAATTGTCCCAACAAGGGCTCTGATGGCCTCTTTTCAAGGGAAATGCAGAAGATCCTGGGCCTTTTTTCAAGGGAAATCAGAAGATTGCTGATTCTTCCTTGGTCCTGTGCAGTATGAGCTCCTCTCTTAGTTGGCTCCCATTTTCCTCTGTATCCTCAAGGGCCTGAATCTTGCTGGGACTGTGGTGTTCTCCATGGAAGAGCATGGCATCATAGAAAGTCACCTCTTCCATCCCATTTGCAGAGGCCCACCCCTGGTCTTTGGGTGGAGGCCTGGCATTGTACATGCTTCATTTGCCTTATCTCCCTCAATAGCTGTACCTCAGTTCGCATCCCGGGCACCTTCCCATCCCGGGCCTCATTGTGCCTCTCTTCTCAGTGTTTCTAGAGGCAAAGAATGCCCATGCAGTCCTGAAGCGGTTCCCTCGTGCCAATGAGTTCCTGGAAGAGCTGCGCCAGGGCACCATCGAGAGAGAGTGCATGGAGGAGATCTGTAGCTACGAGGAAGTCAAAGAGGTGTTTGAGAACAAAGAGAAAACGGCACGTACTGCCCTGGGGCTGGGTTCTGGAGGAATAAGAACAGGCCTAGGTACCTTAGACAAGACAGAAGCAAGGAAGGAAAGCCACCTCAGTCTGCGGTGTGCTCACCGGGGCCAAAAGGAATAGATAAAACGTCCCTCCAGTTCTATTGCCTGACTTTTGGGGAGGGAGGCTCCTCACTTGGCAATGCTGTCCTTTGTCATTGCTGTACTCTGCAGCCTTTCTGAGATCTCCCTGAGGCCAGTCAGATGGGGAAGGGAGGGAGGGAGCTGCAGACCTGCCTGACCTAGGATGAGACTTGCTGGAGGCCTCTGAGGTGCACATGGAGCATGAGTGCCCCGGGGTGAGTGACGGCTTCTTCTTTTGCAGATGGAGTTCTGGAAGGGGTACCCGAATGCGGTCTACTCCGTCCGGGATCCCTCGCAGAACTCAGATGCCATGTACGTGGTGGTGCCCCTGCTGGGGGTAGTGCTGCTGATCGTCATTGCCTTGTTCATCATCTGGAGATGCCAGCTGCAGAAGGCAACTCGCCATCACCCCTCGTATGCCCAGAACCGGTACCTTGCCAGCCGCACCGGGCACAGCCTGCCCCGGGTCATGGTGTACCGGGGCACTGTGCATAGCCAGGGGGAGTCTTCTGGGCACCGTGAGGCAGGGGGCAACTCACAGGTAGTTCTGGGACCCAGCCGGGGGGGCAGAACCACGGTCCGGCTGGAGAGTACCCTCTACCTCCCTGAGCTCTCTCTTTCCAGACTGTCCAGTGCCACCCCACCCCCCTCCTATGAGGAGGTGACTGCGCCTCAGGAGGGCAACAGTGAGGAGGCCAGTGTCTCTTATAGTGACCCACCCCCAAAGTATGAAGAGATAGTGGCGGCCAGCCCTGGTGCAGACAAGTAGAGATGCACGTGCCCTGGCCCACGCGAAAGCCTCTTTCACGGGCCTCCTGTTTCCTTCTGAACTTCTGAAAGACTGTGCCACCACAAAACAGCCTTAGCCTCCTTGTTGCCAAATAATTCCCTAACCGTGGATTTTTAGGAAGCCAGTTGGCAGACCAGGTGGGGAGGGTGGGGGTTCAGAACACGCATGAGTCAAAGCCCCCTGGGAAGAGCTGCAGGCCTGAGAACCCAGCTCTTCCGGAGGCCCCCCAACTCTGCATCGTCTGTCCCCTGTCAGGGACTGGCTTCTCTTATGCCAAAGGAAGCACCCTGTGATGTTAATGGTGGCCAGCATCTCCACAGGCTCAGCCACTGGAACTGTGGGGCTGGCTGGAGACCTCGCTGGGTCTGGGGCTCTAGGCCACAGAGGTAAGGAAGAGAAGTCCGCCCCACAGCAGCCCTTTTCCTCAACAGTTTGTGCTTTCTGTCCTCACTTGTATGATGAGGACAGAGACAGGGTTGATTTTGATCAATGAACAAAACAAAAATACAATACGTAATAACAAATGAACAAAACAATAGCTCCTGGGCCATTCATCGGAGGCCAAGGGTAACTGATCACACCAATCTGTGACAAGCCCTCTTCCAACCCCCACCGCCTCACTCCTGGCTGAGTTGAAAGCAATGTCTGCAACAACCTGGCAGGAGGACAGGGTGAGGGAAGGGGGGGGTGCAGCGGGCGTCTGGGTGGCAGAGCTCTTTCCTTCAGATTCACCAAGGGGCCCATACGAGCTTTGCCACCCTGTTTCTGATTGCTTGGCCTCCCCCAACCTGTGTACCAGCTGTGCTAAAACCACTACCCGCTGGCATGAGCCCACTTGCAGCCCTCGAGCACTTTGTCATGGGGGAAACAAGCTTCTGATCCTAACTGTGGAGCCCATGGCCTCCCCGTGGTTGGGGTGCAGGCCAGGACAGAGAGCTGAAGTTTTCCTCCTGTGTGTCCATAGGACAATTAAACCCATGAGTTTGGCCTCCTTTGCACTGAGCTCTCTGGCTTTGATCTTTTAGGCTATTTCCCTTGTTTGTGAATGGGTGCATTGAATTTGAACTTCACATGGATGGTTTCTCCTAATGAGGGTCTCACCCGAGGAGAGGATCCTAAAGTGTCTCTTCATAAACATTTCTTAGTGGGGAAGCCCATGAACTGGGGTTGAAAGCCCATCTGGGGTTTGCTACGCTGTGGCCAGGTGCCAGTCCATTTTCAGTGAGGCTTTGGAAGCAGTTGGGCAGAGGTGACCTGCCTGTAACTGTCAGTGACCGTGCATAGACACTGTTGATACCATCTCTTCCCACCCTCATCTCCATTCTCCTGGCCTCTGTGACAAGTCATTTTTCCTCTGTGGTGCTTTAAAAAATGTAGCAAATTTTCGTGGGCCCAAAAGAGTGCACAGTGTAGGTCTATTGGCAACCACAGTAGTTTAAACTGAATCGACAAGTTTCCTCCTGTATAAATAGTTCTCCAAGGCAGACAAAGGGACTCATTCCTTGAATGCGACCCTGCTGTGAGGTCCAGCACTTTTGGAGGCTCCTCCAGTGCTGGGGACATTTCTGGGGATGTGTTTGCAGGCAGAAGGCATGTATTCTTTTCCTAGTGAGGCTGCTGCCTAGGATTACTGGAGCCTGTGGATAGGGTTTTGCATCTTTCCCTCACCTCACAGGCCCCCTGGATGGCCTGAGCTAATGCTTGTGAAGTGCTTGGAGCCCCATGGAGCCTATGAGGTTTGCTGTTAGTAAGATTCTTCTAGAAATATGTAGGGGACCAGTGTTAGCTGAAGGTTGATTGCCCTCAACCTGAGAAGTCAATCTCCTGGCAGGTGCCCCTCTCCCTGGAGTTCACTGATGCCAGGCATGCTGACAAGTGGCATTCCACCTTTCCTTCTTTCCTCTTCCCTTCCCTAGTACTACACACCTCCCCTTCCTCACAAAGGGATTTTTGGCCTAAAAGGCTCCTAGTTTTTCCATGATTGAGGCCGGGGACAATCCCATTAGGCCATGTTGGAAGACCTGGGAAAGCTAGAAGCTCTTCTAGTAGTTGCTCAAGTAGGCACCTAAGTGTGACCTGAGAACACAAGACAAGAGACTTACCCCAATGTGTCTTTTCCCCAGGTAGCAGGGAATCAGACATTGACCAGAGCCAAAGGAAGTATGCCAAAGAGTGTCTGCTGCCTTTGGCATCTGTTCAGCCTCCCCTGCTGAGTTGCCTAGTAGCCTGAGGCTGGGTGGCCATGAGAGACAGCAGGAAGCAGAAGCCTGGGGACTGGCCTGTGGAGGGAAGTATGTGTCTCTCAGGGGCTGGGAACCAGTTGTGGTGAGAGTTAGAAGCAGCTCCTTTTGGCCTGTGGTCTCTGGCTCAGGTGCTTCACAGAGTTCTTCCAGGTGGGGTGTGCCAAGGCCTCTGGGATGGTTTTCACAGCATATTGTAGAAAAAGAAGAGTCTACATAGTCACGCAATGGGCATAACTCCTCGCGGTGCACATTTGGCTTTTACGAATGCCCTGTACATATCTTTTCAAACTCTGTCTTTGTATGGATGTTGATTTGATACAGTAGCCACAGTTTTGTTGTCTGGGGACACTATGTGTGTATGTGTGTGTGTATGTGTGTGTGTGTGTGTGTGTGTGTGTGTGTGGGTGGGTGGGTGTGGGTGTGGGTGTACATGTGTGCACATTGCCGTTCTCATTGCTCATCTGAAACAATAGCCGGTGTGTGGCTATGTTTGTTCTAGGAGGGATCTGGCTTGTAGGGAGGCTCCTGGGGGTGAGCAACCTCATGGCAAGGCCCTGGAAGAGCAAAGCAGAGGTTAGATCTTGGAGCGCCCCCCACCCAAATTTGCCACCTTCTGTCCCCCCTCAAAAGCCTTTGGAAGTAGATGAAGCAGGTCTATCCTATGGGCTTCCTCCTTGTGAGACCCCCACTTACATGCCCTTGTGGCACAGTGCTCCCTGCCTCAGCTCCTGTTTTGTGTCAGCAGCTGAAGGAAATCTGAGCACTCCTGGGCAGTGTGTGTGTGTGTGTGTGTGTGTGTGCGCGCGCACGTGTGTGTGCATGTGTGTATGTGTGTGTAAAGATGTGTGACTATTGACTTTCGGAATGGTGGGGTTAGTTACTTAGATATTTTTCATTAAAAAAGAAAAGGCTTTAAAAATTCTTGAAATATGACCGTCACTTGTTTTCAACCAAAAACTTTGTAAGACTTTTTAAAACAAGAATTGCAATCTTATCCCTCCCCCGCTGCCTATCACCTCGGGTTTTCAAAATGAAAGCACAACAGAAAGAGTGGGGCGCACAGGTGCCTGGCATGTGCGCTCCCCGCACCCCGCACAGCTGTGCTGCGCCTTGGCGGGGGGAGGGGTGGGGATACTCAGTGCTGAGCAGCTGGCCCCTGGGAGGCTGAAGTCTCCACTATTTGCCAAACCTACTGCCATTAGTGCGAATTCCTTAGGGTGCTCGGGCACATAGGAATCTGCCCAACGTGCTGGGCAGTGTGTTTCTGGTGCCCAAATATGAAGAATTTGGGGCCCAAATGTGTCTTTTTGTTAAGTAGTTGGAGCCAGGTGCTTCCCCTCTCCCAGATGGAGACTCCCAACCTTCAGCCAGAGTTGATCTTTTGACAACCATTGGCATCCCATGAGAAGAAACAAAATCAACACTGCCTTCAGTTTGTTCTTTCGTCCATGTGAGAGCAAGATGGTGGAGGGAGGCTCTGAGTCACTGGGGCTCTGTCTTTCTGGGCAGTGTGTGTGCTCCGGCCCCTGTGTGTCTACTCGCAGTCAAGGCTGAGCTGTTGGGTTGGACTGTTTTGCAGCTTGATAAGTGGTGACGCTCCATTTCAGGACTTTGCCAATTCAGAAACAAGCACATCCTCCCCTCTGAAGTCTACTAATACTAATCAGTATAATTAGCTAATTTTAAAGTACTGTAATCAGACTGCTTGCAACTACGGTAAAAGCCCATTAATTTGAAGCCCACTACTTCCAAACTTAGAGAAAATCACTATTTGAGATAATTCACAGTAACTGTGATTCTTGCTACATAAAAATATTTGAAAGGTTTTCTCCTTTAGTCAGTTTTCTGGGTCTTGTGTAAGAGGAATCCAGTTTAAGTTGAGTACTTCTTCAACGAAAAGGCTTGAGGTAAGGAAGGGTCCCTTCCTTCTGTGTGCCTTTAGCTTTGGAGTTTGGCAATCCTCGTGCATAGGGCTCCTTCTGTAAAGGGTGGTCCCCTATTCTCTCTCCACCATGGGGACGTTGGGTATTACAGCCTTTCCCACCACTCCTGTATTTATCCTGTGAGTAACATAGTTTGTGATCTTAACTGCAATCTTAACACGAGTCCATGTCTGTCCAAGTGTTGTGTAAAACAGATGTTGCACGACCAAACTGGCTGCTCCCATCTTTCTCCCCCAAACGTTCCAATAGGGGGAGCTTTTCCTTTCACAGGCCGTGGGCGGCGAGTCTGCCTCTAGCAAGAATTTCTCTGACAAAGATATCCAAACAGCACATCCCGCTCCAGCTCAAGCCTCGACAGTTGTTCACTGTACTGCTACCTGACTGCTGAACAGCGCCTGCTCTCCCGCCCCCAGCTCAGCATTAACAGACCTCCAGGATTCGGACCAGTCCCCCAGCTGCTTTTGCCTCCCAATCTGTCTCCCCTTACAGATACCCACTTTCCCAGGCCTGAGTACACCTGCTGTTTCACTGTGTAATTGTAAATTTGTGCCATTGGAAACCCCGATATGTGCAACTGAGCTTATAGAAATGATTACTGTGCAGTGGGTTAATTTTGGTACCACTTTAAACTGTGCTTGCCTTCATGTGCTTGTGTTCATGTGTCAGCTGGGATCTGTACATTCGGTAATGTGTCAGGATTTCACTGCAGCCTGGGGGCAATGAATAAACCTGCTTCTGAGCTCTCGCACGCTCCCCCACTCTTGCTCTTTCTACGATTGTTGAGTTTAGCTGTTAACTTTTGTCTTTCTGTACAAGAAAATAACGAATAATAATAAAGAGCAAACAGCATCCACTTGCATCTTGTCCTGGTCTATCCTGGATCCCTGATAACTCCCAAACTTCCTGGGGTATGGGGTCAAACTTGTTTTACCAAAAGTCAGACCACTGATAAGGAAACAGCCCAAACCAGTTTAACAGCAGGAAGCAGAGATGTTCAGAGCATACAGTTTGTGCCCATGATGTGTAATATGATCTCCTGAACACCCCCCCACTCCCCCCCATGAGGTTAGTAAGCTCTCTCACAGATCTTAGTTAGCAAATTCCTTGTCACCTGATCCCTGATCCCTGACTACTAACAGGTGTCCCTTGCTAGAAAGATGCCCTGGTTGCTTTAAAGAGCTGGGGGTGGGGTGGGAGAGAGGTGTTCCCTGTCTTAGGTGGGTGGGACATGATACTCAGGTTTTGTGCTGGCTGGGTTTCCTGAGATCTGAGTTGGGCAGAGGTGGGAGACTGTGATGCCTCCTGCTTCCACGTGGAGGCTCAAAAGATTCTAAACTGTTGGTTTGGAGTGAGGTGTAGTCACAGGTAGTTGCTGGCACAAGTTGTGCCAAACCCCAGAAATGAAAGTTACTGGGGATACTTCTTTAAAACCATTTTTGGGGTACTGGGGATCAAACTCAGGGTCTCATGCATGGTAAGCAAGTGCTTTATCACTGGCCTATACCTGCAGCTCTCCCAGTGATGAAAGTAACCCTTCTTTAGATAAGGAAAGCCCTAGCAGCAATGGAACAAAGGCAGTGAAGTGTGGGGCCTCACAGAGAGCTGGCGGGGGGAGGCTAAATGCCAGGAATGGCAGCCAGAGGCCTTGGGTTTCATTCTTGGCCCAGGCTGGCTTAGCTGAGTGATGCCAACCTTCTGGGGATGCTAGGTAGTGAAATGAAGTCTCCTCAAGCAGACCACAGCACACAGATGGGTCAGGTTCTGTAGCTGAGTTTTGAACTTGAGGCTGTTTTGCCAGAGACAAGTGGTCTCGGCAGTGACTTAGGGCCCCAGGCTAGCCTCCCTTCTTATCCCCACCATTTTACCATTAGGTTACAGATTCCAGGATCAAAGCACTTGAACATGTTCATGGAAGGTGAAGAGCAGAGACCTCAAGAAGCAATGGTTGGGGAGAGGCTCCCCAGTTTCTGTAGGAGCAGACAGGGAATCAGGTAAGAAGCAGAGCCTGTGCTTCAGGGGTGGGGCTTAGGAAGGTGGGACGCCTCTTTTGCCCCTTTCTCTGTCCCTCATCCTGCACTATTGCAAGCCCCTTGCAACAATGGCCTGCGCCTGCACATAATCAGGGATGGAAGGACAGTGGGGAGGATCTTACCCAGTGCTTATTGAGCACTGAGTGTCTGCCACGCCCCGCCCCGCACATGCATTAACTGAGTCCTCCCAAGAAAACTGTCATGTGGGCATATAACCAACTCTATTTTATAGTCTAGGAAGTAAAAGTAGAGTTGGTACAAGATTTGTGCAAGGGCTCAAAGGGGAAAGTGCTGGCCCCATCTCATAAGTGCTGGTCTGCTCTGATTGTCCCACCCCAGACTACTCATGTAAGTCTCATTCAGAAAAAGACCACTTTGATTTTGCTGTTTCATTGACTCTCCATCCTTCCAGCATGTCCTCTGCTTCTCGTGGACCCACTCTTAACCCCAGAGAACATGTACATCTCCTTACCTTGTGTTCCCCAGAACATAGCATGGTGCCTGACTCATGGTACATGTTCAATTTAAAAAGAGACATTGACCGATTATCTTCTTCAATCAAAGCCCAAGGCTTCCTAAGGCTGCTATAATAACCTACCAGAGTTGGGTAACTTAAACAGGAACTCATTTCTTCACAGTTGTGGAGACCGAAAGTCCAAGATGAAGGTGGCTTCAGGGTAAGTTCCTTTTAAGGCCTCTCTTCTTGACTTGTAGACAGCTGTATTTTTGCATGCTTTCCATTCTGTGCCTCTTTGTGTTCTAATCTTTTCTTACAAGGACACCAGTCATACTGAATTTGGGCCCATTTAAATAAACTCATTTTACTTAATCACCACTCCAAGGATCTTATCCCTAAATAGAGTATGTGTGTGTGTGTGTGTGTGTGTGTGTGTGTGTGTGTGTGGCATGTGTGTGTGTATTCCAAATATAGGTACTGGACTTCAACATGGCAAGGGGAGTCTTTGTGTCTTCTTTCCCCAAACCGACAGCCTCATACACAGCCCAGAAAAGCAATAGAGGTGGGCATCATGGCTTCTCTGAGATGCTGAGATGCAGACTGAGGCGACTTGCCAATCTCAAACTAGATCCCTGCCACAGCTGGAAGGACCTAGGGGTAACTTCCAAAGCCCTCCACATGTCCAGAAGGGTTGGGTCGGGAGAAGTGAGCTTCAGCATGGCTTCCCCAGGGTCCCTCTGTGGAATGTAATTGGAGAACCCAACACCTGAAGAATAGATAAAATATTTGTACCCCTCATATGGTTTTCACACACAAAACATGTCCTCGAGAGTCACAGGACTAGCAGCTTCAACAGCAGTGACTTTCTTTAATTTTTCTGAAGAGCTCAAACTGTGTGATTGATTGAACTGCACTAGGATTTGTGTGCTACAAAAATAGAGCCTGAGGAACATTTCACATCAGGCTGGTTGCACTGAATCACAGGGGCACATCATGTGGGCCTGTCAGTGTTGCTACTGGAGGGTCCTGGGGCCGACAGCCCATATGGTGATGGGTGATGGCAGAGGATGGTGCTCCACAAACTTCTGCCTCAAGCCAGGCTGCAGAGCTCCTAAAGGGTGTGCAGTGCAGCATCCCAGGTCCCAACTACCTGGAGCACTGGGCATAGCTTGGTGGTGGAGGCATAGATCAAGCCATAGCAATGGTGCACGATAAACTTAATATTAGGGGAAGAGCAGTAGGGTTGGGTATGGAGGCTTCCAGAGAAAGCCTTCCTGAGGAAAGCCTGGCCAGCCCAAATGCCAGGCACAGAGCATGGGAGACAATTAAACCAAGCATAGAGAGTGTGTGAAAAAGCCTGTGGTTTGTCAGCCCATCACGTTGTTAAGGAAACAGAGGAAGATAGGGTAGCATGAGGGGACAGTATTGTGCAAGATGAGATTGGCAAGGAATAGGGGGGTCAATTCATGCAGGGCCCTTTAGGCTATGCTTGGAACTGCTGTGTTGGCTCTAGTGATAATGAAAGGCCACCAAGGGAGTGATTTAAGGAGCCAGATGACATGGTGGGGTACACTCACCTGCCACAGTAAGAATGGGCTGCAGGGGTCAGGAATTAGAGGGGTCTGGTCTGTTAGGTTACTGCAATTGTCCAGGCTAGATAGGGTGACAAGACAAGACAGATAAGTGGACTACTGAGAAGGTTTTGCTCCAACTTTGGTAGGTATCAGGACCATCTAACCATGTAAAATGAAGATGCTGACACCCTGACTCCTCGGACCCAGGGATATGCACTGCGGCCACACTGGATCACACTGGAAGAAGCACTGAATTCTATGCTTAAGGAGCAGGACCAGGCAAGAATACTGATTGGGTTGGGAGGAGGTGGGGACACTCTCAGGGATGGGGGCTCAGATAGTAGAGTTCGTACCCTGCTGTGAAGGGCCATTCACTGTGAAGAGTTATGTAGGAGGAGGAGCAGGTTGAGGAGAAGGGAAGATCGCAGGTTTGCTTTGGGCCATGTCACATGTGTGGTGTCAAGGATGTTTGCGTGGAGCTGAGGGGAGACACCTGAACTGGAGCAGAAGAGATCAAAGTTGCTCAAGTTATCAGAAAGACTTGAGTGTGGCCCTGAGCACTCTGGAGAGAAGCCAGAAAAGCAGGAGGGGAACTGTGTGAGTGGGCACAGAGTCCTAGAAACCAAAGGAGGAGAGCTTCTAGAAGGAAAGAATGAACAATAATGTGAGATGCTCCCAACAAGTCAAGAAAAGCAGCAAGCAAAGTAGGTTCACTGGACTGAGCCATCAGTAGGTTCCTGGTGACCTCCACAATGGTTGGTTTCACTGAAATGAGAAGGCGAGACTAGAAGGAGTAGTGGGGTACCTGGTGTTGGAGTGGAGACAGTGTACATGGTGAAGGCCTCACTTTCAGGGACTCAGAAGTAGCACAGGTCCCAGTGGGGGCAGGCCTTATGAGAACAGAAAGGCCATCCATCACTTGTCACCAGCAGTGTGAAATTCTTAGCAGTTTGGGTGCTTCAGGCACTAACTCTGTGCCAGGAATTGAGGGCTTCACATTCCATTATCCCTTGTCTACCTTTCCAAGGAACAGAGAGGTCAAGTGAATTACCTAAGGCCACATAGGTAATAAGTGAGGATCCAGGAGTCAAATCCTGTTGCTGGCAATGGTGGGTGACAGAGCTGGAGCTTTCCCTGGTTGTTGGCAGGATATTGGGGGTACAATCTGCTGGCCTCTCTTCCAAGAATGAAGAGCAGGCCAGAGTAGAATAAGGGTTGGAGAGAGTTTGCTTAAACTTTCCTGGGTCAGCTCACCCATGGAGCCTCCTTTGGGGTAAGCAAGGACCCTGGGTTGGCAATAACATGACTGGTTTGCCGGGAATCAGCGCACTGGGTCACATCTGCTCTCGTCGCCTTCCCTCCCAGAGTATCGACTTCACAGAAGTGGAACACTGGTCACGAGCTTCTTGTCTGAAAACTCAGGCTGCATTTCTCCCCTTTGGCCTTCTTTTCTCCTCTCCTCCAACATCTGTCTTCCGTTGGCTGCATGTGCTTTTGAACTGATCAGTGTCTGAGACCTGCGCCACTTTTTCCAGCTCTTCTTCACTGTTGGCCACTTTCCTTTGGCTTCTGATTCTCCTGACTTTTATATACACATCCCATTTCAGTCACTGGGCACAGAAACAATCGAAAACAGATGCACTTCCATCTAGGGAGTCACCACATGGCTGAGCTCAAGAGTTCTGCGATGTCATCTTGTCTGACTCCTTCCTAGAGTTCAGGAAAGAGGCTTTTGCCCTCTGGCTCCAAGGGTTACTTGGACATGGTGGCAAAGTGTCCTGACCTTTCAGAGAGGGTAGATGTTGGACTACTGTATGACCGAAAGACAGGTGGTTGAACACTTCCAGGTCTCTGAATCTGTTGCTAGGTTTTGGGTACAGAAGCGAGGAAAGCAAGAGAAGGAAGAGGCAAGAAATGGCATGAGCTGGCTACACCAGGAGGCCTGGCACCCTTAGGGGCTGCTCTTTGCCCTACAGAATCTAGCCAGCAACAATTACCTTAACCTGGGCAGCTCCTGGAAGGCTGAGTCAGCCTCCCTACACAGAGGAGCCAAGGGCACTGTTCTGAAGGTACCTGGAGGTACAGTAGAGTGGCTTCTGGTTGTGACCATCAGCACCTAGGACTTGGCTGCTTGGGGACCACCTAGCATCTTATCAGTGGGTCCTACCTGCTGGTATGTAAGCCAAGGCTGAGGTTCTGTGTCTGTGTCATCACCACTTTGCTGGAACTGCTCCTCCCTGTCATGGCACGAGAGTTTCTACCCAATGCAGGGAGGGTATTTCTATCTATCTGAGTCCCTACGGAAGGTAGCAAGCTGCCCTTGGAGGTGTGTAGTCAGAGGTGGCTGGGACAATGGTTAGACCAAATGTCCTTTTGGCCTCTCCCTTTTAGGTTGACACAGCTCTAGTGAGCATTCACCACATTTCCAAAGAAGCAGGTATGACAGCTTCCCTGCCACTGTCCCCAAAGACCCCTGGACTTTCTTCCCATCTGCTTCATTGTGTCTGCCCATAGAATGCGAGTTGTATGAAGAGAGACCTTGACCCTATCCCTAGTGCCTAGCACATGGTCAGTCTTGATTCAAGACAGCCATATTGAATGGGACAAGAAAATAGAAAGTGGGTGGCCTTGTGCCCATGGCAGCAAGGTGCCCATGGCACCTGTTCCAGGTGGTGCTCACAAGGAGGCCTTCCTTCCTTGGGCCGGCTACAGTCCCTGCAGTTTCACCCCGTGTCCCTCCATCTGTCCTTCCTGTCTCTTTAAGGCACTTTAAGTCCCCTTCCTTTTCCTGTGTGTGTGTTGGGGGAGGGGCTGTGGAGCTACAGGAAGGAGATTTGTTTGTAGGTCCTAAGCTTTAGTAACAAGCAGAAAGAGAGGAAGCTACGGGCTGCCTAGATCCAGGCTGGTGGGTCACTCACTTGGGTTTAGGGCCATAGCTGCCTGAGACTGAGCTCCAGGCAGAGCTTAGAGGCAGGAGGTCATTGTACCCAGTGACTTCCTAAGATGGTCCAGTGGCAGGTGCAAGAGTCACTCCCAGGTGTACTGACCCCAGGCCTGGGCTTCAGCCATCTCCTATTGCTGCTGGCAAGGGAGTCTGAACAACTGGAAGAGGCTCCTGGTCTGGAGGCATTATGGGAAACAGCTGATCAGGCAGACAGGAGAAGGGCCAAGGGACAGACAGACAGACCTAAGGGCAGGCAGGCAGAAGGGCAGGCAGGCAGAAGGGCAGGCAAAAGCTTGGGTTGAGTTAGATATCTGCTCTGTGTTGGGGCTGAATGTCCTCTAGGTTTCAGCCACAACTGGCATGCAATTAACTGGATGGATGGTTTGCTCCCCAGCAGAGGCTGTGCTCAAGTTCACCTTAGGGAAAAAGGAGATAGGTTTTCTTTGGAGATGCTTGGCTGGAAGGAAGATAGAACTTTCACCTCTACCCCTTTATGCTAATAAAGCAGCTCTTATTTTAATAAAGATCCAAGCCTCCAGCAGGTAGTTCACAAGAAATAAATATGGAAGATCAATAAACAAATGAAAAAGTGCTCAAATTTATTCATAATTAAAGCAACGCAAATTAAAGCAACAATGAGATAGATATCATTTTTCACCCAGCAAAATGATGCCTTTTGAAAAGTTCCATCACGTTTTCTGTTGATGAGGCTGTGAAGAAAAGCATTTTCCTCCCCTCCGTGGCTCTCACTTGGTGCAACCTCCTTGGAGGGGTCTTTTGCGGTTTGGGTCAGTATGACTCAAAATCATCAGCACATGCCTGGACCTGACAATTCCACTTCAAGCACCTGCTTTAAAAATACATCTGTACATGTGTGCAAAGAGACATGCTCAGAAGTCCTCAGCACTATGTTGTTCACAAAAGCAAAAAGCTCTAAGCATTCAAAATGCCCTGGGTGGGTGGAGGGAGGCAGTAGGGCTTAAAAGAAATTTGTTACTTCTTTTATGACATGGTGATCAAAGCACACTATTCATCTTAAAAAGTGAGTTTGAGAACGGTATGTACCTTAGATACAAGATGTCATTTGTATAAAGTCTGCACCTACTACAAATACATAAACATGCATATAAACCAGACATGCTCTGGACCCTTCCTTCCCCTTCCTAGAGACATCCTTCTAACTTCCAGGTGAGAACTTTTTGGCCTCCTTCTCTGGGAGCCTGCCACTGGGGTGTTGGGTTTCTGTAGCCCACCATGCACACTTAACCAAATACCCAGACACCATATAAGGGTTGGCAGATCGCTCTGTACCCTGAGTACTTGCACTTTGTGCTTCAAAGATTAGCACACCAGATAGTGAGGCTTTTCAGAATGTTTGGATTGCAAGTGTAGGCCATTTCAGAGGGAAATTATGATGTAGATGTAATTATGAAAAGGTTAACTTATTAGAGATGTACTACAGATAAGTTTAAGGTCATGGAGCAAATTCTGTCTTTCACCTCCTAACCATCCTTGGCACCCAGTGAAAGAGAAGCAGGCATGCTAAGGGGAGCACAGAGATTGGGAAAGAAGTCTCCCCACTCTGTTTGCATGGCTTCAAGTGGTGGGTTCCTAGACCACCAGGGGGCAGTGCCTTCACATGTGCAAGGGCTCAGTGTCCCAGGAAGTCCCATTGGGTCAAGGCCAGTTGGCCTTGAGAGGCGAATCTGTTCTGGGATTAGTAGCTCAAGGCCTTGTGGCAAACAAGCAACAGTACCATTGCATTCTACTGACTTCTGAGGGTTCCTCCCTACCCACCCACCCTGTGGGGAGAGAACTCTTAGCTCCACTGTCCAGCAGGCAGATTAAGGCCCAAAGAAGGGAAAGACTTGTGCAAGGTCAAATCTTGAGTTCATGAGGAGGATGGGCATGGCATGGAGTTACCACATAAAATACAGGCTATCCAGTTAGATTTGAATGCCACATTACCCATGAATAAGTTTTTAGTGTAAGACTATCCCAAATGTTGCATAATAGTAACTCTAAAATAGTTTGTTTATATGACATTCAAGTTTACTTAGCATCCTGTAGTTTTATTTGCTCCATCTGACGACTATAGCTGTACAGAAACCTAAGGCTCCTGCTTCCTGAACTCCTGAATCCTACCACTTGCACTCCGGAGTTTCTCTGCTCCTAGGAGGGCCTCTGGAAGGCTCAGGTTTCATTGCAGCTGGTCCACTGGAGCTGGCAAAGGAAGAACTTCTTTTTCTGGCAGGGCAGAGCCTGTCTATCTATTCTAGTTCTGCACTGCACTGCACAGGTGAGGCAGGAGTAGGCAGGCAGCTCCTGACCTTGCCACTCTCTCAGCTAGTCTTGGCCTCTCCCTTTCCTTCCTCCCTCTCTTCCTTTCCTTCTCTTCTCCACTTCCTTCCTTTCCTTTCTCTTTTCCTGCCTCCTTCTTTCTTCTCTTTCCAGCTGGTCTCCGCTTCCCCCAGGGATTCTGTGACTGCTCCTTAGAGCCAAGCCTTGACCACTGGTAGTTGTATCAGTCAGAATTCTCCCAAGAAACATAACCAACAGGACGCATGCACGTATGTACGTGCACATGCGTAGGCACATAGAGATTGCTTTGAACAATTGGTCATGTGCCCGTGGGGCTGAGGTCTGTAGGACAGGCTGGCAGGAGCTGATGCTTCAGGCTTGAGGCAGACTTTCCTCTTCCTCAGGGAAACCTCAGTCTTTGCTCTTACAGCCTTCCATTGATTGGTTGGGGACCAGCATATTACTGAAAGCAATCTGCTTGACTTAAAGTCCACTGACTGTAGGTGCTAACCACAACTACAAAATACCTTCCCTGCAACAAGTGGTTAGTGCACTCACTGGGGACTAGAGCCTGGTCAAGTTAACACATGAAACTGACTGTCATAGTGTCTAATCAGTAGGGGAACTAAGGGAAAATTGAGACTCAGACTGGGCAGTGAGGACCCAGGGCCCCGGGGGTGCCAGAAGCTGAGGCAAGTTCCTCCTCTTTTTCTCTTTCCTCCCTTGGTTCTCATGGTTCCTTCCCAGGCTTAGCTCAGAATGAGGTTTCTCTCCCCTGCCTGGGAACACTGCGTCGGGGAGGCAGGATGTGCTTTACAGAAAATCCCTTCTGATAGAGTGGCGTGGCCTGGATTATTGGCCAAAGCTGGGGTCGAAGAAACCACGAAGGCCTGACTGACTCTGCTTTGGCCATGGACTGATGTTTGGGCCCTGCGCTAGTTCTTGCCTCTCCCTAGAAATGATGGAGAGGGGATCCCACCTACTCACCCCCTGAGCTGCTAAATGATGGGATGGTGAGCCAGGGAAGTTCTCAGAAGCAAAGGCTCTGAGATGTATCTCTTCTTCTAAGTTGCTTACAGAGTAGCAGAGGAGAAGGCCACAGCCCAGCCCATAAGATACAGCAGGAACAGAAAGTGCCAAGTCCAAGGTCTGAGCCCAGAGAAGGGGTTTGGCTCCACCCCTATGTCTGGGTATATCTTTCTTGACAACCTCCACCCCTGGAAGAGGTACTTTTCTGAGTGCCTCCTCTGTGCCTTCCACCCTGTGACGCGACCAAGTGAGTGATGGGCAGTGATGGCAGGAGCACCCCTCAATATCAAGGAGGAGATTGAAATGTCCATGGCTGAAGAGCTGATGCCTGCAATTATCCTTGGGCAAACCCAAGATCCCCTGGTGATAGCAGGTGAGGTTCCACTAAAGTGCTCCTCGGCTACAGCCAACCAGTGCACTTAGGCATTGTGTGTGTATGTTGGATAATTTATATGTATACGGTACTCGTGTGTGTGTGTGTGTGCTGGAGTCTTGGAGTATTTACGTCCTGGGTGATCAGGGAGCCGGGGATGGGGAGATAGATCATGTCAGCATTTTGTAGCCCATAAGAGAGAGGGTAGGAACAACATGTGTAGTTCCTCTGTCTCTCTCTCGTCTCAGCCACCCCTCTGTCCATTGCAAAAATTTGAGGGGCTGTTCTTGGGGTCTCTGTTCTTCTCTATAGAAATGATGGAGCATGGATCTCGGTCACCAGGTGTCTCCCAGAGGCGCCCAAAGTTGGAACCAAAGGTTGTTGGCACTGCACCCAAATCAGTTTGGAGTATGACTGCCACCAGGCCCAAGAAGATGGTAATGTCTATGTCCATGGTGAACAATGGCTGGCCTGGGGTTGGGAGTACTGGTTTGGGGCCACTGCCCGACCCTGGAAGACCAAGCAGGACAGAAGTTGATTGTGGGTAGTCCACAATCTTTATACTAATGAATGGGTATCCATTCATTAGTTTGCTTTCAAATCTCTAAAACCGTTTTTCATCATTCTGATTTCATCCTACAGGAAAATCTCCTTGATTTTGGAAATTGTATAAAATACTAGGAAGGAAATCCCCCTTACAATCCTAGGGCCTCCTTGACACCCACTGTCATTTTCATGCTAGTTTTGAAGTATCTTAAAGAGATCAACTATGACAGTAAACAAAAATCACAGCAGTATCTGTGTGCACCTTTTGTGAAAAATACATTTGGTATTATTGCAACAAACAGAGCCTAGTGGCAAAGTTCCTAAGAAAATCCTTTCCATGACATGGTTCCACTTGCAGTTTAATATTGTAGCCTACGAACAGAGGAGGGCTGTGGATCTCTCTCGGGTGACAGCTGAGCTCTGGCTGTCTGTTCATATCTAAGAATGAGGCCAGTAGAAGACGTAACCCAGACCTCTGCACGCCTGGGTCAGGCCTGCCGGGAGGCAGGTTCTACTTCAATATGGCGAGTGGGCGAGGAACAGGCTGGCATGCGAGATACTCCTAAGTCTCAGAAAGAAAAGAATTTTAATTTGTAGCGCTATCACCTCAGCTTTCTTACTCACTTGGCTTACTCCAGCCAGGTGGAGTGAGAAGTGTGTGTGCCTGTCGCTTAGTGGAGACTTAAGAGGAAGCATTTTGAAAGGCATGTAGTGGAATGGTTAAGAGGGCAACCTGTGAGGCAGAATGCCTCGGGCTCAAACTATTGGCTCTACTAGCTAACTGTGTGACTTGGGTGAGTTGCTTAACCTCTCTGTTTCTTTCAAAATGAGATGAGAATAACACTTGTTTCACAGGGTGGTGACCAGGATTCAGTGACTTGAGATTGTTAGAGGATGTCCATAGTTCCTGGTGGGTGGTAAAGTGTGTGTGAAATAGCTCGTCGTGAACTAGAAACCTACAGCTGTATTTGAACCCAGCCAGGTCTGGCACTGGCAGCCATGTTCTGCTCCTGTAGCCCACACTGCTCTTCAAAGGTACCAGATGCCTCTGGCCCGAGACATACACTCTGAGGAGTCACTAACACATGGTGGAGGATCAGATATCACCTGACTCCTATGGGGTGCACCACGGGGTTGGTTTGGGCACAGTGTGGAGAAGCTACTTGAGATGGGGTTGAGCAGGTGACTTGGAGTGGCCCTTCCTTTTTGTAGGTGCACCACCTGCAGATACCCAGAATTCCGAGAGAGCCAGGCCACGGTGATGCCCATATCCAGGAGACTTCTGGCAACTTCCAAAGCATAAAGTTCCACCATGAGTGGTAAGAGCTGGAGTGCCTTGGGCCCTGGCTGCCTAGGCATATTGGGGTTCTGTTACCTCCTGGCCATTTGGGACCCGTGAGTATAGCCCTCAGGCCCTAGGCTCCCTTAACCTCAGAAAGGAAGGACTTGGAGGCTGACTGAGTCACTGTCCAAGAAGCCCCCACTCTTACCTGCTTGCCCTTGGTCCTGCCCAGGGCCACCAGCAACTCTGACACTCTGTCTTTACTTTTTTCCTCTAGCAGCCCAGAAGCAGATGTGGCAGCTGAGATTGGCCTGGAAGAGGTCGACGGACTGGAGATGGAAGTTATAAAAAGACAGGTAAGCAGCTTCTGGGCCTTGGATCCATTTGGCAGGTGTAGGCAGAATCATGGTGTCTTGGGGTGGGTGGCTGTGAGAGCTGTGAGTGAGCTCACCCAGGCTTCCTTGTCACCCTGCGATGGAGTGGCCTCTTGCAGAGAGCTGTAGTGAGCACTGAGGGAGGGGCAAGGCAGCCAGCCTTCTGTCCCACCCCTGAGGCCATGCCAGGTCCCTGGTCCTTACCCAGGGGCAGTTTGGCCCACTGAAGGGCAGCAAAGCTCCTTGTTTTAATTTCATACATTTCCTCACCGATTCACCCTGGCATTCCAGGAAGAGCACCGCTTACCAGTCCTGCTTTTGGTTCCTCCACAGCTGCATGCGCTCACTGGGCGTCTGCGCATACTTGAGGACCAAGATGCTACCTGGCGCTACAAGGAGACCATGCTGTTCACCCTGCTGGTGTCGGCCTGTTTTGCCAACATATGGTTGTGGATGCGCCAGTAATGCATGCCAGCCACCACGGCCCTGCTGGAGCTCTCCCCGCTTCCCCTCTTTCCTTTTCTCCCTCAGTCACCCTTGCTTGCCCTTTTCTTCCAGCTCTCAGCAGCCCCCAGGCATCATCAGGGCCATTTTACAACTCCAGTCAGGCCCCCTGCCTGGGATGGTGAACACCCTGCATTGGGAGGTCCCAACTGCTGGCAGTCGGGAGGACCTCCATGTGACATTACAGAGGTGTACATGGACTGAGATGCCGCTCTTTTTGGAGGGAAAAAGAGTGGCATGGGCCACTGCAGCAACACCAGCTCAGGCCTTCTTGGGCCTTGCCTCTGTTTACTCTGGCATCCCTTCTGTTCCATCCTCTTTGGGCAAGGTTTGTCTTGGTCTTCCTCCCCCATTTGCTTCCACATAGTACACACTGCTCTGCTCAAAGAATGCAGTCATTAAAGGTTCAATGCTAGCATGGAAACCTGGCGTGTGAGTTTCATCCAAGACAGTGACAGTGGAGTGTGTGTGTGCTGGGGAACAGCCACTCCTGTCAAAGGTCTTGTGCCTGGGACTGAGCTGATTCCATCACCCTAGGGGCCCCAGTGCTCTCTCTTCCCTTCCTCACCCCCACCATCTCCGGCCCAGGCAGGGCTTCACAATGTCCTCCCTGTCACTGTCATGCCAATGAATGCTGAGAGGAAGCAGTTCTTTCAGCCCAGGCAGTGCAGGGATGCAGTCAGGAAATCTGGAAGGGACCAGAAACCAGTCCGCTTGCCCAGAAGGAAGAGCTATTGTCTCTTTAACTAGGACCAAAGGCCCAGTACATCTGGCTGGGGGTGGGAACCCAGAGCTTTTGCATTGGCTTTGTGGCTAAGTAGACCTTTCCAAGGCCCCCAAATATGTTTATGAAGATGGGGGAAGGTGTCACCAGATACAATATGAGCACAAGAATCTGAGCGAGGCAAGGGAGGGAATGGAGGGCAGAGGGCGCGAGAGGAAGGAGGGAAAGAGAAAAGCAGACAGACAGAGATAGGGAGGGTGAGGAAGGGAAAGAAAGGGAGAGGGAGGGATTGGGGGCAGCTGAGAGAGAAGAGGCTTGAGTCCCAGAGCCTGATCTTGCAGTACTGGCCACCTCTCTTGGATACTCAGTGGGGCCCAAGAGGGGAATCCCTCAGCCCTGACACTTCAGGGATTACAATGCTTTTGAGATGAGGATGCAGGACCTCCTTTCAGCTCCGTGGGGTCCTGTGCATGTGGCCCCTGGAGTCTCGGCCCTGCTGAAAGCTGAGACAAGGATATATAGTTGTCAGATTCTCTCTCTGGTCTCAGAGCAGAGGGCTACTGGAGTGCCAGGAGCAGCCCCTGTGCATAATAGCATCCAGTTACAGGCACTTTTTGCCAAGAGAGTCAAGAGGAACTAGAAGAACAGAGAGTGCTCCCTGTTCCCCTCCAATGGACCCTGAAGACTCAGGAATCACATAAGAGCTTGAAACAAGGTTGGGAGACCTTCTTGCAGGCCACCCCTCCCACTATCTGCAGTCTGGAGACAGTGGGACCAAGAGGTACAGAAGTGTTCAAGAAAGCAGGGAGATGGAACAGTCCACCTGTTTAGACAGAGGCAGCAAGTGGCACTTCCTGCCACCAGTATAATACTCCTACAGCCTGTGGTGCCAAGAGGCCTGACCTCACACAGTCCTCATAAGGTGCTCCTTTCTTCTGCCCCAACTGGGTCCTGCAAGGAAGTTCTGGGGAAGAGAGGATTGCAGCCAAGTGGGGCCAAGTCTGCCCTTTGGGATCTGGGTGTGTGTGTGTCTGCACAGACACAGGCATGTTTGCAGAGACGGTCTGGTTGAAAATATGTTGTGAAACAAAGGTTCCTCCTGGGAGCAATTTAGCTGAGTTGCAAACAAACAGCTTGGTGGCCCCCCTGGAGGAACATCTCCTGAGCTAGGTAAACTCAGATGGAGCACTTGACTGGGCTCTGGCTGTGTCTATATCCTGCTCTGCAGCGTGGTCTACTAAGGACACCTCAGAGACCCCGTAAGGGGAAGTGCAGTCAGCAAAGACCATCATTGGGCTCTTCTTCAGGGCTCCTTAATGGGTACCAGGATAGTGTTATGAGAACAGGACCCCAAAAGGCAGGTTGGCACCCCTGCTCATCCCCGGGGCTGTGATCCATTTGTCTCCCTGATTAGGTTCCACTGCCACGCTGCCCTCAGCTTGCTTAAACGCTCCATCATGAGCGTAGCCTTTCTCCCAACAAGCAGCGAGTGCTCTGTGGAGAAGCAGTGTGCTGAGGGTGAAGGGAGGACGGAGGACCTCACGTACACTTAGGCCCCAGGGGAGAGCCATCTGCAGCATGTGTAGTGCTTACTTGGGAAATTTCCATGGACCGCCCAGGCTTGGTATTAGAGGGGTACCCAGTCAGCCCATGACTGGATCATTGGCTCCTGGAAGTCAGGGGCTAGCTTCCATCATCATTGGTGCCCAACAAACGGGAAGGGCTGGTGATAGGCCATTAGCCAGGGTCCCCAGAGAGCAGTTCTAGCTGTGGGCATACCCATTTGGCCTTTAGGATGTGCATTCTGTAGAAACACCTTTCCCATCAAAGCCAGCCAATCTGGCCATCACTTTCTATGGTGCACCTGCTATGTACCATACCCATTGCGTTTAAAAAATATTTAATTATACGTGTCATGCATGAATCCATTTCTGAAAAAAGGCAGACATTAGCTAACACAGCCCCCTGCCACCCAATGTCAAGCCCCTCCCATGGCTGGCTTGACTTGTGTCCCTGCAAACACTCTATGTTGTTCCATGCAAATTATGTATACTTGTATGTGCCCCAAGCTTTGTGCATAGGAGGTCATTTAGGCCTCCCTGCTTAGAAATCTGAGAGGGGCTTGTCTCCCAAGCCATCTATGCAGGTGTGGAAAGTGGAGGGTTTTGATTGTGACATCCCAACTGGGCTGGCCCCTAGTCCTCTGCCAGCCAGTGGCAGAAGCTGAAAC
This sequence comes from Castor canadensis, assembly GCF_047511655.1. Taxonomy (NCBI): domain Eukaryota; kingdom Metazoa; phylum Chordata; class Mammalia; order Rodentia; family Castoridae; genus Castor; species Castor canadensis. The sequence goes on along the minus strand of NC_133405.1, from coordinate 3,907,335 downwards.
CCAACATTCCAGTTCTCAGTTTGGCTTCTTAGCAGCTGGGGAAGGTGGGCAGAGGAAATTGGGGCTATCATGGAAGGTGACACGGACGTGCAGGGAGAGGCTGTGGTGTACTTAGGAGCAGCTTGAAATAAGAACTCACAGACTTACTGCCCCAAGACTCTTGCCTCTTCCCCTTCCTCAATCCCAGCCGCTCTTGGAGGCCAAGTCCAGGGGATCTTGGGCAGAAAGGATGGATTTGTCTATGAGGGCAGCCTCACCCTGGGTTTCTCTTTTCTCTCTTCGAGTTCTCCTTGGCTTGGCACCCAGTTAGGAGGTCTGGCTGGGATTGTGTCAACACCTCAAGGCAATTGCATGGTGGCTGTGAGCTGGCAGCCTTCAGTCTCTAGACACAAAGCCCTGAGTTCACTCAATGCAAGGGAAGGTCCCTTGGGGAACTAGGGAGGGGCCGGCTCCTGGCTCTGGGCAGGCAAGCAGTTCCTACAGCTAGACAGCCCTGTATCCAGCCTTTACCTGCTGACAGTCTGGGGTGTGTAGGGCCCACTGGCAGGACAGCCTCTTCAGTGGGCAGGTGACACCTGGCCAGGGTCTGGAGCTCATCTTAGCTGTGGGCATGAGCTCTTCTGAGTCTCTGCTGGTTTCGGCTGCTGGGATCAAGCAGGGTGGGGCAGTTCTTTGACTGAGAAGCTGTCAGATACTTGGGAGTTCAGGGATCCACTGGCTGGGGGACAGGAGAAGCAGGAGATCTCTGCTGGTTTCAGTGCTCATGAACCCCCAAGGGCTTCTCTCTGACTGGAGGTTGTGGGGGTGAACCAACAGATGTTGACTGACCACGGAACTCCTTGCCTCTGAAGCCATCTGACTGGTAAGGAGAGGGGCTGATGTTTTCTTGTAGCCACAGGCTGGTGGCTTCTGTGGGGGTCAAGGCTGGAGCCTATGAATGTGTTCAGCCCTAGAGTTGGGATTGATATTGACCCTCATGTGTTTGGCTTGCCCAGGAGGCTGAGGATAATGGCTGTGTGGGGAAATTTTGTCTCCTATCAAGGTGGCTTTAATGAAATCTTTGGGGTGTAGGAGTGTGATGGCAGTGAGTGCCACACTAGGTTTGCCTGGAGGTACCTAAACTGTTGCCCTCTTCCAGAAAGGCGATAGGGAAGGTGAATGGGGAGGCTTGGAGCAGAGTTGTTGAGGGCTAAGCACAGCTTTGTGGGAGAAAGTGGGGAGCCTGTAGGGCTTATCACTGCACCTGCCTCCACTGCGTACCTGGTGCAGAGCACATTCAGTGTGTCACTTGGAGCTCCATGGCTCTCTGTGTAAGAGTAACCATGGTGACGGGAGGGGTTCCATGGTGCTGGGATTATGGCCTTTGCTTTTGGTCTTTTGAGCCCCACCCTGGCCTCCTGGCTCCTCGGTCTTAGGAACCAACCTCTCTACCACTTGGAAAAATGCATCTGCAGTGAAGTCCTTGAAGCTTCTGCTTGAAGGAAGATTCTGGAGTCAAGTAGCAGATCTGGTGCAAGGACAGGCTCTCAAGGCTGCTGCTGATCCAGCATCCTGATTTGAATTTTCATCTTCCTGCCAGTGGCCAAGGACCCTGGGTTCATCCTTATCCACAGCTAGGTGTCCTCTAAATGTCCCTGGCCACCATTTGTCAGTCCCTTCTCCAGAGAAAGGGAAACTGAGAGTCTGGATAGAGAATATACACATGCCTTAAGTGGACCCCCAACTATGGTGGACAGAAGTCAGGTAAACCTGACTTCTTCAGTGGCTCTTCTCTTGCTAAATCTGGTATCATTTCTCAGTTCTTAGTCTCAAGCCCTTTGGTTAACAGTAGACAATCATCCCTTCTTTTTAAAACTTCCTTCATCTGGCTTCAGGGGCATCTCATCCTTCTGTAATGTGCTTGCTACTTGCCTAGGCTCTGGGAATCAATGGCTAAACAAAACAGATAATTCCCTGCCCTTATAAAGTTTTTTTTCTGGTGTGAGGCCTTCTGTCCATAGCTTTAAAATGGAGAGTGACAGGCCCAGGTGTGGACCTATTGAACTTACCTTAGTGGTGGAGAAGGTAGACAGAAGGAAAAGCTGGAGATCTGAAGCTGGAGGAGCAATCAGTAGAAGGTGATGAGGGTGCAACACTTAGGGCAGCAGCAGTGAGGAGGGGTGGGGAAGAGGGTGCTGAGAGAGAGTTCAGAAGTAGAGTCAACAAGATTGGGGGGGTGGAGTGCGAGGTGTCAGGGATGATACCTAGGCTTCTGGATTGAGGACATGAAGGGAAAGATGTGCCTTTCTAAAGGTAAGACACTGGGAAGTAGGAGCTTGGGCTCAGGGGAAGAAGGTTGTATAACTTTGGGACTTGTGGAGTTCAAGGTCTCAGTGGCTGCTTCCAGAGATGGAGACGATGCAGCCACCTGGGGCTCTGGAGTTCACTGTGTACAGAAGGGTTCAGGGTATGAATTTCAATTGCCTGGGCCCAGCCTGACCTTTGTGGTAGCATTGTGGGAGGACACTTTTTTTTGGGTATGGCCTATGCATGTCTGATTCCAGCCCCATCTTTTTCTAGAAAAAGCAGCCCAAGAATGCAGGTTTCTGACATCGTAGTATCCACACTAGAAGTTCCAGCTCCTTGTCAAAGTAGGCAGCAACCAGAATGACTTACCAAACAAGCCTTTTGGGCAAACCCTGCGCATCCTGTTGGAGGTTTCATCTCTCCCCAAAGAGCTCTCAATGAGTGTCAAGTTCACAAAGAAGCTAGTCCGGAGCCTGGTCTAAGGGCAGCTGATGAAAGTCAAAGGCCACTCAGCATCAAGGGCTTGTGGTCTGCTGGGCACTTTCCCTCCTTCCACTCTCAGCTCCTGAATCTCTCTTGCCCATAGTCGGCCCCCTTACCACTGTCCCTCCTACACCTGAAGCATGAGAGGTCGCAACAGCTTCAATTCCACACTCTAAAGCCAGTTCCAAGAGCCTGCTACTCCTCGTAAAGTTCTGACCCTAACTCTGGCTCCATTTGCCTTCCAAGTTGGCCCTGTGGCTGAGTGTGCTTTTGGAGCCAGACTACTGAGGTGTGAATCAGTCAGTAGTGCCAGGATGTCATATGAAATAAGTTGATTTATCTCAAGTGCTTAGCACCATGAATGCAACCCCACCCCTGAGTCACCAGGTTCAGGGATGTCTATTGCTTCCTTTTGGCCCTCCATGTCACTTTCTGCCTGCCAGCCCACCTCCCTGCTTCCCTGCCCTACTGCCCCATCAGCCACAATATAAATGACCCTCCTGCCTATCACCCAGGACCCTTTCTACTGCAATGACAGAACTGGGAACTAGTTTTTGGCTAACACTGGAGTCTGCCTCACTAAATCATGGAAGAGACCACTTTCCAAACACTATGGAAAATTTTTGGATTGACCAGTTATTCACTTGAACCTGGAGTCAGGGTGGGCTGAATTGGACAAGAATCCGTGACATTTGGCCACTTAAAGGGTACCATGAACCCTTCAGAAAACCCACTGCTGTTAGTCTTCTCCACTTGCTACTTCAGGATCAGCAGTCCCCTGATGAGCTTGGGCAAGCTTTTCAGGGAGAAGCTTGAGTGCCAAGGCACCCTGAAGACCAGCAGCAGAGGGCTTGAAATCTTGGTCAGTCACAAGTGTTCATCAAAGGGCCGAGGGGGGTGATGGGACATGATGATCTGTAGCTGTTATCCTTACCTTGGTGGCTGGACATGGGATGCCATCCTTACTTTTGTCACTCCATGCATGTGTCTTATTTCACTGGAGACTTTTAAGATTTTTCCATTATCAATGAATTTGGGCAATTTCATTACAATGTGCCTTGGTATCATTTTATTCTTGTGTGTGAGTGTGCACTTAGGTGTCATTAAGCTTCTCATACTTGTGGATTTATAGTTTTCAACAAGTTTGGAAAAATTCTGGTCATTATTTCTTCAAATATCTCTTCTAGTCCCTCTCCTTTGGGAAATCTGGAGCAATCATAGGACTCATCTCATTTATTATTTCCTGTTTCTGGGAATTACTGTTCTTTGTTACCTACTATTCAGAGTTTTGAAAACTGTTATTTCATACCTTTTTTTCTAAATTTGGTTATTTCATTCTGGGGGATATATTCAATGTCTGCTATTCCGTCTTAGCCAAGAGATGTATAATATGCTGTTTTAAAGACACCTGATATAGCAGGGGCCTAAGGTGAGTGATAAAAGTGAAAGTAAAAGGAACTGTGGGGTGGGAAATGTGTCTTTAGTGAGATGCAGATAAATATAGGAGAATAAGGTTTGGAGGGAAGATCAAAGCTCAGTGTTGCACATGCTAGGCTTGAGATGCCTAGTCAATATCTAAACAGTGTGTGAGGGAAATGGAGTGCAGAGAAGTTGGGGTGGTGTTACAAGTTTTCAAGTCATCAGCATGCAGATGTATTTAAAGCCATGACACTAGGGGAAGAAATAGTGAAGAGAGAAAAGACAAGCAATCAATTCAAGGACCAAGTTCAGGACACTCCAACCCTTAGAGTTGGGAAAAAGAGATTTCTTCAAAGAACACTCAGAAGTGGCCAGTGAGGTAAGAGGAGAATGAAACAAGTACAACTCATTATTTCAAGGAGGAAATGAATCAAGAGTCGGAGTCTGCTGAGAAATAGAACAGCACATGGGTAGAGTGACTCTTAGGATGGATTGTGTTCCTGGTTGTCTCCTTGCTTAATATGGGAGCAACCCTGAGGTCAAAGACCTCTAGCCTTAGCCCATGATAGGCGATAGGCTTGGGGATGTGCCTAGAATAGATGAATGGGTAATAGCACATGGAGCAGCAGTGAGCACTTTTTTTAATTTGTATTTTATTCATATTTGCATACAATGTTTGGGTCATTTCTCCCCCCTTCCCCCTGCCCTCTCCCTCCCCCCCCCGCTCCCTCCCTTCCCCCCCCTTACCCCTCACTACCCGGCAGAAACTATTTTGCCCTTATCTCTAATTTTGTTGGAGAGAGAGTATAAGCAATAATAGGAAGGAACAAGGGGTTTTGCTGGTTGAGATAAGGATAGCTATACAGGGAGTTGACTCGCATTGATTTCCTGTGCATGTGTGTTACCTTCTAGGTTAATTCTTGCATTTGAATGAACTTCAAACTGGAACATTGACTAACTTGGCCCTTCTCTTTCTGGCCCTAACATCACTGTCCATACTCCGAAAAGAGTCTTCTCAAAATGCTTTCAACTAGGGTTCAAGGGACTCATTGGGCCAGGCTGGTTTTTGTATAAAGTCCTGGGCTGGTCACTCAGCTCATGGATCAGAACAAAACAGGCCCAGAAGGATGCCATGATTGACGTGGGCTTTGTATGGAACCATCATGCCTCACACTGGGTTTGAGAGCTACCCTCCCTGAGGATCCCATTCTTCATCTAAGATCCCCTGCCCATCTCTGTTCTCTGTGGCAATGATGTGCCCCACTGCCTTTCTTGCCAAGTCTGGTTTTGTCCTCACAGTGTTTGGTTTCCTCTATGCATTCCCCCAGCAGCTATTGCAAACCTTCTGGCCTCCTCTGAAGTCTGCACCCCCTGCAGCCTGGTGCTTTGCATTTTATCTGCAATGCTGGAGGTTTGTAGGAGGGAATCTCTTCACCTGCCTCTGACTGCTTCTCTATTCCCATAGAAAATGTCTAGCATCTTGTTCTCCAGGCCTGTACCTCACAGGCCCCTCCCAGAGTTCTTGGTAAATCTCTCAATTCTTGTGCTTGAATCTACCCATCCACTCACCTTTCATGGGCTCCAGCCTCCAGTGGAGCTGGTCATGAGCACAGATATTTTTCTTTTCTTCTCAAAATCTTTTAGCTTGCTCTATTATCTTCTTGGTGTAAAATAATAACAATAGCAACACAGAGAACCCTTTTCAACCCCGCATCCTCCTTGGGTTCCCACCATTTCTCTGCCCTTTCTCTGTAAATCTTCTAGAGTTAGCTACATGCTCTATCTCTTGTCCCACATCCCCCTACTCCTGACTCCTGCACCCTGTGAAATGTACCCTCTTTTATCACTGCCCTTTGACACTGCTCTTGATAAAGTCACCAGTGAAGCCCTATTGTTCCAGCTCACACCCACATCAGAGGGTGGAAGTATGGGGCTCTCTGCACAGCCTTTTTCTTCCTGCATATGGTGGGGTGGGCCTTTTAGCCCTGCAGACTGTTCCCACTCTGAAACTCTTGCTTCCTTGGGAACTATCTCCTCGTGTTTGTCGCACCCTCAGCCTGTGCTCCCCAATCTCTTCTACTTGATCAGCATTTTGGGCTATCTGTGGCAGTTGCAGCTCCTCAGAACTCTGTCCTTAGGCCTCTTATCTGTTTTCATGATATGGGAGTGAGGTGAACTCATCTCCCCTGAGAGCTTTAACTTCTTTGTAAACCTTGATGGTGTCCCATCCAGTCTACACCCCAGAAAGTTCCAGGCCAGCCAGAGTTGCCTGCAGCAGGCATAGAGAGCCATGGTGAAGGCTGGAGATCATACCCGAACCTTGAAGATAGAGGGAAATAAATGAGCAGGTGTCTGACGCTTTTGAGGAGAAAATCAGCTCAGGAAACAGATTGCTTGGATGTGATCAAGGAAGTAAAGTGTTAAGATTAGCATCCACATTTCTGACTTGACTGACTGGGGAGAGGGAAGGCCCCTTTAGGAAGCGGATAAATTGGAGTAGAAGCCAATTTGTAGTAGATGATGTAAAAGTCAGTGTTAACTATATTGGCTTTGAGGGTTTGGTGTTCCTCCAAAGAAATATCCAGTAGGCAGTGGGAGACAAAGGCACCAGGGAGCTTGGGAGAGATCCCTGACCTGAGAACCTGGTTAGGGATCTGCTGGCAACTCTAGCCTGAGTGTAGATGAGGCTTCTTGTATAGAACATGAAAGCCACTACACTAACTGCAGGTTAGATGAGGCAAGGGATAACTGCCTGCCTCCGTTCCCTAGCGCATAGCCCAAGGGGGCAGCTATGATGAATGGGGGTATGTGTGGCAGGCAGCAGCCACCAAGAAGCTAAAGTGAATGGAGGGTCTGCTCCTAGCAGGTGCCGTCAGGGATCACAGTGAGTAATCTGTCTCGGAGCAGATGGAACTACACAGCTGGCTGGACCCTGGGTTCCAGGCCCTCTTCATATCTAAGCTTGAACTTCAGTACTGCCTTTTCTAAGGGGCCAGCCCTGAAACTCTGATCACTGTGAGTGGCCCTCGCTTTGTTTGCATTGCCTGGAACTTTCTGTCTCCATGGTCTGCTGCCTCCAGGGTCCAAGCAGGGACTTGTGGATGCTGGTTTGTTTCCCTCAGGTGCCCTCATTAGCTTCCTGATGCCGTAGTCCCTCAGAGAACACCAGGCGAGCATTTCTGAGGCTGCTTGATGTGACTGTCATCACCATGGTGATAGCTTCAGAGGCTGGAACAAGCTGCAGGCAGGGGTGGGGGGAGGAGGGTAGACTCCAGGAACAGCTTTGGGGCTGTGAGTCCAGCAGTAGGGGCCTTGGGAAATCTCAGGGGCATGATAACCATTACTGTCACATCTGGTGGGGCACACTGATCACGCTGAGGTTGTTCTGTCTCAGTCTCCCTGATTCAGACAAGAGATGTGTGGGACACAACGTCCTTTCCTTTTTTTTTTTTTTTTTGATTTGTTTTCTCCTGAGCTGCCTCTTCTCAGCCCATTTTGTGGCTTCTTTTCCACCGCTCACCTCTTCTATGTTGAGGAAAAAAATCTCAGAACCCTCAAGTACTACCATGACAGTACAGGGCAGTGGGACCCAGCATTGCTTCAGTGTCAGGCTGCAAAGGCCAAGAAAATGGCTGTACTCTCACATCCTGATATGTTACTGAAAATGGAAACAGTGCTAAACTACAAAATATGGCTTTGTTTCCTTTACTCCAGTGAATTTTGATACATGAACTATCAAAGCCAGCTGGGCTCTGGTTCTATTTTCTCCCTCTTCACCAATAGCATTCCTTACCTCTCCTGCGTCCTATGGGTACCAGGGTCTTTTGTGACATTCTTTGTTTGTCTTCCTGGCAGGTGAGAGTCTGGTTGTACATGGAGGATGACCGAAAAATCCAATGGTGTGAAGAGTTCCCCAGCCAATAATCACAACCACCATGCACCCGCTGCCATCAAGGCCAATGGCAAAGATGACCACAGGACAGGCAGCAGGTGAATCTGCTGAGGCTGGATCATTTCAGGGGTGACCCAGAGGCTTTCTTCTAGGTCTGCCTCCTTGTCATAGAGCAAGCTATCTTTGGCTCTAGGATCCCCTTTAAAGGAAACATGGGGTTTCTAGGCATGTCCCAAGAAGCAAGACAAGTCATGCTCAGAGAACCCCAAGTCAACTATGTTCCTTTCTCTGCAGGCCGCAGTCTGCAGCTGATGATGACACCTCCTCAGAACTACAGAGGCTGGCAGAGATGGATACACCACGAAGGGGAAGAGGGGGCTTCCGAAGGTGAATCAAGTCCCTCCACTGACCTGGTGCTACCCCTTCTGCTCATGGAGCCTGTCGTGGTGGCTATACTGGCCCTCCTCTAGGCCTTTCTATAATACCCTAGAGCTTTGAGCAAGACAGGGATCCTGTGAGGCAAGATGGGAGTGGCTAGGGCAGGCTTCCTTCACACTTGGCTGTCTCAGCACTGGGGAGGGGTACCCTCACAGGAAGAGCCTAGGTAGAGGGCCCCGAGGTTGCCATCACAGAATCATAGGCACTACGAGAGATCAGGAAACATGGGACAGCCTTCATCACAGCCTAGCCAGCCTTAACACAACCTCCATCTTGCCCTGAAGACCTTGTGTTTATTCTTCATCATCAATTGAGATGTCACCTTCTATAGGAAATCTTCCCAGAACACCCTCCCCCACAGGGTGCATTCTGGGTCATGCCTGAGACCCAGGTCCTGCCCTCAATGTTGGCCTCTATCCCAGCTCTTAGCCCACAGGAAATCACGGCCTGGCCTATTTCTGGGTTTCCCTCTTCATCTCCCACCTCCCTCAGTGGACAGTGAGCTCTTTGGGACGGGTCCTGTCTGAAAAACATGCGGCTTCTCTTTGACTCATGCTCCCTCTTTCTCACTGCTAGGATTGTCCGTCTGGTGGGGGTCATCAGAGAGTGGGCCAACAAGAACTTCCGTGAGGAGGAACCTAGGCCTGACTCATTCCTGGAGCGTTTCCGTGGACCTGAGCTCCAGACTGTGACAACACAGCAGGGGGATGGCAAAGGCAACAAGGACGGCGAGGGAAAGGGCACCAAGTACAGCTGTCCTGCCTCTAGGGCTCCCAAGCATTGTCCCTCCCCAACAGCCAGTTGTGTTCTTTCCAAGGGAAACTCTGCTGGCTTTTCTGAATGACGTGAATGTGGGCAGGGAGGAGGCTCAGCCAAGGACAGGCCACCTCCAGCCCCAGCTCCAGCAGTCAGTAAATGCTGATCAGAGAGGGTGCAGTCAGGGAGTGCTGTTGAGGGCATGTCACTCCAACTCCACTGTGGGCAAGGAAGGGGGTCTTTGAAAAGACCACGTAGGGACGTGGTGGGGAAGACAAGATGGCTAAGCAGGAGAGGGTTGGGAGGACAGAGAGGGAAGAGCTGGAAGGTCTGCTCTTTGAGGAATGCATGGGTGACTGTGAATGTCTGGCCAAGTCGACATTTCCCACCTCTGGTCAGTGGAGGAAAAGGGTCTTGCCAAGGTTTGACATAGCATCTGGGAAAGTAACTTGGGGAATGGAGGCCAGGGACCAAAAAAGGGAGGGTGAGTGGGCAGGAAATACGTGCAGCTCACTCATCTAGACTTTCTCTCTCTTCCCAGAAGAGATATAGAACAGGCCAGGGCTTGCACTGCTATCCTTTGGCACCCTGAGGCCCATCTCTACTAAGAGCTGTGTCCTTGACACAGCCTTGCCTGGGCAAGGAGTTTCCAGAAGGCATGGGCCTTTCTGTGGTCAGGATGGGAAGAAGGGTGTCACTCTCCATCAGATGGATACTACCAGGTTGTTGGTCCCTGAAAATGGACCTATAAGCTCCACTTCATCCCACACATCCCCCTAATCAGTAGTTTTGTGGGACCTGTGGCCTCTGAGATTTGGAGTACTGCTCCCCTAGGGGACTTGGTCCTCAAGATTGGCCTCTGTCTCCTCAGGAAGAAATTTGAACTATTTGTCATGGATCCAGCTGGGGACTGGTACTACCGCTGGCTGTTTGTCATTGCCTTGCCTGTCCTCTACAACTGGTGCCTTCTGGTGGCCAGGTGAGCAGGGAGGGACCATGGCAGCATAGCCCACAGGCTCTGGGATTGAGATAACACCTGTCCCCAAGCTCCTTCTGAATTCTCTTGCTGCCAAAGTCTCCTCTATGTACTTCATCACCCCAACTTGCCCCATCATTCAATATGCCACCAAGCCTTCTTGTCTGTCTGTTTCCTGGTGTTGGTAATCTGCTCCTACTTCTTTGTGCATGTCAATACTGTCCTAGGTGAGGCCACCCTCCTCTCTCCCTGGGGAAAGTCCAGCAGGCTCATGGCCATGCCTTGCAGGCCCTCTTCCCACTCCAATGCGTCTATCACACTTACAACTAATGTGATTGGCAAAAACTGGGATTCGATTATGCCCTCACCCTTCCAAAGCCCTTCAATGGCTCCCCATTGCCCATATGATAAAGTTCAAGTCCTAAGGATGGCCTTTGAGCTCTCTGGACTTGGTCTGTCTCCCTGACAACTTTCCCTACTACACTACATCCCTTACCTCATTCATTGAGTGAGGATTGTTTTACATTTTTATTAGGATAAATTACTTGTTTCATTATAATATTTTCATATATGCAAACAATATAATTTCACCAAATTTACCCCCTGTATTACTCTTTCTTATCTCTCCTCTCCCTTTGAAAAAATTTTAACAGGTTTTATTATTCTATTTTCATACATGCATACAAAGCACTTCAACCATATTCACCCCCCTTCACCCTGCCTTTTCACCTTCCCCACTCCCACTGGTACCTACCCCCAAGCAGACCCTGTTTTGTACTGTTGTTATTCATTTTTAAGGACTAGATTCTTCATGTGAGGGAACACTAAGCAAGGATTTGACTGAGCACTCATTAGGTGCTGGGCTCTGTGCTCAGTACAGTGTGAGCAAGACAGATGTGACCTCTGCTCTCCTGGAGCTCTCAGGCTAGATTGACTACAAATATAAAACAAAAGAAATGACCAAGACAGACAAATCACAGGGACTTGTTAGAGAAATGGCAGCCAGAATAGTCCTCTCTGAAGAGGCAGAGCCTTAGCTAAGGCTCTCTTGGTGGGAGGCAGTCAGCTATTTTGATATCTGAGGTTGGCAGGGGGAGTATTCTGGGAACAACCAGTACAAAAAGCCTGCCTTGGGGTGGCCCAGGGGGCTGAAGTCTGTGAGTGGGTTATCAGAGCAGCAGGAACTGCCCGTTCTGCAGGCTTTATGGGGCAGGGGCTAGAATTTGATTTTAAATGTGGTCACTCCTCCCTCAGACTAGTAAACTCACCAATCACCATCCTGGCTTCTATGCCCTACTCTACACCTTCCCAGGCCCTTCACTACTTGGTCACCATGTCCTGTTATTTCTTCCTACAAAGATCTTGCAGCTTCCACACCTTCTCCCTTCCTACTGCCTCTAGCCCAAGCCTAGCTACTATCCACACTCTCATCTGATTGGCCAGGGTTCCATGTCTGGTGCTCCGTAGGTATATGTTGAAATGGCAAGCATGGAAACTATTCAGCTGTTCTCTCAATGCCTTGTGCATTCAACAACTCATGCCACTGAGCCCTTGAATTCTGGTGCCCTGGGCTAGGCATGGGACACATAGTAATGCACATCTAAGAGGTGGTCTCTGCCTTCCTGGAGCTCAGTCTAGTGGGTGAGGCAGACAGATAATGGTCAATATTGATGGACATGTAGTGATGCTTATGGAATGACAAAGGCTAGATTCTCACATGCAGAATCTAGTCCTTAAGTCTTCTTGGCACCAAGCTGACTGTGACTCACCAGTGCCCTTGGTGGCCACCTCATGCCCTGCACAAGCATGCACTCAGCTTGGGGCCTCCAGGGGACTTTGGCTTGCTTTGATGGTGAAGCCAACCCTGTCCTGCAGAGCCTGCTTCAGTGACCTACAGAGAGGCTACTTCCTAGTATGGCTGGCGCTGGACTACTTCTCAGACGTGGTCTATATTGCAGACCTGGTCATCCGATTGCGCACAGGTGAGTGAGGAAGTGGGTGACAAGCATGATCCCAAGTCCAGATTTTCAGGAAAGCTACTGGGCACAGGGTTGGACTCAGCTTCTTGGCTGGGACCCTGGGAGGTGACATCCTCTTTAAACTTTGTGGTCTCACGTGTGTGGAGAGGTTTGGCTCTAAGAATGGTCTCTTAGGGTCCTTCTGGCCATCTCTGCTGTGTGACCACAGAGAAGAAGGTCTAAGTAAGCAGCAAAGAACTCTTTTCTGAGTATTTTCTTATGGGAAGGGGCAGATGTGAGAGCAGGTGACATTCTGGCTTATATCTCTATTAGGCTTCTTAGAGCAGGGGCTGCTGGTCAAGGATCCCAAGAAATTACGAGACAACTACATCCACACCCTACAGTTCAAGCTGGACGTGGCTTCCATCATCCCCACCGATGTGATCTATTTTGCTGTGGGCATCCACAGCCCCGAGGTGCGTTTCAACCGCCTGCTACACTTTGGCCGAATGTTTGAGTTTTTTGACCGCACTGAGACACGTACCAGCTACCCGAATATCTTCCGAATCAGCAACCTGGTCCTCTATATTTTGGTTATCATCCATTGGAATGCTTGCATCTATTATGCCATCTCCAAGTCCATTGGCTTTGGGGTTGACACGTGGGTTTACCCTAACATCACTGACCCCGAGTATGGCTACCTGGCGAGAGAATACATCTATTGCCTTTACTGGTCCACACTGACCCTCACCACCATTGGGGAAACACCACCCCCGGTGAAGGATGAGGAGTACCTATTCGTCATCTTTGACTTCCTGATCGGTGTCCTCATCTTTGCCACCATTGTGGGAAATGTGGGCTCCATGATCTCCAACATGAATGCCACCCGGGCAGAGTTCCAGGCCAAGATCGATGCAGTGAAACACTACATGCAGTTCCGCAAGGTCAGCAAGGAAATGGAAGCCAAGGTCATTAGGTGGTTTGACTACCTGTGGACCAATAAGAAGTCAGTGGATGAACGGGAGGTTCTCAAGAACCTGCCAGCTAAGCTGAGGGCTGAGATAGCCATCAATGTCCATCTGTCCACACTCAAGAAAGTGCGCATCTTCCAGGATTGTGAGGCTGGCCTGCTGGTGGAGCTGGTACTGAAGCTTCGCCCTCAGGTCTTCAGCCCTGGGGATTACATTTGCCGCAAGGGGGACATTGGCAAGGAGATGTATATCATCAAGGAAGGCAAGCTGGCAGTGGTGGCTGACGATGGCGTGACTCAGTATGCCTTGCTCTCAGCTGGGAGCTGCTTTGGAGAAATCAGCATCCTCAACATTAAAGGCAGCAAAATGGGCAATCGGCGCACAGCCAATATCCGCAGTCTGGGCTACTCGGATCTCTTCTGCTTGTCCAAGGACGATCTTATGGAGGCTGTGACTGAGTACCCAGATGCCAAGAAGGTCTTGGAGGAGAGGGGTCGGGAGATCCTCATGAAGGAGGGACTGCTGGATGAGAACGAGGTGGCAGCCAGTATGGAGGTAGACGTGCAGGAGAAACTGGAGCAGCTGGAGACCAACATGGAGACCTTGTACACTCGCTTTGGCCGCCTGCTAGCCGAGTACACTGGGGCCCAGCAGAAGCTCAAGCAGCGCATCACGGTTCTGGAGGTCAAGATGAAACAGAACAATGAGGATGACTACCTGTCGGATGGGATAAACAGCCCTGAGTCAACTGCTGCAGAACAGTCCTAGGCACTGGGATCCAACGGTCCCTCCAGCCTTGCCCTGACCCCAGGAGCTAGACGAGCTGTATAGAACTCCAGCTATACCTGCATTACCCTCATGCTCCTCTGGACTCTCTCTGAAGCCTCTCAGAGGCTTACGATTTTGGCCTACACATCTAGGAGACCCCCTCTGAGTCTAGCCGACAGGCAAGTTTATGGACAATGCAGACCATGTCGGCTGGCCTTCCAGGAGCTTCAGTCTGCTCTAGTCTAAGGAAGGAAGATGGCAGCAACTGAACTGTCCTCCAGGGGTTTGCCTGGGACTAGAAAGCTGGGCAGTGACCTGAAGAAGTCCGGCTGCACAATGGCATGCACCCTTATGTTTTAATCCCTTCTCTGGCTCCTTGCTACTGGTTCTGGACCCTGTCTTTTCTAACATGTGTTCTGAATACCCATTTCCTTGCACATATATGCATTCAAGAATCAACCACAGACATTGAGCCCAGGAGACTGTCTGCCGAGGCAGGCAGAGGAGTGTGAGGGCGGCAAGGGGGCAGGCAGGAGGGCAGTCACTCAGGGATGTCCTACCCTGTGAGGCAATACTGACAGGGAGAAGGAAGTGGCTGGCAGCTCTGGCCATCAGCCCGCTATGCGGACCATTTCCAAAGAGGCTGTGAAGGTTGAGGTGGGGAGAAGACTCCTCATGTTAACATGTGCATTAGAGCCACTGCAAGTTAATAAATTCCTTTCAACTACTTGTGGTTTTGGCTCAATTCTGCTTTGTCTGTCGCTGTCTTTCTTTTCCTCCCATTCCCCCCGCCCCCGACACACACACACCTGGCATACACTCCACCACATTTTCCCTGCCTGCCTAAGCCCTTCTGGTCCTTGGAGAAAGTCTCCTTGCCTGCACCAACTCCCCTAGTAAGTAGTCAGTCACTCCCTCTAGGGTCCTACACTGCTCAAGAGCCTCTCTGTCCCGGCTCTTATTGTACTGTGTGGTCAGCTTTGATGGATGTGGTTTTTCTTCCAGACTGTGGGCTCTTTGAGGACAAGGCCAAGTCTCCCTGCCTGCTCTGGCTACAGCCTTAGAGACATGTCTGGCACAGATGAGGTATTCAGAGGAGGTTTTTTTCACTAAGGGAGTAAACGAACACACATGTGAGTGAATGAATGAATGCAGCTGCTTCTACCTGCCTGCATGGGCTCTGCCTGGAGGAGGGGAGGGTCCCCCGGAGAAGCAGGTACTTGACCTGGGTATCAAAGATGATCAGGAACATGAGAGACAAGTGCTGGGTAGCAGATGAAATCTACTCGCAGACTTCAATACTTTTGCGCTCCTACATAGCATTCAGTCATTCATTCATTGTGGTAAAATGTGCAGAAATTGACCATCGTAACCATTTTAAGTGCATAGTCAGTAGTGTTAAGTATTTCACATTGTCATATTCGGATTGATTGATATCAATCTCCAAAACGCTGTCATCCTGCAGAGCTGAAACTCTACCCTTTAAACAACTTCCCATTCCTCCCTCCCCCAGCTCCTGGCAACCATCATGTTACATTCTACAGTCTGAATGTGACTGCTCTGGGGACCTCATGTATGTGGACTCATGCAGTATTTTCCCTTTGTGTCTGACTCATTGCACTTAGCATAATATATTTAAGATTCGTCCATGTTGTAGCACATGTCAGAATTTCTTTCTTTTTTAAAGGTAAATAATATTCCCACTGTACAGATATGCTGCATTTTGCTTATTCCTTCACCTGTCAATAAACACTGGGTTATTTCTACCATTTGGCTATTTGAATACTCCTGGTGTGAACATGGTGTACAAATATCTCTTGGAGACTGTTTTCAGTTTTTCTGGGTATATACCTAGAAATGGAGTTGCTGGGTCATATGATAATAGTGTTTAAATTTTTTTGACAAATTGCCATAGTATTTTCCAGTTTTCCTTCTCCATATCCTCATGAATATTTGTTGTTTTCTGTTTGTGGACAGTAGCCATCCTAATGGGTGTGAAACAATATCTTATTTTGGTTTTGACTTGCATTTCTCTAATGAGTTCTAATTTTGAGCAGTTTCACATTCTTGTTGGCCATTTGCCTATGTTCTAAGGAGGAAGGTGTTTTCAACTTTGTCCATGTAGAGTTGTCCAGTTCTAAGAGTTCTTTATATTTTATAGATATGAAGTCCTTATCGGATTTGAAAATATGTTTCCCTGTTCCTAGGTTGCCTTTTAAATCTGGTGATCGTGTCTTTGACATAAGTTTAAATTTTGTCATAGTCCAGTTTTTGATTTTGTAACTTTCATTGTCTATGCTTTTGGTGTCACCATTCATTTTTAGGTGAATTCATTCTTCTGGCTAAAATTCTTCTCAATAATTTCTTGGCCTCTTCCCTGCCTTAGAGTAATAAGTCTCAACCAGGTAAGATCTTACCTGGAGGATGTCACACTACCCAGGCTCAGATCCTGGCCCCTGAGTGTGTTAGCAGTACAGAGATGGCATTCATGATGGGACACTGCTCTGTGCTTACTCTCCCTTTGGTTAGCAGACTGGAGGAAAAGACTCTTTCAGCACAAGAGAGTTCCAGCCAAGAGATGGATCCTTGTAGACATGGTCAGCTGCTTGCCAAGATGCTTGCTGGTAAGGCTGCACTAAGGAGTCCATTTTTCACCAAGTGCTGGAACCCAGACAAGATATTACTTTTACAAGCCTAGGATGGTACTGGGGCCACAGGCAGGGGGATGACAGCATTGAAAATGTTTGCCTTAGTGTCAGCAAGAAGTCTATAGTATTTTTCCTTGGAGTCTTGTTCGCCATCAGTCCAACCCAACAGGTGCCTGATTTCCAGCTCACATCATGGGGTTGACGTTGAATCTTGAAAGTGGTTTTCTCTATGACAAAATAGGTGGCTCCTTTGGGTCACACGGGGAGCCACTGTTTCAAGATACAGAATTCAAGGTTCAGCTCCCATCTTATCACCAGTTTTCCTTTCCTCAGACACCCTGTGATCCCTGTGATCTAATCTCTCACAACTTTTACTGTGCCTCAAATGTCTTAAGCGTGTGTGACAGAGATTGTGTGTGTGTGTGTGTTGTGCTTGTGCATCTGTGTGGACATGACGTGGACATCTGTGTGAGCATGTGGACGTCAACCTAGGCAGGCAGTGTCTATTTCTGATCAACCCCCACCCACCCCATCATGGTTTTTCTCTCAGCAAAAGCACGACTCTTTCCTGCCTGTCACTGGCAGTCACCCTTGCCTCTCTCCTGTAACTGGCTGTATTATAAGAGCTGAAGTACATTTTCCATTGTGTGCTGTATTTACTCAGCTCAGCCTGATGTTCTCTGCTCTTAATTTAATGATGTTTAAATTAGAACGTGTTTTTATTTTCATATGAAAATACCCACCAAAGGTAAATTGACGTTTGTATATGGCAACCCATTTTCTTCTTTAGAAAACAAAGGTCCCTGCTGCCTCTCACCACTCTCCTCTCCTTTCAGACTGACTCTTGGTGGCCCCTGCCCAGGGCCTGCGTCCTGTCAACCCCATTTTAACCCAGCCTGAGTCCCAGTCTCAGCAATGCTTTTCTGTTCCTCAGTCTGACCATTTGTCTCCTCCCTGGGAGGGAGGCCAAGGCAGAGAACCCCCGCACCCCCCTTCTGTTTAGTCTAGAAATAAGGAAACCCTCCAAGCACAGAAAGGAACCCAACCACCAGAGGGCGCGTGGACACCAGGAAAATGGGGTGGGCTGGCCTCTATGAACCCCCACCAAACAGATGTGGCAGCACAGCTGTTGGACCAGTCTCTCTCCCACAATGCCCCTTGGTAGTCCCTTCAAGTGACCACAGAGTTTCATGGGTGTCCAGCCCAATGGCCCAGTGCAAGTCTGCATGTTAGGTGCCCAGCCCCTGCTGGAGCTTAGGGAAGAATGAAATGCCAGAGTTGAACTGCAATAGGGCTTTGGCACATATGTCTATTATTTAAATGTGTATTCTGAAAAAAATCCTAGTGGTGTGAAAACCCCCAGGTGTTATGGCTAGCATTGCTTAGCATTGAGCTAAAGGAAAAAAAGCAGCCTATTTAAGGTTGATTTAAAAATATTACATAAGTACATGTTCCAATGGCAAATGAAGGTAGTACGTAGATGATGGTATATACCTAAATCTGTACTTGACACTGCCATGCTATTTCAAAATCACCTCTTGGTGGCCTTTCTCTCAAGCTTGCTCACCTTCCCCGTGTTGGTAACGGCATGTCCACCCTTCCAGTTTGTGATCCTGGATTCTTCTCTTTCTTTCATCTGCCACATACAGCCAACCAGGAAATATCTTATGCTTAAGTTTCAAAGTACAGTTCTAGTCTATGCACCTCTGCCACCTCCACTGTCCCTGCCCTGGCCCAGGCCACCACCAGCTTTCTCCTGGCTTGCTGCAATCACCTCCAGAGTGGTGTCCTGGCTTCTGCCCTTGCTCCCGCAACCTATCTATCAGAGTTTTTAACGCATGAAGATTATGTTTGGTCAGTCTCTACTTACAACCCTCTGCTGGGTTTACATTATTTTTAGGATACAATCCAAACTCGTGCCTATGGTCCCCCACTCCTGTCCACTGAATATGCTCCTGCTAGTTTCTCTGACCCAGCCTACTCTTCTCACAGACTGCTGTACTCCACCCCAGGCCTTTCAGGCTCCTTCCAATTTCTTGCACACATCAACCCTCTTCTGGTCTCTAGGACCTCACATGTGCTGTCCCCCTGCGTAATTCCTCTTCTGGATCTTAACATAGCTGGCCCCTTTGTCTTAAGGATTCTACAGGACCCCTTGCAGACATCTTCACTGAAAAGAGTCCCTGTCTCCTCAGTGGTATCTGCCTCCATCACCCCATTTTATTTCCCTGGCCATCTTGCTTATTTGTTTTCTTATTTATTGTCTGTTTCCCTCATTAGACCATCAACACCCGGAGGTAGACATTTTTGCTGGTTCTCCACTGCATTCCCAGCACCTACAGCAGCTATGGGCAAGTCACAATGTTTTTTAAATGCAAATGCTGGGCGCTCCTTAAGGGGTTGTTTTCCTCTGCTCTCTCAAGTGGATTGGAACCCACATCCTTCCTCAGCTTCATCTCTCTGCCCATTCTTAAGTCTTGGGTATGCTGCTGCAACACACAGCACCTTGACCTCCCATAACCCACCCCAGGGCTATCTCACAGAGAACTCAGCTTACTCCCACCGCTTAACCCAAATTTTTGCCCACAGTCTCCTTCTCATCCTGCTAGTCACCTCTAACATCGCCTTCTCACTAAAGCTGTATTTGATCTCTTATATACAGGCATACAGTCCCTATCCTCAGTCCTCATCTGTATTTGTGCCTTTCTTCCTCTTGTTCCTGGAGGACAGGTCTGGGAGAGAGTCCTCCTGTCCACCTGTAGCAAAAGCTACTGTACTGTGTGTATGTTTGTGTCTGTATGTGGACTCAATCCCTGGAGGGTCTGCTGAGGCCACAGCTCCTCCAGAAGAAGCTGAGGTAGGCAGGCACAGGGTGCCATCTGGTCCCAGCAGGAAAAATGGTGTGCCATACTGGCTGTGGGTTCAGTTGCAGGTCACCTTCCCCTTGGCAGGGACTGAGCTGCCAAATACTAAATAATTTTGCTTCTCTCTGAGGCAGACATTTCCCTGGAAGGACAATCTAGCCCTAATTTAGAGCCCAACATCAAGTCAGTTTCAGCTAGCCCCCAGTGAGGAGGGAAAGAAGATGCATGTCTAGCTAAAAGATTGGCTAAACACAGGTACAAAAGGGGTTCTTCACTGAGACTGGGATCAGGGTCATGCCCATGGAGGACTATAACCTCAGCTGACTCTTACTCTATCTCCATTTGCTGGAGACTTGGAAATTTTGACCCCTGGAAAACTGGGACACAGCACTGAGCAGTGCCCTAGAGGGGTCTGAGAAAGCTACTGTTTTGCCCATGGGAAACTCTTATTTGATCAGAGTCTTTTTTTTTTTTTTGGTGGTGGTGGTATTGGAGTTTGAACCCAGGGCCTCATGCTTGCTGGGCAGGCATTCTACCACTTGAGCCATGCCCCAGCCCTATAGGTTACTTTTTAGGGGTGGTGGTAGTGGGCTTTGAACTCAGGCTTGCTAAGCAGACAGTCTACCACTTGAGCCACTCTGACAGTCCTTGCCCAGAGTCTTGAAGGATGCAGAGGAGTTGGCTGTGCAAGCAGGATGGGGTGTCAGGCCCAGAAAGTCAATTTGGAGGATGAATATCAAGGTCAAGGGCCTCAGTGTGTGGCTGGGAGTGGGTGGAATGGTGCATGAACCCAATTCTTTCTTGGGCTTCACAGATCCTGGAGTTAACTAGGCATCATTGGTTAAACTGAACAAATTGATTTCCCTTTAGGGCTCAGTTTCCCACTTTCGTCAAGGAAGGAGTTTCTCAGGGCCCTTTGCGGCCACCTCCTGGGGGCAGGAGGAGAATAGATTCAGCTTAACTTCTACCCTTCCATCATTTAAGTTTGCTGAAGTGCTAACTTTCAGCAAGGCCTTCAGAGTTGCCAGTTTCTACGGATCAATGTTTTTAATTAGATGGGTTTTCTTGTTTCTCCTTTATTGGACTGAGTAAGCAAATTAAATTGAGCAATTTGTTGTTAGGTCATTTAAATGCCAACTCTATTTCATAACCTGGGCTTGTGCCACATCTACTGCCTTCCAACATCTTCCCGGAGTGATGGAACCAGATGCCAGCAGGAGGAGTGGGCATCCCCAGGAACTACAGGTGCCTCTCTGGTTCTTGAAGGTCTTAGTACCTGGGGCACAGCCCAATTCTCCATTTTGGTCTAAGAGGGCAAGGTGGGCTTTAGGGCTCAGGTTGGATGGGGACAATGGTGAGATGATACTAATCAGAAGTTCCTAGGGTAGTTCATGGAACAAGGGATTGCCTTGTATTTTCAGCCTCTGTTTTCCTCTCTGTATAATTGGCACAGTCACTGGAAACCCTTGCTTTCTCCCATTCTGGGACACTCAGGCTCTGAGGAGGTAGGATCTGGTCCAGAGCTACCAAGATACAGCCTGTGTGTCCAGGGCTGGAAGGGGCGAAGTGGAGTGGGCAGGTTGCTGGGGTCGTCCGGGCAAGCAACGGCTTGGCGGGGGGGAGGGGGGGGGGGATCTGGCCAGTCCAGTTGGCAGGTTGCTGCAAGCTCCAGACAGCTCGCCCTGCTGCTGTTCCGCTTCCGGCCGCAGCGCAGGGTGGGGGCGCTCTAGCGACACGAATAGAGCTGGTGACAGGCTTTCTGAGCCCTCCAGGATGCTTGGGAGCCCATTTGTACTACCTAGATTCCAGAAAGGGGGGCACCCCAAGACCCTCAAGAAAACAAGCATTTGGGGAAGATAGCCACGGGCTCAAGGCATTACAAGTGGAAGCTATCAGGCCGTTTGCCCTAAGATCTGCTTATCTCCACATCTTCCATGGAGCCTGGCCCCTTGCCGCCTCCTCTCACAGCCAGGAACTCTGACCACCTGTGCTAGCAGCACAGCGCCTCACTGAAAAGTTGTTTGCAAGCTATTCCCTTTCTTGCAGGAAGAATAGAGGAGCGGTAGTTGTGGGCCATTCACCTCTGGGACTTGTTCACAGAGTGGGTAGGGTTGGGGCCACTAGGCTCCTTGGGATGCAAGAATGAGCAGGCAGGTCCCTAGACAGGCTGCTCAGACCTGTTGAGTTCAGAGAGGCAGTGACAAGATGTGACAGACGCACAGGGACAATGGCTGGAAGGCTCCAGCAGGGGCTGGGGACAGGCATTCAGGCCGTAGGGCTTGGTAAATAACATTAACAAGGCGACAACCTGAGCAGAGAAATTGGGAATGCAGACAGGGCTCTGTGACTGCGCTGGCTGTCTGCCTGTGAGTCACCTCTGCAGATCGATTTTATCTGTGAGCGCTAGGATATGCAATGTGCTCTAGCAGCTGGGTCGGAGCCCTCCCTTCCCCCAAAAGTGGAACATATTTGGTGTGTACCCCCAGTGGCCCAGGAGTATTGCTTCTTCAAGACAGTCCCCAAAGCCATAGCCCATACCTCCACACCTTTGCTCCTCTCTTAGAGCAAAGACTGGTTCTTCAAGTTTTCAGGTTGAAACTGACTTTTTAAAAGTCACCCTGATTTGGGGGTGTCCCAAATTACTCTTTTTCTACTTGATAAGTCACTCTTGTTGCTAGATCTTCCTGTCTATGATTGGCTCAGAGAAGATGCTAACACATATTTGTTGTAAGAATGAGAAATCTAGTGTACTTCTTGATTTAAAAATGTGTGTGTATTTGTCTATGTTTCCTATTCTACATATAAAACAAAAATAAAGCTCTTTATGAAAAAAGTGTGTCCACAATAGGAAATAAACCAGTTCTGTGCAGATGCGGGCCGGTGCGTAGGTAGCAGAACACCGTCTGGGAAAGAGGGAATTGGACTAGAGTTCTGGGAACACGGCTCATTTTGCAAGCATTGTCTTGCTCTTCCTTTTCCATGCTGACCACATGGAACAGAAAACAGTTTTTCTTGGCCCACCGACAAGGCAGGAAAGGTAGTAATCGTCCAAATGTGCTGAGGGCTGAGTCTGTGCTGTGGGACAGGTTCAGGTCCTCCTTGCAGAACGGTACTGTGCAGTGGCAGTTCAAAACCTGGCTACCAGGTTTTGAACACGAAGCTGTTCCTGAGCCCCAAGGCAACAGCAGCCCCCAGCTGAGCCACATGGGCCTGAAACCCAGGTTTCTAGTGGGTTGTTTACCTAATTACAGAGATAACATCACAGCCAGATGGCATAAGCGCTAATTGGTGACATTTGGGGATTCTAAGTTGGAGCTGGCTGGAACTTGATTTTTGTCTATTTTCAAATCTTGTCTGGTGTTGAGTCATCCCTGGATGGCATGGAAGTCTTATCCACTACTTAATATACTTGCCTGTTATTTCAAGAGCACATTTTTCATAGTCAGTGACCATAACTAGATCTAGGAAGACCTACTATTTGGACCAGAGGCCACACACACTCCTGGGTTCTGCTTGGCTTCTGCTGTGGGACCTTAATACAGACTTAGGCTAAGGGGTTTAGAGGTCAACTCTGAGTGGAGAAAGAAAGACGGAAGGAGTGGGGGCAGATGGCCAAAGGGAAGAAAGAAGAAAGGAAGGGAGGAAGGAAACAAGGGGAAAGAGCGACATCTGTCTCCTCTCCCTGTGACTCATGGTCACAGAGTGGTGACAGCTGGAAAACTTAGCTGCCTCTCAGGCCAGGCCCACAACTAACACCCAACATCCAGTGCTCAGTGCTAAGCTCAGTTGAGTGGCAGGGTCTCTTGGAGGGAGGAGGTGAAAGAGTCACTTTTGGAGCCTGTCATGCAGGTGTGCTGGTTTCACTGTCACAGTCGAAACACTCCAGTGTTTCTGGAGAGGGACTGGTGTGCCCTTTGTTCCCTTGGAAACGGGTCTCAAAAGGTCAGGTAATACTCCCTCAGGAGTCACAAACAACATCTGATACCACTCTCAGAACTGTCTCCAGATGCTTTTTTTTCTTTTTCTCCCTACCTTTGATGAGAGAACAACCGAATTACACCTGCAAGCCGAAAAACTTACTGAAACTATATTGCATTTGAACTGGGGACACTTGGTGGGGCTTTGTGTGTGTGTGTGTGTGTGTGTGTGTGTGTGTGTGTGAGTGTGTAGTTTTGTTCTACTTTATGCATCCCCTTTGATGAGACAACTACAGAACAACATCTGAGGCACCAACTCCAGGACTGGAGATTGAGATGGACACCCAAATTATTAAGACTGAAACTGCATTGCATACAAACTTGGAAGTTTTTTTTTTTTAATTTTCTATTTTCCATTTTATTTTAATTCATTTTTATATATAGATATTACTTTCATTTACTTATTTTTTATTTTTTTTATCTTTGATTTTCAGTCCTCTCTCTGTCTCTCTAATGTCTGTTCAGCTTACTGTCGATTAGTACACTAACACTCCCTGTTTATACCTTTGAAACTCTCTTGTCTGATACCTTGTTCTGCTTTCTCCCTCTTGTCTGTATATTTGTTTTCCCCTTTTCTTTAACTTCTTGCTTTCCATCTCAGCTCACACTTCCATTCTAAATATTACCATTGTTATTATTACAAGCTAGAAAATACTTAATTGCACACAGTACAGGGACAGTAACAACACCAAGGACAATGACGGGAAGACAGAAAAAAACAGGGAAACCAGTTTCCCCACAGCAAAAAATTAGTACAGGAACCAGAGGGGAATGAAGAGAACAGAAACTCGGATCCAGACTCCAACAAAATGAAGATAAACTATGCCAAAGGACCCAATGAAGCCCACAAGAATAATTTAAAAGAAGACATACTACAAGTACTCAATGAAAATTTTATAGAGATGATACTGGATAGGGTCAACCAAAATGTACAGGAGACACTCAAGAAATTCCAAGACAATAAAAATAGAGAATTTCAAAAAGCAAAAGAAGAAATAAAGGAAACCATAGAAGCACTGTATAAACACCAAAGTGAAAGAGAGAACACAATGAATAAATGGATAAATGAACTCAGGACAAAAATAGACAACAATAAAGAAGAAAACTGCCAGGATATGGAAAACCTCAGAAAAAAGAACGAAACAGAACTGCAAAACAAAACGGAAGGCCAATCCAGCAGAATAGAACAAACAGAAGACAGAATCTCAGAACTTGAAGATGAAATGGTAATTAAAGGAAAAACTGAAGAACTATTAATTAAACAACTCAAGACCTGTGAAAAGAAAATGCAAGAACTCACTGACTCCATCAAAAGACCAAACTTCAGAATCATGGGCATCGAAGAAGGAGAAGAGGTGCAAGCGAAGGGAATGCGTAATATATTCAACAAAATAATAACGGAAAATTTCCCAAATCTAGAGAAAGATATTCCCATACAGATGCAAGAGGCCTCCAGGACACCAAACAGACCAGATCAAAATAGAACTACTCCACGACATATCATCATTAAAACAACAAGTTCAGAAACTAAGGAAAGAATATTGAAGGCTGTAAGAGAGGAAAAACAAGTAACATACAAAGGTAAACCCATCAAAATCACAGCAGACTTCTCAACAGAAACATTAAAAGCAAGAAGAGCGTGGGGTGAGAGCTTCCGGGCACTGAATGAAAATAACTTCAACCCCAGGATACTCTACCCAGCAAAGCTATCATTCAAAATAGATGGAGCAATAAAAGTCTTCCATGATAAGCAGAAAGTAAAACAATATGTGACCACAAAGCCACCATTACAAAAGATTCTGCAAGGGATCCTGCACACAGAAAGTGACACCCAACTTAACCATGAAAAGGCAGGCAGCACCAAACCACAGGAAAAGAAAAAGCAAGACAGTAGAGAGTAACATCAAGTTAGGTACACACAATCAAACCTTCAAACAACTAAGACAATTAAATGGCAGGAATCACCACATACCTATCAGTACTAACACTTAATGTTAATGGACTTAATTCACCCATCAAAAGTCACCGTTTGACAAAATGGATTAAAAAAGAAGATCCAACAATTTGTTGTTTACAGGAGACTCATCTCACCGACAGAAATAAGCATATGCTTAGGATGAAAGGCTGGAAGAAGATTTACCAAGCCAATGGCCCCCGAAAACAAGCAGGATTAGCAATACTTATCTCTGACAAAGTAGGCTTCAAACCTACATTGATCAAACGAGATAAAGAAGGACATTACATACTAATAAAAGGGGAAATAGACCAAAAGGAAATAATAATCATCAATCTGTACGCACCCAATGTCAACGCACCCAATTTCATCAAACATACCCTGAAAGACATAAAAGCATATATAAACGCCAACACAGTTATTGTGGGAGACTTTAACACCCCATTATCATCAATAGATAGGTCATCCAAGCAAAAACTCAATAAAGAAATCCAAGATCTAAAATATGCAATAGATCAAGTGGACCTAGTAGATGTCTACAGAACATTTCATCCAACCTCTACACAATATACATTCTTCTCAGCAGCCCATGGAACCTTCCCCAAAATAGATCATATCCTAGGGCACAAAGCAAGCCTCAGCAAATATAAGAAAATAGAAATAATACCGTGCATACTATCTGACCACAATGCAGTAAAAGTAGAACTCAACAACAAAAGTAAAGACAAAAAACATGCAAACAGCTGGAAACTAAAGAACTCATTACTTAATGAAGAGTGGATCATCGAAATAAAAGAGGAAATTAAAAAGTTCCTGGAAGTCAATGAAAATGAAAACACAACCTACCGGAACCTATGGGACACAGCTAAGGCAGTCTTGAGAGGAAAGTTTATAGCCATGAGTGCATATATTAAAAAGATTGAAAGATCCCAAATCAATGACCTAATGATACATCTCAAACTCCTAGAAAAACAAGAACAAGCAAATCCCAAAACAAATAGAAGGAGAGAAATAATAAAAATAAGAGCTGAAATCAACAAAATAGAAACCAAAAAAACCATACAAAGAATTAATGAAACAAAAAGTTGGTTCTTTGAAAAAATAAACAAGATCGATAGACCCCTGGCAAACCTGACTAAAATGAGGAGAGAAAAAACCCAAATTAGTAGAATTACGAATGCAAAAGGGGAGATAACAACAAACACCATGGAAGTCCAGGAAATCATCAGAGACTACTTTGAGAACCTATATTCAAATAAATTTGAAAATCTAAAAGATATGATCATCCAAAACTGAACCAAGAGGAAATTAATCACCTGAATAGACCTATAACACAAAATGAAATTGAAGCAGCAATCAAGAGTCTCCCCAAAAAGAAAAGTCCAGGACCTGATGGATTCTCTGCTGAATTCTATCAGACCTTTAAAGAAGAACTGATACCAACCCTCCTTAAACTGTTCCACGAAATAGAAAGGGAAGGAAAACTGCCAAACACATTTTATGAAGCCAGTATTACACTTATCCCCAAACCAGGCAAAGACACCTCCAAAAAGGAGAACTATAGGCCAATCTCCTTAATGAACGTTGATGCAAAAATCCTCAACAAAATAATGGCAAACCGAATTCAGCAACACATCAAAAAGATTATTCACCACGACCAAGTAGGCTTCATCCCAGGGATGCAGGGGTGGTTCAACATACGAAAATCAATAAACGTAATAAACCACATTAACAGAAGCAAAGACAAAAACCACTTGATCATCTCAATAGATGCAGAAAAAGCCTTTGATAAGATCCAACATCATTCCATGATAAAAGCTCTAAGAAAACTAGGAATAGAAGGAAAGTTCCTCAACATTATAAAAGCTATATATGACAAACCTACAGCCAGCATTATACTTAACGGAGAAAAATTAAAACCATTCCCTCTAAAATCAGGAACCAGACAAGGATGCCCACTATCTCCACTCCTATTCAACATAGTACTGGAATCCCTAGCCAGAGCAATTAGGCAAGAAGAAGGAATAAAAGGAATACAAATAGGTAAAGAAACTGTCAAAATATCCCTATTTGCAGACGACATGATCCTATACCTTAAAGACCCAAAAAACTCTACTCAGAAGCTTCTAGACATCATCAATAGCTATAGCAAGGTAGCAGGATATAAAATCAACATAGAAAAATCATTAGCATTTCTATACACTAACAATGAGCAAATGGAAAAAGAATGTATGAAAACAATTCCATTTACAATAGCCTCAAACAAAATCAAACACCTAGGTGTAAACCTAACAAAAGATGTGAAAGACCTCTACAAGGAAAACTATACACTTCTGAAGAAAGAGATTGAGGAAGACTATAGAAAGTGGAGAGATCTCCCATGCTCATGGATTGGTAGAATCAACATAGTAAAAATGTCGATACTCCCCAAAGTAATCTACATGTTTAATGCAATTCCCATCAAAATTCCAATGACATTCATTAAAGAGATTGAAAAATCTACTGTTAAATTTATATGGAAACACAAAAGGCCACGAATAGCCAAGGCAATACTCAGTCAAAAGAACAGTGCAGGAGGTATCACAATACCTGACTTCAAACTATATTACAAAGCAATAACAATAAAAACAGCATGGTACTGGCACAAAAACAGACATGAAGACCAGTGGAACAGAATAGAGGATCCAGATATGAAGCCACACAACTATGAGCAACTTATCTTTGACAAAGGAGCTAAAAATATACGATGGAGAAATAGCAGCCTCTTCAACAAAAACTGCTGGGATAACTGGTTAGCAGTCTGCAAAAAACTGAAACTAGATCCATGTATATCACCCTATACCAAGATTAACTCAAAATGGATCAAGGATCTTAATATCAGACCCCAAACTCTTAAGTTGATACAAGAAAGAGTAGGAAATACTCTGGAGTTAGTAGGTATAGGTAAGAACTTTCTCAATGAAACCCAGCAGCACAGCAACTAAGAGATAGCATAGATAAATGGGACCTCATAAAACTAAAAAGCTTCTGTTCATCAAAAGAAATGGTCTCTAAACTGAAGAGAACACCCACAGAGTGGGAGAAAATATTTGCCAACTATACATCAGACAAAGGACTGATAACCAGAATATACAGGGAACTTAAAAAACTAAATTCTCCCCAAACTAATGAACCAATAAAGAAATGGGCACGTGAACTAAACAGAACTTTCTCAAAAGAAGAAATTCAAATGGCCAGAAAACACATGAAAAAATGCTCACCATCTCTAGCAATAAAGGAAATGCAAATTAAAACCACGCTAAGATTCCACCTCACCCCTGTTAGAATAGCCATCATCAGCAACACCACCACCAACAGGTGTTGGCGAGGATGCGGGGAAAAAGGAACCCTCTTACACTGTTGGTGGGAATGTAGACTAGTACAACCACTCTGGAAAAAAATTTGGAGGCTACTTAAAAAGCTGGACATTGATCTACCATTTGATCCAGCAGTACCACTCTTGGGGATATACCCAAAAGACTGTTACTCCAGAGGCACCTGCACATCCATGTTTATTGCGGCACTATTCACAATAGCCAAGTTGTGGAAACAGCCAAGATGCCCCAGCACGGACGAATGGATTAAGAAAATGTGGTATCTATACACAATGGAATTTTATGCAGCCATGAAGAAGAATGAAATGTTATCATTCGCTGGTAAATGGATGGAATTGGAGAACATCATTCTGAGTGAGGTTAGCCTGGCCCAAAAGACCAAAAATCGTATGTTCTCCCTCATATGTGGACATTAGATCAAGGGCAAACACAACAAGGGGATTGGACTATGAGCACATGATAAAAGCGAGAGCACACAAGGAAGGGGTGAGGATAGGTAAGACACCTAAAAAACTAGCTAGCATTTGTTGCCCTTAATGCAGAGAAACTAAAGCAGATACCTTAAAGCAACTGAGGCCAATAGGAAAAGGGGAACAGGTACTAGAGAAAAGGTGAGATCAAAAAGAATTAACCTAGAAGGTAACACCCACGCACAGGAAATCAATGTGAGTCAATGCCCTGTATAGCTATCCTTATCTCAACCAGGAAAAACCAGTGTTCCTTCCTATTATTGCTTATACTCTCTCTACAACAAAATTAGAAATAAGGGCAAAATAGTTTCTGCTGGGTATTGAGCGGGGGGGGGGGGGGGAGAGGGAGGGGGCGGAGTGGGTGGTAAGGGAGGGGGTGGGGGCAGGGGGGAGAAATGAACCAAGCCTTGTATGCACATATGAATAATAAAAGAAAAATGAAAAAAAAAAAACCAAACACCATCTGATGTGGTCCTCCTTACCTTGAATTTTATCTGTCTTTCCTCTTCTCCTTTTCCTTGCTCTTTGTTTTGTTCCCTCTTTGCTCTTTCACTCTTCTTCCTCGCACCCCTCCTTCCTCTCTGCCTCTTTCTCTCTACAAAGCTCTTTAAGTCACTTCAGCCCTCCTGGCCCTTTCTTCTGCTCCTTCCCTTCCCTTTGACCATTCCTCCCCTCCATCTCTCCCTTTTACCTCCTTTTTCTCTCCCTCAAGTCTCCTCTCCCCCCTATTGCTCTTCTCTTCTCTCCCTTCTTTATCTCCCAACTCCTCTCCTGCTCTGCCCCTCAAAATCATTTCCCTCACCTGCTGTCTTCTGGTCTCTGTCCTCCCTTCCTATTCCCCCTTCCTCCTGTCCCACTCTGCTTCATTGCCCTGCACTGTCATTGCTGCCACTGTCTTCTCTAGCTAAGGGTGTAGGTCCTGTCTCCCCCCATCTCTCTACCATCAAACTCTCTCTCAAGCTGCTCCTCCAGTCCTTGGCCTCCATTTCTCTCTCAGTGTCTCCTGATTTCTCAGACCCTACTTTACTTCCTTCTTCCCTCCCAGCATCTCAAGCATCAGGATCCTGGAAGCAGACTCTGGGAAGCACTGTGTGAAGCTGGGGACAGAAAGGAAGGGGAGGATTTGCCCTTGAACTTTGCACTGTGCTTGAGGGCCTGGACCCTGTCTCCCAGCTCTAGCTCTACATTTCTATCACAAGCTCTGCCTCACAAAGCAAGGGTTCAGAGAGTCCAAGAAAGGGAGGAGAAAGAGCAAGTTCTCGGAGCCAGGCATGCTGGGATAGCATCCCAGCTCTGAAATAACAGGCCCAATGAGGTTGATGACACCTGCCCTGACAATGATGACAGGCATCTGTGCAGGCACCTGGCTGTTTAGTGGGATCATTGTTAGTGCTCCATCAATAGCAATTACTTCTGATGCTCTGACGCTCCAGACACATCTAGTGTCTTTCTCCTGGAACATCCTTGCACTGGATGATCATTTATCCCAGTCTCTTTCGGTAGGGCTGGCCATCCTTCTCCATCACCTCTGCTCTTGGCCACCTATTATCCCTGCCTGTGTCTCCCAGGCCTGAGGTCCTTGTACCTCCTTCCATTGCTAGTTTCCACCCACTTTGTTACCCCATCCTTCTGCTCCCAACCTGGTCATGGGGTTCCAAAGAAAACCTTATTTGGAAGACATTGGGATTGTTCATCAATCCTCCCCGGTCAAGGCTCTAGTCACATGAAGACTCCACCCTTCACAGAGACAACCCACCCAGGCCTAGGGGTGCATTTCTGTCATTGCACCAAGGCCTGCCATAAGATGGTGGCAATGACTTTCTGAGAGCTCACATTTCATTTAAACCTATCATTAACTTACTAAGCTA
Source organism: Castor canadensis (assembly GCF_047511655.1). Taxonomy (NCBI): domain Eukaryota; kingdom Metazoa; phylum Chordata; class Mammalia; order Rodentia; family Castoridae; genus Castor; species Castor canadensis. Next base: position 3,876,233 of record NC_133405.1, on the reverse strand, counting down.
GGTTTCATGTTTTTGCACTTGCAATAACTCAGGCACAAGGATTTGAAGTTTTTGGGCACAGGTGCCCAGCAAATAGTGAAAGAGCAAAGCAGATCAGGACAAACCTTAAAGCTGCTCAAGGGATGTGATTGGTTTAAATTGATTGTTTTACCTTTTGTCCCTGCTACGTGCTAGGAAGTAGGGAGCCCTGATCAGAGATGGCAAACTTTTAATCATTGCTTCAATGATGGCAGGTGCTCCTACCATTTGGTTAATCACTCACTGTTCCCACTGCATGAATGTTCTACCCCCCAATCTCTGCAGTACTGGCTCCTTCTTGACATTCAGTTCTTAGCTTAAATGTCACCATCTTTGGCCACTCAGCCTGAAGTGGCCATACAGGCACTCTCTGTCATATAGCACCATCTTAATTCTCTGGCTAGCACTATTCATTTTGTCCTCACTTCTTCCTTTCTGTATTCAAAGACAAACACACACACACACACACACACACACACACACACACACACACACACACTGCTGTCTCTCTCCATTGACTAGATTAAGTCTATGTCTGTCTTGTTTTTGTTGTACTTTCAAGTTCTGGCACTTTCCTTGGCACCCAGAAGGGCCTCACACCAATGGAGTGGTCGGTTACCCTGCACTGGGTGCTGGGGACACTGAGGATAATTCTACAAAGTTTCTGTCTCCAGGATTTCCCGTCTAGTGGAAATACAGACCTACTAGCAGATCATTGGTGTCCTGTGTCATCTGTTGAGATTAATAAAGGGGGCTGTAGTGACTGACTCTGTCATTTAGGTAGAGAACCAGTAGGTATTTCTACTAAGGGAAACAATACATGCAAAAGAGAGGTAGGGGAAAAGAGAGGTAGGGGAAAGTCTGCGGAAGAGGAAAAGTGTTTTGTAAGACTCCAGGGCTGGCTGCTTTTGACCAGTAATGTGGACAGAGATGAGGGGAGAGGTGAGCAGGTGTCCTATGAAAAGAGGAGTCTGTGTAAAGGACTCCATTAGATAGGCCATGTGTGGTGACCTGGCTTGCAACAGAACAAAAGGCACACATGTTGGAATGTCTGCAGTACTGGCTCAAGCCTTGACTGTGAACTCTGACCAAAGGTACTAGACTTAAGCACCAAGACCATGGGGAAGGCTGCCTTCCTAAGCATCCTGAGGCCCAGTGGCACCAACTAGGTAACTACAGGGACCTCTAAGCAAAGAAAGAGATACTGGAAGCTCCTCCAATGACAGAAAATGTCATGATGCCTTCCATCAACTTGTCTTGCAGCCTGGAAGTTTGTCAGATATGGGTCCTCTGAAGACATCTCTGTGGGGATGAAGGCAAAGTCCCAAGTCACTGAAATGGGTTGGCTACCATGTCAGGAAGGAATAAGGGAGAGAAAATTGCCTTGTGAACAATTCACTTTGGTCATAAGTATCCCCAATAATCCACACCGCATACTGCTTTGTCGGCCACTGAGCTTGTTTTCATCATCAGCCCACATGATCGTCACAATGTGTGTGAGCTAACCAGGGCCAGGACTAGCTATCTATGGAGGCAGAGGCTGATGGAGCGCTGGCAACCAGGCCTCCCGTCCTCAGTTCTGGGCAGCATTGTCCGTGCCAGTTTTGCACAAGACCAGGCCCAAGAGGTCTTAGTGCTGCAGTGGGGAAGTTGGCCTCAAAGGTCAATAGGTTAGAGAGAGGTGTGCCATGAAAAAAGATGAGGGGAGCAGACTATGTTCTTTTATTTAAAATGTTTTTTATTATTTATAATACCTGTCCAGGGGATTTAGTTGTGACATTTGCTTATATACAAGGTTCATCCCCTCCATTGGTCTCCATCCTAAGTTCTGAGGAGTCCTGAGTGGTCAGCCACTCTTTTCTTCTTCTTTTCCTTTTTGCTGGGGGGTGGTTATACTGGGGTAAAATGCGCATAACATGAAATCTACCATTTCAACTATTTGAAAGTGTTCATTTCAAAAGGTTGGGTAAACGTCACCATTTTCTAATTGTAAAAAAATTTTATCACCCCAGAAGGAAACCTTGTCCCCTTTAACTAGCCACTCCTCATTCCCTTTGGCCTTCTTTTCTTTTCAAAACATATATTAAAACTTATTTGTGGACTTCAGGTGCAGAGAGTTGAATTAAATCCACCCCTCACATGAGTGCTGGATGCCAGCTTCACACACAGTATGGACAAGACCCTGCTATCCTTTGATTTTTATTTCTCATTTATCCCAGGTCCCCACACCCTGTCCCCCTCTGTGGGCACACACTGTAATGCATTTGAGATGAGTCCCTGAATATGTATGCATTCTCATAAAATATAGTGTTGTTTTGGGTATGTGTTTTTAATTTGCATAAATGTTATTGTGCTATAAATCTTGTTCCGTTTCTTACTTAAAAAAAAAGCAATCAGCACTATAATTTTGAGCTCAGTCCACGTTGCACATACATCTGCTTACTTCAAACTGATGCTTACTTTTCTATTTAGCCTAGCCATTGTGCAGGGCATCAGAGAAGCTCTGCCCCCAGTTCCATGCAGTGCTATGGGTGCCACACCTGCCTTGGGTTAGACTTCTAGGTGTAAGTTCACTGGATCAGAAAGACATTTACATTTAATGTCTCAAGTCTCACTGGATTATTCTTCAAAACAGTAGAGCAGTTTAACTCCTACCAGGACAGCACAGGGGCTCCACTGTACCTTGTCCTTGCTGACACACAGCACTCGCCAGCATTCTAATAACACCCAAACCCAGGTGGGCTGATTCTTGTTTTATTTTGCCTTTCCTTAACTACTACTGAGTTTGGCTGCATATGTCACCTTCTCAGATGTTCATGGGCCATTAGATTGCCTCTCATGTAAATTGCCTGACCAAATTCTCTCTTTCTCCCTCCTTCCCTCCCTCTCCCTCATTTGAGTTCCTGTCTTCTTGCTAAAGGATTCCTTCTTATTGGTTTTAAACATCACACAGCTATTCACCTCTGTCATTTGTCATTTTCCTTTTTATGTTACTTTTAGTGAATAGAAATCCATAATTTTGGTTGATTGAATAATCCTTATGGCTTGAAAGTTTTAATTTAATTTTGGTGCTTGTCCTATCCAAGGTCACAAAGGTTATATTCTTCCGCTTTCTTTCAATAGCTTTATGCTTTTACCTTTTATGTTTAGGCTTTGAACCCATTGAAATCAGAGAATGCAAAGTGGAAATAAAGCCACTTTGCTCAGCAACACTCACACAAAACCCCTTCCTTCTCAATTGTTTTGTGATTCCAACTTTGATATATATATATAAAGTATGCAAGCATGTACATATCTTTTTTTTTCCTTTACTTTTTTTTTAAATTTTATTATTCATATGTGCATACAAGGCTTGGTTCATTTCTCCCCCCTGCCCCCACCCCCTCCCTTACCACCCACTCCACCCCCTCCCTCTTCCCCCCCAATACCCAGCAGAAACTATTTTGCCCTTATTTCTAATTTTGTTGTAGAGAGAGTATAAGCAATAATAGGAAGGAACAAGGCTTTTTGCTGGTTGAGATAAGGATAGCTATACAGGGAGTTGTCTCACATTAATTTCCTGTGCGTGGGTGTTACCTTCTAGGTTAATTCTTTTTGATCTAACCTTTTCTCTAGTACCTGTTCCCCTTTTCCTATTGGCCTCAGTTGCTTTAAGGTATCTGCTTTAGTTTCTCTGTGTTAAGGGCAACAAATGCTAGCTAGTGTTTTAGGTGTCTTACCTATCCTCACCCCTCCCTTGTGTGCTCTCGCTTTTATCATGTGCTCATAGTCCAATCCCCTTGTTGTGTTTGCCCTTGATCTAATGTCCACATATGAGGGAGAACATATGATTTTTGGTCTTTTGGGCCAGGCTAACCTCACTCAGAATGATGTTCTCCAATTCCATCCATTTACCAGGAAATGATAACATTTCATTCTTCTTCATGGCTGCATAAAATTCCATTGTGTATAGATACCACATTTTCTTAATTCATTTGTCAGTAGTGGGGCACCTTGGCTGTTTCCATAACTTGGCTATTGTGAATAGTGCTGCAATAAACATGGGTGAAGCATGTACATATCTTGTCATCACACTACATCAATACACATTTTTAAAAGAAAATAGACTCTCCCTCCATATATATATGTATACATATACATATATACATATATATATACACATATACATATATACATATATATATACATATATATATATGGACAGAGAGAGAGAGAGAAAGAGAGCCTATTATTTTCCTTTAAGATTTGCTTTTTCCCACACCAGTACTGTTGTTTTTTAAAATGACTGTAGATTTGTGTATCTTAGTATCTGGTAGGACAAGTCTTCCTCTTTGCTCTTCTGTACAAATTGACTTAACTATTTTAAGACCCATATTCCTTCACTGTTCTCTTCCTAATTTCTATATATGAATGGTCATGCCATTGGCATTGAGTTGGTAGGAGACTGGGGATTCCTCCATTTGCTCAGGTCCTAGATTTCACACATGAGCAAAAATATGATATATTTGTCTTTCTAAGCTTGGCTTATTTTGTGCAACATGGTAAGTTCCAGTTTCATCTTAATTTATTCTTTCTTTTGTTGAGACAGAGTTTTGCTATGTAACCCAGGTTGGCTGCAAACTCCCTAGTGCTTGGATTATACGCATGTACCACCATACCTAGCTCCAAACTTATTTTTATAACAACTAATTCTGATAACTACCCTACTGCCATAAAAATGGCATTAATCCATTGTGAGGGTGGAATTTTCATTATCTAATTACCTCTTAAAGGCCCTACCTCCCAATAGCATCTCAGTGGCAGTTAAAACTCTATATGAGTTTTGAGAGGATATGCAAACCATAGCGCATGCTCATTTTATGGATGAAGATGCTGGAGTTCAGAGAGAGGTAGGGATTCTCAGCTATGCATACTAATTTAGGAAGAGAGGATGGGAATTGAACCCTGCCCTTGGTTCTTGTCATCACACTATACATTTTTCAAAGAAAGTAGACAACATACGCTTCAAAGCACAAGTGTTTGCCACTGCTTACTCCTCAGTTGGATGAGCAGAGTACAGGGACTCATGGTAGATTGCTTTAAAGAGGCAAAAGCTGAATACCAATAGGCTTTCTTCTTGTAGTGCTGGGGATGGAACGTAGGACCTTGTGCCTGCTAGGCAAATGCTCTACCACTGAGCTCTACCCCAGCCCCCTAATAAACATTTGCAAGGGAGTCATCAGGTACAGTTGAAGGCTATGGTAGAGGTAGAGCAGAATCTGGGAGCGCAGGTGCCTGCTGAGTGAGTGGAAGCCATACTGGGGCTAGAGGAGGGGACACTGTGGGGATGGATACAAAAGCAGTTGAACAGGTCTTAACAAATTGAGTCCTATATTCCAGCAGGTAAGAGTGGAAGGTGACATGGGAAGAAAGGGACACAATGGCACACGTAACTGCATTTAGGAAGTGAGCAGTAGGCTGAGTCTGTCGTCTCTTTCAAGAGCCTCTGCAGGCAAAGGTAGCACATACAGCAGAGCTTCCTGAGACTCTTGAAGAGAGGCTAGGCAGCTACATAGGGACTCAGCTCGAGCAGTCAATCAGCAAGGAGAACGTGATCACAGACACTGCTTCTCAGAGGGGCCCAGCTGCCACTCCAACTCTGTCTGAAGAAGCACTTTTCTGAGGTCAGAGCCACAGCCTCAGGATAGCGGTGCTCTTCAGCCCCAGAGATGTACGTGGAGTGGCTGCACAGCTACCTGAGTCGTGGAGGCTGTGCCTGTGACTCCTGTTTGGGGGGTAGATAAATTCTATATTGCTGGTCCACTGCTTCCCCAGTCTACTTAGGAATCACCTTGGCAGAGGCTTAAAAATACAGATGCCAGTCTCTATCCTGCCAGCTCACCACCGGCTTGGGAGCCAGTAGTTTGCAGCAATGCTTCTCAAAAACCACCTAAGATGGAAGGACTCATTTTCCCATTTTCATTCTGTCACAGTCTATACTTTTGTAAAATACAAAATCACACACTTCTGCATTGTTACCCTATCAAATTGCTAAAACAGGATCTACTACTGTTTTCCCTGTCTTATAGCAGGGTTGTATACTAACAAACTCATTGTAAGTTGAAAATGCGTCTTAACACTCCTAACCTCCAAACATTACAGCTTAGCAACGTAGTACAACATAGCATTCCGGTTGTTTCCCCTTGTGGTTGTGTAGCTGACTATTTGCTGTGGGTCCATGCAACTGGCCAGCACCATACGGTGCATTACTAGCCCAGGAAAATATCCAAGTCCAAATGAGAAGGACCACTTCTACCAAATGCATACTGCTTCTGCACCATCATAAACTCTAAAAATTGTTAACTCCAGCCACTGTAAGTTGGTGATTGCCTGTACCTAGTCTCATTGCTGTATTTATCCCATCTTGGATCCAGAACAAAGTGCTTGCCAGCCAGCTCTTCCCTGTGAACTACACCCTCATGGCATAGGTTTAGAGGGCCATTCCTCCAGAAGAAATTGCTGGTCTGCAGGTTCTAGGTCACTGTGCTCTGGGGCAAGAAGAGGGGACATTTTCCTACTTGTATTCCAGTTTGGTTCACCAACTGAGAGGCCTGTTTGCCTTGTTTTTCCTGCCCTCCGTTTAAGTGGCAGTTTACATAGCTACCCCAGAGAGCACAAAGACCAATGGTGCCATGGTCCATGTTGAGTCTTTTTTATTTAGTGGGTCCAGGCCTTCCCACTGTGCCCTCTGTGAGATAAATCAAGCATGCACTGATTTAACAAGGATCTGGCCTGGGCCAAAAGGGCCCCTTGGTCCTCAAAGTGGAATTCCTAAACCAGATGCCTAACTTCTCCAGCCACTCTCAGGGGCTGTTATCTAGAGGGTGGAAGAGCTTTGTGTACATCTGACTACAGAGAAATAGCTGCACAAAGGCTCCAGGGCAGGCCAAGGGAAGATAGTGCTGAGGGAAATGAGCCATTTGAAGTCAAAGGAATGGAATGCACCCCACTGATTGCTGAGGCTCTGTTCTTCTTAATTAAGGTTCCATGGCTGAGAAAGGGGTGTTGGCTAAGACGCCTATTATGACCTATCTTCTCGAAGCAGGGAGGCTTTTTCTCATAGCCAAAAACATTTCACTTCACCGCAACATTTACCCTGCGTCTTCTAGCTTCCAGTTGCTTGCTAAGATCTGGGTGAGGAAGGCCAGCAAGAAATCACTCACACACGGCCCCCACTCTGGAGATACAAAGAGCTCACGGTCCAGTGGAGAGACAGAAGGTAAAAATTCCTAAAGGCACATAGTCACCAAACTTTTGCCAGCCTAGGTTGTTCACAACTGTATGCATAGTACCTGGTGTTCACTCCCACATTTGTTGAATGAAAGCTCTTTAATGTCCCTATCCTGGGTGCCTGCAATCAAGTTGAGTTATGTCTCAACTTGGCCAGATTATAGTTCCCAAATATTCAATCAAACACTATGTGTTGTTGTGAAGGTATTTGCAGCTGTGATTAACATCTATGATTGCTTTAACTTCAGGAAGGGAGAGTATCCTGAGAAAGAACAAATTCTGCCCGAGGACTGCAGGGTCAGCTCCTGCCTGTGAGCTGAGAGGTTCCAGCCTACCCTTCTTGATGGCCTATCTGGTAGAATTTGGACTTGCCTAGCCAGCTCCACAACTGAATGAGTCAATTTGCCATAAATCTATGTATCCACTGTCAGTTGATCTGTGTATTTATCTGTCATCTATCTAAAGGGTTTTACCAGAAAAACAGAACCCGTGTATGTGTGTGGTGTGTGTGTGTGTGTGTGTGTGTGTGTACTCCAAGTCCCAGCCAGCCACTTCCCATGCTGGCTTTGAGCTCTGTTATACTCCTCTAAAAGCCTGCAAACCTGCTGAAGGTAGGGACTGAGTTGCCTTCAGCTCTGTAACCTCCACGCCTAGTCAGGACTTTGCACTGAGTGGTCTTCGTGAAAGATTGAGGGAGAATTGAATGTCCAGAGGCTGAGAAGCCGAGGCAAGGCTGTCATGGTGACTTCTCCCTGGGTCAGCTCGTTGTCCTTCCATAGTCGAGGCAATGGCCTCTAGTAAAACTCCAGCTCCATCTTAGATCTCTGCTCCGATTACCAAGTCCCCTGCTCCCATCCCCTGCTGAGCACCGAGCAGCAGCTTAGCATTGTGCTTAGGTGCACAGACTCATTGGCCCATCTGCTCTGCCTGGGCTCAAATCTGACCCTTCACTGACTAGCTGTAAGTCACCAGGCAGTGTTTAAGCTCTCTGAGACTCAGTTACCTCACTTAAACATGCCGGCAGCAGCAGCATCACCACCACCATCATCTACTTTGTAGGGTTTGAGCAGGAGTGAGGTAATACGTGTCAAACACAGGGAAGAGACCTGGAGCACACTACGCCTTCTACGGCACTGGAGATGTGTGAGATAGTGTGGTAGTGAGCCAGTCAAATTGCTCTAAAACAAAACTCAAGACCTTCTCCCTTGGATTCTGCTCATAATAAATATCTCTACCACCCTCACCCCTCCCACTTCCAAGTGTAATTCCCAGCATATTATGTCAACTCCAATTCCTAAATGTCACTTTTTCCCATCCTTACTGCCATGGCCTGGTCCCAACCACCACCATTTGTCACCTGGATGACTGCAATAGCCTCCTAATGGTACCCTTGACTCCAGTCTATCCCTGACACAGCAACAAGGGAAATCTACAAAGTTCATAACTCTTGCTCAGAACCTTCCAGCAGCTTTCTGTCTCGTGATGAATAAAGTGCAAAATCTGCGCCTCTGGCTTCCAAGCTCTATCTTCCTTCTGACCTCATCTTTTGCCTTCCTCCCACCCTCCCCCAGTTATGGCTACACTGTCTCCCTTGCTGTCCCTTGGCACAGATGCTCTCTCTTCCTGCAAGGCCTCTGCACATATTGATCTCTCTGGATGAAACCCAATCAATCATTTCTGGTAACGTCTCAGGTCACACACTACCTGTGCAAGGAAGACTTCACTGACCTCCCAGACTAGGTCAAGTTCTCCATTATGTGCTCCCATTGCATCCTGGGCCCACCTTCTCCAGCTCTTAGGCTTTATTGGTGTGCTTCTCTCATTAATACATACCTCTTTCAACAAAGCCACAGATCTATGAGGGCAAAAACCTTTTCTGCCCTGCTTAAAAATGTGATTACAGATAGAAGAGTATCTGGCACATAGTAGATGTGCAATAAATAGTTGTTAGATGGCTGAATTGTTGAGGAAACTTTCAAATTGGGCTCAAGAGATTTAAGTAAATGTTCACAAAGTTGGTGGATAGGTGACACAGAAGGAAGGAGAGGGATTCTAGGGGAAAAACAACATAAGCAAAGGCGCAAAGCCATGAAAATAGAAAGCTTGCTGGGAGAGAATGGTGGGGATCCTGGAGTCATAGGAAAAGAAGGTGTGTAGGGACCAGTGGTGTTGAGAAGATGAGGACAGCACATGCCAGGCCACACTAGGCCCTGTGCTCTCACCTGAAAGGGTTCATTGGAGTGTGCAGGGCCATGAGGAATCAGGATACAGTTTTTCTGGAAGAAAACATCCCCAATGAGCAGTCTGTTGTTTTCATCTGGCTTTCAGCATCCGCCATTACAAGCCACCTTCAAATGCTCAGTTGCATTTTCATACCTCAGGACAAGTCCAGGGAGTCCCAGCAGTTCTTCTTTCCAGTTCTTCATCTTCTGAAGCCTAGAAACACCTTCTTTGGCTCTGAGTAAAGTCCGAGCTAAAACCTCAACACCAGATGTTCTAATAAGAGTTGTTGATCAAAGTTAGACAATTCAGGGCAAGGGTCATAGCTATAAATTTGGAAGAAAACTCTTTCTGCTTCTGGGAAGAGCTAGCAACACTGTGAGTTCCAAATTTTTTCAGGACCTGGAGGATGGGCCTAAGACCAGAGAGAGAAAGAGAGATTGAGAGGCAATGAGCGAAGACAGAAGACAGAGACACTGAGGCATGGAGAGCTCCAAGGACCAGAGACTCTAGGAGCCAGAGATAACGTACATGAGAAAGGCTCAGAGGCCCAGCCAGAACTTGCACCCATACAGCTGGTGTAATGGCTTGCTTACCTTTTAATAAACAACTTCTTTCCATTGAAAGAGGAGGTATGAGCAAGAAGTTAAGTGAAAAAAAAAAGAGAGAACAAAACCACAATACCTGGTGAAAGGCAAGCTGGTCACCTGGTTAGGAAATATACCAGCTAGGTTTGTATATCTACCCATTTTCTTCGTTTTGAGTTCGGTCTGGGAAAAGTATATAAGCAAGTAGGTATAGATGCTTCTCAAGATACCTAATGACTGCCTAAACATCTGCTAAGAGTTTTGTCTTCCCTCTGCCCCACAGCCTAGGTTACTAGGAGCACCATGTATTCTTCGCCACCAGCACTTAGTTCCTGTCATTGTGCTCTGACCTCTGTGTCCTTGGGGCCGCCACTGCAGCACCCAGGGATTGCCTTCACACTGTGTACCTGAGAGTTGAGTGACAGTCAATGCCAAATACGAAGAAGAGATTATGTTTTTATTTTTAAATAAAAACAGTTAGAAGGAAGTTTCATATTTCCTGGGTCACTGTGCCAATGCCCATCACTCCCTGTGAAAGAACCTGCAGTGAAATATGGAGGACGAGCTCTGGGTTATAGTGAAGGAGAGCTTAGTTCTGTTCTGCTACCTCAGGGGCTTTGGGAAATCCTTCCTATGGGCTTCTGCATTCCTTGTCCAACAAAGAAAAGGGACAGGCAACCAATCACTACAGGCCTTCTACTTGTGACATTCTGGGAGTTTTCAGATGCTTTAATTGGTAGTAACCCATCCAAGACTCTTTTATTTTCATTTTTATTAGCATGTATTCATTGTATAGGAGGGATTTGTTGTGACAATTCTGAATAGCCTTACATTGTACATTAGTTAGATGGCCCTTTCTGTCTCTCCACCCATCTCCCCAGCCACCCCCTCCCTGTCCCAGGGGTTTCATCATTCTATTTCCTTTATGTGTATGAAGCCCATCAACCCTATTCCTTCACTTTCATCTCCTCCATTCACCCCCCTTTCCACAAGTAACCCCGCATTCTGTACCTATTTTACAGTCTTCTCTTTTATCATTATTTCCAAAGTCAATGCTCAAAGGGGCTTCTCAGCTGTGAATATGCTTTACTTTTATCAGTGCAATCCCCTCTGTTACTCTCCCTTACTCCTTCCCTCCATCCCCCCATTATTTGGCAGCTTTCAGTACATATTGTTATGACCCTTCTGATGTTTTTTTCTGCACTGTTCAAAATAGCCAATCTATGGAAGCAATCCAATCCAGATGCCTTACAACTGATGGATGGATTAAGAAACTGTGATACAGTGTGTGTGTGTGTGTGTGTGTGTGTGTGTGTGTGTGTGTGTGAGATATGGAGTTTCATTCAGCCATAAGAAAGAATGAAACTATGTGTTGTCTGAAGGTAAATGGATGGAGATGGAAGACATCATGTTAAGTGAAGTAAGCCAGGTTCAGAAAGACACAAAACAGCATGTATTCTGTCATATGTAGAAGATAGATCCAAAAGACACGTATACATGAAAACAAACATGACCATTCAAGACTCTTACAACCTTCTCGGAAACATAAGCTGAGTGTGTTCTATCACTGCATGGTCTCACAACTACCTGAGCAAAACTTCCAAAACTGTATACACTGAGAGTTGGGGTTCAACATTGGCTAGATGTCTCTTGTGACATGTTTGAGACCTCTGTTCCTGATCCTCATCAGTTCCAAATTTATATAAGTGATTCAAGTGAAGCCATATAGAATGCACTTTTGCCCACTTTTCTAAAGCTGCAAGGCTTAGTGAAAAAGATGTAACAATTGCTCATTGTAGCATCCTAGCCATGCTCACTAATATGACTTTTTAAAGGGTCATCCAAAAAGGCATGATATCTTAAAAATAAAAGCTATGCCCCCAATTAAAGAGCTTGAACTCTGATGAAACTTAGAAGAAAAATCCCTAGTTTGGCTGCCCCTACAGCTCAAAGCGGCCTGGAGTGCACTGTTGCAGAACTACAGGCCATGGTAGCTGGCTGCAGAATGAGGAAGTAATGACTCCTTGCCAAGCAGACGGTGTTCAGAGTCTTGAACTTAATTCTAGGCCCCAAACTTGAATAGGGTGAGTGCAACCTGATGTTCATGAAGAAAACTACCAAGATGGGTGAAGAGGGAACGCATGTGTAGGACCTGTTCATCATGAAGGAGAGAAGATCTGTGAGGAAACATGGCCACCTTCTTGAGGTCTCTAAAAATCTGTCCTGGAAAGGAGACCCCATGGCTTATGTGCTTATAGGGCCCAGAAGGAAAACTTAAAATAAGCCATCAAGCTGCAAGTTGGTGTATGGTCACCTATCAGAAGGTTGGGTTTTGTTAGCATAAGAAAGTGTCTTCCGGGCTGGTGGAGTGGCTCAAGTGGTAGAGCATCTGCCTAGCAAGCATGAGGGCCTGAGTTCAAACCCCAGTACAAAAAAAAAACACCCCAGTACAGACGAAAAAAGTGTCTTATGTAATCTCTGACCCCAAGAAAGGCCTGGGCTTCATCCTGTCAGTCAGAGGAAGTGTTGCCAGGTGACCAGAGAAGCAGGTGTTAATGGCCCTGCAGTTGTAGCCTTCAGGGTCTGAGAAGCCTTTTTCTTATACTCTTGCTCATTCGCTTTACTGCTTGGCCATTCGTTCATTCATTCATTCATTCCCAATCTTTTTCTGAGAACAAAGACGACTCAGAGCTTGTCAACCAGGAGCTTCATAGTCAGAGAGCTTCCTGTGGCCATAAGACTGGGAAGACTTACACTGGGAACAGAGACACCTTTGCACAGAGTACTGTTCCTCTGTTCACAGCTACCTATGCTAGAGATAGAGGCCATGTGTCTTCAGGAGAGCTGGTACATCCTGGAGGTGGAGCTCCATGAAAAACACGATCAACAATGTGCCTGGAACTGAGCCACGACCTTCACATCATCCGCACTATCATGTGTGAAGTATCCTCCTCGTCCCTGCTGCCAGGACCACAGTGGCATTTGGCAGTACCACAGGCAGCAGAAACATCAGGGAACCCTCCTCAAGGGGGTGTGATTCACCCAGGGTGAGAATGGCCAGATTGCAATGAAGCAAACACCTTGGAGATGAATTTTCCAATTAGTATGGAAAAATGAGGTCCTGGGGGCTTCAGATCCCTGTATTTTTCTCTTCCCTTTCAGAGCAGCACAAATTTTTAAGGCAGCCTGGATTCCTTCACAAAGCAGGAGAGTCTTGGTGGGCCCCTCTGGATGAAGTTGTCCAGTCACAGTTTGAGCCTTTCACACACCTCAGAATTTATCTGGAAATTCGTCTGTTGTAGGTGGATGTGGTTCCTAGGGATGCTGTAGGAATGCACAGAATGGAGCCTGATCATCAGTCTCCCTCTCGGATAGGACTGCCCACTGCTCCTTTTCGCTGGTATGCAACCTGGAGTAGAGACAACCCCAGGCCCTTTCCCTGTACCTTGCATCTGTATCTCACTGCCTTACTCAGGCTGCAAGCATGGTCTCCTGTCTCTTTGAGTTGAGGGCTCCATTTTTGTGCAGGATTAACAGGAGAGGAGTTGGGGTTTTTCTCCCGCAGCTGCCAGCTAGCCCACAGCATCAACATACTTCCCTGGCATTCTTCCTTCTGAGCTGCCCTGTGGAACTGATGAGCCATAGGTGAGCTTGGGCACATTACTGCAGATCTAAAGCTGAGTTTTGCAGAGCCTGGACTCCCTGTATCAGATGGCCTGGCTGGATGAACTCAGAGATGGCTTGGCATTTCTGCTTCTGCTGCAGAGGCCATTTATCAGGATGATGATAGATATGCAATCTGCAGACTGAGCTGCAAGCACAGTGATGGCTGTAAACAGAGGCAAGGGGAGGCTTGTGCTAACAGGGATGCCTTTATCACAGCCAAATAAATAACGAAGGGAGGCAATGATGAAGGTGACCTTATGATCATCAAGAAAAGCTTGAGCCACTCTGTGGTTCTGGGATATGGTGTACTAAAGAGGAGGCAGGCAGCAAGCAATCAGGGAAAGGAGCTGAGCAGAACATCAGGCTAGGAGGCTAGGGATAAGCTGAGTTTCCCCCTAGAGAGTCTAGTACATCCAACGTTCCCATTCTTACCACTGCCATTGCTACTGCTGCCAAGGTCATCAATAGGGCCATCTCTGAACTACCCATAAACACCAGCACATGGCTGGATTTTCAAGGTCTTCCTAAAAAACTCCAAATCTATTGAGGAAAGATAATGGAAGGGCCATCGATACAGATTCAGATGGTTTAACTGCCTTTTTGTGGAATTAGTTGAGCAAAACAAACTGGGTAGGAGTGGATGGGTCATGGGGTCAATCAGGCTCTGCTGTTTACAGTATATGTGTGGGAAGTAGACTTCAAGCTGCCTCTGGATTCGGGAATTCTCCTTCCACAAAGATACATGCTTAAAGCTTTGGAAGCTACCTAAGTGTGGGGTGGCTGACTTTATAAAAAGACCACCACAGGACATTTATGATGATCGCCAATGTTTCTTCTTCCTTCTGCACTGCTATTAGACAAGAGGAAAAGCAAGGGATCAAATTGCTATGGAAAATATTGCTTAGATAAAAAGGGCCCTTGGGGTTGCCAAACAAACTTATCCCTGAATTAGCCAATCAGTTGCAGAAGTTCTGTCCAGCTGAAGAGAGCAAATGTTGGCTGCTTGTGTGGGAATATAACTTGATACAAAACTTCTGGAAGGCCTTAAGGCTCCCAGAGGCGCGTCCATGGGTCATTTACTCAAGCCTAGCTATATAATTTGCTTGGTGGAGAATAATGGGAGGTGGTGGTGGGGTGACTTGTATTTAGAAAACTGCCACGTTTTATGCTGAGGCTGATAAATATTTATCCTTAGGTGTCTGACTCAGGGTAATAATTGTCCTGGACTAAACAGCTTTCAAATTCTAGTTGGACCCTGAAATTCTCTTATTATATTTTGTGATAATAAAGTGTTATAGATAAATGAAAAAACAGGTTACATTTCTCCGATCCAGTTAATGACGTTGGTGAGAAGCCAAGTTTTTGGACCTTCAGGCAGTAACCCAAGCACCGCCACTCCCACAAAGCATATTTAAATTGGGCAATAGCCCATTGTTTCTGATATGTTCATCTTGCAAATTCGAGCCTTGGCAGGAAGGGTCAGGAGCTTGGCTGGCACCCTTTCCTGGGGTTGCTCACTCAGTGGCCCCATGGACATGCTTGGTGAATGAATGCCAGGCCTTTATCCCAGCCGCCTTCTTTCCTAGGAAGTTTGACTATTTTCTCTAAACACCCTAACTTCTATCCGTCGGTGCGTCCAGATTAGAGTGGAGACTTGTGAGAGCAAGGCTAGAGAAGGTAGTCTAAATTCTATGTCTAGGTCAGCAAATCACTCTTGTGTTTTCTCCTTTTTTTTCCAATTATTTTCTTTTTGCAGATTTCACTCCTTTTCTCTCATTCCAGCTTCTTCGAATGCTTCATTCTCAATTTGTGCCTTGCTTGCAGTCGGTGGAATGCTTAAGCTCCTGACTCTCCCTGCTTGATTCCACAGGCCTGCTTATCTCTTTAATGGCTACTTTCTACTCTACAGGTTCACAGACACATTTTGCTGGTGATCTGTCTTGGATCCAAAAGGCCTTCAACCGTAGGGGGTCTAGATATGTGCTCTCTGGACCCAGTTTCATCTCCTAAGGGCCCTTCCTACATCCTCAAGCCTACAGAGTCTTGTCCCCAAGGACAGATTATGTTGTCCAATTTTTGGCCTTTGAACTTGCCTTTTCTTCCACTTAGAATGACCTCTTGCAAACCTGTTAATAGAGGTAGCTTGGAAGGCTCTTTTCAAGCCTATTAACAGAGCTTTTCAAATGTACCTCATGAATTCAAAGAGGAAGAAACCTCTGAACTCATCTAGTTCAATACCCCCTTATACATATGGGAAAGGCGAAGCCCAGTGAGGCTCAGAGCATACCCAACTCCATGGAGCACACCAGTAGAGCAGCTGGGACTAAAATGCAGTTCTCCTGACATTTACCTTGTCTTATTCTGCTCTGTCTTCTTTGCCTGGTTGGAAGTTGTCGCTAAGCAGTAGAAATAAAGCAAACAACACACACAAACACTCCTTGCTCAGAAAGATTAAAGGATATATTGAAGAAAGCATTTTGCGATATTAACTGTGAGTATCAATGGCTGCTTGGAATGTGGATGACATTTTCTTCTTCTTTCTCTTGTTTTGAATGTTCTTTAATGAGCATATATTGCTGGTAAATGCAGGAAGCCAATACATATAAGAGGAGGAGAAGGAGGAGAATGGGGAGGAGGAGAAAGAGAAGAAAGGACACTTGCAAAGCCAGTGTGGGTGGGAGAGAATTTTGGAGAGCCTAATGCTTCCTCTGAAAGCCTTGCACATCTCTTGCACTTGGAGGATGAAGAGGCATGCAGCTTAAATCAACTCCAGCCTTGGCTCTGCCCCAGCAAACAACTGTGTCCCAAGAGAAAAGCTGCCTGTCCAAGAATTAGTGATCTTCTGCCTCACGCCTACAGTGATGACTTCACACTTAATTTTCATAGGTCTCTTGGATTACTAAGCTCCCTTGAAAATATCCAGCCATCTTGTAGTCATAGCCAGGGTGTGTGCTGTAAGATGAGCGTGACAGAGTCAAGAGTCACATGCAATTACTGGCTAGAGGGGCCCTCAGTTAAGTGAAGGACACAGATGTGCACACAAATAAGATGAAAGCAGGATGAAGGGAGCACTCAAATCCCATCGCAGATGCCTGGGGGGTGACTTCATGCCCCTCCTGGGAAACACAACCCTCTTTATGGGGCAATATTGCAACAGCTGCTTTCATGGCTGCTAGAGTCAGCCTGTTGAGTGTGGCTGGGCTGGAGTGGGCCCTCAAGGCATATGCAGGCTGTCTGCAGAAGATGCTTGTGCTCTGGGGCAGAGACTTTATCTCCCTACCTTCTATCTCCATCATCAGAGTAAAAAGATGGCCCACAACTGAATCAGGCAACAGGTCTGCAGAATGACCTCCAGGTAAAAAGCCAGGGTGAACAAGCTGCTTGGGCCCAGGCAGCACGAGGAGTCCCTGTTTAGAGCATCTATCTTTGGTCCTCAACCCATGTCCAGCAGAGCTGCCATCACCCTCTGCCCTTTCCTCTCTGCCTCTTTCCTTCTGCTGCCTGAGAGACCCCTTCAGTCCTGCCACATTTCTCACACCCTGCAGGAGTGAGGTCCTCTAGCAGCCTGGCATACAACATACAAGAGCCTACATGTTTCGTTTTGTTTTGTGAAAGGCAGGGCTCCTTGAAATTGCCTTTCCCAGCCCGTATCACGCTCCTGGGCCACGTCAATGCTCAGGGCTCAGGCACACAGATGTGTTCCTGACTAGGAGCGTGGGGAGAATGAGACTGTAAGAGCATCCACTCTGCACAACCCGGAAGTGCAGTTGGAAGACTCAAGTTCTCTGAGGTTCAGAACATTGGTGCAGCTGGCATGCCACATGTGTGTGCTACTCCTCCTTAGGTGCCACTCCTTAGCTGTGTCCCAAAGGCACAGAGTATGACACAGGAGGGGCCATTCCCATGCATCCCTCCTAGGCGTCATCTTTGTTCTCTGGGTTCTAAAAAGAGCTAAAAGCTGGCATGTGATGATGAGCTGATGGTTTCCGTCACTGCAGAACATGAAAGACAATATTTACTGTGTTGACACTGAGCCAAAGTGGTGGGTGTATGTTTTTGGCTGCTGAAAGTTTAGTGTTTTAGTGGTTTAGTGTTAATTAAGGCTCTTGGAAACATGCAGATGGAGCTGGCTTGTACCCCTGAGAGCAAGAGCCTTTCTTCACAAGTCACCAGGCCACATGCCACACCCATACGCACACCTGCCATGGAGAAAGGGAGGGAAGGCCCAGTTCCTGAGTGCTGCCAAAAGCCTCAGCTGCACTGGGGATATACAAAGAGGAAGTAGGGGCCCCTGGCTCAGCCCCTGTGCAGTCAATGCTCAGAAACAATTCATTGCTATTTTTAGAGGGGTTTAGAGGTGGAAGAGGGAGAGAAAGAGAAATGACTTTTCTTTCACTAATCAAGGCTTCTGTTATAGACTGAATTGTGTCCTTCCAAAGACCATATGCTAATGCTCTAACTCCCAGCACCTCTGAATCTGACTGCATTTGGACAGAGTGTCTTTAAAGAAGTGATCTAGTTAAAATGGGTCACTAATGTGGGCCCTAATCCGATGTGACGGTTGTCCTTTTGAGAAGAGGAGGTTGGGATACAGATATACAGAGGGAAGACTGTGTGAAGACATGGGAGACAATAATCAGCTACAAGCCTTGATCTCAGGCTTCTAGCCTCTAGAACTGTAGGAAAATAAGGTTTTTTTTTCCAAGTCATGTAGTCTTTGGTATTCTGTTATGGCAGCCTGAGAAAGCCCAGGCAGTTTGTCTAATGTTAGAAACCCTAAAATCCCAGCGCAGTTGGTTAAAAGGCTCATCTTTTGATGTTGTGACTCAGTAAGCCTGAGATGCAGGCTGCTGGCGAGCATGTATGTGAAAGTCAAAGCTCTGGCTTCTTGCCAGTAGTGGTGTCTTAGTCTGATCAGTTTCTGATGAAAGCTCTCTTCCTGGCTTGTAGGCAGCCACCTTCTTTCTGTGTCGTCACATCCTGAGGAGAGAGGGAATGAGGGAGGGGAAGAGAGAGACAAGTATACAAGCTCTTTGGTGTTTTTTCTTATAAGGACACTGATGTCATCATGAGGACCTCCCGCTTAAGATTTCACCTAACCATAACTACCTCTTAATGTCACACCTCCAAATAAATCATGATGGGGTTAGAGCTCGAACATAGGAATTTTGGGTAGGCACAATTCTGTCCATTGCAAGTGTCAATGGTGTGATATTCTTGCAAGTTCGACTTAGATCCTACACAGTTTTTCCTTGGAATTTGTGGGGCATTGTTTCAAGGACATAGTCCACGTGTGGATCAAAAGTCTGCAGATGCTCATCTCTTACATAAAATGGCACAGTGTTTGCAGAGAACCTATGCACATCCGACTGTATACTTTAAATCATATCTAGATTACTTATATACCTAGTCCAATATAGATGCTGTGTAAGTAGTTCCATTGTATTGTTTAGGGACTAATGACAAAAATAGTTCATACATGTTCAGTAAAGCTGCAATTTAAAAAAAAATTTGGTCTGTGGTTGGTTGTAGATCTTGCAAGTGATTCCTTGGGTGTCTGAGACTCAGGGACTTGCATTTCAATTTACTGCACTGTGAACCTCTTTGACTCTTCCTTGAGATTTGTCACCTTTCCTGAACGGAGAGGGTCTGTGGCCCGGTGCTCCTGGGATGACAGCTATGGAGATGGGGGCAGCTGAGTAGCTAGGGGACCATGAGGCTTTCCATCTGTGGACTGGCCGTAGTAGCAACATTCTTCCATATGTAGCTCAGATGTGCAGGTGCTTCCTTGGGCAATCCCTGCTCTGGTGCCAGGCCAGGCCCTTGTAGAGGACCGTCTTAGAATCTTGCTGAATTCTCACAAAGGACAAGGCTAACAGCAAATGCACTGATGCTGATGTAGCATTTTACTGAGGGTTTCAAGGAGAGACAAGGAGATATCACATATCACGAAGCAAATTTATTAAATAACCTCTTTATTTTTTCTCCTTTTATTTTATCATTTTTACATTTACTTACATGCGTATACATTGTTTGTGCCACCTCCCCCCACTCCCCTTAAGTAGCCTCTTTAAACATCTTGGCTCTTTTCTGAAAATTCCAACCCTGTCTCTCCACAACCCTTTCTGGCCTCTCAGGCTGGGATCCAGATCAAGCCTTGGCACAGAGCAAGCTCTCTGTCAGAGACTGCTGCACACCTAGGGAAATCTAGGGCAACTGTCTTCCTAGCTAGTTCCAGGGGCTCTGTCCTTTCTTTCTCCTCATAGGCCCACTGTTTCAATGGCTTAGGACACAGCATTCCAGCTTCTTATCTCCAGCCTCATAGTTTGCAGAACTGGAAGGTTCGCAGTCAGGGATCATTCATGCCTCAGATGGGAGAATTCAGGCCTGGAGATGGGAAGAAACTTTCCCCACAAGAAGAGCAGTCAAGGCATGAGGACAGAGTAGGTGTATTGGCTCATTTTTTCCTCTGCTTAACTTCCGGTGTTGAATGAATGCCCTCAGCCATCTCTAGAGCACCGTGAAGGTGGTGGTCACATGATGCCATCTGGGCTTTCGAAGTCAGTACAGAGGCAGGTGGTCTTCCTGCAGAGCCAGCTTCTACCCTAGGGGTCTGCAGCACTGTTGCTTCAGAAGTGAGGCTGAGAATTCCAGTGTAGCCACTCTTGATCCAGGGCTGAACAGGTTCCCTATGGGCCTGGAGGCAGGAAGGGATGAACGTTGCTGAGGTAGCAGGAGAGCAAAAATGGTTTCTTTTGCTGGGAAAGGGAGCTTGGCAAGGGAGTTGTGGTTTCCTGCTCCAAAGCCATTCTCAGACTCTTGGTCTCTTTTTTTGGAATGGGCTGGCAGGACTGTGGGGAGGAAAAAAACATGGGATTGGGAGTTTGAAAAGCTGGATTCAGGTCCTGCCTTGGCTTCTGCCTCTGAATGTGGCCTTGGGCACGGCCCAGCATTTCCTTGGGCCTCTTCCTGTCTTCCTCGTGGGGAGGGTCAGACAGAGCCCCGCACAGACTGGAGCAGCAAGCAGTAAGAGGTGGGGGGTGTGCAGCACTCAGCTTATGTGCCTTGCATATAGCAGTTCTGCCTGTGTGGGCACTGGCTGCCAATCGGCCAGACCACAATCTTCCAGACTGTGGTCAGGAGACAGGAGGAGGGGTTCCTGGCTTCTTGCTTGGAAGGGATTTGGGGAAGAAGTTGGTGCATCTCTAGCCCAACAACCCTCAAATGGCGTTGGCATGGCAGAAATAGCAGAACTCCTAGGAATCTTCAGGGGATAGGGCAGAAACCAAGATCAGAGTGACCGTGGGAGGAGGGCCTTCAAGCTCTCAGAGCCCAACCCCCTTGGGACAGGGAGGAGGGACAGTTACAGCCAGCTGCTGACTCTCTGCATGCACAGAGCTGTTTCAGCAGACCTGACAAGAGGTGGTGGCCAGAGAGGGGGCTTCTCAGAGGGGTCCCAGCCCTAGACTGATCTACCATAGGTCTCAGTGTCAAAGCCACAGTCAGCACCCACTCTGTAACTGCTCTCTGTGCTTCCACTTTTGCCTTATTCCCCAACCCATTCTTTGCTCAGCAGCTGAAATCATTGAGTTTTAATATTTAAAATTTTAGACTTTTATTTTATTCCTTTCCTTTTTAAAAATTTTGAAGGAAAGTGTCAACACATTGCCCAAGTTGGTGTTGAACTCCTGCATCACCTTCTTGGTAGCTGGGACTACAGCCATGCACCACCACACTCGCCTAATATTTTAATTTTTGATGGGCATAATATTTATACAGTACAATATAATGTTTTGATTCATGTCAGCATTGTGTTATGATCAAAACAGGGTAATTAGCATACCTGTCACCTCAACATTCATTATTTCTTTATGGTAAAACACTCAAAATCCTTGCCTCATTATTGTGCACACCAGAACTTCTTGCTCCTGTCTCTCTCCCCACCACTCTCTTAGTCTCTGGTAACCACCATTCCACTCTCAACTTGCATGAGATGAACTTGTTTTGGAATCCACATAAAAATGAGATCATGTAGTATCTGTCTTTCTATGCCTCACTTATTTCACATGACATTATTTCCTCCAGGTCCATGTGTGTCATGGGAAGTCACTGCTTGCACATGTCATGGTGATGCTGGGGATTGAACCCCGGGACTTGTACATGCTAAATGTGTGCTTTACCACTGAGCTACATCCACAGCCCACATTCTCACCGCGGAATGCTATTCAGCGACGTATACACACACTACATTTTCCTGGACTATTCATTCATTGATGGGCATTTAAAGACAAAAGGTAACATATGCTGATGAATCTGTGGAGAAAAAACACTGGCACACTGTTGATGGGAATGTAAATTAGTCCAGCCATTATGGAAGACAGCATAAAGGTTCCTCAAAAAATTAAAAATATAACTTCCACATATTCTTTTTAAATTGGTGGTACTCAGGTTTGAATTCAGGGCCTCACGCTTGCTATGCAGGCAATGGAATATTATTTAGCCACAAAGAAGAATGAAATTCTGTTACCTGCAGGTAAATGGATGGAATTGGAGAACATCCTCTTAAGTGAAGTTAACCAGGTTCAGAAAGCCAAAGGCCACATGTTTTCTCTCATGTGGAATACAGACCCAATACAAATACAAGCAACATTATGAAAAATAGGTCACACTAAGGGAAGGTCACATACGTGAGAGGGAGGGTAAAAGAAGGAAGTTGAGGAGGTGAATATGGTTGATGTACTTTCTATATCAGAATGAATATAGAATTTTTAAACCTGATGAAATCACCATAAGAAGAGGAATAGGTAGAAAGGAGGAAAATGGAGATGAAGCAATTCAGGTTATAATACATATACACACGGAAATGTCACAAGGAAACTCCCTGTATAGCTATCTTAAACAAACAAAATTTCTTTTTTTTTCAGAAACTGAGAACAGGAAAGCAAAACCAGTTTTGTCTGGGGGGTTGGTACCAGTGGGAGGGGTGAGGATATAAGGAAAGGGTGTAGGATGGTGATATGGTGGAAAATTAGGTCCTCATGTATGTAAATGGCAAAATGAGACCTGTTGAAATTATTCCAGGAGTGGGGGGGAGGAGGGGTAAAGGAGAATGATGGAGGTGATGAATTCAACTATGATAGATTGTAAGAGTTCTTTTGTCACAGTGTACCCACACTACAACAATAATATGATAATAAAAATTTGCTAAATAGAGCTTCCATGTGATCCAGAAATCTCACTATTGGTATTATATCCAAAGGAAATCAAATCAGCATTGCAAGAAGACACCCAGTCTCCCATGTTTATCACAAAACTATTCATAGTAGCTAAGATATGGAATTAACTCAAAGTCACTTTAAAATGCAAACCACTTTACTCCCCTGGTAAAAGTCCTTTGTGGGGGGGACATAAAATTTGCCCTTGTTATCCTGACCTCCAGGGCTTCCAGTGATCTGTTCCCCATAGCCACACAACCCTCGTCTGGTGGCACCCTCCCCTACACCCTCATATGCGAGCCCCATGTGCTTTATTTCCTTCTTTTTCTTAGACACCAAACTCAGTCCCTCTTTTGGAACGGGGCACCTGTTTTCCCACTTGCTCAAAGAACTCTGCCTCTCAGATTATGTGACTGGTTTCTTCTTGTTTGATAACCAGTTTTGAATCCAATGTCATTTTTTCAGAAAGGACTTTTCTGAATGACCCAAACTAAAGGAACTAGAGAGCTATGAACCCATTAATTACCCCAAGCTTTTATCCTTGACAAACTCTACGGTGTTTGTCACTTTCTGAATTAGTTGTCTCTATGTGTTTGCTTACTTGTTTATTTTCCATTTCTGCTACTTGAATGTTATCTTGATCTTGTGTTTTAAATACCTGACACTTAACAGGCTTTCTGAAAATGTTTGGAGAGTGAATGAATGATGTGTAGAATTTATGCAGGAGAAGGTAATGGTGAGGAATGCAGCCTTGTCCAGTTCTCCAGGGTCTTTCAGCCCTCATGCTGTGATCATAATCAGTGGTAATGTACCTGTGTATATGGCCCCTCTCAACAGATGGGGAAACCCCATGAGGCCCAGTGAAACAGACATGTCTGTTTTATTTTCCTGTCTACTTCCATATGCCCAGCACATAGTAGGTCCTCAATAATTTTTGCCAGTTGACTGATTGAAGCTGTCCTGTTCAATCAACACAGCAAATGTGGAATAAAACCCAACACATCTGTTTTTTTACAAGTAGGAAAACTGAGACCCAGGGAGACCTAACCATGGTCACAGGCAAGGCAGGCCAGAATGCAGGTCTTAGTGGGAGAACTGTTTTCCCGTAATGAGTCAATGAGGTGGCCCAAATAAGATGTCTTTTCAAAGCTGAGCAACTAAGCAAACCGAAGTCCAGTCCATCACTTTTTCTTGAAGATGAAGGGACTCTTGTTAGGGAGACAAAGGGCAATACTTGATGAAGTGCCGTATGACCATCCAGGACTGGATTAGCTTGGGCAAGATACAGGAATAGAGCATTTGTGCCAAGCCCTCCTAAATATCTGTCCTTACTAATAGGGACCTAGACTATGCCTCACCTTCCTGGAAGCCCCAGTCAGACGCTTCCATCCTGCAGAAGGTATTCCCACATGCTGTGCTGGTGGGAGTCACTGATGTTTGCTGAAGCAGCTCTCCAGAGTTATAAGGATGTTTTAGGAAGGCAAGCTTAATAGTCAAACATATGGATTTCAATCCTGACTCTTCTACTTTAAAAATGTGCCCTTGGTTAAGGGATTTACCTCTCTGAACTTAAGCTGCTACCTCTGTAACTTGGGGATAATAAAAATAAGATCCTTTATGTAGGACTTTGTGAGAGTTAGGGAGGTGGTGTGAGAGCTTAGTGAGCTGTGAAATCCTGTGCTCATGCTCTCGTACTCAAAGGATTCTTATGCTTTTCTAGGAGCACTGATTTATTTTATCCCTGTTAGGCTCATTTGTGCCCAGTACAGAGAATGACAAAAAGTGAGTGTCCCTGTATATTGTCACCCTGTTGATGGGGGTGGTGTCTAGTGCTCAAGGAGGAGAGGCAGAGCTGTCATCAACAGGCTGGCACACGTGGGTGTTCATGTGTGTGGAGTAGATGTAGAAGGGACAGGCAGACCAAGCTTCTGTGTGGGCGGGATGACTGCAATAATGTAGTTTTGCTGCATGGAAGAAGCCTCAGCAAAGAATTCACCGTGCTTCTGGAGTAGAGTCACAGGTGGATACAAGTAACTACATATTCTGCCCCCTCCCCAGTTCAAGTCAGTTCTGAGGACCTAGCCTACTAGCCACTGACCCCATGGGAGTGGAACTGGCCCAGGATGCCCTGGATTCTGTGTTCTTAGTCCTTGTCTTGGTGATCTGAAACTCAGGCAAAGAAAGAAGAGACTGAGGCAGATTACATTGTAGGTAAAGGCTTGGTCTGGGGGATGCTGGATTAAGGATATTGTCTATGGGGGAACGAGAAGCAGGGTCTGCTCCTTAGCTTCGGCGTGAGCTACAAATTACCACCCAACCAAGTTGGTGTTTCTCAAAGAACAAGATTGCAATAGATTCTAAGCTGCCTTTTTATTGCCTGGAGTAGATGCAATATTGATTTTGGAGAAGACACTTATTCCAGTGAAATCATGACTCTGAGCTCCTTTATTGATTATGTCTAGAGGAAATATTAGCAGGGGGCAAATCCTAAAGCACCACCCCAATTTGTTTTTTTCCATTTTTATTGTAATTTTTTATTATGATATATTCATTATACTTGGGGGGATTCACAGTGACTTATATTGTACATTAGTTACATTGCTTCCATTGTCTCTCCCCTTCAGCCCCCTCTCCATCCCACTTAAAGCAATTGCAAGACGTTTCTTAGTTCTGTTTCATGTAGGTGTATGAAGTCCATCTACCATACACCCTCACCTTCATCTTCCTCCCCTCCCACTAGTACCCCCCCTGCACATACCATGCCTATTTTACAGTCCTGGTTTTCTTATTAATATTTAAGTTGACGTTCAAAGGGGTGTCTCAATGCATGCCCTCTGTGGGTGAGCTTTAGTTTGGTCTGTTCAACCCCTTCCATTGCCCTCCCTTATCCCTTTCCTCCCACCCCCCATTTTTCAACAGCTTTCAGTACACATCCTTATATCCTCTGCCTTCACAGATGTTATGTTATGTTTTATGATATTACTGATGCTCTATCATTCTTTTTTCCTTTCCCTGAGTTCCATAGAGCAGTTCCACTGTTACACACGTGTTCTACAAACATATCATGTTTGTATATGATCATGCTTGTTTTTGTATACATGTTTATCTTTGGATCTATCTTCCATGTATGAGGGAACACATGTGACTTTTGTGTTTTTGATCCTGGCTTACTTCACTTAACATGATGTCTTCCAAATGCATCCATTTACCTTCAAACTCCATGTCATTGTTCCTTGCGGCTGAGTAATACTCCATTTTGTATGTACCACAATTTCATGATCCACTCATCAGTTGTAAGGCATCAGGGCTGTTTTCAGAGCTTAGCTATTGTGAACAATGTTGCGATGAACATCAGTGTATAAGTGTCTCTACTGTATCCTGTCTTACTTTCTTTTGGGTAGATGCCTAGGAGCGGTATCACTGGATCATATGGCAGCTCTATCTCTAGTTTTTTGAGGAATCTCCATACTGCTTTCCATACTGGTTTGTACTAATTTGCTTATAAAAGTTCCTGTTTCACCACATCTTTGTCAGCATTTGTTGTTGTTATTACCCTTGATTCTGGCCATTCTAACTGGGATGAGATGAAATCTAAGCATTATTTTGATTTGCATCTCTTTTATAACAGGGATATTGAACACTTCTTCATGTATTTACTGGCCATTTGTTTCTCTTCCTTTGAGAATTCTCTGTTTAATTCATGTGCCCATTTCTTACTGGGGCAGCACCCCGATTTGTATACCTTTCCCATTCATCATAAGCCCCAAGCCAGTCTGCAGCCACTCCTGTGATGAAATGCATTCCTTGGAGCCCATTAGGTTGGGAAGAAGGTAGCCATCAAATATGGTGCTTCCTAATGAATGGATTTAAGCCTAGTGCCTGGCAACATTTTATTCCATTGAGTATTCCTTTTCTCTATCTTGTGTCATTAATCTCTTTTAAGGTTTCATTCCTGTCCAATGATTGTCCTTAACTCTCCTTCTCGCTACTTCCAAACTTTTAAAAAATAGTAATGTTCTTACCCCTTCCTAAAGTGACAACAATAAAGCTGTCACCACCACTATCTCTCCTTATAAAGATTCTTTCAAAAATTTGAAGTGAATAAGTACAGAAATTTCTCCAGTCTTTCTTCATCTTGGATTCTTGGTCACCTGGTGACTTCCGGTTTTCCCTGTTCTTGCTCAGTGATATCACACTACATTCTAGTGTGACAGATTCCTCCTCTTAAATATTGCTGCTCCTCAGATGTCTTCCCTCAGTCCTCATGTTTTCTACTCCCCCGCACTCTGTCTAGGACAGTGCATAGCCACCTATGTGTTGATCACTTCCCACCTCTAGCTTTCTAGCACCTGTATGAAGAATATGCATGAACTTAACTCAGACTTTTTCTATGTATATCTGACTGTTTGCTAGACATCATCACTTAGAGACATCCCACAGACATGATCCTGACCCCAGTGAATCCTATGTTAGTCACTTAGTTGGCCAAACTCAAATTTGGGTGTTGTTCTTTACCTCTCTCATTTCCTCCTGACACCTCTCATTGTCTGCCACCAATTGTTGTTAAAATAAAGATAAAAATACTTTATATGGCCCACAAAACCTTGCACACACTGTCTACCACTATCTAGCCGTTCTGCCATATTTTGCAACATGTTTACCCTTGATCATGCTGCCTAAATCACCAGGCGATATTCCTGGTCCTTGTACACACCATGCTTCCTTCCTTCTTGCACACACCATGCTCTTTGCATTCTTTGTTACTTCCCTGAGCTCTTCATCTGCTTCATATCTCCTCTGCCTTCTAGTAGCAGGTAAAGTGGAACTTTCTTCGGAAGCCCTTCTCTGATTTCAAGCTCCCATCAGCTCATGTACTTCAAAGAATGTTTTCTAACTAATAGGCTTTACATCTAGAACACTTTAGATTTACAGAAAAATTGAGTAGGTAGTTCAGAGTTCCCATATACCTCTCCATCCTGAGCAAATTCCCTTATTACCATCTTACATTAGTGTGGAACATTTGCTGCAACAGTGCACAAATACTGATGTGTCATTATTAACTAAAGTTCATAGTTTATTTAGGATTCCTTAATTTTTAACCTAATGTCCTTTTAGTGTCCCAGGAAACCACACTACATTTAATTGCTTAGACTCCTCTTGGCTCTGACAATTACTCAGAACTTTCTTTGGCATTTGATGACTTTGACAGTTCTGAGGGACACTAGTCAGGTAGTGCTATATACTATCTACATGATTTATGACTGTTGATACTGACTTGAATCACCTGGCTAAAGTAACTATCAGTTTTCTCCACTGTAAATTACTCTTTTCTACCCTTTTCATACTGTACTTTTTGGAAGAAAGTCACTATGTGCAGCCCACAATTAAGGAGTGGATATTATGCTCTCCTTCCTTTAGGCTGGAGAGTATTATTATAATTTGTTGGAATTTACTTATTTATTTATTAATTCATCCTTTTATATTACTATGAACTCATGGATATTTATTTTATACTTTGAGCAACATTCCATTATTCCTCCATTTTTTTTCATATTATTTTAGCTTTGGCCTTTGACAAACTTTCATTTGGCTTCTATGCACTGTGACATACCCCAGTCACATTGAGGTTTTGTTTTGCTTTTAGCATTCCTTTACTTTCTGGTGCTACAAGATAATGTAGGTGTGTCTCATATATTTCCTTCCCTAATCCCACAAGTCTTTTCTCCAAAGATCCCTGCTTCTTTTTATTGGAGAAACCAAGATCTAAGTGTTTGGTGTGCTTGCCTTAGAACACTTTAATTATGAAATTTACATTGATTTGTGATTATATGATAAAAGCCTTTATCATCCATAGTGTTCTAGTGAGGTGGGAGCATATACCCTTTTGCTCCTGTTAGGTCTCTAGAGCCACGCACAGTCTCTGTTATATCACATGTATTAGCTAAATACTTGTAGATGAAGGAGGGTTTATATTTCTTGGAAATGTCATCCCCTAGTTTGTCCAGGACAGAGTATTAGAACAACCTGAGCCTCCTTCTCCTTTCTCCCTCTCTACATCCATTTATCAGTTCCTGATAATTCTAATTCTAGAATGCATTTGCTAATTTCCACTCTACCAGGACACTGACTCAAGCACGTGTTTTCTAATTATAGATAACCACAATAGCATCACGAGTGGTATCCATGCTCAAATCCAACCTATGTTGCATATTCTTTATGAAATTAATCTTCCTAAAACACAGCTTTGATGAAGACACTTTCCATTAGAGGAATGGAAAAAAATATACCATGCACACGAATTGGATGATATCAATTCTTTCAAATTGGTGTATAGATTTATAGAGTTTATTTAAATGTTTATGCACTTAACATAATTGTGTCATAATCATGGCAGGTTTTTTTTGTAGAAATTGAGAAGATGGTTCCAAAATTTATGTGGAAATGCAAAGGACCTAAAAACCTAGAGCAATTTTGAAAAAGATGAGCAAAGTTGGATGATGAAACTCATCTGAGGTCAGGCCTTTATCTAAAGCTATATTAATCAAGAGAGTTTGTTACAAGTGTAGTACTAAGCAATATATCAAGGTGACAGAATAAAATCCCAAAAGTAGATCTACTTTTATACAGTCATTTTGTTTTGACAAAGGTACCAAAACAATCTAATGAGAAAGGAAAATCATCTACAAGAATTGCCACTTGAGTAAGTGGCTAACCTACATGGATAAATGAGCCTTGAACCTGGCCTCCTATCATACACAAAAATTGATCAAGGATGAGTCAGGGACTTAGACATAAAGTAGAAAAGCCATGAACCTTATAAAGGAAAACATGAGAATATCTTTATCACTTGGGAGTAGTCAAATGTTTCTTAGCCAGAACACAGACAGCAGAAGCAATAACAAAAATGAATTCTTTAGACTTCCTAAAAATCAGAAATATCTGCTCATCAAATTATCTTGCTAAGAAAATGAATAGTGGGAGGGAGCAGTGGGGGGGATTCAAGTGTCATATATTTGATATGTTGTAAGAACCTTTGTAAATGCTATAATGTACCCCCACCCAGCACAACAATAAAAAAAAAGAAAATGAATAAGTATACTACATTTTCTTAATCCATTCATCATGGAGTCTTATTTAGCCATAAAGAAGAATGAAATTATGTCATTTCCAGAAAAATGGATGGAACTGCAGATCAGCATGGTAAGTGAAATAACCCAGAAGCAGAAAAAAAAAATCATGTTTTCTCTCATAAGTGCAACCTAGATTTGAAAAAAAAGACATGAAAGTAAAAGTGAGACTATTTGGGAAGGAACAAGAGTGGGGGAGAAAAGAGAGTGTGATGGGGTGGAAAATATGGTTGAAGCACATTATATGTATGCAAGTAACACAACGAAACTCATTAAAATCAGAACTGGAAGGAGGGGGATAAGAAAGAATAATAGAAGGGGTGAATAGGATCAAAGTACTTTACATGTGTGGATGTGAATATCACAATGAAACTCTGTACTCCATACAATTAATCTACGCTAATAGAAAAAGAAAATAAATAGGTAAGTTATATTTTGAGCCAAGTTGTTTTAAAGTTATATATTTGATATATAAGATATGTAAAGAACTTCTACCTTTCAATAACTAAAATACAAATAACCAATTAAAGTGAGCAAAAAGTACTGACTGAATGAATATTGGATGAATTACAAATGGCTAATGGCACATTACTAGTCATCGTGAAAATATAAATTAAAATCACAATGAGATTTCACATATTTAACAAAATAGTTAAAAGTAAATAGACTGACAACACTGGGCATTGAAGAGTATGTGGAGAAAATTGTCACACATTGTTAAGAATGCAAAAATGATGCAATCGCTTGGGGAAAGATATGGTAATTTCATCCACCTCACCCCCCTACCCTAGGCCCAGTCATTTCACAGCTAAATATTTACCTAACAGCAATGAAAACACATGTTTATAAAAGGAACCACGAGAGAATGTTCATAGAACGTTCACATCTGCTTAGTTTTACTTAATGATCCCAGTCGGACCTTAGTGCTGTGAATCAAGGTCTTGCATAACTTGCTTCGTTGTAACCCTCACATGGAGGAAACAGCACAGGCTTTTCTAGGGCTCTCCACTTTCACAATCATACAGGCTAACTGCAAACTGGGAAGCACATCCAAAGCCAAGAAAAAGGTCCGTACAACAGCATTTGGGCTGGGGCCTGCACTGGGGAAGGGATCCCAGAATCAGTGGTGCAGTCCAACTGCTGTAAGTAATCAGTGAAGGGGCCCAGCCAGTGGTCAGTGGCGTGAGTCACATAGCTACTGGAGCCAAGGCCGATTCACAGGCCAGGAATGACACACTGAGCCTTTGGGATCAAGCAGGAGCTGCATAAACTTGACCAGGAGAGGAAGTGGGGATGGGTGGATAAAAAACACAAAGCCATCAAGAAAGGGAGAGACATTGGTAGATACTAATCTTCTGGGCATCCAGAATCACTCCAGAAAGGGTTTGTCATTTGTTCTAGAGAAGGGCCCATTTGCAAGGTTTCTCAAAGCAAGTCAGCTAAGGCCAGAAACCAGATGAGAAGCTGAGGCAGGAGAGAAACTCAAAAGAGCAAAGTTAGGAAGAGACAGACTACTGATGTAGGGTGGAGACTTCTCTGGGTCCAGCCTGGAGCTCTAGATTTCTAAGTATGGATGTGTGGCCAGACAGAGGTTGATTAGGGGAAAGGGTGCTGCAGAGGTAGGCCTTTCGGGACAATTAATGCCAGTTCAAAATAGGCAGAGGTGCTGGGTGAAGGCAAGAATACCATACTGGTCATGGCATAAATGCCAGTTGAATTGCAAGGACTCATGGGATCTTAGATCAGTCTGCAAACAGTTAGGGAGGGTCAAAGGACTCGTAGAGATGCCTGGGTTCCAGGAAACCCTCAGAGCATGCCCTTAGTTCTTTGCCTGTGAGATCCAGGACCACTTCCCTCCACTTGCTCCTTTGTGTTCCTCTGCTTCATTTGGGCAATGACCTGAAAGAATCTTCTTGGCTCCTACTTTCATCTGTTCTGCCCTAAAGAAGTCACAGCCATTTGTACCAAGGACTTCTGGGAGATTTTTTTTTTTTACCACCCTTTGTTTCATCTTCTCCCTCTGCCCCAACTTCTTCTGTGATAGTATCCAGAATCTCATGTTTTGGAATTCCTCTGTTATCTAACGAGAAACCTTCTTTCCTGTTTCTCGGAGCTTTCCCATTCTCTGGGCCAAAGTTTCCTGCCTGCAAAGCCTTTATTTCTTGTCTTTGGTCTAAACAAAACAAAACAATGGATGTCTATTTCCCAATCAGACTCAAGTAAGTGTTTCCTATCTCAGGGGTTGCAGAGTAAACAACTCCCAAGTCCATGGAAAAAGTCACAATTAGACATTTCTTACAAGGAGCCTCAACCAGAGCTACAGTAGAGGACTCTAAGTTGGGTCTGGTTTCACAGCACATGTGGGAAAAACATTTACATATGCCTATTTAGAAATCTGCTTATGGTCTTGGACTATTCTTTTAAACATTCCATTCTGGCATAATTCAAGTTTGCCAAGTCCAAGCCCTAACGGAAAACAGTTTTGGGAGTGGTAATTGCACAGGGACCATCCAACATATATTATGAATACCATACGCTCTGGCTTGGGAGGACAAGGAACTTAGGTTTGGAGAAGGAACATTTAATCCCTCCTGACTGAGGAAAAGACAATCATACAGTTTCTTGCTGGGAAGCATCCCATACATGGCCATTTTTCTTTCCCTTTTGGCTTCTCTCAGCTCTTTGGAAACAAAGGCAGAGGCCCAATGATGAGAAGAAAATGACAGCTCTGATTAATCGCTTCAGTAGATGACTGTTAGAAGACCCACGAAAATGATTCCTTCAATGCCACAGCTCATAACAAGGGGGCGGTGACATCAAAGGAGAGATGGCCCAGTCATTCTTCTTCCTTAGATTTTTTTTGTTTGAGTTAGCAGGCAGTCAATCCTTTGAAAGAAGTTGAAGATAAGCCTGATATGGACACCAGCGGATAAAAGCAGGAGAAAGAGAAGTGAAGTACTAGGATTGGTGAATGTAGGCTTAGCAAGGAAGTTTCATTAATGTTACGAGGGCTGGTGTTTCTCTAAATGTTCATTCTAATTCATCTGGATGTCTAACTGTACTAATAACGTGATCTCTGTTAGGTTAAAATTGAGTAGTCAACTTAGTAATTCTACTCACTTGGGCACTCTCTGGAAGTTTTTTTTACACTTGAGGAACATAACCAAGTCTCTTATACTTATTATCTGGTGACTGTCCCAGTTGCAGGATAATGCTTTAAAGTTGACCTAAATAATCTCACATTCCTAAAACGCTGGCAACTTTCAGTGTGTTTGGTGAGCCTGGAGCTACTTTAACTTGCTGCGGCTCTGTGGGGTATAAGACTCAGGCAAGACTTGCGACCCAGAGTCCCCAGGCATTGCACCATTTCTATCTTTGGGGGGATAACCTATGTGCCGTAATTTTCCTTGGATAAACCACATATGGTCTTGGAGGTCACAGAAGGAAGAGAGACAATAAATTATTCTCTAATTGACTACAACCAATGAATTTGACCTTTGCTGAACAAAGCTATGAATCTTTCAACAATGAAGCAGGCACTTGGCAGATTAGTCATTGTCAGGTTTGTAAAGGGCTGACCTACCCAGACAGAACAGCTTCCCAATGTTAACGAGATGGAAGACTGCTCAAAGAGACCATCAAGCCTAACTGCGCATTGGCAGGGATTTGCCTACTTGTGTGTGTTTAGGGTGATGGAACAGGCTAGGGGGCAGGCCAGAAATGCTTGGCAAGTTGCCAAAGATCAAGGGCTACAAGGTTACATAGGCATTAACGTGAACATAGAGCACCAACTTTCAGATCTAATCAGGGGGCAGGTTGGGTCACTGGGGCAAGGAGTCACAATGAGACGGAAACCATTTTATTGAAAGTGAGGAACATAAGAATCAGTAGACTGTCTCCATGGTGCTCATGGCCTCCCACTCTAGCAGAGTGCTGTGTTGGGCCAGGCAGAGGTTGGGCTTCCTGGGCCCAGGAGAGATCTGCATAGTGAGCTGCTTTCCAGAGCAGTGGAGGACACCATCAGCCAACTCCTGTCAGCTGTAGTCAATTCTGTTCTGGTGAAAACAAAGCAACTTGAAGTTCTAATCCTACACTATGTCACATCAACCAAATAAACTTTTTTACCCTAAGATCTACATTGCTCAGAATGCCATGGGAGGCCAGGCCAGGCCAGTTGGAAGGCACTGGCTACCAGGACATATCCATACCCCTTAGCTCCTTGAGACCAATCTACTTGTCTAGGTTCATCAGACACCTCTGCTCCTCACTCACAAAACCTTCTGTTCAGTCACATGGGTTCACTTGTCCTTTCCAAAAGGCATGCCCTTCCAGAGAGTGTGTTTTGCTCCAACTTTTCTTTTCATCCCTCTGATAACTCCCACACATTCTTCACCTATGCATTCCTCAGAACCCAGTCCAAAGGGTACCTCTTCCAAGATGCCCATCCCGAGCCTGTCCTCAATTTCAAACAGCCTGACTTTCTTGTGCTCTTCTGGTATGTTACTCACACCCCCTGCTTTGGTTGTCCTCTGTTTGTTCTGTTTCAGAATTAGGTGTTGGAGTAGCTGTTGGCACAGAGGAACCAAAGCTGAATCAGCCTGTCCCCATAACAGGGCTTGTCCAAATCTTTGTCTGAAGCTTGGTGGAGTGAAACAACATTTCTTCTACCTCAGAGAAGTAGAATATTTTTCTTCTTCCAAACTTTCTCAGTTTTGATTTATGGAATTCATTAACTTAGCTATTTTCCTCTCTTCTCATCCTTTGTGCTTGGCTCTCTAGAAGGCTGATCTTTTAGTTCCAAGGTAGAATTAAATAACCTTCGTGGAGCACTTTGTGGATTCCAAGCTCTTTCTCCTCCCCTACCTAATTGATCTCCACAGTCACCCGTGAATTATCCCTAATTTAGAGCAGAGGAAACTGTCTCCTACATGAAGCAACTTGTCCAGGTCAGAGCAATTAAGTGGTCAGCCGGGGACTAGAGCCCAGGCTGTCTGCCTCTAAATCACGTTTGCCCCACAAACAGCAATGGCACAGCAGAAGCAACTGTCGTAACACTTATCATCCCCTCACTTCGTGCCAGGCACTGTGCTTGGCACTTCAAATGCAATTTTGTGAGGCAGGTGCCATTATTATTTCCACATTACAGAGGATTTAGAGGTAGACAGAGCTTGAGCAACTGAAGGAAGGGCACAGGGCCAAAAAGTGACAGAACTCCATGGAGCATGGTGGCTTGGAACTGAAGTTTTTGAGCCATGCTGTCCTATGTGCTGGTAAGGGCCGGTGCTTTGGCGGTTCCAATTAACTTCACACATTTAGCTTCCAGTTAGAATTGGCAGTGCTCTTAGACTCAGCAAGCTGTGCATTTCAGTCTCAGAAAGTCTCTGAAGATGGCCATGAACGAAGGCCTAGGACAGATCTGCTGTCCTCTTCCCACCCTATTGACTCCCCTTGGCGCCTTTCCTTCTTCCTACCTCCTGATAGGCTAAGTTTTTGTTCTTGTCTCAGTGCTTTATCACCACACTCTCTCCCCTGGAGATATCTCACCCCTCCACCCCGTTTCTGTGTCACTGCTGTGCAATGGTTCCCACGTCCCTATCTTCAGGCCTCTTACCATCTGAGCCCCAGATTCCCATCTTCTCATGCTTGTTGGGTGCCATACAAGCTAAAGAATTTCCACACATCGGAAGAAACATTGTCTCCCCACCAAATCTTCTCTACTTGCTTAGCCTATTTCTGATCATGGTGCCACCACCTCCTAATCACCAGTGTTGGAGACCTGTGAGTCATCTCTGAGCGCCTGCTCTACATCTTCTCCCACCAGAAACCAAGTGGTAGATATGTGCTCCTGCAGTAGAGCCGATCCCCGCTGCTCCCTCTAAGCCCCCTAACTTTGCTTCTTTTAGTCTTTCCCTGTTCTCATCTGGGTGACTGTGATACCTCCTACCATGGTCCCCTGGGGTCCAACCTCCTTTCCTCAATCCCTCCCACCTCAGCAGCCAGAAGGGATCTTCTTACAACCTAAACTTCTTTCTCCTGATGAGACACTTCTATTCCAAATTAAATAAAATTTAAATTTATATTTTTTGTTTCAAGGTAGCATGTGTACATGGATATCATTAGAAATTGCCCCATCCCCCGTTCTTACCCTCATGTGTAAGCATGAACATGGAGGTAAGGTTAGAATGAAGTTTTCCTTAACAATGATTGTTGATTATTGTGTGGGGCTGAAGTTGTTTTACATTTTCTTCTTTAAACTTTTCTGCATTGATTTGATTTTAATTAGGAGAACACATATAGTCTTACAAAAACAATAGTCATTCTTCAGGAAAAAGAAAAGAAAATCTCCTGTGGCTCTTTATTGTCACTAGGACAAAGTTCAAGCTTCTTAAAACCTGGCTTAAAGGGTCCTTCATTATTTACCTCTGTCCACTTCTCTCCTCTCACTGAAGGTCAGACTCCACTGCTGCCCTAAGCTCCAGGCCCACTGAAGTTGCAGTCATTGGTCAGAAAGGCTAGCCATTTTCAACTCCAGGCCTTTACTTGCACCTGGCCTCTTGGGTCCACCCCATTACCCCATCCTGGAGCTTGACCCATTACATCTCCCTGGACTGTGGAATGAGCCTTCTGTCTTATGACAATCATCCTGTTCCTTTTCCTTTTGCACACAGTTCTGGGGTTGTCTTCTGAAGCACAGGAAGGAGAAAGCTGGCCTGCCTCTGTTTAAAATCTTCTCATTACACCTACCTGGTGCTGACCCTAAGGACCAATTCCACATGAAGAACTTTCTCAGTCCAGTTTCAGCCGAGTTGCAGTTCCATGACCTCATCAGCACGTTTATTTGGGCTACTAACACTCTTGCAGACTCACCATTCCTGAGACATGCCTGGCCCTTCTTACTTCTTCTTCACTATTGTTATTTTTTTAAAGACAGTTACAAAATACCTCCATATGTTTCTTTTTTAGTTTTTAAAATTATTTCATTGTATAAATTTAAGAAGTATGAAAGCATGTCTATTCTGCTAGATCAATAGACAAAGAGCAAAGTGAGGTATCTTTGTGGACCACTGAATCTTGCTTTGTTCCTCAAGCACATCCTTGGCTTCACAGTCATTCAATGAGGTTGTAATGGAGAAACAGGACTGGGAATACTGACTGGGAACAGAGCAATAACTATAGAAAGAAAGAAATGAGAGACCCTATGGCCAAAGGGGATTTTGCCACCCCTTGCTCTTCAAGTGTATACGTGAACATGGTGGCACACCTTCTTCTTCAGATGCACCACATTAGGCAGAAGGAGCTGGTGACTTCAGGCAGGAGTCACAATCATTCAGGTTCCAGGGAGCCCAAAAATTCCCATCCCAACACAGGTGTGTTGTGGGGCCACAGAGCCCTAGAGCCAAAAGGTTGCCATGGACAGCTCCCCCCATTCTCGTCTCACTGGTGGTTTCACTGATCTTATGCAACTGAGAAGGTAGAGGGAAAGGTGCCCATGGAGGCCACCACCACCATTCCCCTTGAGCTTGACCCCATCTGCACAAGGCAACTCTTTGCGGAGATTGCTTAACTACTCCTCAAGCACCTCAGTCAGAAGCCAACCATGCCTCCCTACTCTGCCACTTTCTGTGTTCCAGATCACAACAAATGGATGCCACCATCTGCCTCATCCCTGGCTTCACATAGACATCA
The DNA here is from genome assembly GCF_047511655.1 of Castor canadensis. Classification (NCBI taxonomy): domain Eukaryota; kingdom Metazoa; phylum Chordata; class Mammalia; order Rodentia; family Castoridae; genus Castor; species Castor canadensis. Next base: position 3,838,445 of record NC_133405.1, on the reverse strand, counting down.
TACTGTTTCACACATTGCTATCTTCACACATGTGTGCAGTTGCTTGCTGTACTTGTGCTCCCTCCCCTTCACCTGGTCCCCATTGAGACTTGGCTTAACTCTTAGGATAATTTCCCCTTTAGCCCATCTTCTGGAAGCTAGCTGTGGAGCCCCGCACTGGGCTCTTTAGCCACTTGGGATACTCCATTGTAATTTTCATTTTCTTGTATATTTTTTCAGTATACCTGGAGATATCTGAGTGCAGAGTTCATGTATTATGCACCTCTGGGTTCCTATTATCAAGTACAAAGCTGTGTGCATGCTTGATGCTAAGTAAGAGCTAGTTAACGTCTTTTATAGATGCATAAATCCTAACGAATTATATGAATTCATATATCCTCAACTTTTTTCCTGGCCCTTAAGCCCTGAATTGAGCCATTTACTCTGTCTTCTCCCACTGCCTTCTTAATTGTCTCTTGGTCCAGTCTGCTTCTCTTCAAGCTTAAGACATTCTTCCCTGTCTGGAGACCACCATCTGAATGCCCAGCAACTGAGCTCCTGCAAGCACAATTCTTTTCCTTCTGTGGTCCATTCTCCACAGAGCAGCAAAATAGAACTGAGCAGAGCACCCGTTTGCTTATGCCACCCTTCTGCTAAAAGCATCACAGAAGCCTGGTACCCTTAACACAAAGTCCATGCCCTTGATCACAGTCATGTTAGACTCTAGGTATCCAGCTCCTGCACCCCTACCCCATCTTCCACACTCCTTTTCTGAAGTCCTAGAGTCTAAGAAACCAAAGAAACTTGCTGCTACCTTTATTGATTTTTCCCACTTCCATTCATCTGCTTATGCGGCTGGCCCACTCTAGAACCTCCTCGCATGATCCACGGGTGCAAATCTTACCCTTGCTTCCTGTCTCTTCTTCAGAGCTCTGCATCAGTGCCCTCATCCATGAGGCTCTGGGAAGCCTGGCTACCAGTAGAACAGTGGCTTACCATAGGGATGAAAGACCCTTGTGTCACATGAGGAGGAACAAGGCATCATCTGGCTGGGCCATGGACTGCTAGATCTTTCTGTCTCAGCAGAAACCTCTGCATCCCAAATAATCCCTTTGTTTGGGGGTGAGAAGGAGGCCACTGACAGCTCTGGATGTCCCAAGGCTATCAGCTGCAGACAAGGCTGTGAGTTGCCATCTTCACATGAGAAAGCCTGGGGGACACTTTTCTGAGTGATGAAGGCTGAGCATTTGGACCCTTCCTCCAAACACAACCCTCCCATCAGCCAAGGCAAACTAAGGATCTGATTTAGGAGATGAAGCCGAAGAAGCCAAATGAAAATAAACTTGATTTTACAATGTTTTTCCTGAGACTGGGAGGAGCTTAGGCCTAAGCATTCCTTGTGAACAAATGGGTGAATTGGCCAGAGTGGCTAGGAGAATTTTGACAAAATGACCTAACACTCTTCCGTGTTAGGTCAGGAAGAGTGACATGGCAGAAGCTGAGAAACATGGGGCTGGAAAGAGCTCCTGTGCCAGAGCTATGCCAGGAATCTAGTGCAGGGGATATCTGTGGGCAGAATTCAGGGATTTCTAAATTAGGGTTGGAGGATTACTAAGAAAGCAGCTTTGCTCTGAATTCACAGATCTGAATTGCAAGAGGTGCCACAAAAGTGAATCATACTACCTGTTGGACTCTGTATTGGGTTCCAGGGGTAAAACGGTTGTGGTTGTCTCTTTATGGAGCTTATTAGTGAAAGAGTCAGACATCAACCAACAGGAGTATCTATATCTATCTATCTATCTATCTATCTATCTGTATATCTCATTATCAATTGAGGTAAGTGCTAAGAAGGAAAACCACGAGGTATGCTGAGAGTCAAGATCATGGTAGCCTGACCTAGTCCAGGGGATCAGGGAGGCATCGCCCAACAAGTGATGCAGAGGCTGAGATCTGAGTAACGTTGGTAGCCATGGAACTTGGGGGGTGAGAAAGTGGAGGGAGCACTCACCAGAGAGGCCTCATATTCACACCATGCCTTGTACCCACTCTTCTATTTTTGGAGGCCCTAAGGGACCCAAGTAAGACATAGCAAGCCCTTGGGAACATCTTGGGGCCAGTAAGACTTACTCACTGTGGCACATTTGTCCTCAGCTTCCACTAAACTCTTTGGGTATTCTCAAAAATATCAGTGCATCCACTTACAAGAAGCCTTTTAACTTGACAGGAAAACCAAAGCACAGAAGGTTGAAGTGACTGCACTAAAAGCACATGAAGTGAACCCATGTGCACTGCCCAAGCTGCTATTTTGGGACAGATTCAAGTTGGGAATCAAGTAATCAATCAGGTCAGCAAACAGTCAATCGGCCTCGGCCATTAAGACAACAAGTTGGAAGTGCTGTTATTGACAGTCACAGTGACTCACAGATAGACTGAGAAGTAAGGCCAGAGTTAGCCTGGTCAATAAAGCACTTTCAGTCCTGACAAAGCAAGTAATTAGGAACAGCTGTGTTTCATTTTTCACCTCCTAAGCTGGAATGGTCCTCTAGACACATCTATCAATGAAAGAAGGCAGGGCTGAGGCTCTGTAGGAGTTGAATCATCTCAACCATACGAGAAAAAGAAGAGCATAGGTCAAAAAAATTCCACATGAGCCATTTTTCAAAAAACTCCAGGCTCAGAAGTATAAACTCGGAAGTGGTCTAGGCACTGTACCTGAGTGTCACTAGCACCAACTCATCCCAAGCGGGAGAGAATCAAAAGACTACCATGTCCTTGAGATGGGGTGAGGTGGGTCAACAAGACAAGGAGTTTTTGGAGAAGACCTTAAAAGAACAGGCAACAAAAGCAAAAATTGACAAACAGGATTAAATCAAACTCAAAAGCTTCTGCACAGCAAAGGAAACAATTAGCACTGACAAAGAGAATCTACAGAATGGGAGACAATATTGGCAAGCTATGCATCTGACAGGAAGCTCAGTTCATGTCCAGAATATTCTTGCAACTCCAAGACCTCGATGGCAAAAAAACTAGATAACTCAAATTTCAAAAAAGGACCATGGATCTAAATGGACATGCCTCAAAAGGAGACCTATACATGACCAACAGGTATATGAAAAAATGCTTATCGTATGGTAATTGCATTTTTATATTTAAAAGAACACACAATAGTTCCACATATTTGTGGGGAACAATATAAAATACAATGATCATATCAAGGTAATTAGCATGTCCATCACCTCAAACATCAGCAATTTCTTCTGTTGGAGACACCATTTGAAATTCCATCTCCTGGCTATTTTGAAATAAATGCACATTACGATTAATTATGGTCATTATATCGTGTGAAAGGACATCAGAACGTATTCCTCCCATTTAAACATAACTTTGTGCCCAGTGACCATCCTCTCCTCATCCTCCTATCCCCCTACGCTTCCAGGTGTTGGCAAACACTATTCCACTCTCAACTTCTGGGAGACCAACTGTTTTAGATTCCACATATGAGGGACACCATGGGATATTTGTCTTTCTGTGCCTGGCTTATTTCACTTAACATAATGATCTACAGTTCCATCCCCTTGCAAACCACACTTTCATTTCTTTGATGGCTGAATAGTGTGCCATTGTGCATATGTACCACACATTACCTACCCATTCAGCAGTTAATGGTTACTGACGCTGTTTCCATTTCTTGGCTATTGTACTGCAATTGACATGGGAGTGCAGGTGTCTCCTCAACATACTGATTTCATTTTTTTGGATATGAATCTCAGAGGTGGGATTCACATGTACTTCTATTTTTGTCTTTGAGGAGACTCAACACTGTTTCCCATAGTGGTTGTTGTAGTTTACCGGGTCGGGGGAAAGGCGGACTTTCACTGGTCATTCTATGCTCCCCTACACATAGTGGCTGCTCCTTATATTTGTGACTCAAAGGTGCCTTACAATTCTTTTTACTTGTTACTAGCCACTTAATATCTGTCACTTATTTTTCCAACCCCCTGTTGTATTTAATAATTCTTTTTAAAAAACAATCATTACTAGGATATGATTTAGACATGATAAAATCTACATGTGTACAATCTATTTGGTGTACAATTTAATGATTTTTAAATGTATTTATAAAGTTGTAGAGCCATCACCATAGTCGAAGAAACCTTATACCTATTAACAGTCACTCTTCATCTACATCATCAGCCCTGGGTAACCACTAATCTTCTTTCTGTCTATATAGGTTAGCCTTTGAGGACATTTCCAAAATATGTGCTCTTCTATGTCTGGCTTTTTTTTTTTCACCGAGCATATATTTTTAAAATTGTGGCAAAATATGCATAACTTTTAAAATTTACTATTTTAGCCACTATAAGTGTAGTCACTCAGTAGTCCTAAATATATTCATATTCTTACACCACAGAGCTCTAGAACTTGTTCGTCTTGCAAAACTGATAGTCAATAAGTCATTATATTAAACTTTCCCTGTTTAAAGCATTTGGAGTATTCTTGCTTTGAATAGCTCTCAGCTGATGCAGAAGTGAATCCAGTGACTCAGGAGAGAGTAGAGTTTGGACTAGGAGTAGCAGCAGAGAGAAGGTGACAGATGAAGAGCGCTGGTTGGTGAGTTGGATGGAGAGGTAAAGGAAAGAAAAGCAGAAGGAGGGTTCCTGATATTCTAGCTGGGGCACTGGGTGAGAGTGGTATCCTCCACAGAGAAGAAAAACACTTGTTCAGCAGTAGAGTACTTGAATGAGTGGATGCACCCTTCTGAAGTTTGTCTTTTCTGCTGGTATATACTGGATGTACTCTACCTCAGTGATTTTCAACACTGGGCTGTGTATCGGAGTCGCCAAGGATCTTTTAACACCTATAGGTGTCCTGGATCATTCCCAGACCAATTTAATCAAACTAGCTGGAGGAATCTAGGCATGGATAATTTTAAGGGCTCTGTGATGCCTGCAGTGTACATCCAGGTTTATGACCCATGCAAGTAGATGTTCTTAGAGCTCATATAACTGATGGGATTCAAAGTGGGACCCCATTGGCTGGCCTGGATGATTAGAAAAGCCAGGTTGCATGGCAGTGCCAGAAGTAATCAAATGATGGAGTGGAGATGGTTAGAAGTGCAGATGTCCATTTAGGCAACAGACTGATTATGATGCCTCAGCTACAGGCTCAGGCTTGGGTCCATGTCAGGTGCTTTTTTACCCATTATCTACTAGATGAAGCAGGTTTCTCCAGAGAAACAGAGCCAACAGGGCGTGTGTGTGTGTGTGTGTGTGTGTGTGTGTGTGTGTGTGTGTGGAGAGAGAGAGAGAGAGAGAGAGAGAGAGAGAGAGAGAGAGAGAGAGAGAGAGAGAGAATTTAAAGGAAGTGGCTCATGTGATCATGAGAAGGTTTTTATGTTGCAATCTAGAAATCAAGATTTTTCTTTCAGAAACATCAATCTTTGATCTTAAGGTCTTCAGCTGATTGGATAAGGCCCATTTGCATTATGGAAGGTAATCTACTTCCATCGAAGTACATTCATTGTAAATGTTACGCATGACTCAAAAAACTACCTTCACAGCAGCATCTTCATTAGTGTTTGACCAAGCATCTGTGCACCATGGTCTTCCAAGTTGATACATAAAATTAAACATCATATCAACTTTAATTTTCACCATTCCCAGAAGGAGATATCAATGTTCTCGTTGTCCAGATGAGAATACTGGGGCTCAGGAAATACTAATTTTCCCAAATCACCTAGCTAGCAGATGGCTGTGCAAGGATTCAAACCCAGGTCTTCAGGAGTCCTCAGCTTCTCTCAAATCAGAGAAACCAAAAATCAATTTCCCTGGTGATTCTTGAGCCCTAGAATGTTTTGATCTGAGCAGTTGTAGCCCCAGTAGTGCTCCCTGGTGGTAACTCCCCTGCTCCCCTGGTGTCAGTCAGAGAAATGTTAGGTAACCTTTTCTTCTTCTCCCCCACCCTTTTTTGTTGGTGCTGGGGATGGAACCTAGGACTCAGGACATGTTAGGTAAGCACACTGCCACTGAGATATATCCCCAGGCCTCTCTCTGCCTTCTCTGGAGTCAGCCATTCTTTGTCCTTTGTGAAGGTACAGTTTCTTCCCAAGAATGTGTCAGTGTGCAGGGTGCCGATGGCTCATGCCTGTAATCCTAGCTATTCAGGAGGCAGTGATCAGGAGGATTGAGGTTTGAAACCAGCCCAGGCAAATAGTTCAAGAGACCCTATCTTGAAAAAACCCATCACAAAAAAAGGGCTGGTGGAGTGGCTCAAGGTGTAGGTCTTGAGTTCAAGCCCCAGTACTGAAAAAAAAATGTCATTGAGACGGCCTCCCTTTCCTGACCCACCTGCCTCTCCCACTCCCCTTCCTGGCTCAAAGTGAAGTATTTTAATAGCTTCTTGAGGAAAGAACTTTTGTTTGTAGCTGTGAGGAGCAGAGGGGCATACATCAGCCCCAGATCACATCTTTCCTCTCTGCTATACTGCTGTCTGTTTAGAAAGGTTTTTAACCTCTTCTCCTTCAGGGATGAAGACAAATGACTTTAGAATGACTCTGGATTGCTGCTTTAAGCAGTAAATTTCTGGAGCAATTTATAGATGCTGTAAGTGATTATTGCAAAAAAGAAAACTAGTCTCCATTTGCAATCCAATGGGACACATTTCTACAATCCTTGCTTCTGGCAGGAAGGTTTTCCTAACAGCTGTTTGCTCAGGTCTGTGATGTGAGCGATCATCTCCTCAACAGGAGAACTGACACCTCTGCAGCAGCCTTTAGGTCATCCAGGGCTTGTTAGAGAAGCTCACTTAAGCTGTGAGCCTCATGCCCTGAGCGAGTAGGCAGAGGGTGGCCCATGTCCTTATAACTGAGCTATGAATCTGGCCACTTCTCAGAGGTACTTCTCGATCTTAATTCCTGTTGTAGTTGACCACAGGGTTTAACTGTACCATGCAGGCTTGCCAGGACCAGGGACTGCTCCAGGACAGCACTGGATCAAAGTAGCCACTCTGGCTGCTTGGTAGTTCTAGAGGCAAAAGGAGTGGGCCATGGGCTGATGCGAGATAATGGAACAGTCACCAGGCCGAGATCTGAAAGGTTGGTGGATTATGTAGGTCTCTGTGCTCCAGGTGGTGAGAGACCACTATGCAGGATAGTGATCCAATTAAAAACAAAATCTTAGAGGGGCTGAGGATGTAGCTCAGTGACTTGGAGTGCATGTGTGACAGGCTCAAGGCCTGAGTTCCATCTTCAGCAGCAAAAAAAAAAAAAAAAAATGCACCCCCCCAAAAAATATATTAGAAACATCTGGCTGGTGTTTATAATAAAAATTTTGGCAAGGTACAGTAATCCTTGCTACTCAAGAGGCAGCTATCAGGAGGATCACAGTTTGAGGCCAGTTCCAGGTAAAAATGTAAGACCCTATTGGAAAAATAACTATAGCAAAAAAAGGATTGTAGGACATGACTCAAGTGGTAGAACCCACTCCTAGCAAATGTGAGGCCCTTAGTTCAAACACCCATACTGCCAAAAAAAAAAGAACCCACAAAACAAAACAAAAAAGACCCTGAACACATGTATATAAACATGTACAGGACACCCAAATGCACCACAAGTGTACCTAAATACGAAGGAAAAGATGAGGTAAGATCTAAACAAAGAGAGGGGCTCTAATCATTCCTTGCTGCTTCCCAGTGGGTCACCCTTGCTCTTCCCTTTACAGACCACTGTGCAGGGTTGAGGTTGAGGCCAAATCCACAAGATTCAGCAAGGGGGGAAGGAGCAGCACTGAGGGGCACCCACAATCTCTCTGTGGCGGAGAAAACAGGGGTGACTTACAATAATTATAATATACCTGGAAGTTGGCACCAGTGGGAGGGGACAGAATATAAGGAAAGGGTGTGGGGAGGTGAATATGGTGGAATATTATGTGCTCATGTATGAAAATGGAAGAATGAGACCTGTTGAAACTTCCAGGAATGGGGGGAGGGATGAAGGAGAAAGATGGAGGGGGTGAATTTAACTGTGATATATCGTATGAACTTTTGTAAATGTCACAGTGCACCCCCAATACAGCAAATAACATGATGACAAGCATTTTTAATTGCAATGTAGATAGTAAGTAGCTGCTGTGAGCATAGCACTGTCCCAGGCACTGTGAGGACCAAGAGGGTCATTAGATCCTTGCCCCGGGCAGGTGTGACAGCAGAGTTTAGAGTCAGTCCCTTTGCCCCTATCCCACAGCCTTTCCTGGCTATCCCTTCTATTACAGCTTGCAGAGCACAATATTTGGGGCTGGATGGGGAAGCGAAGGGGAGAACAATCAGGGACTGTGTTCCACAGTGTCTGTCCTCATGACAGACAGAGAGGAAGGCCTTCTTTTTGTAATAGTTGTAGTCCAGACAGCTGCAGTCAGCCCGAGGCAGCAGACTCGCCTCTGCGCCCCTCAGCAGTTATTTACTGTGACAACAATATTATGACACCATTAAACAACATCACAGGAAATTTACAAAGAAAAAATAGCCCAGAATCTCCGCACTCCACTCTCAAGAGCTCATTTTCTGTCCCACATTGTCTCCCAGGCCTTGACTAGTTGGTGCATTTTTTTTTGTTGCTGTAATTACAGTGTATTTACAGTCTTAAATTCAGCCTTTTTCTTACCATTAAATTGCAAGCCTTTTATATGTTGAACCATTGTATTCAGAATGATATTTTTAATAGCTGTGTAATATTCCTTGGAGATGATGTTCAACAATTTTCTTAACCAAGTCCGTATTGTCTGACTACTTAATTGTGTCCAATTCTTTGCCATTATAGATAATATGGCAACAAATTACTTTGTGTCTGGGTTCTAATTTTGGCTGACCCTGACTTGCTCTGAAGCAAAGGCTGCCCTAGTTCTTTCCTCTTAAAAGGAAAGCATTATGCAAGCATGGTTTCCAGCTGAGGTTGAGGGGTCAGAACAGTCCCCCAGATCCAAATGTAGCTTCGGCTTCCATCTTCTGGTGGAGGAAAAAATCCCCTGTCTCTTTACATTCAGTGGTGATAGGATTTACGTGGTAGTGGGTGGGATCAGGTGAGGTAGGAAAGGACAGACTAAGGATAGAAAATGTGTGTGGGGACACGTGCATGCGTTTGTTAGTGGAATTGGGGAACAAGAAGCAGGACAGTATGAGGTTGTGTTGAAGCAACGGGACAGGGGAGGGATGTTGTTGATGTTTGGACATTGTGACATTCCTAAAGAAAACTTCCCATCCTTAAGACGTCTGCTGTTTTAACAGTGAGGAGTGTGCATAGTAACCTCCCACCTTTCCAGAAGTATCCCCTGCCCGTGCTAATCTGTCCCTCTCCTCAGTGGTGAACACTGAGTTCAACAGCTGCAGAACTATAATGGTCAATGGCATTTTTTGGTCCAGAGAGATTCCGTAGCAATAGCTCCTGAGCAATACCTGAGTCAGGCCACAACTTCCCCAAATGGCAGAGCTGGGGAACTGGTCATTGAGGGACTGCTTTGACCACAAGGAGGTTGCTCACACTCGTTGTGTCTCAGTAGCTTGAGGTGATGCAATTTCATCTTGCACATTGGGAACAGCTGAAGTCTGAAAACCAATTCCAGAAGCTTCTGCCTCCTTTGCTATAAATGGGTCTCAGCTTATTAGGCAGGAGCAATTTCCCTCTGCTATGTTGGGAGCAACTTTGTCCTCCATGAACAGGAGATGTGATGGCTGACCCTTGACAGAACCTCTGTCCCTACACAGAATCAGGGTGTCCGTGGTGACTAGATAAGACGAATGAGTTTACTTTATCCACACCTCAGCTCCCTCCCAGTTCTGTCACGATAAGAATAATTGTATTCAATAGTTACTACATGCCAGGAAACCCGCGGAGGGCTGGGGATATAGCAGCCAAGAAAATAAACAAAATTCCTCTCCTCCTGAAGATAGATAATAAATAGATAAAATGTACAGGACAGCAGGTGGAGGTAAGAATAGAGCGTGAGGTGGGGCAAGGGGCACATCAGCTCTCTGCAGTTGGTGAGCAAATATGTCTCTGCTAATTTAGTTCAGATGCACATGAGGAAAACCAGCCTTGGTGACGGGCTTCTATCAGTGCAGGCCTTGCACACCGCTGGCTGAGGAACAGAGTCGCCCAGTGTGAATTATGTTATGCAGCAGGAACTTTCCCAAAAGCTTTCTCTATGGTCTTGAAGCAGCCATTTGCCTTCTTCGGGCTTTACTTTTTCATCTGGGCAATGGGTTATAAATGTTTCTACCAGTGGGGCTCTCTGCAAGGCTCTTGTGAACTAATGACTATGGAAGTGTTTTACACTCAACTGTCTGGAAATAATAGGAATTATTCCTACTGGCCAGAAAATTGCCCTGGAGACCAGTAGATGAAGTGACTCATTAGTCTCTTCTAGCGCCTCAGCAACCAGAGGGCCACACCTGAGGCCTTAGCGAATGAGCAAAGTTCTGCTCAGGGCTGGAGAGGGAAACACAGACTTGATGTAAGGTGGAAATAGTCCTTGCATCCACCTCAGTTTAAGGCATGCAGAGGCTGAGGTGTAGGCTCAGCCCTTTTGGAATCCAGTTAGATGTCTCACATGCATTTTCTCTCACTGTGTTACATATCAGCACAAACTTACCAGCTATACACAACACTATGCTATTATAAGTTCCGTGAGTTGGGAACTGGATCCAGTGCTTGGGGTGTCACAAATCAAGATCTAGAACAAGCTGGATTCTCACCCGGGGCTCTGGGGAGAATCTGCTACTATGGATATTCACACTGTTGGCACAATTGAGTTTCTTACAGTCAGGACAGGCAGCTCAGTTCTTTGCTGGGTGTCAGTTGAGGCCTACTCTCAGCTTCCCAAGGTCACACCTTGGTCCTTGCACAGGGCCTCTCTATTGTCAAAGCCAGCAAGAGTGCATCACATCCTCCTCCTGCTTTGAATGTTGTCATTCACCAGAGGAAACACCGGCTTGGATAAGCTTCATATCTTAAAAATCAAGTAACTTGGAACCTCAATTATACCTACAAAATCCCTTCATTTTAGTATCTAGATTAGCATTTTATCAACTAACCAAGAAACAGATATCTTGGGGGACCATGTTTTAGAATCCTGGCCGCCATGTGTCTCCACTGAATTATTAGGATAGTGTCAACAATTTAATTTTGTGCACTACTTTAAGTCCCATGAAATGGAACAAAGATCATACAGCATGAACCTAAAATTCACTGGCATCGTGCCAGTTTTTTTTTTTTTTTCTCCAGTGGTTTGGCTGAAGACATAAATACCAGGTATGGCCAGGAAGAGTTGCAACTCAAGCTGTCAGTCATCACCAACAAGGAAGAAGTCATTTCTCGGGAATGAAACCGAAAGTCCAAGGCAGTACCCAGGCAGGTGGTGGGAGAGAAGTCTCTCAGGACACTCCAGAAGGACCAATAGTCAACTGGGTCTCAACGTCTTTCAGGCACAAAACCAGTGAGAGATCTCTAATGGGAAGCTACTTCTCATGGCTCAAAACTTGAGGCTATGCCAAACTATCTGCCCCTCTCCATACACGCATTCTCTCTGCATGCCCTCCTGGAAGGCAATGTTCAATGTCTTTAAGCTGAACTGTTTCCAAACAGTGATGCAGCATGCAGACCAACAACCCAGTGTTGGAGGAAGCCCATGGGGCCCACCTGGAGTGGTGGTCAAAGGTCTGTCTTCTGTGTATCTATGAGCAACTGAGTTGGTTTCAGGTGGAACATTGTCTTTTTGCAAGTGCCATCACTGGTCCTTCCATGGAGGTCCAGATCAATGACAGCCCACAATTTCTTCCGATGAGAAAGAAGACTGCATTTCTATCCAAATGGTGAATAATTTAAGAAACTTTGATCCCAAACATTGAAAGTAAACAAAGGAAATTGTGGCTGAGCCCAGGGTGGGGGTGGGGGGGACTGCCCGGAAGACAGACTAGGACCAATCAGACAGTGAGTGCCACTGGAGAACAGCAGCCTGCGTAATTCAGAGAGAAAGAACCTGACTCTTTCACCTCAGGTCTAAGTTTGCAGGGCAGGACAGCTGACTCTGTCCTCATTAAACAAACAAACCTGCCTCAGTTCTAATTGCAGCTCTCTTTTCACAGCTGAGATTATGCTGGGAGACAAGTCACGTGCTTCTTCCTCTAACACAGCAACAGAAAAGCAAAGCACACAAGTGGTGCACAGTCAACATGAATGAATGACTGAGTGAAAACACAGGAGACAGGTAACAGAACCTTAAGAGATAGAGGGTGATCCTGGTCCCCTCACCATATAGCAAGGTGACATTTTGCCTCATTAGGAAAGCAGAGCTCCTAAAAATCTTTTCTACCTAAATGTGTTGGAGGGGTAAAGAAAGAATCTTCCAAAGGGCAGTTTACCAGGTGGGATTTCCCAGGGAATAGAATGTACTAGAGCAAGCAGGTAGGAGCCACCAGACAACTGGCATTTTCTCCTCTCTGCTTCTCTTTATCTTTTTCACCTGCTTATGAGCAGAATCAGTTGCAGTTCTTAAGAGACAGGAGTTGACAACTTCGCCCGTTAGGGATCCACTAGCCCAACTCATTCGATAGATAACAGACCTTCCAGGTTTTTACCATGTCTAAAATAAGGGTAGACTCAGGAGTAGAACTGAGAGCCTAGTAACATGAGAAAACGGCTGGTGAAACAAAAAGCTGAAAGTTGGAAAAAATTGACAAATGCATTTGATTTTCTAAGTGCTAAAATGGGCGTGGAGATCAATGAACATTTAAGGTTGTGATGGTGATTTAAAGATCATTTCTCCAAGGGAACAGTTTCAGAGCTTAGCAGGTTGATCATCTTTTCAGAGTTTCCATGAAAAGATCAAGGAAAGTGGGAGAGGTACCCACCAGAGTTACAAGACTACTATAATGTTGATACCAACAACACAAGAAAATCCATAGGAAGTTTATAATAATAAACCGAATTTTAAACACATTTAAGCAAAATATTAACTGAATCTAATAGTGCTTTAAAAACAAAAACAAATACTACATCAAGATGAAGTGGTGTTTGTCCCCAGGATGCCAAAATGGGTCAGCACCAGGTCATCTGTCAGTGTCATCTATTGCACTAATGCACTCAGAGAACAAAAGGAAAGGAAAAATCCTTAGGGATACATGCAAAACATTTAATGAGGTTTAACACCTAGTTGTCATTTAAAAATTTTTTAAATTCTTAATAAAGGGATCCTCTTCAGCCCTATCAAAACTACATGGTAAAAGCCCATTCTTCCTAGAGGACAAGCTTTAGAAGTGTTTTTCTTTAAGATAAGAAACCAGATGAAGATAGTGATGTCACATCCCACATCAGCACAGAAAGTTCCAGAAAGAAGTAAGAGGGATGGAGATTGTTCAGGAAGAAACAAACTAGGTGTGTTTGAAAATGTTGTGATTGTTTACATAGAAAGACCAAGGGACTTAGACAGAAAGGTAGAACTAATGAGAGTCCAGCATATTTTTGCCAGACAGAAAATCAATGCTCTAATATAATAGTATCTTCTATACCAATACAATAAGAAAATATCGAGAAAGTAGTGTGGAACTGAATAAAAGAAGTGTGGAACTGAATAAAAGAAGTGTGGGAGCTGAGAATGAAGAAGAAATACAGCAGTTAAAGGGGAAAAGATATGGACATGGGTGTTGAGTTTTGGATATGGAGTATCCCCCAAAAGGCTCATGTGTTGAAGGCTTGGTCTCCAGCTAGTGGCACTGTTGAGAGGCGATTGGGCATGAGGGCGCTCCCCACACGAATGGATCAATCCATTGATAAGTTCATAGCTGAATGGGCTATTAGGAGGTGTGGCCTACTTGGAGGAAGTGGGTCCCTGGGCGGTCTATCTTTGTAAGGCATATCTTTCCCCAGACCCTTTCCCTCCCTCTATTTCCCTCTACTTCCCAGCTTGCAGCTTTCCCCTGCTATGCCCTTCTGACATGATACACTGCCTCACTGTGGCCCACAGACATGGAGCAAGTAACCATGGACTCAAACCTAAACCCGTGAGCCAAAGTAAATCTTTTCTCCCTTAAGTTGTTTATCTCAGGTATTTTGTTGCAGCAACAAAAAGTGACTTAGCACAATGGGTAAGCCCCAAAATGATAGTGTGGAGTGACAAGGGTGAGAGGTGTAATTGAACCACACTGCTAGCTAGCTGATTGTGTTCTGAGTGCTACTCAGGTAATCCTCATTGTGACTTTAGCAGCTCGATGTTAAATGATTCCTTCTTTATAGGTAAGATAATGGAGATACTCAAGGTAACCCAGTTAATGGGTTGGGAAGGTAGGATCTAAATCCAGATGGCTGCACTTCAAAGGCTGTGTTTTTAACCATCATGCTAGTTACCAGGACTAATATCCTAGCAGGAGTGTCAGGTGGCCAAAGAATGGTAGTGTCCTCATCATTTATCCCATACCTTATGGGGTGCAAAGCACCTTCTCAAAGCCTGAGATCACATTTGGTCTTCAAAAGACATTTACATATGAGAGAAGAGTTCAGTGGTGAAACAACTTGTCCAAGGAAATGAAGGAGCTGGGATGATACTCCCGGTCTTTCTGGTTCTCACCTCCACACTTGCTCCAGTATGTTGAAGCCAGGGCTGCTGTGGCAAGTCTGGAAAATAGTTTTGGCATCTACCTGCTGTGAAGCAATTTTTTTTTTTTAGTTTGCTTTGTTTTTTTTATTATCTTTTTAGATTTCCAAACAGGATCGACCAACATTTTGGTAAAATGTAATAAAACTGAATTACTGGAAGGGTGAAAATAAAGACATAAATTATTGTTATTATTAAATTTAATAAGCATTATCAAATTTTTATAAACAATTGGAAACATTTATTCTCAATTTCTGTCCTTACCTCCCTACTGACTGGCATGGATCCATGTACCACATGTTGAGTAGCACTGCCCTAGGTTTTTGTGTCCTTTCTTTCTCCCACCCCAGTCACTTTCCTCACCTTGCCCCAGAGATACAGGAAGACTGCCTCCTTTGTATCAGACTTATGTGGGGATCATCAGAGAGCCACTCCTAACGAGCAAAGTTACTGTTGGGATGCAGAGTGTGACTAGAAAAGAGGAGTCTGTACCCTGAGGCTCAGCAGACCACTCAGTCCCTGACCTGGAGTAGTACACTGGCCCATGTTTGATGTACATGGTTGAGGAAATGGGGAATCCCCTGGAATGTTAGAAAAAGTAAGAGCAGTAGTATAGTCCAGATCTGAAATATCCCCCAAAACCCATGTGTTAAAGTTTTGGTCCCCACCGTGTTGCTATTGGGAGGTGGTGGAACCTTTAGAAGGTGGGAATTAGGTCACTATGAACATGCCTTTTGAATTGGGCTGACTCTCTCTCCCTCTCTCTCTCTCTTGTCTCTCTCTCCCTCCTGACCACCATGAAGTTTCTGTCACATGCTCTCACCATGATGTGCTGCCTTACCATAGGCTCAAAGCAATGGACCCAACCAACCATGGACTGAAGCCTTGAAAACCATGATCCAAAATTATCCTTTTCTCCTTATTTCAGGTCTCTTGTCACAATAACACAAAGCTGACTAACACAGGTGGGATGGAAGGCAGTGCTGGTTGATTATAGTGAGATGAGGCATAGCTGTCCAACAGGGATGCAGTGCGAGAAGTGTGACTCCCAGGGTTTCAGCCATGGTTTAAGCCCCTCACACCCACCAAATAGTCTTTTGGGAGAAACAACCTGGGGTGAACTCTTTACATAAAGATGTCTCTTCTAGTGAAACTTTCATTTGGATGCACATATGATTTTGCTCCAGACTCCCCTTCAACAAGGTCAAGGTACTGAGGATGGGTTTGGAACAGGGTCCACTCCACGGGCATGTGACCAGTGTAGTCACAGAGGGCCCCATGCTTCATAGGGTGCACACTAGGCTTAATGCTCTCATGTTGCTACCTAATAATTTGAAGAAGGAGCTCTGTATTTTCATTTTGCATTGAGCACCACATATTATGTAGCTAGTCCTGATTTGGGTTTGTGTCTGAAAGGGCAACCCACAGTGTGGCACCTTGGGAGGTGCTGGGTGAAGAGCTCTCAGGCTAGATTTCCTCCTGCATAACAAAACAACAGTGCTGAATCCCCTATGGAGCAGAAGAAAAATTGACAGTCACTGTGAGTCACAGTATTTCTCCTTGTAAGTCAGACAACATCAATTGTGTTGGGGGGGGAGATAAAACTGTATGGAGAATACCTAATAAGATGTTAAGATCTGCTTGTGTTGCCAATCTGAAGTGAATCAACCACTGTTGTCTTATTCCTTACCCCCCCAAGAGATTCCAGTGACCTCAGGAGAAGGATTAATTAGCAAAGATAGTTGCTTTGCATGCCCCGTTTTGCAGACAAAGAAACCAAGGCCGGGAACAGTTAATTGGTTTTCTTTGAAGCTAATTCTCTTGAAAATTATGCCTCTCAATTCCAGGATGCTCTGGGCTCTGTGTGGAAATGGTGGTGGACCAGAGAGAGGAGTGCCTCTGAATATGGTGGCAGCCTCTGAACAGAGAACATGTGAAAGCCAGTATTAAGACTATATATTTTGTGAGGAATCCACACTGAGAAAATTTGGAGGGGTTCTGGGGGCCTGGGAAGCAGGGGAACCTTCTACTGGTATCACATATACACATGTTCTGTCAGTGCAGCCCATCTGCCTGTGTCTAAGCAGACCTGCTGTGTGCACTTTGCCTAAATCCACTGGCCTGTCACCCTTTCTTTTCCTTGTGTTGTGGAGTTAAGGAAGATCCCTCTTTTCTTTCCAAGAAGAGCTATGCATTTGACCTTGTACTTCTGAGTGAGTTGCTACTATGCAGACTAGGGGCAAATGTGATTGGAAAATGGGTGAGAAGGGATGTGAGAGGGGCCACAAGCCAAGAAGGAGGTGACCAGTGGTCCAGACATATATCGCCATCTTCTTCAGAAATGCAGCTGTGCAAGTGTGATCGTTCCATTTGGTCTGGGTGCTTGTCACATGTTCTCTAAACACCTACAGCATCATAGTCTAGGATCTGAGAATGTTTATGTGCTCATGTTTTTGATATGAGTAAATAAATAAACTCTCAAACTGATCTTCCGTGCCTTCACCCAAGCATCTACTTCTTATTACCTGTGATGGTGATCGCTCTGCTTCCTGCCTGGACTCTTTCCATTAGGTGTCTCTTTTCTCTAGTACTTTTTTTTTGTGGTGCTGGGACTTGAACTCAGGCTTGCTAGGCAGGTGCTCTACTGCTTGAGCCATTCCACCAACCCTCTCCAGTACTTTTACTCCCCCTCTTATCTCTTATTCTTTCTCCTATGCCTGTAGCCATTTTTCTCCTATTCTAAAAAGAAGTATTTCCAGTCCTGTGAAGCTAGCTTCTTTCTGTCCCTTAATGACTGAAGTTTTGCAAGAGTAAGTCTGTATGTGATACTTTCAAACTTCAAACTCTTAAGGCCTTGGAAGCCAATTCTATCCCTACTTCCCTAGACTGTTGCAATGCCAACACATGAAGCCTCATTCTCCTATCCCTACCAGAAGATGATCATGCTTGTGTTCAAGATCTGTCTAGAACTTCTCTTCTTCCTTAGTTTCCAGCATGCACCATGTGGATTGTTTTCAGACCCTTCTTGGACTTCTTGCTAATCTGTTAAACTACAAGGTTCTGTCCCAGTCTTCTGATATGCTCTTTTATACTCCTTCACTTAGAGACCACATCCACACGCTAAGCTCACCTTCCATCTCTGCAGTCCACTCAAGAATCTGTCTCAGTCCAAGACTTCCTTCTGACCTCCAGATGTAAATAAGGACATACTTGAGAATCACCATTTGCATATCCCACAAGCACCTATAATCCTATCTGGGTCAAATGGAACTTACCATGTTCACTCCCCTTCTCTCAAAACCTCCCACATGTTCTTTCTTTCAGGAACCAACTCCATCTTCCATCTATACATGTAAACGTGCGCATTTTGGGTTCACTCTTGACTCTTCATCACTTCCAACATCTCCTCTTCACACTTTCCACATTCTTTCTGGATGCTCTAATCTACTGCTTTGACTTTAATAGACTCAAATCTTGTTCCTGGTCTTCAGAGCCTGGCACATGCCTCCAATTAGATAGCCAACAAGCATCCAAACCATATCTCACCCATCGCTCATGTCTCCTTCACTATTGTACTATTGTTCTCTGTCTTCAACTAGCATTCTTCACATAAACCTGACAGACTTCTGCTCCACAAATGTCTAACGTATTACCAAGACTTGTCATTCTACCACCAGATGTAACTGATAGGCTCCCAGAAGTCCATTTATGTACCTCAAGTTAAGAATTTCTGATCAGTAGAGGGGGAAGATGGTAGATTGGAGACACCTGGCACTTATTTGAGGTCCATGAGATTGAAGCAAAATAACAGCCATGCGGATGCAGGGAAAGGTGGGGATCATGGAAAGTCTCTAGATTACATCAGTAGCCAGTGTTCAGGTGAAACCCAAAAATACTGAACTTTGAGACTGTAAAAGAAACAGATAGACCTAACAGTAAGCACCTGACAGTGTGGTGGGGGAGGAGAAGATCCCCTTCAGTGGGGCTATAGGCAAAACAGAGAAAGAAAGTCTCAATGAGCCCCACAAACACAGAATTTGGCACCATGAAAAAACACAGTCCCAGGAGATCTACACCCCATGCAGCAAGCTTGCACTGGAGAAGGGGTCTCCTGCACTTCCTAGCTTAATGCTATGTGCCATAATGGGGAGCCATGTTAAGAGGGGTCCTATGGTCTGACATTACTGCTGGCAGAAGAAGACCCTGCATAAAATTTATTAGTGCAATATTATTGTACAAAATAATGGGGTTCATCATGACATTTTCTTACATGTACATAATGTACTTTGATCATATTCAATAGCCATTACTGTCTGTTGTCTTCCCACCCACTCTCACCAGTCCCCTTCTTCTCTAATAGTCCCTTTTTACTTTCAGGTCTCTAAAAATTTTATTATCATAAATTAATTATACTAAGGCAGACTCGTTGTGATATTTAAGTACATGCACATAAGGTACTTTGATCAAATTTGATCAAATTCACTCCATCTATATGACTTTTTTTTTGCATTACTGAGGTTTGAACTTTCTAGGCAGATGCTTTTCACTTGAGCCTTATCCCAGCTATTGACTCTTTCTTAATTCCCTTCTGCCTCTCCTCCTTTTTATCAGTTGTTAGTGTGTTTTGTTATGCTATTTTCATACATACACATTTTATTTTAAAAATCTAGATTCCATATATGAGAGAAATATATGGGATATTTGTCATTCTGACTCTGGCTTGTTTTACTCAACATGATGATCTCCAGAGCAAGAGTTGGTTCAGAAAACTGATTTGAAGTACATTGTATGCTTTATGAAAAAGTCATAATGAAACCCATTTTAAAAAAACTGTAAGAAAGATTTTAAAAGGGGGAATGAGGAAGGGGCATAAGAAAGAATAATAGAGGGGATGAATATGATCAAAGTATATTATATGCATCTATAGAAATATCACAATGAAGCCCCCCATTTAACAATTAATATGTGCTAAGAAAAATGTGGAAACAAAGAAAACCAATCATAACTTAGACACAAATTCATAGACACAAATGTACACAGTGAGAAGAGTTGTCGCTGCTACAGAGAGAAGAGGAAGGTGCTTCCATTTAAAAGTTTTGGCTCAACCTCTGAGAGGGAGAGCGAGCCCAGAGTAGGGACTGGAGTGAAGACCCATATAGTGAGTAGGGGGCTTTTTGACACCCCTGTACCCCACAGTGCAGTTTGCTTTGCTCATAAGAGACATTTAGAGGGTAGTACACCATGCATCTGCTTCACCATTTCTACCACTACAGGCACACTGACAGACAACCTCTGATACTCACTTGAGCAGTCTTCAGGCTCTCTGGTCTTCTGGAAAGTTGCTGTACCCCAGAAACACACATAGAGCTGGCTATCACTGAATGTAGCCCAGCAGGAGACTTTGTGTTGCCTCAAGTCAGTAGGCATGTCAGCATGGGGCTTAGCCTCCATACTGCCCAGTCTGGTTTGACCTGTTTTATGTGTTTGAGAAGTCACAATGCCCCCTCCCATACCTGGCCATCTCCAAAATCAGAGGCCTGGGAAAGTGGTGCCTCCAGTGCTTCAACAAGGAGAATTATTTTCCTTATTTTCTTTCATTGATCATTTTTTTTTTGCAGCCCAAGCTCTACTTTTATTTATTTGGTTATTATTATTTCTTTTTATTCAGGTATAATTTAAGTAAGTAAAAATACATTCAACCTCTATGTTAGGGATACATAATAATAGTTGGGTGATACTGAGGCCCATTATATTGTTGTTGATCATTTTGTTTTGGATTTGTATCATGTGTTTTCCTTCACTATTTTTTCATGTACCTATATCATATATTCTTTTCTGTTCTTTTCTATCTTGTTTCATCTTTCTTTTCCATTTCCTCACCTCTTTTATTACTTTACCAGTATTACTTTTAGCTTCATTAGTTTTTAAATTCCTAGTTAAACCTACATTATTTTTGCCTCTTTCTGCTGTTATTGGGGAGTCTAAAGGAGGTTTGTGTTTTGTACTATAGTTACATAGCTGGGATTTTTGTGTGTATGTGTGTTGACATTGTTACTGTGGTTAGTTTTCTCCCTCTTATATCATATTTGGGATTGAATTCTCAAGGCTGCTCACCAAGAAGACCCTTATATAAAAATACAAGAGATATCCATCCCAAATGATACATAAATCACAGCATAGAAAGACAAGAAATAGGAAAAAGCAAGGCAACGTGATCCTCCAAAAGCCTGTAATTCTCTAATAACTGAATCCAAAGATATCAAATCAGATGAAATATTGGACAAAGAATTCAAAAGTCTAATTTAAAAATTCAAAGATTTCACAAATAAACACCTGAATAAAGTAAGGAAGACAATAGAGGACTTGAATGAGAAATTATAAAAGAGATAGAGATTCTAAAAAGTTAAAAAAATTAATGCAATCTTGGAAATGAAAAGTATAATAAATCAAACTTTATTATCAAAGTCAGTGATAATGTTACCTGTGGGTGGTCTCCAGAAGACCCTGGTCAAGAAGGTCTCAGGTCCTTGCATCTTGGAACAGAGCAAGATTTGCAAAGCAGTTAAGTTTTGTTGAAAGGAAAAGGAAAGTATAGGAACCACAAAAGAAAGAGTGGTAGGCTCTGGTCAGATGGCACAGAAGTCTTAGATCTTTGTTCAAAGGGCGATTTATAGGTTGTAAAGGCAAATGGTGGGAAAAATCTGGGCAATCTTTTC
Source organism: Castor canadensis (assembly GCF_047511655.1). NCBI lineage: Eukaryota > Metazoa > Chordata > Mammalia > Rodentia > Castoridae > Castor > Castor canadensis. The sequence continues at coordinate 3,817,114 of NC_133405.1, read as the reverse complement.
CAAAGGTACTAGGGTGATTGACAGGTTTGATTGACAAGTTCTTCTTATATAATAACATGGGGCATTCTGTGCAAGAACTTTTACTGGTTCCCAGGTTTTTAATTGTATGTATGAAATGCAACCAATATTCGTAAGGTCTTAAGTAGAAGGGTTTACCTGAGAGGTCAAATCGAAGACAGGTTTCCAATTTTCCAATCTAAATCAGGCAAGAGACTCCCTTATGTTTTGGGGAATTTACAACTGCAGAGAATTTACAACTGAAAAAGAATTTACAACTGAGGGGATGTCCAAGGTTTGTACTGGGTAGGGATAAAGAAGAAATCAGCATGGAGGGGGGTGACCTTTTGTTGAGGATGGGGAGTCCCACAGCAGGGATTTTTTCTTTCCTTGTTCCTAACCTGCCTCAGTAAGTATCACCAATAGACTAGATCAAGTGAAAGATAGAATATCAGGGTTTGAAGACAATGTTGATGAATTATTAGACACAGATAGTAATAAAGGAAAAAATAAGAAATTATCATTACAAATTCCAAGACTTCTGGAACGTGACTAAGAGATCAAATTTGTGAATCTTTGATACAAAAGAGGGTGCCAAAATTCAGACCAAAGTTATAGAAAATCTGTTTGATGAAATAATAGCATAACATTTCCCAAATCTTAAGATTTGGAGGCATTTAAAAGCAAATATACATGGCCAGAAAAGAACCTCTCCATATTATATTATAGTTAAAATACCAAGAATACAGAACAAAGAAAGAATATTGAAAGATGCAAGAGGTAAGTGTAAAGTCACAAAGTTAAATACATCATAATAAAAGCAAACTTCTTAGCAGAAATTCTAAAGACCAGAAGAGCTTGCAATGATCTATTACAACCCCTGAAAGAAAATAAGTGCCAAACAAGATTACCATTTCCAGCAAAGTTATCCTTTAAATCAAAGGAACAATAGAAACATTGCAAGATAAACATTAATTAAAGCAATTTATGAGTACTAAGCCAGCACTTCTGAAGATAATTAACGGAATCTTACACAGAGAAAAGGTAGAAAAATACACATAATCACGACAACTCAGGAAAGAGTAAATCTCACTAGAAAATAGATAAATAAGGGTTTGGAAATAACCAAACATCATTAATTCAGTAAACCAAGAAGCCTCTAAGATAAGTAGTGGAGAAAGAATATTAGAAACAACCAGAATACACACAAACCCCAAGAATTAGTACATCCCCTTCAATAATAAGCTTGAATGTCCTGAATATAAATAGTCTTAACTCTCCAACCAATTGGGACATGAGCATAAAGAGAGGAATGTCTTGGGGTGGGGTGTTAAGGGGAGGGGAGGAGGAAAGGAGAGAGTAACAGGGCAAGGATTGAAGTATTTATATATAATATACTTTAAATATATATAAAGATAGCATAATGAAACCCACTAAATACTATTTGCAAAAGGGGCAGAAGAGGGAAGAGAGAGAGTTAAGGGAGTATAGTAGAGGGGGTGAACTTATTCACAGTGCACTGTATGCATCTATGGAAATATCAAAATAAAACCCTTTGTACAATTAATATGCACTAATAAAAATGAAAAAAGATGCAGACTGGAATCTTTAAAAACAAGTTTAAAAAACAAGATCCAACTGTTTCTTGTCTGTAAGAAATTTACCTCACTGGCAACAACACACATAAACTTGAAAGTGCAAAAATGAAAAATAACACGCCAAGCAAATGTCATTCCAAAGCAATCAGTAGTAGCTATATTCATATCTGAAAAAGCCAACTTCAAGCCAAAATTAATCAGAAGAGATAAAGAAGGTAACTATATATTAATAAAGGGAACAATCTATAAGGAAGCTATAACAATTGTGCTATATATGCACTGAATATTGGTGCATCCAATTTCACAAATCAAATACTTTTAAACCTAAAGGGACATACAGATCAAAATGCAAAAACAGTGATTGACTTCAATACCTTACTCTCATCAGAAAGCCAACAAAGAAACTTCAGAGTTAAATTGCACCATAAAGCAAGTGAACTTAACAGGTATGTACAGAATATCCCACCCAACAGCAACAAGGTACATATTCTTTTCAGCAAGCATGGGACTTTCTCCAAAATAGATCACATTTTAGGCCATAAAGCAAGTCTTGAAACAATTTTTCATATGTTATCAGATTATAATGGAGATTATAATGGAATAAAATTAGAAATCAACAACAAGGAAAACTACAGAAACTATGAAAACACATGGAGATTGAACAACTCGGTTTTGAACAATCAGTGGGTCATTGAAAAAACTAGGTGAGAAATTTGAAACTTCCTAGAATCAAAGGAAAATGTAAATACACCTTATGAGAATTTGTGTGGTACAGCAAATCCATTTTTAAGAGGGAACTATATAGCTATGAGTGTATACATTAAAAATCCAACATTCGTGCCAGATGCTGGTGGCTCACACCTGTAATCCTAGCTACTCAGGAGGTAGAGATCAGAAGGATCTCAGTTGGAAGCCAGCCTGAGCTGGCTCAAGGTGTAGGTCTTGAATTCAAGCCCCAGCACCACAAAAATAATCCCCAAGATTCCAAATACCCTAACGATTCACCACAAGATCTTAGAAAAACAAGAGCTAGCAAAATTAGTAGAAGGAAAGAAATAATAAAGCTCAGCATTTAAATTAATGAAATGGAAAATAAAAGAACAATACAAAGGATCAATGAGGCAAAGAGCTGTTTTTTGAATAGATAAATAAGATTGATAAACCTATTGCCAAGGAAATCAAAATAAAGAGCGAGAAGCTAGGCTCCAGTATCTCATATCTGTAATCCTACCTACTTCGGAAGCTGAAATTGGGAGGACTGTGGTTTGAGGCCAGCCCAGGCAAATAGTTTGATGCCCCATCTCAAACAATAGCTGGGCACAGTGGTGTACACTGGTCATTGCAAGCTATGTAGGTGGCTGAGATTGGGAGGATCATGGTTCCAAGCCAGTGAGACCCCCATCTCAATAGAAGAAAGTTGGGTGTGGTAGCATGTGCCTCTCATGCAAGCTATAGTGGGAAGCATAAAACAGGAGGATTGTGGGCCAGGCTTGCCCGGATAAAAAGCAAGACCCTATCTGCAAAATAACCAGAGCAAAAAGGGCTGGAGGCCCTAAGCGTTAGTGTGCCTCCCTCACAAGAATGAAGCCCTGAATCTAAACCCCAGTACAGAGAGAGGGAAGATCTAAATTAATAAACTTAGAGGTTAAAAAAGGTGATAATACAACTGAAATGGAGGGGATCACTAAAGATTATCTTGAAAACTGTATTCTAGTAAATTGGAAAATCTAGAAAAATCAATAAATTTCTAGCACATATGATCTACCAAAAATGAACCAAGTGGATATAAAAGATGTATATGTATCAATAATGAGCAATGGATTGAGGCAATAGTAAAGTCTACACCCCAAAAAAAAACCAAACACCCAGAACTGTATGAATTCACTACTGAATTCTACCACACCTTTAAAAACACTAACACCGATGGTCCTGAAATTATTCCATAAAATAGAAAGGGAAGGAATGCTACCAAACTCACTCTACAAAGTCATATTGCCCTGATACCAAAACCAAATAATGACACAGCAAAAAGCAACCAACCAAATAAAAAACTATAGGCCAATTTCCTGCATAAACATAAATGCAAAAATCCTCCACAAAATACTTGCAAATCACATTCAAAATATGATACACCACAATCAAGATGGTTTCATTCCAGGAATGCAAGATTTGGTCACCATATGCAAACCAACAGATAAATGTATTCAGTACACTAATAGAATCAAGGGCAAAAATCAAATGATCATCTCAAATAGATGCAGAAAGAGCTTCTAACAAAATTCAACATTGCTTCTGATAAGAGCTCCAAAGAAACTAGTAATAGAAGGATCATACCTTAACATAACAAAGGCTATAAGTGACAAACCTATAGCTAGCATCCTACGGAATGATGGAAAAACAAAAACATTTCCTCTGAAATCAATAACGGTACAAGGGTGTCCACTTTACTCATAAGAGTACAGTGCCTGAAATCAGCCCTAGCAATATGGCAAAAGAAAGAAATAAAAGGGATTCGAACAGGAAAGGAAGAAGTCAAATTGTCTCTGTTTGCAGATGATATGATCCCATAATTACAAGACCCTAAAGACACCAATGGAATCCTCTTGGTTCTGATAAACAATTTCATCAAAGTATTAGGATGAAAAATCAGCATAGAAATATCAGTAGCTTTTCTATACACCAATAATGGAGATGGTGGGAAACAAACCAAGAAAACAATCCCCTTCACTATAGCCTCAAAAAACTAAACAAGAAGAAAGTTAAATCTCTGCAATGAAAATTAAAAGGCACTAAAGAAAGAAACACTGGAAAATGGGAAGAACTCTGATGTTCATGTATTAGAAGAATTAATATTGGTAAAGTGGCCATATTGCTAAAAAGCTATTTGCAGATCCTAAAATTTATATGTAAGCACAAAAGACCCCAAAGAAGCAAAGCAACCTTGAGCAAAATACCATGCTGGGGCTATCGTAATATCTGACTTCAAATTTTACCACAGAACCTTCTTAATAAAACAAGCAAGTTACTGGAAAAAGAACAGACACATAGACCAATGGAAAGAATATATGACCCAGAAATAAACCCACACAACTATAGTCATCTGATTTTCAAAGAAGTTGACAAAAATTAAGTTGGAGAAAAACATAGCATCTTCAACTAATGTTGTTGCAAAAACTGGATAACTGCAAGCAGAAGAGTGAGAATTGTTAATTAGGAGTGTATCGAACTGAAAAGCTTCGGCACAGCAAAAGAAATAGTCACCAGAAGGGGAGGAAATTTCTGCCAGTTATTCATCTGACAGTGGATTAATGTCTAGAATATAGAAAAAAGTCAATTAAACACCCATAAAACAAATAATCCAATTGATAAATGGCCAATAAATACATGAAAAATGTTCAGCATCCTTAGCTATTAGGGAAATACAAGTCAAAACTACATTGAAATTCCATTTCACCCCAGCCTGAAAGGCTATCATCAAGAAAATAAATAACATCAAATGCCGGTGAGGATTAAAGGGGAATGGAACCTTTGTGCACTCTTGTTAGGAATGTAAATTAGTCCAGTCACTTTGGAAATTAGTATAGATGTTCCTCAAAAACCTAAAACTAGACTACTATTTGATCCAGCTATATCACCCCTAGGTATATACCCAAAGAAATCAAAGTCAGCATACAGTAGAGATGCCTACATAGCTATGTTTATCACAGAACTATTCTCAATAATCAAGCTATGGGATCATCCTAGGTGAGCATAAATGAAAACAATGGATAAAGAAAATGTGGTATATACATATAAAATGGAGTATTATGCAGCCATAAAGAAGAATGAAATTATGTCATTTGTAGGAAAATGGATAGAACTGGAAATCATTACGTTTGAACAAGATAAGCCAAGCTCAAAAAGCTAAATATGTTTTTCTTCATATGTGGAAGCTAGTCCTAAAAGATAAATGTATACATAAATCATATCAATACATATATGATCTCATCTTTCTCTTTCCCTCTCTCTGAGAGAGAGAAAACATTATTGCATTAGTAGGTTTGAGGGGACTGCAGGGAGTTGTGAGAGGGAAAGAGAGAGTGAAAATTATTGAAACACATTGCACTTATGTATGAAGACAGTGTAGTGAAATGCACTGTGAGCTGTTGAATAACAGGGGAGCAGGGCGATAAAGAGTAAGAAATGGGGAAGTTAATCTGATTAAAACACATGTCTGGTTAATTTGATTAATCACATTAAAGCATCTATATGTCTAAAATGCTAAGATCCAAGCCCCTTGAGCAATCAATATACACTTTAAAAATGAAGGACAGAAAGGTAAAACAAGTCCTGTCCAGGAATTAGAGCCAGTGGGAGGGGGAGAGCATAAGGAAAGGGCAAATGAGGGCAAATGTAGTGGATGGATTTTGTATTCATGCATGAAAATGGAAGAATGAACCTGTTGAAATTGTTCTTAGAAGGGGGGAGGGAGAACGATGGAGACACCCCTCCATCTAATTAAGATACATTGTAAGCACATATGTAAATATCACAATGTATTCCCCTGTACAACTATTATATGCTAATAAAATCATAAAAATAAAGAAATAAGCTGGGCTCAGAAAGACAAGTGTCACACGGGGATTTTTTTCTAGTATGTGGAACAGAGCAAAGAAAGGAGTCCTAGAAGGGAGATCATTAGGGAAGTGGATGGTGACCATGGGAAGGTGGCAGTGTAGGGAATGAGGGAGAAATTGGGAGTTGAATATGACCAAAGTGCATTGTATGCATGTATGAAAATGTCAATGAAACCCATTATTTTTTACAAGTAATATACACCAAAAATAAAAATTTTACATAAGCTAGATTGTACAAATAAATATATTCAAAGTTAAAAAAATTTCTTGCCATGATGCTAATCAACATGACAAAACCTGCTCTACCTACTTCAGGCTTTTTGTGCCCTAGGCCTATTGCCCAACAGGGTGCCCTCGGACTCCTTAATACATCCATCACCAAACCCCTTGCCTTTCTTCTTTGTTCCCTCTTCCCTGTTAGTTTTTGCAGTGGTGCCATTAGACTGTTGGTATCCCATTTTCAAAAACTCTCTGAAGGGTTTCTGAGAGTTACCTTCCCATTGAACCAGTTTTGTTGATTCAGCCTCCCCCACAACACTCCCACATGCATTTACCTCTGCTTTTTTCCTCTGCTTTCCTTCTTGAGTCCACAGGTAGTCTGTGAGTTACTTCAAGAATCTGTTTACCCTAAGTCTCTATGACCTCTCTGATCTCATTTCCAAATTTATGTCTTAAACCCAGCTTTCATCATGACAAACTGCTCTAGAACCATCCATGGCTCCCCCTCTTACCCACACAATCAAGCCCCAATGGGCATTCAAGACCTCGCTTAAGGGCGAAGCCTTATTTCCACTAACTCCCTTCAACATAGCCTCTGTTCCAGAAAAACAGAACTACTTACTATTCCCCAACCATACTTTGTGTTTTCTACTCATGGGTCATGCATGTGCTCTAGCCCTCCTTCCATCTATTTTTTTATCAAACAAAACCCTGCTCCTCCTTCTGGTCGAAGGCCAGTGTAGACTCTTTCCTAACCTCTCACTGAGCAGAGGTCATCACTACCTGATTTTTGTACAACTGTGACTCCAAGTAACGAGACTGTGCTTTTCTCTACCTCTGGATTTTGAGCTCCGTGAAGCAGGATCATGTCTTTGTCCTTTTGTGCTCCCTGCACCTGACATGTAGTAGATGTTAGAAAGGCTGCCTGTTGGATCCTGCATGCAGCCTTTCTCCCACAATCAAGTGCTTCCTCTTTGGGTTCCCATTTCACAAAATATAAGCACTTGTTAAAAAGGTTACTTTCCCTAGTGGAGTGTAAGCCAGGTAAAGTCATGCTCAATGCTATCCATGTCTTTCTTTCCCTACACCTAGAAAAGTCTCAAGCAATGTAGGATAAGCTGGCTCTGTATGAAACCTCATAATGTTCTTTGCATACTTGGGTATGTGTAGAGACAAGCTAAACCTTTAAGTCACTATGGAGCTATGGATGGATAGCATAGAGCAGGAGAGATGGGGGAGAATGTGTATTAGTGAGGAAGTGAGCGAAGGAGAGAGGAAGGGAAGGAACCTATTTATGAGCAGATGAGAAGAAAGAGTGAGACTGAGTTAGTGAGTGAATGAATGAATGATTGAGTGAAGACTTGAATGAATGAATGACTGTTTAATGAGCAAGCAAAGGCATGATTGAATGAAGAGGCAATGAATAAATGAGCATATTTTTTCTCCATGGTCTTTGGGGCCTTGCTATTTTTCTGGGCTGCCTGATTCCCACTTTGAAGGGTCTCTGTTTCCTCAGGATATAAATTGCAGCTGACCTAGGCTGCCTCAAAGGAAATGCTCTCAAACTTTACATATATTTATATATATATATATATATATATATATATATATATGGCCACAAAAGCAGTGCTACTTGAAGACTTGATTAATTACTAATGTTCTTCATGATTTATCAAGTACTGGTTCTTGCCTGTAATCTTTAAAGGGAGTTGAAGTTAAAAGAATCAAGAAACAATTGTGTGTGAAAAAAAAATCACCCTTCCCAAATCTAATCACCTTCTGATGGAGAACTTCCTGCTGAGGTGGCTGAGGGGGAAGGGGGAGAAGCGCCCACACATGTGTCACTGAGGCTCCTGACACTGGTCTAGGGGGAAAAGAGTCGTGACTACAGCACAGTCCCTTAAGAAGGCTCAAGAAGAGCTGTACCTTTCTACTGCTGGGTAGAACAGAGTTGCTTCTTGGAGGTAGGGGCAGGGGCTCCTGTGAGAGATCCCAGGCAGCTGGGGAGATAGGAACCATCTCCCATGTCCTCCTGCCTCTCACTGTGGAGAGGAGGAGGCTTGGCTTGGGGCAGTTAAAGAAGGGCAGAAGTTATAGGGTAAGAGCCCACAAGGAAGACAGCCATTTGTAAGAGTGAGAGTTTAAAGTCCCACGGAAACATGGGACTTTAAACTTGGGCCATTTCCCCTGCTTCCAGTACAGGCTGGCCACTGTGGGGCAAGTCTACTGCTCCCTTCCACTCCAGGCTGGGGGGAAGAGACTCAAAACTCACTGTGACTGGTCCTCACTGTGGGAGAACTACAAGGGTCTAAGAACTTCAAAAGTTCAGATACCTCAAAGAGCTTAGAACCCCTTAAAATGTGCAAACAGCGTTTGTGGTTCAAAGAGAAGAGCCCATCAAGTGTCCATGTGAGAAAAAATCTCTTGCCTCACAAATGGTGCTCTTGGTGGGATGCTGGAAGTACTCGTCTCTTCTGCGGGGAACAGCCTTTCTTTTCAGCCACAGCCCAGCCCAGCACCCAGCAACGCTACACTTGCACGCTTTTAAGGAGCAAGTGTCAGGGCTCTGTGCTCAGCTTCAGCTCTTTGGGAGCTGCCCAGAGAAGGAGTCTAGCCATTACACGGGCTGATGTCTGAACAAGAACACTACTTGGCAGCAAAGAGACTGTGAATTCACACGGACCTTGCTGAACATCCTTGGGGCCATCCCTTGACCCAGCATTGTATGCAATCCTTAGGACTTCTCTGATTTCCTTGTCTATACGAGGTTGGGCTAGTGCAAACTCTTCTGGGTCAGAATCCCCGGAAGAACTTGTTAAAACACAGATTGCTGGGCCTACCACCTGGAGTCTCTGATTCACTAGGTCTTGCATTTTTTTCACAGGTTGCTAGGTGATACTACTGCTACTACTGGCCTGGGGACCCCACTGAGATCACGGAGCTACAGGGTACCAAACTCTTCGTTTCCAGGCTTAGGGCAGTGTCCCATTTGTTTCCCCTTTTAGAGGCAGGGAATCAGGCTCATGCAAACACCCAGATTTGCCCCAAATCTCACAGCTAGAGAATAGTGAAGCCAGGATCTGAAGCCCAGACTTCATTTTTCAGCCCTTGTTCTGTTTCTCCCATACCACATGACCTTGTAGCATCCCTAACTTCCTTTCCAGAAAGCACATTTGCCAGGCTGACAGAATCACCCTACTTAAACTGAAGCTTCCTGCATGCCAAGCCACATTCTGTATTACAGCATGTGATTTTTCACAGCAACCCTAGGAAGATCTTCACCTTAAAGGTTAGGAAACCAAGGCACAGGGTGGTGAGCTCACTTTCCCAGGGTCACAGAACTAAGTACTGAAACCAGGACTCAGACCCAGGCAGTCTGGCTCCAAGGTCACTGATCTTATCATTGAATTCTAGGAACAGTGGCCCTTCTAGAAGGCTGACTTGGGCCCTTGCCCTGCAGAGAAAGGCAGATCAGAGAACAAGCTGAGGCCAGGTAGGGCCTCCTTCCTATGGAATTTTCCACTTCTTTTCACAGAGTGCTTGTCACATGGTCTGCCTTGTAGCTGGGGCTCTCAGGCTCTTCCCTGCATCATCATCCCAGCCCCCGCACAACAAGGGCTCTCTGTCAAAGGGAGCCCAAGCATGCTGCATGAGCTGTGAGACACAGTAGTCTGGGCACGAGTGTGGACATGTGGACCTGCTGGGCTGGCTGCAAAAGGCTTGATTGCATAATGGCATTTATAAAATGGCACTTGTCTTTTCTTCAAAGGCCTTAAAGATGATGAATTGGGGCTTATGGAAACGGCCTTAAATCAAACCGCCTACACAAAATGTCCTGCTCAGACTCACGCAAAGTGAATCTGTCTTGAAGTGGCTGTTACTACTAGCTCCAGGTCACTGGCTGCCTTGTGGGCTAAGGGGCTGGACTACTTGCATAGACAAGAGCTTGGAACCAAAACGACCACACAAGACTGAGAAAGTGAGGTCCCTGTGTACCTGTGGGGAACTTGATGCTCCTACAGGAAGAAGGATTGAGTCAGAGGCTCCTGGTAATCCACTTCATGCAGGTACATTCAGAGTCCGAGGCTAGTGACTTCCTGCTTAGGACCCCTGTAATGGCTATCTTCCTATGGGGCCACTTAGTCTTCCTGTGTGGACAGGACTCTGCCCTGATTCTTTTCCTCTTCCCTTCCAGGATGAGTGTAGGTGATCTGCAGGCTGCTATGCTCACTCCAAAGCCCTGTATCCTCTGGGAACACTGGTTTGCATTCCTCTCTACTTAACACCCTTAATCCAATCCTATAACCACTTGAACTGTTGGGGACACTCGAATAACAGTGGCTCATCTCCTTTCCCACGGGGGCCCCCAGCATGTGTAGCCTCAGCTGCTTTGTCCATCCACAGGTCACAGTCTCTAGTGCTAGCTTCCAACTTGTATGCCCCTAAATGTCTCTTTAGATTTCATGCCCTCGGGGCCTTGCTTGTCCCCCTGTAGTCCAGGCCCATTCTGGCGACCACACCTGACCTCCCACCCAGGAAGGTGGCACCTTCTTAGTGGTCTAATTTCCTTATCTTCTAAGTGAGAATAATGGAGTCTGCCTTCTCTAGTTCACTGAGTATGGGAAGAGTATGTGACAGGAAGACAGGACAAATGTCTTGTACAGTCTAAAGTTTTATGCAGCCACAGTGGGAGTGACTGCCACTTTGCTGTTGGACCATCTCAACTGACTTCTTCATTGGGCCATAGTTCTGGACCTCCACAGGCAAAGGCTTCTGTGTGGCTGACTTGTCTTAGGCTCCCATGGAATTTGAATTAGGCCTTCAGGGGCTGGAAATCACAGCATTATAAGGATAAAGCAAAACAAAAAGCACAACACAACAACACGATACTGCTGTTAACAAACATCAGAAAGCAGCAATATAACGAATATGGAAATGAGTGATAAAATTTGAAAAAAATTCACTATTTTTAAGGGGAGGAAAACTGTAAGCAAGTAGTGTGCACAGACAGAGCTGGGGAAGCAGATGGGGAAAACATCCCCAGTGCATGGGGACCGGGGCAGAGATGATAGAGCAATTTCCACAAGGTCCCCGCTTTCAGCAGACCCCAGAAACGGGACCAGATGGATCTGGATATGATTGCATACTCTATAGAAAGATTAAATAACAAGGAAATCAAAGAAGCTATGGGAATTCGGAGGAAATGTTCCTGAACCAGATCCAGTAGCAATTGGTGTGTTTATGGGAGTGCAGCCTAGATTAGAGGCAGGGAAATATGACAGGAGCTGATGCTTGAATGAAGAATAGAAAATGAATAAGACTGCCCATAAGCGGAGAAGGGATAAGGCCATTCCACATAGAAAGAACAGCATGAGCAGAAGTGCTGAGAAAGAACAGGCAAAGCTTGGAGAGGAGCAAGTACTCTGGTCAGGCTAAACCTCAGACACAGGAAGTGGTGGGTGTGAACCAGGCTGAGGTTGTCCAGGGCCAGAGCCTTGAATGTCAAGCTCAGAAGCTTGAACTTGATCCCTAAAATAATGAGGAATAGGCTACTGTGCAACTTAAGGAGAGGATCGTTATCTGATTAATGCACTCAGAAGATCCTCTTTCTGCCGTGTGGAGATAGAACAGGGAGTAACAAAACTAGAAGGAGGGACTCAGAAAGGAGACAGTAAAGGGAAAGAAGAGGAAGCAGCTGCAAATGGAGTAAAAACTCAGTGAGCGTGATTCTGGCCTTGCCCGCAGAAGAGAATGCTTTAAGAATAAATGAGTGATTAATAAGTCAAACACTGCTGAAAGGTCTAGAGTAATGAGAACAGAATTGATCATAACCTTCAGCAAGATGGAAGCCTTTAGTGATTTGAGAACCATTTCAGTGAAGTGGTATGTGTATGTGAGCTTTCCACTGTTATGGAAAATTCCTGAGATAACCAATTTCTAAAAAGGAAAAGTCTGTTTTGTCCCACATTTTCAGAGATTTCAGTCCATGGTCTTGTGGTGCCACTGATTTTGGGCCTGTGTCAAGGCAAGATCATCATGGCAAGATCACATGGAAAAGAAGGTTTTTCCCCTCATGGTGGCCAGGAAGCAAAGAGAGGGACACAGAGAGGTCAGGGTCCCAATATCCCCTTCAAGGGCATTCCCCCAATGACCTAACTTCCTCCCACTAGGAGACACATTCTAAAAGTTCCACCACTTTCAGTACAGCCATAAGTTGGAGAGCAAGTCTTTAACACATTTAAGGATCCAAACTATAACATGATGGATCAGAAGCGAAGTAGAAGGAGTAGAGAGGCAACTCCTCATAACTCCTCCTCTGTGTATGAGAAACTGATACAACTCTTGACAAATATTTGGCTCTGTCTAGATTAAGAAAATGGTAGTTGGAAAGGAATTGGGATTAAGGTGTGAGAACTTTGAAAATGGTAGATAGCAATGGAGATGCTCTAGTAAAGAGGGAACATTGTGTAATAACATTGAATAGGTGAAAGGGCACAGGACAAAGGCACAACTAGAGTGGCTGACCTAAGATCAGAGCAGGGACAGTTCACGTGGTGACAGGAATTTGATGGATATGTGTATAATTTTTAAAAAATTCAGAGAAGTCTCCAGTAAGTACATGGAGGACAAGAAATAGGAAAAAGTTCAAGGCTACAGGAAAAACTGGAAGGCTACAGGTTGACTTGAGGATGATTTGAGAAGCTTCTGCTCAGAGAAAGGAAAGAAACTATGGGAAGGTTCATAGGTCTTAGGTGGGGAAGGAACTCAAGCCTGACGGATTCTAGGATCTGTGCTCTTTCTGTGCTAAGTTCCACCTTTGAGTGGAGGCTGCTTTATAAAGTCCTGCCTAGCAAGACATTCTTCCCACACCAGTGTTTTAGCTGCTGTCATTTATTTAGCCTTGGTGTAGAGTTGAAATGTATGGTCAGAGTCATGAGGCTGGCTAAGTGGCCTCTGGCCTTTGCCCTGCCTCAGATCTCTGGCCTGAAGTGTCAGCGCTTGATGCATATTTTGGCCTCATAAATTGTTCATAAACTCTGACAGCAAGCTCCAGATTTGTCACTCCCTAATGTGCTGGTGGCTACAGCTGGCTGACATCAAGCTCTGGGGAGCAAACACAGTAAATCATTTTTCCTTTTGTGTTAGAAGAAAAAATAGAAAATTACATTCTTCTCGGATATCACTTTGGAATGTGCTGGTACTTCTGTCAAGAACTCCTCCTGCAAACAAGAAAGCGGTGTGACCCCCTGGGGATTTGCTTTCTAATAGGCACTGTCTGGATAATTCCTACACTGAGAGGAAGAAAGCACTGAACAGCAATCAGAGCTGCTGCGGTGTCAGCTCATGCACTCCCTCCACTCAACAGCAATGTGAGCTCGGTGTCTAAAGGTCTAAAGGTCAAGTTTCCCAGTCCAAAGGTCAGAGGCTGAGATTTGAGAAGGTTGGGAATTCACTCAAGTCATCTAATCCAACTACTGGGCAGCACAGCTGGGATTCAAATATGTATCTTTGCCAGTGGCCCATTTGCTCCGGGGTGTCCTATGTTTGAGTTATGACTGGGGACTGCCAACCTAAGTGGAACTAAACATGCCTAACGAATGAAAGAGTCAATTATTAATGATGATGGTAATGGTGCTGATAAACACTTCACCGACTCCTCTGGAAATCAGAGAAGGAGATTACAGGTGCAGGGAAGCCTAGCTGCACTCACAGTTCATGCTCTGTGCTCATAGCCAGATGGAGCAGCCTAGACCTCACCACAACCCCAGTATGTCCAAAAGTACGACCACTGCAGGCATCCAGCTCCCCTCCTCAAGGCTATGATGCTTTATCTTGTGCTTGTCACAAGAGATACAGCAGCATGGAGGCAAGGGGAACTGTTAGCCAGTTTGAACAGTGTTTCCGGAAACATCTTCCAAGCCAACTGGCTCCTAGGCTCATTTTTCATCACGTAGGCAGTAGTTGCTGAGGGCAGAAGGCAGGTAACTAGCCATTGGCTCAGCACTGAACTACTCTAGGCCTCACTAGACCTTTGACATCTGAGATGAAGGAATTGCACCTCTTGAGATGTATTCCATGTTTTTGTTTTAAAAAACTCCCCCCCCTCCCGCTCCCTCTCTCGCTCCCTCTTCCCCCCACCCCATCTGTCTATCTTTCTCTCTCTCCCTTTCCTTTCTCACACTCTGTCATTTGTTTTATCTCTCTGGAGCTTACTATTAAAAGTATAACTACTTTTGTGATAAGCATTCCATGCTGCCTCCAGTCAAATGTGTGTGCTTGTTTCACAAGACTCCTTTGCACTGTGACTGGTTTATTCCAGTAAGGTGGAATCACAACCTTTGAATTTCTTTTCATTCATGACCCCTAGAACATACTTGACAAAGATCTGGAAGAACTCCATCCTATATCCAGCTAGAATAGTACTGTGAACATGAGGACCTGTGTAGGGAGCTGGTGGAGCAATGGGCCTGGGCTTGGACTTGGAGTAGTTCGCCCCCATTACTTGGTCTTCAGAACCAGAGTAGAGTGCTCAGCAGGTCTGCCTTCTCATGAATGTTTGTGGAAAAGGTGAACAGAGTTATCTTCGGGCTGACCATCAAAAGTCACAATACATGCCGGGCATGGTGGCTCATGCCTATAATCCAAGCTACTTGGGAGGCAGAGGTTGGAAGGATAGCAGAGCAAAAAGTTAGCAAGACCCTATTTCAACCAACAAGCTGAGTGAGGTGGTACAGGTCTATAATTCCTATAGGGGAGGTGTAGGTAAGAGGGTTGCAGACTGAAGCCAGCCCTGGGCAAAAAACTGTGGGACCCTACCTGGAAAATAAGTACATCAAAAAAAGACTGAGAGCACGGCTCAAGTGGTAGCACGCCTGCCTAGCAAGCATGAAGCCCTGAGTTCAAACTCCAGTACTGCCAAAAAAAAAAGCCTAATTTCAAGGATACATGATGGGTAAGAAACCTGGGACTAGCTCTGTAGTCATTTGGTTCCAAGTGTAATGAACTCTCCCTTGCCCATCAACCAGGGCCATGTATCTTAGGAAGGAGAAAATTTAAATGTCTATTTTCATTAACTTCGAACTGAAAGTTGTAATTTCATTACAGCTCAAATGTAGGCAAAACCCCATAGCATTAGCAGTAAGTGAGGCTGCCACTGAGAGAAATCACAGGTTTTTTCACGTCTTACTATTATTGTGACTATTTCCAGATAGACTTTATAGTGGACACTATTTTAAAATTAGAGTAGTCATTAGATTCAGCATTAGATTTTGTTTCCTGCATTAACAAAGAAGCATTTATTGTTAATATATGACACAGTTTTGTGTAATATTTGGAAACAATTTGTTGCCTTTATAATTTTATGCATTGACAGCATTCTTCTGAGAAGTGGCCCATGGGTTTCAGCATTCAGCCAAGGGTCCACAGCACAGCAGAAGGCGATGTTTACCTCCACCCTCTATTTTCAGTGGTTTTCTGCTGAAGGGCTGCACCTTGTGGCCCCTCCACTACTCTGTCCCATGGATGTCATCTTTCCTTTCCCTTGGCCATGTTTCCATGCATTTGTTTTACCCTCCTCCCCTCCCTGCCCTCCCTGCCCACTGGTAGCATTGGTGTGTTGCCTTGTCCTTCCTCCCAGGCCACAGCATAGCCCAAGAAGAGCTATGATGCCTTACACATCTAGCTTCTTCCTGCAGGAATCTTAGGTTTTTCAAATGGAGCAAATGAGGTCAGGGCTCCAAAGAGGTGTTGGGTAGTTCTTGCTGCTACTTCTAGGACTGGAGGGAGCAGTGTCAATGACAAGTGGGCCAGTACAAGCAAACTGGCTGCAAGCCAGGTCTTTTCACTCCAGGCTCTACTGTCTTTGGTCACACCCCATCTCCTTGGAGTCTTGAGTCCCTCGCTCTCAAGGTTGTCATGGGCATTGAATGACAATGTTCCCTTTGGGAGTCCATGATGGATGTGCCCAGAGGGTTCCTTTGGAGTGCAATAGGTGAGAGTGGGCTAGGGAGCAGACTACCTAGTTTGGAATCTTGACTATTCCACCTAATAGCTATGCGACCTTGGACAAGTTGTTTAATGTCTCTATGTCTCAGTGTCCCTACATGTGGAGTAGAGATAATAACAGTGCTCATCTTGCATGGTTTTTGTGAGGATGAAATGAAGTATTCTCTTGAAGTGACTAGAACAGTGTAGGCACTCTTCCAAGGATGGTATTGTCATGTTTGTTAGGCAGGCACATGTTGGCGGGAGTGATCCATAACAGGCGTGCTGGTGCAAAATGCTTCTAGATTCCTGGAAGCAGTTTCACATCTGCTCCCTCTCACAGTGCTTTGGAATGTGGGAGAAAGGAGCCCTTCCAACCCACTCTGCTGTCCTCACCCAGATCAGGTTCTTTTGGAGTCTTTGACTCTTATCAGTCCCTCTCAGGGTTAGTGTGAGCCTTGAATGGCATGGCCTATACAGGTGTGGACGCTCCTGGAAAGGTAGCACTTGCTCTAGTGTCTCCAAAGAGTCCACCTTTGTCATTGTGGGAGTGGAGACTCATCTGCTCACAGCGGCAGGTTGGGGATTGCATGGTGCCCCCGCCCCAGTAGCCAACCATGTGATATCTCTGACTCTCTGCCTTCTCCACCCTGCCCCTGTCACAGTCAGGCCTCCTGTGCTGTGGTCAATCTCCATCAGTACATGGGCCTTGAGCTAGAGCTCCACCCTTCACCCTGGTCCTCCCCATCGTTTAAGATCCAGCCTCGCCTCCTCCAGGATGTATGTGTTGATTAGAAGTGCATTTGCAGATGCTAGAGCTCTTCAGCCTACACTTTACTCAGCCTTCGTTGATGTCTCCTTCAGATTCCTGCAGCAGTTAGGGCTGTGCCAGAAAATTGTGCACTTAATTACAGACTCTCATCAGTTGTGCTTAATTTTCCCTTGTGCATCGGTGTCTTTTGCCCAACTCTATCCAAAACTTCCAGAGGAAAGAGAAAAGCAAAGACACCAGCATTTCTTCTCCCTACTGATGTAGAATAGGACTGTTGAGCTACCAATAGAGTTGAAGATGAAACAGTTTTTTGTGCTGTCACTCATCACAACACCTCACTCCCAGACCTAAATCATACCCTCAAGCTTCTTTATGTCTCCAAACCTCATTGGGAGCCCCCTCTTGGGGTACAAGGAAGTCTGTGCACACCTCAGCCAACACATTCCAGGAATTCCCCAATCTTGCCTGCTTCTGGACCTGGTAGATGTAGCCTGAATCTCAGCCATCTGTGTTCTCCCCCTACACCCCTCATGGGCCTACCCATTCATGCTAGGGCTTCTGAATATGAGGGCCAAGGTTGGAGCCACACAGGAACATAGCTCATGTGGCTGCCTGCAGAAGAGATTGCTATAACTGGGCAGGACTTGCTCCACTCTGCCTGGAATTGGCTACTGTGTACTGAGGGGAAGTCTTGTCAAGGGCTCTTTACATATACAGGTTTGGGCCCAGTCTGTGTCCGTATCACCTGATGATTATTTTGCATTGCTCCCTCAGTCTACTTTCCCAAACTGCCTCTGCTGAATCAGTGATCTGAGCAGTTAAAAAAGGAGTGGCCCTGGCTGGCCTGTTGACCACCTCCTTGTATAAGCAAGCACATTTATTCAGTGCTTACATTGGGCCATGTCTGGACTGGATGCTACAATCACAAAGAGAAAAGAGAGCGTTTTTGTGGTTCAGAAGCTCATGGTCTTCTGGGAAATGCAATCTCTACAGCAACTAAATGCTGTGATGGCAGAGCCATGGGGGTTGTGGTGGCTCATATAAGTCACCTAGCTTCAGTTCCAGCTGGCACTGTTCTCTCCCAACTGCCCGTTCCCTGCCCCAGTATGCTGCACTCCTTTCTCCACTGTACTTGCCAGGGGAGTCCCAAAGAGAGTAATTAATTTGCTTAAAAAGTAGAGAGGCAGTCTCTAGGATAATAGAAAATGAAGGTGTTGGAGGTCATGATGTCATTAAGAGGGTCACCATCCCACCCTCAGGGCCACTCAGGTTGGAAAGGAAGAGCTGAGGAAGGGCCCTGAGACCCTGGTTATAAACAGCCTTATCCCAAGAAGGCACTTACACAATGGGGGCTGTACTCGTCTATGGTCTCAGTGTTCTGCTTAACTTTGAACAGTCACTGCAGACTACCTAGGGCAGCTGTTGATAGCAGTTGTCCAGTGGAAGCGCCCTAGACTTAACTGAGATCAGGGATTTGCATTCTAATTCTGGTTAAGCCACTTTCTGGCTATGTGACTTTGGGTAATTTTTATTTTTCCTTTTCTTTCAAATGGCTCTAATAATAGGATTTTGTCAGGATCAAATGAAATTGTGTGTTTTGAAAATTTCTCCAAGGAACCTGACACACTTTGTAATCCACAACTGGTTACTGGCTTGTTATTAAAAACCATCCTCCTCCTCCTTGGCAGTAGCTGAAACACCACCAGCAGCAGCAATCTTGTACCCATTCTTCTTCCCCAAATCCCTGAGCAAGTGGGCAGCAGCACAGCTGAAAACAAGGACAGCAGTGTCATCAGGTGGGTCCAAGCTGCTTCCTGGCAAAGAATTGCCCACTGCTGCCAGAGGAAGGCTTCTGGGGTGAAGGAGGGGTGAGGACTGAGTTCATATGTTTACATTATTGCCTCTATTGGAGGAGGTTAACTTGTACATTTTATCTGATGAGTGCGTTAAAGCAGTAATGAGTTCAGTGTGATCCTTTTTCTGGGAACTAATGACTGAGCAGACAATATGGTCTTTTTTGAAGCTATTAGTGCAGGACTATTATTGATTCCGAGAAGGACTCCATTAGTGCTCTGCTAAGGGTATGGGCCTGATGTTTTCTGGATTGGCTGATTGCCTGTAGGGATGCGCTTGGTGCTTTGAGCTTCAATGGCCTCCTTATTAGCTACGCAGCTGTATATACCTTTTTCTTTCCATTTCATGCTTGCACTAATAATGTTTGTGTGTTTGGCTGTTTTAAGTGATGCCATAGTCAATGTCATCACCAGCCCCCAAATTAGAGAGTGCCCTTTAAATGGAAGGCACTTAGCTTAAACACAAAACATCATTTGGGAGAGAATGGAGCATGGCTTTGGTTACCTTTGGTTACCTCTCTTTGGTCTGAGGTTGGGAGTCACTAGGTCTATTTTGGTATCAGGAATCTAGGAGGAACATTGCTCTCCTCAACTGCTGCAGGATTCTGTCTACAGCCCAGGAGAGCTGCCTACTTTGTATGTCCCTATGGGCCACTTTGGGGACAAGTAGGGCCATCATAGTATCTTTTGGCATTATCACAGCCCTCCAAGACACTTGAAACTGGTGGAGAAGGAAAAGGAGGCAGAGGTGATTATTTCCACTTTACAGGTAAAGAAACCGAGGCTCAGAATATAAATGACCAATTAATGGTCACCTTGCATGTCAGTGGAAGAGGTAGAACTAATGTGAGGTTTCTGCTTTCAAGTCCATAGTCATTTCCACTCTGTGACTACACCACAGACAGGGTACAAGTCTTCAGGAGAAGTGCTACTCAAAGGACCAGTTGGTTATAAAATGAGGTGTGTGAGTCAGGCTTTTCCTCACTGTGACAAATACCTGAGAGAAAGAGTTTTAAGGAAGGAAAGATTTATTTTGGCTCATGATTCTGAGGTTCCAGTCCATGGTGAGTGCACTGTTGTGGGTCTGTGGTGAAAGGGGACACCATGGTGGCAGGAGCATGGGGTAGAAGAGGGTGCCCACCTCATGGCAGCCAGGAAGCAGAAAGGAGACAGGCAGGGGCCAGGGAGAAGATATAGAGAGCCTCCAGGACATATCCTAGTGGCCTACTTCCTCTATCTAGAGCCCACCAAAGAAAGTTTCAAGCACCTCCCAAAATAGTACCACTAAAGATGGGGCAAGTCTTCAATACATGAGCCCTTTGGGGACACATTGAATATTCAAAGAATAACATGAGACATTTGTTGCAGAATGTAAATCAAAGCACTACTTCTTTCATGGAAAAGTCTTGCTATGAAACGGATGTCAGCTGTAGTAACTACTGGACATAGTGAACATTTGGTTTGAGTTCTGGCACAAGCTCCATAACCCATTAGGATGGGTAATAGTCTCTGAGACATACCTAGAGTAGTATTCCCATAGGTGGGCAGAACTGCAGCTCTGTACAGGGCAGGAACCATGTATGTCAATAATTTTAATATCTGGTTATCATTGATTGACCTGAACTTTCAGATATTGTGCTAATCAGTGTGGATCATCTTTATCTACAAGATCTGTGTCGCCAAATTATTATCCCTACTTTACATATCAGAGACTGAAGGACATTAAAGTTAAGTAGCTCATCCATAGTCACACATTTTATCAGTGGTAAGGTTGAGCTTTGACTCAGATCCCTTGACTCAAGAGGACACACAATTTATCACATTGTGACATGCCTCACACGTCACTGTGACAGCTCCAAGGGTGAAGTTTAGAAGTTACATGCATATTTTCTGGAAAGAATGAGGGTGGGTAGACAGGTTGAAGAGTGTAAAGATATACCATAGGCGTCAGATGGCAAGACAGGAGCTGTTAGAATGAGCGACCAAATTTATATTTTAATCCTAGAATTCATGAACTTGGAGAGGACTTTGAAGCTTGAAGAAAGGCATTTTCAGTGCGATAAGAAAGCCATTTATGGTCATCTATTAGGTCAAGGACTTGATATCACATGGGTGGGAGCAGATAAAGCTGTGAGCTAGTCCCAGAACAGCTGTCATGCTATTTGGCAACTTAGAGTAGGGACAGGGGCTTAGTCTATACATCAGGTTATGTGGGGAGCATCTTCCAAAGGTCTCACCCATGAGCTTGTGATTTTGTAAGACCACCATGAGCACTTGGCAGCTACTTTTAGAAAACCCTCTCCAGATGAAGCTAATGCTTAGGACTTTTGGAAGAAGGCATGTGCTTTTGAGTCAGACAGATTGGGTTCAAATGAAAACCATTAGAATGACTAGATACTATGTCAGTCAGCTTTCTGTTACTGACACAAATACCTGGAATAAACATGGTTTTGACGGGCTTAGTCCGTGACTGGGGGCCCTGTTGCTTTAGGGCGTGTTGTGAGGCAGCAGATCACGGCAGAAGCATGTGCTGGCATAAAGCCATTCATGTCCAACTTGCATTTTACAAATGTCTTTTTTCACTTTGTGGCTTTCATTTTTGTTCTTTTAGTGGTTTTTTATTAACATAGTTCTTCATTTTAATTTAATCCAGTTTTATATTGTTTTCCTTGGTAGTAAGTACTTGTTTCAATCTGTTTAATAACTCTTGGCCTTCTCAAAGGTCATAAAAACAAAAATGAAAAATGGTTCACTTTGTAGCTGGAATATGAAAGAGAACGAGGAAGAGACTGGGCTCCCATAGTCCCCTTTGAGGGCACACCCCACTTCTTAAAATTTCTACCACCACCCAGCAGTGTCATGCTAGGGAACAAGTCTTCAGTGTAAGGGCTTTTTGGGGACATTTCAGACCCAAACTATAGCAAATACGTAGGCAAATTAAAAAATAAATCTATTTCCTGTTCCTCTGATTTCTTCAACCCACAGAAGACTGATTAAATATATTTTCTGTGAGACTGATAATGGTACAGTGTAAAATGTGGTGGAGTAAAGGGACCTAAAAAGAGTGGCAGGATTTTTACATTTTGTGTCACAGTGTTTTGGATAGAGTATTAACTCTAAGTAAGTTATGAAAGGTTAGGATGTAAAAGTAAGCACTTAGGGCAACGATCAAAAAGTAATACGAATAGACAGCTTTAGCAGACCTATATCTACAGATATTAAAGAAATTAAATCACCCATTAATTGCCTTCCAAAAGAGAAAGCTCCAGGCTCAGATGGATTCATTGGCAGGTATTACTAAACTTTTAAAGAAGAAATTATAGCAATTCTCTATAAGCTCTTTTAGAAGATAGAAACAGAGGGAATTCTTCCTAATTCATTCTTTGAGGACAACATAAATGTAATACCAAAACCAGACAAACATATTATTAAAAAAAGAAAACTACGAGCCTGGTGTGGTGGTGGTGTGCCTGCAATTCCAGTTACTTAAGAGGTGGAGGCAAGAGGATCAGCAGTTCAGGGTTTGCCTGGGCAAAGTTAGTAGGACCTTATCTCAAAAACAAAACACAAACAATAGAGTCAGAGGCATGGTTCAAGTGCTGAAGCACTTGCTTAGGGCCTTTTTTGTGGTACTAGGACTTGAACCCTGGGCCTTGGAAAAGAAAAAACACTAGAGGCCAGTGCTTTTCACTAACGGCTTTTAAAATGAAATATCACATGGATCAGGATGAAGAGAGAGAGAGAAAGAGAAAGCAACTATCAGTGGTGCACAGGAATAAGGTATAGGTTACTTTCAGTTCATGGGGAAATAGCTCTATAAAACCTTTTGTTTGCATTTATGGTTTTGTTTATTTTTTGCCTGACACATTGTACATGTTGATGAGGCACAATGTGATTGTTCACTCACGTATACACTGGGCAGTCACCAATTCAACATAGCACACCCACCCCTTCAACTGTTACCATATCTAGAGCAAGTCCATGGAAAGCCACTCTTCTATTTTGATATATATAATGCATTACTGTTAATTAGATTCTCCGTGCTGCTTCATAGAACACCAGAACTTATTCCTCCTATCAAACCATGACTTCATTCCTGTTGACCAGTCTCTTCCCCTATTGCCGGGTTCCCCATTGTCCGCAGTCCCTAACAACCAGTATCCAGCTCTCAACCTCTGCAGGATCCACTTATGAGTGAGGTCATTGTGGCGCTGTCTTCATGGATCTGACTTATTTCACTTACCGTAATATCATCCAGATCTTTCCACATTTGTTTGTTGCAAATGGCATGCTTTTTAATGGTTGAATAGGCTTCCATCATGTATAAATAAAGCTCATTAATTTTTAAAAAGTGATTTAAATAGATACATTTAATTGGCAATAGATAGATTAAAACGAAAGCGTATAAATATTAAAATAAATGTAAAGAACATAGCAAAAGAGGGAAAAGCACAGATGTCGAAAACAAAAGCTAAATGCAATGGTGTCAATGTTGCATTAAATGTGAATCAAAGGAGACTAGAATTAAGTGGTAGAGACAGATTATATACAGGTAACATCTGGCTGTGTGTTCTCTACAAGAGATGCACTTTAAATGCAAAGACATAGAAAGAGAGGCAAGATGACAACTGAGTGACACCACTGGGTGTTCCTCCTCCTGGGCACTCTCTACTGAAGGACAATTCTCGCACCTAACTCCCTGCAGAACTGCATACAATCAACATCCTAGAAGCCAAAGGTAATTGCAGCAGCAAGGACCCATAGATCACTGTCCCAGAGCCCTAGCCTGGCACCTGGAGCACAAGGGGCAAGGTCCCTCACTGCACCCAGAAGTTCCCACCCTGTGCAGAAGGGCCCGTGCTGGGCATGTTCTGCCAACAGTACTGCCAAGGCCTGGTGCATCCAGCCCACATTCTCTGCTATTCCCAGAAGCAACCATGTGATCAGTCTGGTGCATGGATCGCCAAGAGGCAAAGTAACCAGTAAGAAACAACAGTCAGCACAAGCATCTCCAAGGTGACAAAAAATAGAGCCCTTAAGATGAGAGGGGCACTGCTGCCAGCCACAGCCCTATCTGAAAAAGTCTGGCAGCTGCCTCCCTGCACTACACATCACACTACATTGGTGTGAAAGCAGAGCAGAAACTTAATAAAAGACTGTACCTAGATTAATGGTCTGTAAGTAGTCAGAGGCTTGGGAGAGGGAAAACTACAAGTAAAAGGGGGCGAGACAGTGTGAGACTGGCAAACTGAGAGCTCACACTCCAGAACCCCTCACCAGAGATACTAGTCAGATACACAATCCCTCCCGCCCCGCCCCACCACCACCACCACCAAGCACACAACAGAAAAAGGGCAGAAGGTTAGGTATACTGATACCATGTCAGAGTCAAGTATCCAAGTAACTTGCCACTTAATGGACTGAAAGACTCAGACATTGAAGGAAGAAAACACCTACTCAGAAGAGCATAGAAAGCTCTGAAATTTTCTTATATGCCAACTAGTTTTTGTTTCTGTTAAGCTTTTGATGTTTGGGTTTTTAGTGTGTTTGTATTATTTTCTTTCTTCTTTTTCTTTTGTATACCCAAGTTGGGTAATTTTGAGCTCTTTCACCCATTTTTTTCTTCTAGTTCTGATTGTGTCCCCATCTTTTTTTTCTGCAGACATCACAACAAAAGCACAAAACCTGCCTTCCAGTATTCAGGTCTTAATCCATTTCTTCCCCTATCGCCTTTCCCTGTTTAAACTCCCCTCCCATCTATAATGACAACTGCTCTCTAGCTTATATTTTATTCTATCTCTGTTTATCCACCCACAATCCTTCTTGGTTACCTATACTTTGAGCTGGTAAACAGATAGGTTTTTTTTTATTTCTTTGCTCTTGTTTATGCTTATCTGTCTACTTAATTTTCTCCATCTCTTCTCCTTCTCTCTCCCTCAACACAATATTAACTAGATCTCTATTACCTACCTTATCTTTACATCCTCATTACCCCTTCTCTTAAGCTCAGCCACATCTCGCCTTATAAAACCATATACTTTGTATTATCCATTAGAACTAGCCCCCCATCTCTTTCCCCAACACCAATCTTATTACTTTGGGTCTTTCTAGATCTCAAAGATTCAACTTTGCTCCAATATACCTCTAAAGACACTGCAGCAGCAGCAATGATTGATCTTCTCTAGGGATTTCCATAATCTCAAGGCTGTGGTTTAGCAATTGTGATAGCAACCAAGCTTCTCCTTCCTGTGCAGAGTAGGGGGTGGCACCCAGCATCTTGAGAACAGAAGCTGAATGTCTGACTAATGACTCCAGTCTAGAGACAAGAAAATACACTATGACCCAGACACTATCCATTCCTAAATAATCCTTGAGAAAGCCCCAACTAAAGGGGCACAGGGGATTGGAACCTTCAACCAAAAATGACCCCATATGCATAAATCCAAAAGCAGAAACATGAAGCAGCAAGGCAATAGCTCCAAAACACTCAACAACTCCACAATAGAAGGTTCAAATAATTGTGAAGAGGAAGAAATAGCCATTGATATTTCCAAAAAGCAAATAATGAATGAATTCAAAGAGGAGATGTACAGACAAATGAGTGAACTCAAACAGGATACAAATAAATGATTAATTGAACCCAAATAGAATTCAAACAAACTGATGAATGAAATAAAGAAGACAAAGCAAGATATAAAAGAGGAATTCAATAAAGATATTGAAATTGTGAAAAAATCAAATTGTTATCTTATAAATGAAAAGCTGAATAACCCAAGTAAAAACCTCAATAGAAAGTCTGGCTAACAGAGTGGAGCAGGTTGAAAACACAGTAACAGGAATGGAAGACAAAGTAGAAGAATTAGATCAAAGATCATGAAAAATTACTAAGAAAATATGAATAGAGTACGCAAGACTTCTGGGACACCATCAAAAGACCAAACCTATGAATCATGGGCACAGAAGACAGAGAAGAGATACAAACTAAATGCACAAATAACTTATTCAATAAAATAATAGCAGAAAACTACCCCAATCATGAGAAAGGGAGAAACATTCAGGTACAGAGGACTTACAGAGCACCAAACCATCAGGACCAGAAATGAAACACCCAGACATATTATAATTAAAACACTAAATACACAGAGCAAAGAAAGAATTTTGAAAGCTGAAAAAGAGAAGTGATAAGTCATGTCTAAAGGCAAACACATCAGAGTAACAGCAGACTTGTCAACACAAACTCTAAATGCAAGGAAGGCATGAAATAATATTTTTCAAGCTTTGAAAGAAAAGAACTGTCAACTTTAGACTAGTCTACCCAGCAAAACTACCCTTCAAAATTGAAGAAGAAATAAAAATTTCCACAATAAGCAAAAGCTAAAGGAATTCATGACCACCAAATCAACACTACAGAAAACACTTACAGAAATTCTGTGCACAGAAGAAGAAGGTAGACACAACCAGGAAAATACAAGAAAGAATAAACCCCACTAACCAAGTAGATCAGCTATTTCATTTTTTCAGGATTTCCTTATCTTTATTGAATTCTTCTTTCATATCCTGCATTGTCTTTATTTCACGTATCTATTTGTTTGAATTCTATTTGAGTTCAATTAGTTGTGTATTTGTATCCCAGAGAAATTACATTGTTTACAAGTAAATGGATGGAACTGGAGATCATCATGTTAAGTGAAGTAAACCAGGTTCAGAGGAACAAACAAAGGTCACATGTTTTCCTTCAAACACGGAATCCAGACCTACAAGATACACAGGTACATAAATAAATATATGATCTCATTTACATACATCTATATCTATATCTATCTGTATATATATGCAGAGAGAGAGAGAACAAGATTGTATTAATGGGTCTGTGTGAGGGGACTATCGGGAGGTGGGAGAGGAAAAAGAATGACAGAGACTGACTAATATTGAAACCCGTTTCATCTGTGTATCAAGATAATATAATGAAATGCACTGAAAGCTGTTGAACAATAAGTGAGCAGCACAATAAAGAATAAGTAAAAAGGGGGTTAATGTGATTAAAGTACAATGCTTACATGTGTGAAATACCAAAGTAAAACCCCCTTGAGCAATCAATATTCACTTAAAATGGACAATTAGATAAAACAGAGATAAAACATTGGATGGATAAAGGAGGGTAAATATGGTGGATGTCCTTTGTATATATTCATGAAAATAGAACTGTGAAACCTGTTGAAGCTGTCCTAAGAAGGGAGGGAGAGGGCAGATGCAAGACAATGATGGAGAGGATGAATCTAATTAAGATACGTTGTATGCATACATGTAAATGTCACACTAATTCCCCCTGTACAACTAGTATATGCTAATAAACCAAAACGTTAATAAAAAGAAAAAATAATAAATGCAAAGGCATAAAGCTATACCTAATGCACAGTTGGTAAATAAACGCTGGAGTTGCTATTAATATATCAGCAAATATACTTTACGACGACAGAGACTATTATGAGAGATGAAGAGCAATGTTTCATAATGATAAAAGATTCAATGCATCAGAAACTAAATGCATATGCATTTAGTAAGGGACATTCAAAATATTTGGAGCAGAAGTCAACAAAATCAAGAGAAGAAATAGACTTCACCATGATCATTGCTGAAGGTTTTAAAAGTCCTATGTCAAGAACTGGTAGAATAACTATAAGCAGAAGAGTTCAGTGAAGAGATAGACCATAAGAATAACAATTCCAAGCATTTCAAAATGACAGGAGAAAGTAGAATTTATTTTCAATTCTGAATGGTTTGAAATGCAAACTAGCAAAATTCCAGTAATACAGAGAAAGCAGTACTTCGAAGAAATTTACAGCATTATGCTATGTTAGAAATAAAAGGAAGACAAAATACAAAGATTTTACTATAAAGGAGCTATAGAGAATAAAGTAAGCTCACATTAACAAGGAAGAACACAAAAAGAGAACAAAAAGTGGAGGAATTTATCTAAGCTAAAAGTTTGTTATTTGAAAATGTCAATAAAATTGACTAACCTGTATTTAGATGAATTAAAAATAAAAGGGAAATAGAACAATTTCAAATATTATTCATATCAGGTATGAAAATATGCTTATCATTACATGGCTAACAAACATTAGAAGAACAATGAGAAAATATTATGAACAAGCTCCTGGAAACACTTGAATAATGAGACTTATTGAAAGTGACACAAGACAATATATTAACCTGTATAACCCTATGTGTGTTAAAATCAATTAATTAAAAAATGCTTGCTCATTCAAGGACAGTCCCAATTCTAGACGGTTTCAGTGCAAACACTGTCAGTCATTTAATGGAGAAATGACTCTTCAGAACACAAGAGAAGAGAGAACAATCCCACACTTGTTTTATAAAGTCAGTGTAGGACAAGGGTGTGGCTCAAGTGGCAGAGGCTTGTGTGAGGCCCTGAGTTCAGTCCCAAGTTCTGCTAAATAAGTAATAAAATAATAAATGAGATAAAGGTAAAGCCAGCATAACCTTAATACCAAAACATTGACAAAAGAGATTTAAAAATTATAGAACAATAGTCCTCAGGAGTGTGTTTAACTTGATTTAAACACTGTATAACACATACATGTATGAAAACATCACATTATCCTATAAGTATGTTTTTATGTGTGTGTTACAATCATTATGGGAATCAAAATGGAGGTTCCTCAAAAATTACAAATAGAACTATCATATGATTCAGTAACTCACTACTGAGTATACACCAAAAGGAAATGAAATCAGAATATAAAAGAATGAAATCCTATCGTTTGTGACAACATGGGTGGAACTGGAGATCATTATAGTAAGTGAAATAAGTCAGGCAGAGAGAGCCAAAACCCATCTGATCTCACTCATATGTGGAATACAAGAAAGTTGATCTCATGATGGTTAAGAGTTATGAATGATGGCTCCCAGGGGCTGGAGGGAGTATGGGAGAGAGGGATGGGGAGAGGTTGATCAATGGGTACTAAGTTACACTTGGGAGCAAGAAATTCTGGTGTGTTGTTGTACAGTAAGGTGCCTATAATAATAATGTACTGTACATTTCAAAAAGCTGGAAGACAAGAGGGATCTTAAATGTTTTCCCTATGAAGAAATGATAACTGTGTTAAGGACGTTTGTTTAACCCAACTTACTCACTGAATGATATATACATGTATCAAAACATCCCATGGTACCCCACTACTATGTACAATTTTTATGTTTTTAGGTATCAGATTAAACATTTGTGGGGGAAAATGATGAACAGGTATATTAAAAGGTGTTCACGATGACTAATCAAGGGAAATGCAAATCAAGCCATAGTGAGATATCAGCTCAACTGGCAATAATTTGTAATATCAAAAAGCCTAAAGACAGCAAATGCTGGTGAGAATATGGAGAAAGGGAACTCTTGTATACTGTTGGAGGGAGTGTAAATTAATGCAGCGATTATAGAGAACAGTATGAAGGATCCTAAAAAATTAAAAATAGAGCAACCATAAGATCCAGCAATCTATCTGCTGACTCTACAGCCAAAGATATAGATATTCCAAAATTAGAACCTCGAACAGATATCTGCAGTCCCTCCTGTTCTTTGCAGCATGGAATCAACATATGAATGGATAAAAATCTAGTATATATCAGCGGAATATTATTCAGCCACAAAAATAAGGGAGTCCTGTCATTTGCAGCAACATGAATGGACTTGGAGAATATTATGCCAATTTAAATAAGCTAAGCATGGAAAGACTTACATGTTTATGGGCTGGTGGAGTGGCTCAAGTGGTAGAACACCTGCCTACAAGCATAAGGCCCTGAGTTCAAAAATGAAACAAAAAGACTTACATGCTTAACCTAAAAAAAGTCAAAGTCCAGTTTATAAAAGCAAAGAGTGGTGGCTAGGGGCTGGCTGAGGCAGAAGAAAATGGGAGAAGCTGGTCAAAGAGTGCAAACTTTCAGTTGTAGCATCAGTAAGAACTTACTGATATCTGTAAACAATTGCATGGCAAGGAAACTGAAGGAGGTGGGGGGATTTGCTTGCAACTGCGCATTGAACAGAGTGAGGACTCAATCCTGGACCTCAGGAGCCTGGGCTTCTTTGCGCCATGCCCCTTTTTGTCTTTGCCTACTGGACATGATTGGGAAGAGTCACCTGTCCACTTCTGAAACTGTTTTTCCACCATGACCTGAGTCTGGAGGCTCAAACAGGAGTCCTAGGGGCTTCCATGGGTGGAAAAGAGTGAACGGCCTTAAGCAGACCAGAAGGTGGATTCCATGTTGCCCTTTGATCTCTTCTACCTCTTAAGTCTCCATTCACTGACTAAGAATCCCCCAGATAAATCAAACCGAAAAACCTTGGGTCTAAGGGGTCTGCCTTATAGTTCGGTGATTTTCACAGCCCTCAGATGTGAAAGAACTGTCCTTTCTTTTCTTTTGTCCTTCTTGTGTCCCATCTCCCTCTCCACCATTTCCCCTTCCTCCAACTTGCCCAACCTCTCACTCCTGGGAAACTACTTTACCAAATGGCAGATTCTTTTGACTGAGACTCTGGCCTAAATCTTTATGATATAGTATTCCTTTCTGGATTAGGAAAACACTGGTGAGCACTTGCAGTGCAACGTCCACTGTCCAAGCAAGAACTGAGAGAACAGACAGACTCCTTGCCTATACACTGGAGACTGTAGTCAGTGAAATGACAGAAAACTGTAGCCAACTCAGGAAGAGCAGTTACTTCCTTTCCTTCCCAGTCAAAGCTCTTCAGGCCTGTGGCTATCAGGGGATGCATGCCGGCCCCTAAACACTATTTATAGAATTTAAGTCCATGAGTATTTTGGGGGCTTCTATTCCATGCCAGGCCCAAAGTACTCAGATGCTGCAATGAGTAATCTGTGAGCCTCAAGGATCTCCCAGCTGTGCAAAGGGGTATGAGATAGATGTGCACTGGGGATGCTAATGTGGAGGTGGGGAGAGAAATCCCAGATAAGAAGCACACAGAGTAAGTAAGGGTCTCCAGTGGTTGAGTACACGGAGGGAAGGTGGGGTTGAGCAGACAGGGGAAGTTCTAAAAAGCCAGATATTGGAGGTGGCACCCCAGCAGGAGGCCCCAGCAGGTGTAGAGACACAGAAACAGGGATGTGCACAGTGAGATCAAGGGCCTAATTGCCAATTTTTATGGCTTCTACCAGGCTCTGCACCTTGTCCTTCCATTTTTATGGGCCTAGACACTTGCCTAATCTGTCACATCATTACCTCTTCCTGGCCTCTTGTTAGTGACCCTAGTTGACTGCCTTGCCTCAAATCTTCCCACCTTGACCTCACTTCTGGAAGGTCATTCTAATAACATGGATTGTGTTTTACACTTTCTCCATTTGAACTCCAGAAAGAAAAAAGGATGCTTGAGTACACTGAGGAGCAAGGATTGCTCCTGTCAGTCGGGGATAGGAACAGCCCAGCCTGCCAAGGTTCCTTGACACATTTAGACTGGGTCTGAGTCTATTTTATCAATGGCTTCCCCAGAGCCAGGCTGAGTCTGCCCTGCTGCTAGGACCTCACTACTCCTTGGCCTAGAAATATGTGGTCTTTTCCAATTATCGGTTGAAAGATAATATTGCTGCAGGAAGAGAGGGGATATCTTCTTAAGTTTCAGGCCTTGGACCACTGGGCACTATCTAGAAGCTGATCCTGGGGCTTAGGTTTAGGCATTGGACCACAGGAAGATCAGTGAGAAGGTGAAGGTCATCTCTAGCTTCTCTCCTGTTGAGGATAGGGGAAGTGTTCTATCTGGAGATCTAGAAAAACTAGCAGATAGAAGAAAGGAGAAGAGGCAACAAGGTATAGTGAAGAGATCTAGACTTTGGATTAAGGAGGTCTAAGGCCCAGTAATGACACTGACTAGCTGAGGACCTTGGGAAAATCACTTACCTGATCCTAATCATCCTCATATCACACAAGGTTATTGTGAGAATTTAACATATAATTCACAGGATACATGAAAGACCCCTTAAAACAGGAAGTGTTCATCAGAAGTGATATTGACATTCCACCATCATAATCAACATCATCTTGATCAATTACCTAGATCCTTTGAAGATTTAGAGTAGGTGACAATGAGCATGCCTATTACTTTGAGCACATAGTTCAATTGCCTTGTTTCAATATGGATGACTTAAGAAGTTGCAGAAGTCGGGGACAGGTCCTAGATGTAAGCTCATTTAGGGAAAGCCAAGTTGCCTTAAAGCAACTTCCACATAAAAAGAGGTTTCTGGCCTTCTCCTGGAATAAGGATGCTGCCCAGGTATTGCAATGGTCAGAGTGACCTTGTCTCTATCACTATGGCTCACACTTCCAGATTAACTTTGGGTTCATTCTACTCCTTGCCGCTTTGGGCTCCATGCTCCAACCTCATGGCTCAGCAAAGGAAGAGTAAATGGAGTATCCCCATTCTCAGGCCGTCATGCTGGCTTCGCATCTGTGACTGTCTGAAGCTGCTGACTGTAAGATGATGCTGTTTTCCACTTATGTTGGAACATACTGCCCTTTGCAGTGCTCAAGTGCCTGCTGTATTGGATTGGATTGATACATCCCGGTGTTTTCAACATGTCAGGCTTTAGGGTTTATTGGAGGATGGTACAGTATTTCAAGCACAGGTTAGCAGAAGGGAATCCCATGACCCATTGGTTCCTTTTCTCATCTTGCTGAGCCATGCTTTCCTAAGACTGGAGCAATAGCACTAACTCTCAGGGATGACATTCTATTCCATCCCAAGGAACTGAAAAATCTGTGTCTATTTGGAAGCTAATCATGCCTTTCGGAAGGTAAGTGGAAGAATTACTATTTTCCCCATTTTCAGATGTGCTAACAGAGAAAAGGAAGTGAAATGAACTCATCTAAGGCCCCACAGACATTAAAAGAAGAGAAAGGGGTCTTAGAAAGGGCCTCGTAGGCCTGAATGTTCAGGTACTTGGTGCAACAATCAGAAAAGTGGGACCAAAGACGATCTGATACCATTGCTTCTTTATCAAAATTTTGTGTGGTAAGCTGAATAAAACATCAAATTCACCATTTTAACCATTTTAAAATCTGTAATTCAGTCTGCGGCATTTAGTACATTCCGAATGTGGTGCAACCACTAATACTGCCCTGCTCATCACCCCAAATGAAGCCCTGCATCCTTACGGTCCTGTCCTCCTAAGCCCCCTCATCCTGGGTAGCTATATACATGTATATCTAAACACATGCTCACATCATCTGTAAAAAGAGATGATTTTACTTTTTCTTTTATAAACTGGGTGCCTTTTACTTTGTTTTCTTGCCAAATCACCCTGGCTAGAACATCCAGTAAATTGCTGAATAGAAGCAGTGAGAAGGAACATCCTTGTCTTGTTCCTGATCTTAGGGAAGAGTTCATTTTTCACCATTACATATGATGTTATTTGTGTTTTTTTTAAATAGAATCCTCTATCAGGCTGAGAACATTCTCTTCTCCTGATTTAAATGATTTGATTAGGAAAGGATGGTTAGGGTTTGTCAAGTGTTTCTTTCTACAAAGAAGATCCTGTGGGTTTTGACCTTTATTCTGTTAATCTGGTGCATTTAGTATAATACCATCTTTAGAAATTTGGCAAGCAAAAATAAACCATAGATTCTTTAGCACATATTTTAAATACACGTTATATATGACATATAAAAAATTTTAAAAGATAAATGCATTATGCGTGAAAATTTGGCATCAAATTCCTACTATGGGGAGGGGGCCAGGGAAGATCTATAGAAGGGGCACACAGCTGCCATGATGTCACAGGATATTCTTGATCTTGGCCTGTGTGCTTTGTTAACTGGTTTTTCCTTCACTATTTTGCTCCATAACATTAATTTGTTTTTCCATATGTATCAAATATGGTCAATAGATACAATATGTGGAAAGAAAAGGCTATCATTTTGTGGACATCAGTTCCTAGGCCAGCCTTACAGTAGTGAAAGAATCTCAAGCAGAAGAACTGGAGTGCCTGTGACTGGGCAAAGTCAGGTCTGAGGAAGGAATATAGGGGTCTTCACAGGCACTAGGTGAAAATGTGAAAAACATCTTTGGCATTTAAGAGAGCCTTCTGGTTGGGCATTCCTGAAGGATATAGTGAGCCTCCAATGTGTTAAGTATGGGCCTAGCAATGACAACTCCATTCAGACAAGATAAAAGCATCCAGACTAACCTGTGCTAGTTCTGCTTCAGATCCATGCAAGGCCAGGGGTCCTTGCTTCTGCTGTGGAGTTGGAGAAGTGCTCAGACACCCCCCCATCCCCAGGAAAAGCCCACTGCCCATTGGCAGGCTTAGGGTTCTGTGTTTCTCTCCATGTTGCTGCAGCCCTAGCCTACCTGGGGCCAGTCTTGCTCCTCTGCACTTGCCTCTGCGTGTGCTGGCTATGCTCGAGATTGTCTCTGCAGAACCTTCAGGTTTAGATTGCAAGCTGTGGCCCTGAACAGAACAGAGAGTTGAGTAGCTGTTTAGAATCAATTGAATATGATTAAAACTCAGAGGGGGAGTGCAGGGCACTGCAGATGCAGGATTGTCACTTCTGATCCTGCTCCTTTTCCATCATCTTTGGCTGTCTCCTTGGCATGTTGACACAAAGAAGGATCCTGGAACCGCATCTGGTTTCCCAGTGCTTATTGAAATGTTCTAGACCTTCAGGCATATCAATGAGGGGAACACCTTCTCTTTTCAAGATGCAGCCACATGTTTTGGCTGTCCACCCTTTGTCTCCATCCCCTTAACCCTTGACTGGACTACTGGAACAGTTTCCAAACCAGTCTCCCTTCCTCTACTCTTTTAGTCCACTTTCCACATGGTGACCAGGGCAATCTTCTGCAAATGAAAATGTGACCATGTGTCATTGGCTTGCAGAAGAGTGTCCTTAAGACAAAGTCAAAACTTCATAGATTCCAGAAAGCCTTCCAGTTTCCTTTTGTTTGTTTTAACGTGATTGGCCATTGCTTCCTTGCACTATTGGTATTTCCACTTTGCAGATGGAAACCTGACTTCAGAGAAGCTATGTAACTTGTTAAGGCTCATCCAACTAGAAAGAACAAAGGAGC
Organism: Castor canadensis; assembly: GCF_047511655.1. Lineage (NCBI taxonomy): Eukaryota > Metazoa > Chordata > Mammalia > Rodentia > Castoridae > Castor > Castor canadensis. Next base: position 3,781,985 of record NC_133405.1, on the reverse strand, counting down.
AAAGGTTGTTGTGATAATTAAAATGAGCTAACTTATGTAAAACACTTAAAATGCTTTCTGGCATAGAGTAAACAATAAAACTGAGGATGTGTAGTGGAGGGGGTTACACTGACTAAAGCACAACATATTTACAGGTAAACCACCAAGGCAAATCTCCACTGAACAATGAACAGGCACCTAAACAATGAAGGACAGGAATATCAAAAAGGTGATGTTAGGGGGAGGGCACTACTAGGAGGGGGAAGGTAAATGAAGAGGGTAAAGGAGGGAGAATATGGTTGAGGAACTTTCTATACACATATGAGTATGAAACATTGAAACCAGTTGAAGTCATCTTAAGAAGGAGAATGTGGTATGAGGGAGAACAATGAAGGGGATGAGCCAATTCAGGGTATAAGACATGGATATATGGAAATGTCTCAATAAAATCCCCTGTATAACTATCATATACTAACAAATTGTTTCTTTCAAAGTGGAGGACAGGAAGGTAAAATAAGTCCTTTCCAGAGGTGAATACCAGTGGGAGGGGGAAGGCATAAAGAGAAGGTGAGGGAGGGTCAACATGGTGGACGTTCTTTGTATTCATGTATGAAAACACAACAAAGAAACCTGTTGAAATCATTCTAAGAAGTGGGGAGGAAGGAGGAGGGGAAGGATGAGGGGATGAATCTAATTAAGATGTATTGTAAGCAGATATGTAAATGTTACAAAGTATCCCCTATATAACTAAATATGCTAATAAAAATAAATAAAAATGTTGTGCTTATTGCACTGTATATTTCCTTGACTTGCCTGAAAAGAGACATTTCCTTTGTTTTTTTTTTTTCATTTTGTTTAATTTTCAAAGCAATTATTGCATATAGCTTACAGGAAAATGTTTTGATTTGGATAGGCTTGGTCCCTAGCTGGTGGTGCTATTGAGAGGTGATTGGATCACGAGGGTGCTGACTCCATCAATGGATTAATCCATTAATGAGTTCATAGCTGAAAGAGCTATGTAAGAAGTAGGTCACTGAAGTTGTGATTTTGAAGGGTATATGTTGTCCCTGAACCCTTCCTCTCTGTCTCTTTCTGCTTCCTGGCCACCATGAGATAAGCAGCCTCTTCCATCAAAGGCCTTCTCCATATTGATAATATTTTGCTTTGGCTCAGGCCCAAAGCAATGGAGACAGCTGACCACAGACCAAAACCTCTGAAACGCTGAGACAAAATAAATCTTTCCTCCTTTAAATTGTTTTCCTCAGGTATTTTGTCACAGCCATCAAAAAACCCCTTGGATGACAGGCATGCCCCAACACCAACCATTGGTTGAAATGGGGTCTTGTGAACTATTTGCTCAAGCTGGCCTCCAATCGTCATCTTTCCAGTCACAGCCTCCTCAGTAGCTGGGATTATAGGTATAAGCCACCATCCCTGTCTTCCTGAAAGGATATTTCTGAACAGGAAATTATATGGAGTTTAAGATAAGCTTCAAACTTGTTTCCTGTAGGATCTTTCTTAAACTTATCAAGTAACGATAACAATGCTGTGCAATAGAAATACAAAGAGAGCCACATATAACATTTAAAAACACATACATTCAACAATCAAAAAGGAACATGTGAAATTGCTTTTGCTAATTTTTATTTAACACCATGTAGCCAAACAGTATCTTTCAGCATTTCATCAACATAAAAAAAACATGAAGTAAAAAGAAGTAAAAACCAACAGTATATGAATGTTAAGTGAACTTTTGCATATGTGAGTTAATGCTTACATATGCATAAACCTGTTATCTATGATTCAGTTCAAGATAAAGGACAAATTCCTTCCCTCGTGCCCCTCCTATTCAGTGGTCCATACCTACATGTAGTCAGTCATGTGATTTATATAACTATAAACTAAATTTGTCCCTTTTACACTTCCACAGAGAATTGTTTTGTTTATTTTTTCTCGATTCTTGCACGCAACCTAATATTCTTGAGGTCCCTTCGTGTTGCAGGATAAATAGGTTGGCTCCTTCTTTATTACTCCACAAAGTGTGAGCACCACACTTTGCTCACTCAGCTCTTGTGAACATTTGTTATTTTTTCCATTTGGGGCTATTATGAATAATGCTATTGTGAACATGTGCATAAAGTCTTTGTGTGGTAATAAATTTTTATTTCATTTGTGTATGTAACCAGGAATGGAATTGATGAACCATATGGTAACTCTACAGGAAATGTTTTAAGAAATCATTAAACTGTTTTTTAAAGTGGTTGTACTAATTTGCATTCCCATTGACAATGTGTGTGGGTTCCAGTTGTTCCTCATTCTTTCCAACACTTGCTATCGTCACTGTTTTGAATAGGTCTTTAGTAACCATCCTAATGGATACACAGTAGCAGAAATTCATTAAATGATTCTATTCAGTAGCATTACCACCAAGACTTCAGGACACATCAGCATCGGGAGGTAGACATCTCAGAGGTAATCCTCATTGCACAAATGAAAAACTGTGGCTTCTTCACTCATTGAACAGTGAGTATCTGCTATGTACAAGATGTCAGAAGGGGGGCCCGGAGACTATGAAGTAGCCACATATGTCTACCTGCTACAGTGATGTTTGCAGGACATCGGGGCATATAGCTCCTGGGCAAGCACTCAGTAACCTAAACCAGAGGCAAAGATTCACATGGGATTTGAGGTCAGGTAAAGATGGAGCCCAGCCTTTTCAACCCCGTACTCCATTGGGCTCACCCCAGTTCAGGTTTGAGAATCCTTTATGCAGAGGACTTATTTTCCAAGTAGAAATAATGATACTATACTAGCAGAACTGTGGTCAAGAGGCAAGGGCTCTCCATGGCTGGCACACAGCAGATAACCAGCAAATAGTACTGGTTGTCAGGCATTATGTTAGTCAGCTTTCTGCTGCTGCAGCAAATACCCAAGATAATCAGCTTATCAACTGTGGCTCACAGTTTTGAAGGCTTCAGTCCATAAGTGGTTGTCCTTGTGGCTTTGGGCTTGTGGCAGAGTCATCTCATGACTGGGGAGTAAAAGAGAGGAAGGGGAAGGGGCCGAGGTCCCACTGTACACTTCAAAGCATGCCTAAATACTAGACTCCCAGTAGACCCCACCTCCTAAGGGCTGCTCCACCTCCAACAGCACCTCTCCAGCAGGCCTTTAACACATGGCCCTTTGGGGTATACTTGAGATGCAAACTACAGCAAGTATGAAATTTTTGGTCATCCCATTGTCACTCAGACTCATTTACCCACCACTGAGGGGTAGGACATACCATGGCTGGGCAGAAAGTAATTTGTAATAGGGAGGTTCCACTCTAGATATTTTCAACTAAGAGATCAGATTTGTGGACCCTCACTATTGTCTCTGTCTAAGACCTTTCAGAATGACTGGATACTCTGTCCTTATGCTCCCTAAAGCAATTTCCATGCTTTGTAGAGGGCCACACTTCCCTTGAATTTGTTTCCAGTTCATCTAGCAGTTATCAAATGGTTACACATGCAGAAAGTAGATTGACAGTATATTTATTTGACAGTAGCACTAGTAGAGTAGGATAACACATGCCTCCTTCCACAAATATATCTCAACCCCTCTGTTTCTTCCTTTGGATAGTAGTATGCTATGGAACTGGGGGATGCCACCAACAGGCCTTTCCTGCTTTTTCCCCAGGAGGATTAAGGCATAGGTTGTTTTTCTGAAACTGCTTATTGCAGAGTTTTGCTCTTAAATAATTATGTCTCCACATCAGATCCATCAATCTGTACTCTATTACTTAGTGACCAACAATTACTTGTTCTGCTTTCAGCACAAACCACACATCTTTGGCAAACCTGCACTTCCTCCTGCCATCCTTCAAAAGATGGCTAAAATGGGCTACCCTGTAGATAGTGAGCATGGTGCTACAGTTGAAATGGGACAGGTTGTGCTAACTTAAACTGAAGGAAACTCTAAGGCATACCAACTGTCCTGGAGGCCAGGTTGGAGGCATTGTTTTCCTGTGACTGGTTACTGCTACAGATCACACTTGGAGGTCCCAGTTGCAAATCACACTCTTCCCAAGGTCATCATCTGATATCTTCAGTAATTTTGGCTATTCTCAGTTTTTGCTTTTCCATATCAATTTTAGTAGCAGATTCCTTTCTTTTTTCTACAAAATACTGCTCTTGTGTTTTTTTGATTGGAATTGCATTGAATCTATAGAAAAATGTGAAGAAGATTACCATTTTAAGTATATCAGGTCTTCTGACAAAGAAACCCAGTATATCTGTTTCTTGTTTTTAAATTTCTTTTATTCATATGTGCATATAAGATTTGGGTCATTTCTTCCCCCTTCCCCCTGCCTCCTCCCTTCCCCCACCTCCTCCCTCTCTCTCCCTACCCCCTCTCTACCAGGCAGAAACTATTTTGCCCTTATCTCTAATTTTGTTGAAGAGAGAGTATAAGCAATAATAGGAAGGACCAAGGGTTTTTGCTAGTTGAGGTAAGGATAGCCGTACAGAGAGTTTACTCGCATTGCTTTCTTGTATGTATGTGTTACATTCTAAATTAATTCTTCTCGAACTAACCTTTTCTCGTTTTCTCAGCAATTCTTTATGGTTTTCAGTAGATAAGTGGCTCATTTTTCTGCCAAATTTATTCCTAAGTATTTCGTTGTTTTTGAAACTACTGTAAGTGGCATTTTAAATTTTCAATTTCTGAGCACTTTGCCATTACATAGCTCTACAATTAATTTTCGTTTATTCATCTTATTTCCTGCAAACTTTCCGCATTAGTTTCCTATGACTGCTGCAACAAATTACTACAAGTTTCATAGCTTAAAACACACAAATTTATTATCTTACATTTCTGGAGACCAGAAATTCAAAATTGGTTTCAGAGGGCTAAAATAAAAGTGTCACCAGAGCAGCATTGCCCCTGGATGCTTTAGGGGAGAATTTCTTTCCTTTCCTTCTTTAGATTTTAGTGGCTGCCTGCATTGCTTGACTCATAGCTTCATTTTACATTTTAAAGCCAACAGCATAGCATCTTCCAATTTCTCTCTCTCTGACTCTTCCCCTCCTGCGTCCCTGTTTTGATTGCATTGGGCCATCTGGATGATTCATAATAAAGTTCCCATCTCAAGATCTTACCTTAATCACACCTGCCATGGCTTAGGATGTGAACATCCCTGGGGAACGGTTATTCTGACTACAACACTTATCAAATTCACTTATTAGTTTTAGGTTTTTTAAGACTCAGATTTTCTATGTTAGACAATCACGTTGTCTGCATATAAAGAAGTTCTTGTTGATCAATCTACATACGTTCATTTCTTTTTCCATTCTTCCCTCCTTTCCTTCTATTGATATGATACATTATATTAACTTATTTCCAGATGTTAAAATAACTTTATATTCATGGGGTAAATCCCATTTGGTTGTGCTTTATAGCTCTTTCTGTGTGTTTCTGAATTTAGATTGTGTTTGCTACTATTTTGTTGAAGTTTCTGTGTGTGTTTGTGTCCATACTCATAAGAGATACTAGTCCGTAGTTTTCTTGTGATTTTTTGCATTGGTTATCAGATTACTACTGGCCTCATAAATCAGAGATAAGAAAGGTAATGTTCTCTTTTATTTTTTGGAAGGGTTTTGAAGAACTGATATTAATTTTTCTTTACATGTTTAATAAAATTAACCAGTGAAGATATCTGGGCCTGAGATTTTCATTGCGGGTAGCTTTTTTTTGTTCATTCATCTTTTTTTTCTGTGTATGCTAGTTGGACAAGGGGATTTCTTTGTGATATTTCCATATGTGCACATAATGTACTTTGATCACATTCATCCCCCCATTATTCTTTCTTATCCCCCTCCCATTTTAAGCATTTTAATAGGTTTCATTACGTAATCTTCAGACACACATATAATGAACTTCAATCATATTTACCCACCACCAACCTCTTCTATATTAAGAAATATGGGTTTTTTTAATTACTTCAATATCTTTGACTTTTGCTGGTGTATTCAGTTTTTCTTTTTATGTCTGAGGTCAGTTTTGGAGAGGTGTTTCTTTCCAGGACTTTGTCCATTTCATAGTAATTATCTAGTTTATTTGTATAGCCATTGTTCCAAGAGCCTTCCTTTATTACCTTTCTTATTTTTTGCAAGGTCACTAGAAATATTTCCCCTTTCACTTCCATTTGTAGTCATTTAAGCCTTTGTTTTTATTCACCCATCTAGCTGAAGTTTTGTAAATTCTTTGCATATCATCAATGACCCAGGCTTTGACTTCACTGACTTGTCTCTACTGTTTCTCTATTTTCTATTTCATTCACTTTCGATGTAATCCTTAGTATTTCCTTTCACTTATTTTAGACTGTTTGTCCTTTTTTCCACTGGCAGAAGGTGGAAGGCTAGACTATTGATTTATATGTCATTGATTTATATTCTGCTATTATTTCATTTCTTCTGCTTAATTTAGATTTCATTTCTTCTACTTATTTTGATTTCTGCAGGTCAGAGCTGAGGTTGGGAATTTGAGATCTTTCTTTTTTTGTGGAAGAATTACAAATTCCATATACAAGTTTTGCTTTAATTGTTATATAGTACAAATGTGATTTCAATAATAATTAATCTTACTGTTCTAAGTACTATTTATCTTTATCTGATGATTATCCCAAAGAGTCCTTTCACATTTTTTTCTGTAGGTGCTCTTTAATTCTGAGCCTTAAGCATTTGTGTTCAAATCAGAAGTTATTAGATACATGCTATTTTATTTCTTTTATAAAATCGGAGAAGAGGAGAGCAGAACAGGTCCTGCCTGAGGTGGGAAGAGAAGGTGGCAGGGAAAGGGTGTAGGACTGTGAATATGGTGCAAATACTGTGTACACATGTATGTAAATGGAAAAATGGGACCTGTTGAAACTATTCCAGGAATGGGAGAGGGATAAAGGAGAATGGTGTGGGGGGGTGAATTCAAGTGTATGAATTTGATATATTGTAAGAACTTTTGTAAATGCCACACTGTACCACTACCCAGCACAACAATAAAAGAAACAAACGTTTAAAAAGTTTTTAGACACAAACAAAGAATAAGTGAATAAATATAAAATCTTGCAATGTCACACTTGTGAGTTTCTTCTCTTTTGGCTAGTCTTAACAAAGGAAACATGTTCATCTTTATAAAATATTTTCATTACTGTAGCACCATCCAGAATGCTCAGGACTGGTCTTATATGGAGGGCTATAAGTAGAACTGAGAGCATGGTTTAAGGAGGCCCACAGTTTCCTAGCTATTTCACAGTGCTTCTGCTAATGGCCTATTGAGGTCTAGTTTCTTCGTAATTAATGAAAACTGATTTTCAAATTCGTTTCTTTACTTCATCTCAAATAATATTCCACATCAATCAATAGCCATCCACTCACATGTGTTTAATATTAGAATGTATCAATGGCTTTGTGTCCTTGAAAAGCTTCCCAGTGATATTTTCTATAATTCTGATTTCTGATTAGTATTCCATAAAATACATCCGTCTATTTCCCATATTGTTATAATATTGATACATATCTCTCTTGCTTCCAGTTTCCTCTTATCACAAGCAATGCTATAATGAACATTACATACATACACACAGACACACAAACACACCTGTGAATGGGTTTTTTGAGGGGAGTTAAAGCAACCAGTGAGCTTGTAAGATCATGGAGGCATATTCAAATTTCCTGAGTGTTTTCACAGTTGTTTACAATATGTTTATAGTACTCGTTTTAATTTTCTTACATCCAAATCAACATTTCATACTATCTGGCTTTTGAAATTTCTGATTACAGAGGATTCACTTTTTGTTCTGATATAAATTAGAATTCCTCTGATTTCTTGACATTTCAAGTATCTTTTTACGCTTATTTTATCTATAAATTGATTTGTTATATTTAATAATTATGAATGCATGTTAATTGTAGAAAGTAATGGGTCTCACTGTGACATTATCATTCTTATCTTTTTTAAATTGTAATTATTAATGCATATTAATTGTGCAAATTAGTGGTTTTCACTGTAATAGTTCCATACATTCAGAGATCTTTTCATTTGTAGGCATTTAGTGCTGTAAATTGTCTCCTAAGATGACTGTTTTAGCAACATCCCACATTTTCATACATCTTGTTTTCAGTTCCATTTAGTTAAAAGTACTTTCTAATTTCCTTTTTGAGTGTTTTTTTGAACCACTGATTATTTAAAAGTGTATTAGCTAGTTTCTAAATACTTAGGAATTTTCTGGAAATTATTTATTGCTAATTAAATTTCATTGTGGTCAGAGAACATACTTTATATAGCTTTAAATATTTTAAAATACATTATCACACTGTTTAAATGTTTACTGTATTTAATTCTTATTTCATTATCCAAACTCTAGAAATAGACTCACAACAGTACTTCACTTGCCAAACTTGTGTTAGAACCAGGAATCAAATATGTGGCAAGGGTCAGGCTCCAGGGACTGTCTTTAGTTACTCATCACCTAATGCCTAAAATTCTGGTGTTCTACCTGGTACATCATCTATGTTACATGCACAATTTAAAAAAGTCTCCATGCTGCTCTTGTGAGTGAAGTATCCATAAATGTCAATTAGGGCACATTATTGGTAGCATTGTTGGATTCTATGTCTGTACTGATTTTCTGTTTCGTGAAAGTTCTGAGTATAATTGTGCATGTGCATTTTCTTTTTTCATTTGTGTTAGTATACATTGATTGTACAGGAGGGATTTATTATGACAATTCAGAATAGGCTTACATTGTGCATTTGTTAGCTGGTCCCCGCCATCTCCTTGCCCCCAGCACAACCCTCTCCCCACCCCACTTAAAGAAATTGCAAGAGGTTTCATTTCATCATTATATTTCAAATATGTATATGAAGCCCATCAACCATATTCCCTGACCTTCATCTCCTCCATTCACCCTCCGCCTCCCACAAGTAGCCTCCACACTGTACCTATTTTACAGTCCTGGCTTTCAATTTTAATTCCAAAGTCAATGTACAAAGGGGTTTCTCAACGTATCCCAGCTGTGAATATACTTTGCTTTGGTCAGCTCAACAGCCTCTATTACTCTCCCTTACCCTTTCCTTCCTACTCCCTATTATTCAACAGCTTTCAGTACATATTGTTATGTCCTCTCCATGTACTGATGTAATGTATTCCGATACTGTGGATTCTCTATCATTTTCCTTTCCTTTCCTTCCTCTCCTGAGTTCCACAGAGTACTTCCATTATTACAAACATGTTGTACATATAAATGTGTCTATGATCAAGTTTGGTTTTGTGTATGCTTACTTTTATGTCTTTCATATATGAGAGAAAACAGTGCATGTGCATTTTCTACTCTGCAGTTCTATCCATTTTCTTCTTGTATTTTGAAGTTCTGTTATAAAGTACACAAATGTTATGAATTATTATATGAAGAATCAGCTATTATTATTAAATAACCCTATTTATCCCTTGTGATGTTTTTCCTTGAAATTTACGTGGATCCTTTTATTTGAATTATTTGTGTACTTGGATGTACTTGGATGGATTTTAAATGCATTCCTTATAGGCAACAAAAAGTCAGATCTTATTTTTTTTATCCTGGAACTGGGATTTGAACTCAGGGCTTAGTGCTAGCAAAGCAGGCACTCCATTGCTTGATCCACACCTCTGGTCCATTTTGCTCGGGTTATTTTGGAAATGAGGACTCGGGAACTATTTGCCCAGGCTGACCTTGAACCTCGATCCTCTGTATCTCAGCTGCACAAGTAGCTAGGATTACAGGCATGAGCCACTGGTGCCTGGCTAGACCTTGCTTCTGTATCCCATCTGACAGTCTCTGCTTTTATTTGCATTTATTGTGATTATAACGATTAGGTTTAAATCTATTATCTTCCTGTTTTCCATTTGCCTCATCTGTTCTTTGGTCCCTCTTTCCTCTTTCTCCCCTCTTTTGAACTAATTATACCTTTTTTTAGCATATTTTATTTATTTTTCGAGTATACTTATTTTGTTATTTTGGAGCTTACTTTAGGGTTCATAATAAACATCTTTCACTTAGCATAGACTGTCGTCAAGTAGCAATATACCATTTAATACATGGGATAAAAACCTTAGAAGTACACTTCAACTTTCGTAAATGTCACAGTGTACCCCCAGTACTACAGTAATATGATAATAAATTTTTTAAATTAAAAAAGGTTTTAAATAATCAATCAATAAGTAAAAGTATGCTTCCCTTTGTTCCTTCCTAGTCTTTGTGCTATAGTGGACACTCATTTTAGTCCTACATGTTATAAATACCCCAGGACATTATCATTATTTCTGCTTAGACTGGATTATCCTTCAAAAAACTTTAAATAGTAAGCGTTACATATGTTTACCCAGGGCCATGCTCTTTTTCATGCTTCCTATCATTTGTATTCACATGTCTACCTGTAAATCATCTTCCTTGTCTGTTTTCTTTCTCCAACCTGTCTTGTTGGGAGGATCTGCTACTGGTGATACCTCTCACCTTTTGTATTTCTGAAACAGCCTTCGTTTTATCCAATCCTATCCGATTACAGTGATTTTTATATCACTTCATTTTGAATGACACCTTTTCTGTGTACTGAATTATAGGATGACAGTTTTTGTCCTCAATTCTTTAACAGTGTTACTCATCGTCTTCTCACTTGCATTATTTCCAGCAGAAATCTTATCCATCCTTATCTTTATTCTTCAAAATGCAAAGTGTCTCAGTCTCCTTCTTAGACTTTCTTAGTTTCCCTGGCTTTCAGAATTCAGGATGTACCTTCCTATAGTTTTCATGTTTCTTGAGGCTGATGTGTACTGATATTTTTGGATTAGTGATCTTATAATTTACATTAAATTTGAATAAAATACTGACCATTATTTTGCCAGATAAGCTTTCTGCAACTTTTCTTCCATTCTCAGAGACTCTAATTTGATGTATATTATGCCACTTGAAGTTCTATAGGTTAGCATGCTCTGTAATTTTTTAAATTCCTTTTTATTTCTCAGCTTGTTGTTTTGGATGCATTTTGTTGGTAAATCTTCAAGTTCACCTTCATTTTTTCTATGATATCTAATCTGTTAATTTCATACAGTACATTTTAAATCTCATACAGTGCAGATTTTATCTGTAGAAGTTTTATTTATATCTTTTACATCTCAACATTTTTTCCAATATAGGACACAATTTTAGTAATTGTTTTAATGTCCTTATCTGCTAACATTGACATCTGTGTCTGTTCTGGTTGGGTCGCGACTGATTAATTTCTCTCTGTTTGGACTTTCATGGTTCATCACAGGTCTGCTATGTTTGTTTGGAACCAAATATTTTGATTTCACCTTGTCAGATGCTAGGAAATTTTCTTGTATTATTGTATTATTACATTCTTAAGTTTTGTTCTGGGATTAAGCTGAGCTAATTAGAAAGAGTTTCATCATTTTGGGTTTTGCTTTTAAGACTTATTTGAATGAGTGGGGCATCACTAATTGTAGGGCTACAAATTCCCCTTGTCTGAAGCAAGACACTACTGCATACTCTACTCGATGCTAGATGCATCACAAATTTGTCAGTCTGGCTGGTGGGAGCAGGTACCTCGCCTGGCTGCGTGAATGCTGTGTCTTCTACCCAGGCACGTGGGATCAGGACTCAGCATGTTTGTGGAAGACCCTTTGCAGGTGTCTGGAATTCCTCTCTGCACCTCTTCCTCTTCCCTAGTACTCTGTACTATGAACTTCTTTCTGTCTTTGTTGTCCCATACTCACTTGCAGCTTTATCTCTTGACTCACAGCTATTGTCAGACTCAACTGGGTTTCGTTTCTTGAATGACATCTTGGAAGCTTTTTCAAGGCTGTACCTTGGGACAGTTACAGTGATCAACACTTACTTGTTCTTGATTTCTCTAGGATCACTGTCCTTGGTAAACTGATGTTTAGTGTCGTGAGAATCATTGTTTCATATATTTATTTTCTTAGTTGGGAGGATAAATCTTGCCTGTTATTTCATCTTGGCCAGAAATGGAAGTATCAATTTAATTTAATTTATTCATTTAAAATTAAACTTATATTTAAATAGCCACATATTTCAGTGTGGGTGAGGTGCACAAAGAAAGAAGCATGTTACCAGATTAATTTGACCTGGTCAGAGTCTTTGTTTTGGATTCAAGTTATATGCCACCCCAGCTTTGCTTAGTCTTGCTTGCCTTTCACACATGAGGTTGTTTTCTCAATGAAGAGTCCCTTTGCCCCTGCTGCTGCCTTATTACTAGGCACTGCCAGTTATTTCAGTCACACCCCCCAGGGAGAGGGTTAGTTTCTACTGAGTCCATTGTGGCAGAAGTCAGAAGTGGTAAGCTACCCAGGCTTGATCCAACTGAACTCAGAAGATGCTTGGGTCCCTCCTATCATGTCCAGACCCAAATGAAATCCTTGCAGAACATGAGGTCTCACTTCCATAAGGGTGGGTAATACAATCTGAAAACGCAGCAAGTTAATAGCTTCTGAGTTGAATTTTCAACAATAAGAATAAGAATAAGATGGACTATTCTGTCACAACATGGTTCTCTCCCATCTATCCACAGATGTCTAATGAGACTGAGCAACTGGCTGAGTTACTTTTGAAACTGTGGCTAGCGCCGTAATCTTTCACCTAATATTGGCTTTCCTTCCTTTCTTATACCACTTCTCTCTTTCCCCCCATTCTCCCTTTTTCCTTGTTTGGTTTTCAAAAAATATTTTAGGCTGTGAACTTCACCTTAGCCTATGTTTTCTTAAGACTGACCTGTGTAAGACTGTTTTTTTAGATCATGGTCAGAACTTAAGATTTCAGGGCCCTGGAGGCAAGAGAGTGGTAAGTGGGCCATTTAGAAAATGCACATTGGCTGCTGAAAGGACACTAAGTTTTAGGGGATAAGAGGAGAGGCAGCAAGATCAACTAGGGGACTATTGCCATAGTCTGGGACAGAGGTGATTTTGACTAGGTCTAGGGTGTGATAATGGAGTAAGGGAGAAATGGATACAGTGAGAGAGATTTAGATCTACTCAAAAGTAACTGATAATGGGACTGGTGAGAAGTAGGGTGATGTTTGAGGAGTTAAAGAAGATTACATCACTGGATTTAATAGATGAGTGAATGTCATTTTCTGATTTGGGCATGTGTGATCAGGACTCAGCATGTTTGTGGAAGAACAGTCCATAGAATAGAAGATTTGGAAGGAGTTGAATTTGACTTTGAACATATTGAGTTTGAGTATATTATGGGCCATCTAGCAGGATGAAGTTAATTCTGCCTTCACCGGGATGAGCATGCGTTCAGTGACCTTGCTGTCCTTTCCATGGCTTACTCATTGGCCAGATGGCCAATGAGTTACTATGGACAGTACTCAAGTGTCTTGGTCTTTTAGGTTTCCCAGTAACAGAGTCAAGGTTAGGTATCTGGGATTGGCAATAGGTTTTTATGTTTGTCTTTGGTTTCTGCCCCTTAATTACTAAAATGCCTATAGTCAGAGAAAGATACTGCCACTCTAGAGAACAGGGGCCTCTGAAACCCACAGCAGAAAGTCGAGACGCAAGCTGTGGTGATTTTGGCCCCTTTAATACAGCAATCTGAGCTGTGCCATCTCTATGATGCCACCACAGGTTATCAGTGAGGGAGAAGCGGCAATGTGACCTAAAGCTCACCCAGGGCTTCTTTGTCTCATTCAGCTGGGCCTTCAACTCAGCAATGTTCTCACCCTCCCAAGGAGTCCCAAGGCTCAGCCTATTTATCAGACCCCTTGTCTAAAGCTTGAGGATTTAGGTTCAATGCTAAGGACCCCAAACATAAAACTTGGGACTTTCAGGCCCTCAGTGCAGGCAGCAGTGAGACAGATCTAAGTTATTACTCAGGCCGAGCCCTTAAAGATCCAGAAATTGAAGCTATTTGTACCCCTGCCAAGAACAGCTCTCTGGTCTGGAAGTATCCTGGCTGTGTCTTGAACAGATGAGTAATTCTCTGCCCACACTGCAGCTTCATCTGTGGGCAAGGTCCAACTACCTGTGTAAATAAACCAGAGAATTGAGGGGCACTGATTTGGCAAACCATACTGCACATTCTGTGCCCCCCTCCTCCACCTGAGTACTTGTTAGTTTCATATCCCAAGATCTGGTCCCAATTGGAGTTAGCCTGGAGGAAAACGACATGGTCTTGGTTTTTATCTGGAGGATTTCCGTGAGCTTGACTGCTACAGATATTTGCAGAATTCTTATTCATTTTTCAGCTGGGCACAATGTCATGGTCCACACCAGGTCCTTGCTCTATTGATGCTCACTGTTTGGAGGTGCAAGTAGAACTGTGGCTAGGTAATTATTCTGGAAAGAAAATAGTAATAATTCTCTAAGCTACAATTATCAAAGTGTCAACCAAATAAGCAAAGGGATTGCGGTCCAGTAAGGTGTCTTGAAGGAGGTAGCAATGGAACTGAGTTTTTTGAGAAGCAACTTTTCAGACAAGTGGAGATTGGGTCTCAAGTCTTTCCAGGCAGGAAGAACTTTATCAGAAATGATAAAGAATAGAGTCTGAGCTGAACATGGTGGTGCACCCCTGTAATTTCAGCACTTGGGAGGTTGAGGCAGGAGGATCATGAGTTCAAGGTCAGCCTAGGCTAGATAACAAGACTCTCTCAGGAAAAGAGCAATCTGCTCTGGAGGCAGGAAGAACTGTGAGGTATTTGAAGTGAAGACAAGGGAAAGGAGGAGATGGCAACAGCCAGGGTGGGCTATCACACCAAAGACCATGCATTCACACTGTCAAATATGGTAAGCAATAGTATGAGCCCCAGAGCCAAGGAAGGCATTTGAAATGGATGGGGATGGACAGAGGCAAGATAATCACTGAACTGTCTGTCTTGAAAAAGTTTACCTGGAGAATAGACTGTGAGGAGAGAAAAGAATGAGTTCTCTTTGAACATGATAGGATTTCAGCAAGAATTGAGGAGCTCTGGAAGTAGGTATGAAGAGGAGAGGTAAGATTCATGATATATTAAGCAGAAGGAATAGACAGTATTTATCCTCTGATTACAAAAGACGGGGAGGAAGGAGGAAGGCAGTCCTAGGATGCCTCTTAGGAATCTCCTTGGAGGATGCAGGCACTACATCCCTTCCCCTCCACCTCGTGAAATGAGGAATCCTGGAGGAACAGTAGAGTGACAGAGAGTTGATGGGATTAGGTTTGCCACATTGAAGTGCAAGGTATCTGTAGGACAGCCAGGTGCACGGTGGCATGGCTCTTTCCAAGGAAGAAAGGGCCTACATGAAATCTTCAGATTCTTTCTGATTGGCCCACTGCCTTGTATTGCCAATGCTGAACTCAGGTGGGATCTGGTTGTTTTTTAGCCAATTGGCCAGAACGAGAACATTGCCAAAGGAACTGCTGTGCACAATTCCAAAAGCCTTGTCGGATGTCAGACCACATGAGTCTTCAGCCTTGTCCCAGTCCAGACAAGGACTGCTTGTCTGATTCTGTTAGGGACTAACTTCATTTAACATCCTGCAGAATAAGTAAGTGACAATTTTGTTCATTTTCTTGTTGGGAAACACCTCAAAGTAATAGGATGATTTTGGCATCTTTTAGAGACTTTGGGGGAGCAATCACCAAGACTCAATAATGGAAAGATCAAATGCATCTTGCTTGGAATGAATGCTTTCTGTCATGCATTTGTGGACCTTTTGATGTATTGATGAAGACCCAATGAAGGGACCTTTTCCGTGTAATGCCTAGAGATCATTACATCTGAGTCTTCTTGAAGTGGGGTTGAGGGGGTAGTTGCAGGTGTGGCAAAGAACAAAAGAGAATTCCTAGCTCCTGGCATCTCAGCATCCCAGATACAGCATGGGAAGACCCTCCGATTCCACATCACCTTTCCACTTATATACATCCAGATTGATAAGCATCCTGTGGGGACGGTTCAGAAGCAGCAGCTTTAGGCTCACAAATTCAAGTTTAAGATGTCAGGCTTTCTCTTAGCTAGTCCTAGGCTTCCCCTAGGGACAGGGGAAGAAGCCTGAATGATACTCTTTTAGGAATGATTCTACAGAATACTAGAGCCCCTGGGCCTCAACAGATGGGAGCTTGTCCTTTAGAAAGCAGTTCAAAGTCATCACCTCCTGATGGAAGACATTGCCAGTGGTTGGCCTTGAGCATAGATGATTAGTGTGCAAGCCAGTGTTCTACTTCATTTACCATCACTGACATTCAATAGAAAACTATTGCAAACCAGTTTTTTGAAATTATCATCTACTAATTTTTTTCTTTTTATCATGAAAGTTTTCACTGTTGGCTGTTTTGTCTCTAAAGTGGGGAGCCTTGCCAGAAGATTGCTTTCATTGTGATGTCACTGAGAAGGGCCAAGCTCAGATGACTATAGCTTCAATCTGAATCCAGGCTAGATTGCTCTTCACGTGCCTTTCCACATCTTATGCACACTGGTGGATCTGCTTCAGCACCTTCCTCTTGGGCCCCTCCAATTAAATCAGATCTCAGGGTTTGTGCCACTTCCTAGGAATATTCCCAGAAGCACTATCTTAGAGCTAAAATGCTCGGGAGAAACTGATGCCATGTATACCGGTACACATAGGAAAATGGAGAACTGGAATACAGTCATAGGCAAGGGAAGGGTCTCTAACTTTAGCATTGCATTGCTGGACACCTGTGATACTTGTGATGGTTAATCTCGATTGTCAACTTGATTAGCTTGAGAGAGGCATAGGAGATTAGTAAAGCATACCTCTTGGTGTGTCTATGAGGGTGTTTCCAGGGGTAATTAGATCATGAGCACTCTGGCTTCATCAATGGTTTAATCTATATGAATACACTATTGGGAGTTGCTGGGACTATGGAAGGTGAGACCTGGTTGGAAGTAGTAGATCATTGAGGACTTGTTCTTAGAGGATATAGCTTGTCCTGGTCCCTTCCTGTTACTGCTGAACTCTGCTTCTGTCCACCATGATATTAACAGCATCCTCCTCCACACTCCCACCACACTGATGTTTTGCCTCTCAATGGGCCCAGAAACACAGAGCCATGGACCATGGACTGGAACCTGTGAAACTATGAGACAATATGAATCATTTCTGCTTTTAAGTTGTTCTGTCAGGGATTTTGCCCACAGCTACAGAAAACGAACATAGCACCTTTAGTAAGCCCCTCACATCTGTTTTAGAGGAGCAAAAAGTTTGTGAAGATGGACAAAACCTTTTTGAGAGACAAAGACTGGTTCAGTGTCAGGACATAGGCCTAGACAGGCAGTGATGAATAACAAGTACTATCAAAGGAACAGCCTGCATTACCTATCTCCAATATGCCTATTCAGCACTTCTAAAGTACACTGAAGCCCATAGCACAAAGCAGCATCCTAAATGCCTGGTCAGAGTGGGCTTCATGCAAATGATTGCAGAATTAATAATTCCAGATGGACAGAATATAGTTCTTGGACTCTCATGTTCATTTAATCGCCAATTCGCTTCTCCAAGATATTTCCAATACATTTCATTTCATGTAATAATTTCAGTATGGACCTGTGGTTTATGAGTGAGCACTTAATACACTGTTTGGGATATAGTAGGCAATCAATAAATATCACCTGCTATTATTATGAATCAGTATATTAGGTCTTGTTAATAGCCTGTGGTCTTTAGTTTCTAAGTGTCTTCTCTTTGGGAAGAGGAGTTCCCAGAGAGTCTGGTGCTCCAGGCTGCTTAATCTCTAGGGTGGCTTCAGTCTCATCGGCACCCAAGTTCTAGCACCACCTTGCTTATCCCAGTCACAGCAGCCCTATGCCAAGCAGGCACAAAGAGAGTGGGAGAGAAACAAAGAAGCTAGCACCTGGTGACAGTAGGAACATGGCATGGAGACACTGCTCTGCCAAGTGCAAAACTCATCCCTATTACAGCCACTTTCTGTGGCATTCAGTCACACAACCAGGGCAAGGTTCAAAATAATGTCTTCAGGAAGCCAAGAATTTGTCTAGGGTCCCACAGCAAAAAATGGATAGCAGGAGTAGAAGCTAGGACAAAAGAAAATTTAGATCTGGCATCACATCAGAAGACTTCTGTGCTACCTACCTCCACATTCCTGTCCTCCTTCACTTCTATGCAAATAAAAAGATTTGGAGAAAGATGAGAGCACCAGGAAGAAGCAGAAAGGCATTTGTCTCTAGTGAGAGTGCTGTCTCCAAGCCTACTTAACCAGTCAGGTGCCTGAAGCAGGGCTAAGGTGTGCCCAGGTCCTATTCTCTTCTTGCTGGGAAGCACAGTGAAGAGAAGGATTTCTCCTGACAGTTGCCACAGCTTCTCACCTGATCTGCCAACTTTCACTCCTCTCCCTACACTCTAGTCTCCACACAGCAGCCAAAGTGATTTTTTTAATGTAAATTAGATCACATCCTCTCTCTGCTTAGAGTCCTCAACAACAGTCCCATCTTATTCAGAAGTACTCAAATCCTTGTGGAAGCTCCAAAGACCCTACTTGCTATGTACTTTGCTCTCTTTCTGCCCTCACTTGTCCTCCTCTCCTCTCCTGACACACACTCCCACCACCCAAGCTTGCTTTGCTGTTACTTAATTTCACTGTGAGAATGTAAAATTATCTCAAAATTACAGTTTAGTCTGTACCTGGGACATTTGCCTGTAGGTGTTGGCATGGTTCAGCCCCTCACTTTCCTTGAGTTTTCTTCAGGTGATCTCTCCTTAGAGTCCTCTCTTTAATGTTGTATTTAAAGTAGCTTCCTTAGAATGTAGAGGAAAGGGAGCTCTTGCACACTGTTGTGGGGAATATAAATTGGTACAGCTATTATGGGCAACAGCATGGAGTTTCCTTACAAAGGTAAAAATAGGACTGATATATGATCCAGCAGTCCCACTTCTGGTTATAAATCCGAAAGAATTGAAGTCAGTACGTTGAAGAGCCATCTGCACTCTTATGTTCATTGCAGCATTGTTCACAGTAGCCAAGAAATGGAAGCAAGCTAAACATGTCCTGGCTGATGAATGGGTAAAAAATAAAAATGGAATGTTATTTTGTCTTTAAAAAAAAAAGAAATCCTACAATTTGTGAAAGCATGGGCAAACCTGGAAGCCATTGTGCTAAGTGAAATAATTCAAGCATAGTGAAACAAATACCAAATGATCTCACTTACATGTTGCTATTGTTTAAATGTTTGCATTCCCTCCAAAATTCATGTTGGATTCTAATCTCCAGGGCAACAATTATTAAGAGGGAAGGCCTTTAGGAGCTGATTAATAATCCCTTGTCAAAAAATTGACAAGTAAGTGAGGTGATGAACATGTTAATTCACTTGAGCATGACAACAATTTTGTAATGTCACATTTCACACCCCAAATATACACAACTTCAATTTGTCACTCACCCCTCAATAAATTGGGGCAAAAAATAAAGTAGCTTTCTTGCCTTGTCTTAATAAAGTAGCTTTCTTGCCTTGTCTTTACCACGTTACTTTGTTTCAATTCTTTGTAAGCCAATTAACACCATTTGATCTTTGTTTTGTTCATTTTTCTGTTTATTTCTACACTGTCTGGTTCACCAGCTTGAGACCTGAAAGGATTTTAGTAAGCAGAGCAGCCCTTTCAACTGACAATGTAATGTAAGTGATAAGTACAACTTGGTTGTTTTTAAGCCATTGAGATTTTGAAGTTGGTTGTTGCTACAACAAAACCTAGCTTACCCTAATTAATAAAATTGTCAGGTCAATTAAAAAAAGCTGCATTAGATGTTTTGGAAATGACAAGCAGAAGCCTTTCCTAAAGTTGTTAGAAGACATACTAGCTGTTGGTCTGCTCCCACACTCACTGGCACATTGGTGTCAAGTGAAGTACAGATGGTCTTTGTCTTCCAATGGTTGAACTTAAGATGTTTCAACTTTATGATGCAGCAAGTAGAAACTGTACTTCATATTTTGCCTTTGTGTCTTTTTCCTTTGCTAATAATGTGTGGTGTGGTGCTCCTGACATGCTGGGCGGCAGCAGTGAGCCACACAATCATGAGGGAAACTACTGACAAGCTGCTGTGTATTGTGTTTCTAAGACATGTCCATCTCAGTAGGCTAGGTATATTACATGTACTTTGGCTTGCCTACTTTCAATGGGCTTATTGTGACCCTACATTCTAAGTTAGGGAGCAAGTTCCCAGATCACCACTGGCATTTTGGGTAGATGGATTCTTTGTTGTGTGAGACTGTCCTTTACATGATAGTGTTTAAGCCCTTTCTTTGTATGTCATGTTCTCTCAGACATTATAACAATCAAAAATGCCCCATTGCCTTCAAATGTCTCTTAAGGGGCTGTATCACTTCCAGCTGAAACCCTTGCAGTAGATGCCTACAGGAATTTCCAATGTGGTAGTCATCCAATGCCTATGGTGAATGCTTCTGTGAAAGGCTATGATGACACCCATGCTGAGACAATGTAAAGATAGGGGGCTGAGTACGAGATGCTACCTATTATTAGTCCCAGTTTATGATGAAAATACTGATGGGGGTGAAGTGACTTGTCCGAGGTCATGGAGCTAGTGAGTAGACCCAAGTCTTCTGGCTTATAAGTCAACCTGTACACCTTGCCATGATAAGTGAGCTCAGTGCTTCCACAACAGGTTGCTACTAAAATAGGGGCAACCATGCTAGATGTTATGGTAAGGTGTAAATCCTTGAATGAAGAGTGAAAACTCAAATCTCCTCTGCTTGATCCTCCAGCTGGGAACAAACGCCTGGCAAATAAATCCAGTTTCTTCTTCTAGTCTCCCTGTAAATGTCAATTCCCCAGAGGTAGTGGAAGGGTCCTTTTGTCTCCCAGATCAGGTTATCTCCACTGCTCCACTGTGAGATACCCCATGCCATCTCGTTCTTCCCCTTTACTTGGTAGTTTATCATATATGCAGTTAATTTCCAATCTTATTTACCTTCTCTCCCCCTTCCTATGCACATACTAGGAAGGGTTAGGTTCTTTGTGTGCCAGGACCTGATCTATGTGTTTATTTCCATATACTCGTCTTCTGATACAGTATTCATCACATACAAAATGTTCACGGTAATCATTACTGCTGTTCACCAGCTATTTCTGGCTCTTTGCTCTCAGAACACATGGTAAGATTCAGCTTTATAGTGATAAACATGTAGTGGGAGTGAGAACGAAATCTTTGTTTAAAATAAGATGCTAAGATTGTGGGACAGTGCTTATTATTAGAATATTGTGACTAATACAGTACTTAATAGATACCCATTGAAAAACATGAACTTTTGCCATATTGACTGGAGCCCAAACTGATTAGAGGACATTTGAAAGATGATATAAAGCACAGATAGTCTTTTATAAACAGATTGAGAATAAATAAAATAGCAAATTGCAAATAAAGGAAAATAGATGGTCCTTAAAAGGAAAATTTAATAATGATTTCTATATCAAGTACTATTGGGCTCAAATTTGGAATTAACGGAAATAGAGAATCATTTAGAAAATTTCTTTAATTGCTATTCCTTGGTTAAAGAGTCATTTAGGCCATTGGAAAGAAAGGGATTCAGTGGAAAGAATAAGAATGCAAGAAGTACTTGGTGGCAATGACCAGGACCCAGATGAATATTTTACAGCCAATATGACATAATGTATGCGTGCACATAAAAGTGAATTTTGGGCTGGGACCTTTTTACTCCTAACAAAAATTGATTGTTTAATATGTAGTTCCTTATTTTCTACCTGGCATAAGAGTGGTGATGTTTTAAAGCAGGGCTGGAATACAGAGTTAGAATAAGAAGCAGCCTACGTGCTTGGGGGTCTTGGTTGGAGTGGAGATCCAAGGGGAAGGGCAAAAGGGTAGCTTTAGGATCTGGAGGATCGAGAAGAAGTTTCTAGAGTGGACAAACTACTGCAGTTTGACCTAAGAAGCAGAAGCTTAGGCCCTGCTCTGCCACCTGCACTGTGTGATTGGGTTCAGGCCAACCCTTTTCCCTGCCTTTGCCTCACAGTGCTGGTCTCAAGACTCCTGGACATTCCTATCAGCCACTGATATCCATGGCTTAAAAATTCTTTCCTGAGTCAAGGCAGTAAGATCTGGCAAGGTTCAAGGCAAGCAAAAAGCAGTCAAGAACAGAGGCAGAGAACTCAGTGACAAAATACTCAGGCATGCTTGAGAGATGTAATTGCAGGTCAGGTTAGGTTTTCCTTTCCAACATCTGTTTTAATAGCAAGAATGGTAGTGGTGGGTGACATTTATTATGCACTAAGAACCAGGATGTGTTCAAAGTGTTTTACATAAATCATTTCGTTTCATCTTTACAAACTCGTGAGGATGGGTGCCATTATGATCACCACTTCATACACCGGGAAACTGATGATTAGAGAGGTCCAGTAACTCATCCAAAGTCACACAACTAAGAGGCAGTAAGGCTGGCATATTGACCCCTGAAGATCTTGCTCCAGAAGCATACATCTTAGCCACAACTTGTTGTCAGGACTATGATGAAAAGGTATTTGAGAAAGCAACATAAGTATACAAGCAGAGTGTAGGAAAGATGTATATGTGGTGGTCAAAAGACAGGACTTTAATGTGCTTTCTATCACACCAGCCAACATCCTAAGTCCTATCCCTTGATCTTAGCACTCTGCCCACTCCTACCTTCACACTTTTTCCCCATCGTTTTAGAATCTTGCTTTGATTCTTAGTTCCCAGGGTTCTAGCCCTGGTAGCTTCAGTCAAGAGCAGTTACTCGGATGGAGGCTATTAATAATGAAGCCAAAAAAGGAGGGCTTCGTAGAGCACCCACATGCCTAGCAAGTATGAGGACCTGAGTTGAAACCTTTTACTCATTGATAGGTGAATTTATGACTCTGGGAGCAAGATTTGTGAGAAAGGAAGGGCTTTGTGAAGACAGCTTGGGCTTTTAGCTCAATCTGCTTTTGGATGGCACCAATGAAGAAATATTCATGCACTCCACACTTTTAATTTCCTTGTCTTTTGGCATTCTTCAAAGAGCAGGCTGGGGTCAAAAGTTAATAGCCAATTAGAGAGTAGCAAAATCCAGGTCCAGAAAAAGGTTCTGCGTCAGTTAGGGAAAGATGCTGGATGGCTGCTGGCTTTTGGCATAAGAATAGAATGTGCCAGGCAGCGGGATCAAGATAAAAAGGGATTTGAATTTTCAGAACCCTGATGAGCGAAGCTTTTCATTTAATAGGGATAAGCAACAACCATTAGCAGTGTGTGTCATTCCTCGCATCATTGTGTTTCCAAGGCAACTGGACTAACAGAAAGACCTGGGGAGTGTGTATTGCTCATAAACTCTGTTATCAGTAGTGGCTCCTGCCCTAGCATGGCCTTTGAAACCATAGATAATATGAATTATGCTTACATTTTCCCAAATGCCTTCAACCCAGGCCTGTATTTCCCGTGCTCTGACTCAAATGGATGGTCAGAAATAAATCAGCTTGGGCAATACTGTCACCATACTCACAGCTACAACTTGCCTTGACACAGGAGGAGGTTACTATTTTGACTTAGGTTGACCCTTAGTCCTAGAGTCAGAGAAAGAAAAGTAGCACTAGGTAAGCAGAGACAAGATGATCCTAGATGGAACAAAATGCCATCACTTATTGTCTGTCTTTTTCATCCCCTTCTCACTTCACTCCACTTCAGACCTAAAAGAATCACTACTCAGGGAAACCTGACTGCTTTTGATGGTAGATACTGAGAGATTCTGCCTGTCTCAATCTTTTGGCCTTTATCTTCCAAAACCAAAATCCCCTCTCAAACAATAGCATTGTTAGGGAATTAGGGAATAGGAATAAGTTGTTAAGGGTTAGGGAACAGGACTTCAGACAGAATGAACCAAGTATGTGAAATCCCAGATTCCAGAAAATGAATCTGAAAGAACTCTAGCATAGCAGAAAATAGAGATGAAAATGGACAGGTAGACATTAAAAGGCTTTAAGTATGGTAAAAAAAATCTGATTTATTCTTTAAAAAGGTCTGTTTGCTAGATATAAAATGTATTGTAGCAGCATAAGAGTGGAACAAAAAGATGAACTAGAAAGCATTTGCATAAATCTAGGCAAGACATAACAGGGGCCCAGAATGGGGTAATATCAGTTGGCATGGTGAGAAGTAGGTGGATCAGTGAGATATTCAAGAGCCACAACTGAGGGGACTTGGAGATTTATTTAGATGCAGTAAGTGAGGGAGAAAGAAGAATCTAGAATAACTGCCACTTTCTGCCTTGGGTAACTGGGTGGAAGATGGTGTTACTTATTGAAATGGAGAAAATTCCAAGAGAGTTTCTGAATTGTTTGGTATGTGAGGAACTTATTTATAAGCAATCCAACTCCTCTGGACCTAACATGTCATTAACAATAAGGATGTAGTCAGTGTCCACACAAAGTGACTTTTTACAAATCACTTTGAAACACCTCCTCCAAGTCAATTACTAAAAATAGTAAACCTATTTTCAAGTGGGGTCCACCTTACCTAAAGATTGTTCTGCAATTGTCTCTAGCCCGAAGCTAGAGACTCCATTATTACTAAATCAGCAGGACCCAAGTTTGCTCATTCTGGAGATAAACCGATTCATCAGCTCATTCCTTCATTCATCCAGTCAATGTTTGAAAACTTGCTTTATGTCAGGATCTCTAATGGGCACTGAGTACTTTAAAATGGACCAAAGTTAAGTGTACTCACAGAGATACATTGAGAAACCTTTTGAGTATTAATAATGAAAGACAGGGTAAAATAGGTACAGGGGGTACAGTGGGGGGTACTTGTGGGAGGGGTAGGGTGAATGAAGTAGATTAAGGTGAGGGTATATGGCTGATGGACTTCTTATACTTATATGAACTAGAACAAAGAAACCTCTTGCAATTGCTTTAACTGGGGTAGGGAGTGGGTCCGGGGGAAAGATGATGGTGATGATCTAACCAATGTATAATATAAGCCTATTTGGAATTGTCACAATGAATCCCCCTTGTATAATGAATGCATCCTAATAAAAATTTTAAAAAGAAGTGTGGATGGACCATTATAATCACCCGTCCATCCATCCACCCGCCCACACAGTTATCCCTTCCTTTACTCTCTCTACTCCTCCATTCTATCACATTCCATTGCTTAGACCTGCCAAGGAATAGAAGCTCTCATTCACAGGCAGAACTTGGTAGTGAATGGCAAGAGGAAAAATTGCATAATGAGGCAGGTGGATTGAAAATCAACTGTTTAATCAAGAGGCATAACCCAAGAGGTTCATTCAACTCCAGTGAACTAATGACATCTTGTGTTTGGACCACAGTGGCAGTCACCCCCATGTCAACTCTTAGGCCTTCCAATCCATTGTTCCCAAAGAGCACCTTTCTCCCATGCACACTTAAACAAAAATCTGTATACCTTCCCATGGCCTTGCAGGGCCCCTTCCTGCTTCTATAGTTGCACCTGTTAACAAGATTCCCATGGGCCACTTTAATGAAGCTCTCAGAAATTTCTTCTGGTCTGCTTTGGAGCCAAGATTTTCCACAGAGTTTGCTCATGTGGTCTCTCTGACTGGAATCTGTTCTTTGTGATATTTATAGGTTGGCTCTTTCTCATCATTTGAATCTCAACTTAGATACCACTTCCTTAGGGAAATCTTCTCTAATAACATTATTTATTTACTTATTATGTCTTCTCTACAGAAACTAAAAGACTTGACATAGAAGAGGTTCTAAATACATATGTGTTAAATGAATGAAGAAATGAACTCTCGTATTTCCCTCTGGAGACAGTTGTCAGTATCTCTACTTCATTTAATGTAAGGCCTAAAGAAATGAAACGACTAGCACAGGGTTGGAACTGACTTGCTAAACAACTTCTCTGCTCCATCGTTCTAATGACAAGAAGGAGGTCTGGCTCCCCATTCCCTCAGGCTTGACATAAAGGTTTGTAGTCAAATTCCACCAAACAGCCTTCTTTCTTGTTTCTGACAGTTTTGCCATTCCCCAAGGAGCATAAGGGTGGTGACCAAATTCTATAGGCTTTTATGCATATTTCCCAGACAAGGTAATGAATCCAGGGTGTACTACTCAGTATCTTCATAGATAGGGTGAGAGGTTGAAAGAAACAATTAATCACATATCTGTTTACTTCTTATGTTCATGTAAGATTGCTTCATTATTCCCAAATAAGTTGGTCAATAATGGAAGGCTTAATCAACTCAATTATTTAGCTCCATGCAGCAAGATTAAAAAAAAAGAAAGACCAAATGCAATTAAATCCAATAAAATTAATAAGTGAGAAAAAGCAGAATCTTTCATCCTGGTGAGTAATTTTACTGTGGGGGCGAAACTAAATGCCAGTGGCTAAATGCTTAGAGCTAATGGCTGTGGCCATTTAGGGTGAGCTTGCCATCATATGCATACATCACACACTCACGCTCCAGGTGGTAGAATCCACCAGAAAAGGCCTTATTATGAGCTTAAAATGGTATAAAGCTAGAAAAAGATTATGCCACCTCTCCCATAAGCAATTAAAAATAATAACAGTTTGGCATTTTATAAACCATAAATTGATTGTAAGAATGTTCTACATACTTCTGTTCGTGCCCATGGTGATAGCCACTAGGTGCTTCTTTTAAAAATGTATTTTTAAACTGCATTTTAATGCCTTTTTTCTATTTCTTTCCTTCCTACTTCCCATTCATCCTTTCTTCTTACTTCCCTTGATCCCTCTGTCTTTGGCAGTCTGTCAGTCTCTCTCTCCCTGCTGTCCGTACCCTGCTAGAGAAGTTTATCAGGTCTGAACGCCATCACTATACAGATGAAACCCGGCTATACTATGGGGTGTAATGATTGGAAACAGGCTATATAAATTGACTGAAGGCTTGATCATAAGAGTCTTAAAGAAAAGCACTCAATTTATTTCCATTACATATTGCACATAAATTCTCACAGCAAATTAGACCCAAATTAATAGCCTTGAGCCTTGATGCTGGCTAGCTTTGATATACAAGTAAGACCATTAGTAAGTAGCACATTAATTTGGTACAAACGATGACTATGAAAATGCTTTGCCCTTTTGCCAACTCCTCCCACATTTTCATTATTTTTCTTCCAAGGTAGACTTTGGGGAGTCCAGAAGGAATGGACATTTCTGGAAGTTGGAATCCATAAGAAGTTACTATTATTTTGAGATAGATGCCAAACCTAACTGCCTGATTTCTTGACTGGTCAGTTCAACATCTAGGGAAGTTTGCTGACCAGTCTCTTAGCAGGGTGGAGAAGGCCTTTCTGAATTTGGCTCTCACTCACACACTATTCTTTCTACCAACCGTTTACCTGAGACTTCTCATCACCACCCAAACTTGTGAGCATTTTGCACAAGCTTTTCACTCTGATAGGAATGTCTTTCAATTTCTTAACCTAGTGCCCTTCAACTCAGCTTTAAAGATGCATCTGACTGTCTACCTCCTCTTTCCAAAACACCTAGGCAATTTAGTCCTTGTAATGTGTCCGCTCTATCTCTTCATTGTGCTCATGTGCAATATCACTGCCTAGTCTCTTGTGAGGAGGGATTACATCTTCTTCCTCCCTGAATCCTTGGTCTTCGTTCCCCACTCCCACTCCAGTGCCTCACATAATACTTGTGCACGGGGGATGCTCAGTGACGAGGGGAAACTGAGGAATGAAGGAATTCCTTTTTGGAGAAACCCTGTTGTGAGTGAGTGTGGCTCCATGACCAGCAGCATCAGGACACCTGGGAGCTCTTAGACCCCATCCCAGATCTGCGTCAGAAATGGCATTGAACAAGAACCCCAGGTATTTCTTCTAGTGACTAAAGTGGGAGAAGCACTGTGGGAGTTGACAGAGGAGAGTAAAAATCGAAAGAGGGTATTAAAGATATTCTGTCTGTCACAGGAACAGACTAAAGAAAATGTTCACATGGAATGCCAGGGCTGTTCAGAGTAGTCTGGAGAGCAGGTGGTTGACTGGTTCCCCATGGACCTCAGAGGGCTCCAGAGCATCTTTGCCCCATTACCACTAAGCAAGGGGTGCCAGGGTTGTGAGGTTCCACAGATAGAGTGCAGCCATACGGCAATAGAGATGACTATTCCTTGCTGAAGCTGTGACTCAGGTCAGCTTGCTACATCATTAAGCTATCATGTGCCAGAACCTGACATTTGACCTTCTTTGTCCCAGCCTTCTCCAAGTAATTAAGAAAACAAATCGTCTCCATTCAGCACTCAGGTCTGTTTTAATTTTGTCAGTCTCCTGTATTCTATATTTACACATAGAATAAATCAACTATATCATAAATATATACATGGAGAGAGAGGAATAGAACCAATTTTAGTCCAATTAATGCCATTGCACATATGAAATGCCCCATAGTGCTCCCATCTCTTACTAAGGAATTGTAAAACGTCACTATGTTCCAAAGC
Organism: Castor canadensis; assembly: GCF_047511655.1. Classification (NCBI taxonomy): domain Eukaryota; kingdom Metazoa; phylum Chordata; class Mammalia; order Rodentia; family Castoridae; genus Castor; species Castor canadensis. The sequence goes on along the minus strand of NC_133405.1, from coordinate 3,753,555 downwards.
ATACAGATCTCTCAGTTGGTCCAAGAGACAAAAGTGTCTTCTTACTAATTAGTCATTCATGGTGCTTTCTTTCATTTGAAAGTGCTCCATCTTACTCTTCTGGCTCCCAAATTTATTATTCCTTCCCTATCTCAAAAAGACTTGGAAATTCTAAGCCTAGTCACACACTCCCTACACTCCTGCTGCCAAATATTACCTGATACTAGAATCTAAGGAGTTGTCATCTATTGTCAGTAGTGCAAACAGATGTGGAACACTGTCTGAAAGCTCAGATGCTGAAGACCTAGGTAAGCTGTTATCAGCAGATGTCAAATGACATTCCTTGATCAGTGCTCTGACACTTTGAACTCTCTCACACCTTTTCTTCTACTTCACTTATCCTTGATCTCAGATAGACCTACAGTCCTGAGATGCATTCTTTTAGTCCCAGTCCAGCAACTTCCTTCAAGTCTTCAAGGCTCTCATTCCTGGTGGACCAGTGAGGCTTGGTTGATCATGGTGGATCAACTCTGTCTGCAGCACCCTTCATTACTTTGCACTCATTTCTCTGCATCCACTCAACACAACCACAATCCTGGATGGACCAATAGCCCACAATATAATTTCTTTGGTTTTACAATCTACCCTGATCCCAGCTGGGGAAAATCAATCAACCATGATTGGCCTCATTATTAAATCAGGGTTCATCCTCAGTTGAATAGTCATTGATACCAGGGAACCATTTTCCCTGGTCATAGTGATCTACTTCCCCAGTTGTCATCCAGCAGATAGAGTTGGAAGTTAAGCTCTGAGAGTCAAGCTCAAAAACGTCTGATATGATTGCTAAGAAGCTATCCAAAAAATCCCTGATAGTATTTATTCACTAATCACTAATTCAAACCTTTTCTGCTTTCCTCAACCCTCCAAATCAACTGTCATCCTTAAGGCCTACAGAAAACAAAGTTGACATGCTTCCTGACAAAATTCAGGCCATCAGTAGCTGCACTTGTCTTGGGGAAAAGGCTATCAGCATGTACTAAGTTGCAGTAAGATAGGAGTAAGAAGTTTTGGCGGGCTATTGCTTAGTAGGGGAACTATAGAGAACAATTACACAGTACACTTCAGAAGGCTGGAAGAAAGGGTTTTGAAAGTTTTCACCATAATAAAGTGATCAGCGAGCAGGTAGATATGTTGTGACTTGATTTAAACAGTGTGCAATGCAGGTATGCATTCAATATTATGGGGTAGCCATTAATATACACGATTTCAATGTTTTCTCAATCAGTCAAAAGTTAGAAGCAAGAAATTACATCCCTCATTCTACTGACGGTGACCCCTTATTAATTTATGAAGTCTTCTCTGACCACTTTACCTTCACCCTCAGTGATGTGTCTCCTCCTGTTCACATAAGCACATTTCCAATTCTTCACACACCTATTGCCTTTCTCTGTCTTCTCATCTCTCTCTCGCTCCCTCTCTCTCTCTCTCTCTCTCAAATTTTCTCTAATATCTTCCTCATTAGCCTTGAGTCTTTAAAGTTATAAATATATGGCCTAAGTTTTTCTCTTTATCCAGCTTTACTGAAGCAAAATTGGTATGCAAAAAATAAATACTGTACACAGCATATACAATTTTGTGAGTTTGGACATACATCTACATTTTTGTTACCATCATGACTCCTCTTATGATCCTTTATCCTTCAGCAATCATTGATTGCATCTTTCCCCTTCTCCCTCCACCATCAGACTTCTGGAAAGATGTATGTGTGCTCACGGTTTCCACCACTTGTCAATCTCCTACTTACTTATTAATTTCCTCCATTATTCTGGCCTCCACAGAAGCTACTTTTGTCTAGGTCATCAGTGACTTTCAGGTTGCTAAATCCACTATTAGTCTTAGTATTCTTCTTACTGGACAGCTTGGTAGTATTGAATACTGCTGACCATTCTGTCCTTCAAAACTCTGCTCTTTACAATACTAGTTCTTTCTTACTCCTTTTGGGGCTGTCACTTCTTTTACAATCTTCCAAATGGTAGGTACCCAGGGTCCCTTCTGAAGTCTGTAACCTTTCTTCACTTCTAAACTTTAGAACCTCCTCCCCGACCCCTGCCAAACTTATACCTATATAACAAGCAATCCACTTGACATCTCTAACTGGACCTTCCACAGACGTCTCCAACACAAGTTCAAAATGAACTTGCCATCTCACTCTTGCCCCATCCAATGCAAGTTAATACCCTCCTTGTGTCTCTCACTTCAGCGATGATGACATCATCCTCACAGTCACCAAAGCCATGATCTGGGAGTGTTCAAGTAGTTACCACACCCTGCCACTTTCCATTTTATTAGCATTTCTCAAATTGGCTCCTGGCTTTTATAAGCACTGCCAGTTTTCCTCTAGGCCCTTATCATTACTGTCTGTGACTATTAAAACAGCTTACACCACGAGAATCAACTTCAGGAGATATGGGTTACTGACTCTAGGAGACAGATTCCAGCATCAATGACAACTTGGAGTCTGTAGCTAACTTAAAAGTAGACAACTCTGATTCACAATTTTTCTGGTCGTGTTATTGATGTCAAATTGTGCTGCTGGATGTCATGGGAGTTTGGGCCATGTCTCCAGACTATTTCCAAAAGAGAGATTCTGCAAATAATGCATATAATAAAGGGAAATCTTTCTCTGTCATAGCATTTCATAGCTCCATTTCTCGTTTAATCTCATTCTAAAACCGTAAGAACTGGCATCACACTTTCCTGGAGAAAATTGGCTGCTGTAGGGACTTTTAACTTTATGTTGGAGATGTGATTCTGGGAGGTCCCCTCTCTTCTTGTTGAAGCTTTGACACCTTGTGACACTTTGCCTAGGAACAAGGAAGGGACACAGTTTTGCTAGATGTCATTGACACAGCGTTTCTCTGGATTACCCTTCATCTACAGCACCATTCACTCATTTGAAAATATTAATTGAACACCTCCCTCATTCTGGGCAAAGTTCCAAGTGCTGGAGGTCAGCGGTGAAAAAAATACAGGGGAAGACCCTGCCATCACAGAGCTCACTTCTCAAGGGCTCAGGCGCCCACTTCATGCTTCCTTTCACAACAAATCCACTTTCCAGTTACTTAAAAGTGCTATCTGTAGTTTCTCGCCTCACTTTCTCCACAGTGAACGTTCTATCACTCAACTGGTCTAAATGACCACTCAACTGGTCAAATGACCAGCATACTGCCCAATCAACTAATCCTTCTGCCCTCATCTTTGTTTACTTATGTATTCAAATCCCTGCTGCTTCCTTCCTGAAACACAACTCATAAATGTCAAGACAACACAGTATCATTACTATTTTCTTCTCTTCTAAATCTAGTCAACGACTCCCTGAAACCCCAGAGCCAGAGCAAAGGAGTCCCAAAGACCTTGGCTCAGAGCATTGACATTTGGTCTCTGTCCCATGAAGCCCCACCTCCTGACTCTTCTTTCAGTGATTCTTCACAATAAGCCCTGTCCAGTAGGAATGCTGGGACATCTGTTGTGAATGTAAAGCCAACTTGGGCAGTGCCTTACGTGTGCTGAAACTAGTGAAGGGCAGTGGCTGTTACTTCTCCCAGTATTTGATCCCAGCCCCTCCCAAAGTGGAATGTTGTTCATGAGGTCATTGTTCTCCAGGACACTTCAGAGACGATGCACATCAGTGGTACAAGGACTAGGTAATCACCCCAAATGAAATACCATGAATAAAACTGAGTTAATGTTCATGTTAAGAGGACTCATTGGAGAATCTGGGTGTGAAGGACTCTTCCTGTAGGGGAAACTCCTAGAGTTGGAGTCAAGGACCAGCTCTTTCTTTCCCACCCAGAGGCTGTTTCCTCCAAAAACATTTTCATTCATTTCATCACCACCCCAAAATCTAGCGTTGCCTTGTAAATGGCAAATACAATCAAGATAACATATTAAAAAATCATTTAAATAGCCTGTTGTGACTCAAGCAGAACGCCACGTGGAAGCCAAGTGAGGCCACACCTCATGAGAGAACTACCCTTCTCTTAGGAAATCCCTGTAGACAATGGGGAAGATCAGCTACTTTTGGTGCCGTGTTTAGCAGCACCTCTCATATCTGCCCCAGGAGGTTGTTCCCCCTCTGCAATACCCAGCATGCAAAAGGAACTGCGCAGAGCAGTTTTCCACCCTCAGCCTAAGTCACAGCATCGAGGATCCTTCCATGGTCACCTTATAACCTCATTACACTCAAACCCCATGGAAGGAATTGTGGTTTCCTGAAGCCCCAGAACTGCCTTGGCTCAGGGCATTGACACTCACTCACTCTCGCCTGGGCCCCACCTATCCACACCTCCCTTATGGCTGAGGCTCCTAGACACTGCTGTTCTAAAGTAAGGGTGGTGGGCCTGGATGCCCTGGTCTACTAGTAACTTCACCACTACTCAAAGGCCTCCCAGAGAGCTGGGGTTCAATGGAAGTTTGAAGAATAAATGAGACAGTGAGTTGTGAAATTATTTATTAAGTTATAGTTTCATCTATATTCTCAGATAGCCAAGCAAATCCAGGTAAATACACATATTATTTAACGTCACGAGGAAGACCAAAGAGAAAGCTAGAATTGATCTTACTTTCTCTTACTCTTCACGCTGTTTTGTGTTCTGTCCTTACTCACATCTAAGGAAATAGCCACACACTGCCATGTTACCCTGCTCCAAGTCACAAAACTACATGGGTTTCCCAGTTGGTTGAAAAATTAACAAGACTCCCTCTTAAACTATATTAACAGCAATAAATGAGTGACTACTGTCCTTCATAACCTTCCATTCTGAAGCTAAGTAAACCTTCCATTAAAAGGGACATCAGAAAACTTCCAAAGGAAACAAAGGTCAAGTTCAACGTTTCCCAAATAAACAGGAAGACAAAAATTTTTCTACAATATTATGCCCTCAGCCTACCTGGGGCTCCACTACTGAGAAGACTGACTTCTCTCTCCAAACACAAATGAACAATGAGCTTCATTTCACATGGGGCAGAAGAAGCTACTGAATGTGGCCCAGGCTACGGAACAATGTCACCTGGACCCACAGTGGTTCTTGCGGAGGACAATTCATGCTTGGGCCCCCTCTTCCTCATTTCTAGAAGCCCGATCATTCAGGGATTGGAGGAACCTAGGAACACGTCTACTGAACTTGGCCCAGTGTTTCAGGACTTCAATCCTGCTGGTTTCAGCATAGGCCCTTGGGCCCCACAGGAACTCATAGCAAGCAGGATCACTGTTGGGGACCTGGCGGTACTCTAAGTACTGCTCCTGCACAAAATCTTCAGTGATGAGCTTCCTGGGATTCCCATAGAAGTAGTGCTCCCTCCCAGCATAAACCCCCATCATACTCAGCCCTTCCCAGAAAACCTGTTCAGAGGCATAGTTGCCTTCCACAACGATGATACTCAGGGTGATGATCAGCAGGCCCGTCTTGGGCATGCCCTGCTTATCACTAAGCAACCCATCATATGTCAGCCCCAGGGAAGTGACAAGGATATAGGAGTGGCTGGAGGGGTCCACTTCCCTCATTTCAATGCCAAAGACCAGATGCAAGCAATCACAGGCTCTGCTGAAGACTGCAGGGAAGTAATCCTGGTGACTTCTCCTGACATAATCTAGCATCTCTGCCTTGGTGATTGGCTCCTTCATTTGATACTTGAGGAGCAGGGATGGCACCAAGGATATTGCTTCTCGCATTAAGGACTCAGGGCTTACCAGCCTGCTCCGGGGGACCAGACCTTCCCCTCCACGGCTTCTGGAGCCCTGGTTGAATTGGCTCCCTGGACTGGACACCGAGCTAGCGGGGGGACAGGTGGCTCTCTGAGGACTCTGGGGACAACACGGTGTCCCAGCAGGAGGCACATCTCTTGGAGTGACTGGTATCAGAAGAGTAGAGGAGAAACAAGGGTTGCCAGTATCCCCCTCCTCCTCAGCCACAGGGACCTGCGCATCCACCAGGCCCGGGGCCTCTCTTTGGGCCTGAGCATTCCCCTCCAGCTTAGGTTGCTGGCTCTTCTGACCATGAGGCATCATGACTTTCCTTGAGGACAGCAAGCAGGAGGGTGGGCAGGAGCTTGGGGATGGGGACTCACAGGCCTGGAGGAGAGAAGGAGCACATGATTGTCCTCACTGAGAACTGCATCCTAATCCCCCTACACCCCATAGGTTTTCTTCTAGCTGGTGGAATGGGGAGGTGAGGGACTTAGGTCATGTGTGTTCGGTAAGGGGACTCCCTCTCTCCTCACCTTGACTCCTGGCAGATCCTGGACAGCTCCTTCTGATGATCAGGCTTGGCTCCCTCTCACGTCCTGGTGTCTCCTCTTACTCCAGGCCCTAAGCTCCCTGAGACCTGGGAGAGAAAAGATAATGAAGCTCATCTGGACACCCCTGCAGGCTGACAGAAGTAGCAGGGGTCAGGGGTCCTCCTGTCCTCAAAGTATTCATACTTACTCCTCACCAGACCTGTGCCCTTCCCCTCTGCTGACCTGTGCATCTATCTTGCAGGCCAATGCAACCATCTCCATGACCCTTAACCCATCTCTGAATAGGAAGGCAGGGGTGGCATCTCCTTCCCAGAGTCCTGCCTGGAGCCACCCTGGCCTGACAGGAATGATAGGTTTTTCATGTCTCAGATCAGGGGTCTTCTTGTTCCTCCAGGGTCCTGCTGGGACACTCCTCAGAAGCCACACTCCTAAGAATAAGGCCCTCTCCTCCCTCATATCTCAGAGGCAGAAGGGAAGGGGCCCTGCATCTGGCCTCTCTGGCCATTGCTAAAATGAGGATAGAGGTCCCCCTTTGATCTGGAGTGCAAAGTTTCTTCATTCGTCCCTTTGAGTTCTCCCCTTGAGCCCAGGCATGATCCCAACCCTCTAAAGACCTGTGTCCCTCTCCCTCAGATTGTTGAGTTGGATTGTAGGCCATGACTCTGCTTGAAAGCAGGGGTAGGGCTGGAACCCATGTGTCCTGTGTGCCGGGACCCTCAGTTCTGCCTTGTCTCTTGACAGTACCTGGGCCCTTTCTCACTCTCCTGAGGCACTATTCTTTCTACCAAAGCCTTAACCTCTCAGACCCGAATACAGATGTTAGAAATCACCTTTCTGCTCAAAGTGTGTGGGACAGTCCAGCACTGGAGGCAGTGTGTTGCTGGGCCCTTCCAGGTCATCTCAGTCCTTACTAAGTCCTCAGCTTGACTGCCAGCAGTGGATGTCTCCACACTGTTCACCTAAGGTTCTGTTCCTTCATGCAAAAGTTATACTTCACCGTCCTGGTCACCCTGCATGGGGATTCCCCGGACTGACAGCGGGTGTAGAACTTCCACGGGTTCTCCTTCTCCTGGAGTCTAAGGTTCTCTACCTCACTGTCTAGGCCCCATCCCCTCTGACCAAGACCCACAGTGGTTTCTGACGCCACAAAACAAGAGTTAGGGAACCTCCTAGACACAGTGCCTAGGCCACCCAGGGCAAACAGCAGAGGTAAACTGGGAATTTGCCACCCATCCATCTTCCTTCAGGGCCTTTCCATTGCCTCCAACTAGAACCTAGAATTGTCATCTGCCAGTCTCATGTGTCCCCCTCAGACCAAGGTTCCGATCCCCATAGTCCCTTGAGGGGGAAAAAGGAGGTGTGGAAAGGGAGAGGTGGTCATCTGAATAGAAGCCCCTTGTCCAGCTTTATCAATAAGAGTGAAGCCTCGTCTGTTCCCCTCAGACCAAGGTTCTGACTCCCATGGTCCCGTGAGAGGAAAAAATGAGATATGGAAGGGGAAGGGGTGAGCACTTGATTAGAAGCTCCTCCTTGTGCATGTCTAACAGTAAGGGTGTGGATGGATTCTTTGGGATCCTTAATGTTGGGGGAGTTTATTTTGTCCAGTTCTTACCCCCAACTCTCAAAGAGCCCTGGCCTCTCCTCCCCACCGTCCTCAGTGGAAAACTCTGATTCCTATTGTCCCCTGAGGCAGAAGGAGGGGGTGGAAGAAGGGCAATGGCAGTCCCTGATTATAAGCTCTGCATGGGACCTGTGGGAGAGGTGGGGGCAAACAACAGAGGCAGGACTAGATTATTTGGTGAAACCTCTCTCTTTGGTTATGCTTCCTCTGTGCACCTTCAAGTCTTACCTGGAGCCCTCACAGAACTGGACCCTATTCTGTTCACAGATTTCAGACCAAGGCTGTGACTTCCAGGAATCCCTGGGGCAGAAGAAGGGGTGGGGTTTAATGAGTGCACTCTTATGACTTAACACTCCCTGGGGTGCAGGGGCGACATCAGAGGTAGGGCTGGGTTATTTGGGGGACCCACTATCTGGAGGGGGGCTTCCTCCATCCACCCTTAGCTCTCTCCTGGTCCCCTCTTGACCCCTGGCCTCCCCCTCTCCTCCTCAGACCAAGGTTGTGACTCCCAGGGTTCCCTGGGGCAGAAGGTGGAAGTAGGGGAGGGGTGAGCAGGCTCTTGTGACTAGACACCCCATGTGGTACGGGGTGACAACAGAGACAGGGCTGAATTATTTGGGGACCCTTTATCTGGGGGTGGGGTTTCCTCTGTCCACCTTCACTAATCCCCTCCTTCCCTCCCAGAGCCCGGACCTGTCCCTTCCTCAGACAAAGGCTGTGACTACCAGGAGTTCCTGGGTCAGAAGGAGTAGTGGGGGAGGGGTGAGCATACTCCTGTGACTAGAGGTTCCTCAACTCCTCCCTCCCCTACCCACCACCGCTCTCCCAGCTTCCCCTCTCCCCCGTGTGCCAGGGAGACAAGAGCACAGCTAGAGTATTTGGGGACCCTAACTCTGGGAGAGATGTTTTGTTTCTCTGCTGTCCACCCTCAGCTCTTCCCTCATTCCCTCCCAGAATACAGGTCTCTCTCTCCCCTCCTCACACCAAAGCTGTGACTCCCAGGATTCCCTGGGGCAGGAGGAGGGGTGGGGGAGGGGCGAGCGAGCTCCTGTGACTAGACACCCCCATGCGGGACATGGGTGACAAGCGGGACAGGGATGGATTACCTGGGGACTCTCTATTCGGGGGTGGGGTTTCCTTCGTACATCTTCAGTCCTCCCCTCCTTCCCTCCCAGAGCCCGGACCCGCTGCTCCTCAGACCAAAGCTGTGAATCCCAGGATTCCCTGGGGCAGGGGGAGGGGTGGGGGAGGGGCGAGCGAGCTCCAGTGACTAGACACCCCCATGCGGGACATGGGTGACAAAGTCCTCCCCTCCTTCCCTCCCAGAGCCCGGACCCGCTCCTCCTCACACCAAAGCTGTGACTCCCAGGATTCCCTGGGGCAGGAGGAGGGGTGGGGGAGGGGCGAGCAAGCTCCCGTGACTAGACACCCCCATGCGGGACATGGGTGACAAGAGGGACAGGGATGGATTACCTGGGGACTCTCTATTCGGGGGTGGGGTTTCCTTCGTACATCTTCAGTCCTCCCCTCCTTCCCTCCCAGAGCCCGGACCCGCTCCTCCTCACACCAAAGCTGGGACTCCCAGGATTCCCTGGGGCAGGAGGAGGGGTGGGGGAGGGGTGAGCGAGCTCCAGTGACTAGACACCCCCATGCGGGACATGGGTCACAAGAGGGACAGGGATGGATTACCTGGGGACTCTCTATTCGGGGGTGGGGTTTCTTTCGTATATCTTCAGTCCTCCCCTCCTTCCCTCCCAGAGCCCAGACCCGCTCCTCCTCACACCAAAGCTGTGAATCCCACGATTCCCTGGGGCGAGAGGAGGGGTGGGGGAGGGGCGAGCGAGCTCCCGTGACTAGAGGTTCCTCTACTCCTCCCTCCCCACCCCGCCCCGCATGCCAGATTGACAACCGGGTGCACCTAGATTATCTGGAGACCCTAACTCTGGGTGAGATGTTCCTCTGCCCGCCCTTAGCTCTCACCTCAACACTTCACAAGCTGAGCCTCTGAGGGACGGACCTGAAGCACGGCGCAACCTCAGCCTCTGAGGATTCTAGAAGTCCGGCAACGTCACATCCGGTGTGGTGCCCGGGGTCTCCCAGGGCTGACAGTAGGGGCGGAAGGGAATTCTCCCAAGACCCTCCACCCTCCCTCTTAGGGTCCTGGCTTTGGTTCCTGGCGGAGCCTGGACCCCTGTCCTGTAGGGACCTCAGTCCACTCTCCCTGGGGCAGGAGGAGGGGTGGGGGAGGGGCGAGCGAGCTCCAGTGACTAGACACCCCCATGCGGGACAAGGGTGATAAGCGAGATAGGGATGGATTACCTGGGGACTCTCTATTCGGGGATGGGGTTTCCTTCGTACATCTTCAGTCCTCCCCTCCTTCCCTCCCAGAGCCCGGACCCGCTCCTCCTCACACCAAAGCTGTGAATCCCAGGATTCCCTGGGGCGAGAGGAAGGGTGGGGGAGGGGCGAGCGAGCTCCCGTGACTAGAGGTTCCTCTACTCCTCCCTCCCCACCCCGCCCCGCATGCCAGATTGACAACCGGGGTGCAGCTAGATTATCTGGGGACCCTAACTCTGGGTGAGATGTTCCTCTGCCCGCCCTTAGCTCTCACCTCAACACTTCACAAGCTGAGCCTCTGAGGGACGGACCTGAAGCGCGGCGCAACCTCAGCCTCTGAGGTTTCTAGAAGCCGGCAACGTCACATCCGGTGTGGTGCCCGGGGTCTCCCAGGGCTGACAGGAGGGGCGGAAGGGAATTCTCCCAAGACCCTCCACCCTCCCTCTTAGGGTCCCGGCTTTGGTTCCTGGCGGAGCCTGGACCCCTGTCCTGTACGGACCTCAGTCCGCTCTCCTCAGACTCCCAGACTCCCCTTAGGTGGCAGAGGGGTGAGGGGATTGGTCAGGGTAACCATGGGTGACTGTGATGTCCAGGGCTTTCCAGGGCTGACCACAGGGGTGGAGATACATTCTGTGGGACTGCTCTCCATGGAGGGAGTGTGTCCCCTCATTCCTCAGAGTCCTGTTCTTGGCTCCTGGTAATAACTGTATCCATATTTTCTATGGACTTCCGTCTGCTCCAGTCACATTTCCAACACTCCCTGAGGTGGCGGAGAGGTGAAGGGAGTGGCCACGCTGAACATGCTGCTGTCCGGGACCTTCCAGGGCTTACCACAAGGCCAGAGTTGGAATCTGGGGTTCCTTTCCTTGATGGAGGGTGTCCCTTCATTCCTCACTCAGAGTGCTCTCCTTGGTCCCTGGCAGAGTCTGGACATTCCTCCTCAGGTGAAATTTGAGTGGTGATGGCACATCTCTGTAATCCCAGCCATGCAGGAGTCAGTAGGTAGGAGGATCACTGTCTGAGGCCAACCCTGGGCAAAAATGTGAAACCCTATGCAAAAAATAAGTAAAACAAAAAATGACTAGGGGCAGCGCTAGCAAGTGCAAAGCCCTGGTTTCAAATCCCAGACCACCATAAAAATATCATGCCAGACCTCAATAAGTACAATTTATGCATGTTAATCAAAAATAAGGCAAAATACTTTTAAGAAAAGAAAACACTGTGTGAATTTCCAACCTGTTGGCCTGCCCTACAAATTTCAGATATGCCAGACTCCACAACCACATAAGCAAATTCCTTAAAACGCCTGTCTTTCTGCAGAAAGGTATCTATATCTCTATAGATAGATATGGGTAAAGATAGAAGTGCAGTAAGGATCAAAGTTTACCCAATTGCTCCAGACCCTGTTGACTTAGAGAGCATCCTTCGTCTCCTTTAATCTTCATTTGCATATTTATTAATAATGTGCTGACTATATATGCATATACATGTTTATCTATAACTAGACTTCCTCCTGTTCCATTGAGGAATTGCTACAATTCCATACTATCTTGGTTACTTTTAGTTTATAGTTCTTGAAGGAGGGTTAACCCTCCATGTTCGTTCAATTTTAAAGGCATGTTTAGCTGTTCTAGGTATTTTGCACTTTTATATGAAAATTAGAATCAGGATGCCAATTTCTACAAAATCTTTTGAAATTTTGATTTGAATTGCATTGAATCTATCAATGTATTAAGAAGAACTGACATCTTAAGAATATTCAATCTTCTGAGTAATAAGCAAGGTTTCTATCTCCATTTATTTAGATGTTCATTAATTCATATTTGCAAAGTTTTATGCTTTTCAATGTAGAAATCTTCTACATCTTTTGTAAATATATCCCTTTTAATTCCTATTTTCTAGTGACATTTTAAATTGTATTATTTAAATTTCTATTTGTTCTTTGCTAGTAAAATACACATACAATGATCTTGCATTCAGTAGCATTGCTAAACTCAATTATTTGCTGTAGAAGCATTTTTCATTGATACAATTTTCTGCATGTGCTATCTTATTTTCTGTAAAGAAATACAGCTTTACTTTTCTTTCCAATCTGGAGACTTTTTAAAAAATTTGTCACATACTGAACCTCAAGGACAAAGTTGAACAATTCCACACAACTCCGTCCTATCTTGTGAATCTATTGGTCTTGGCTTGTAGTTTCCTACATGCAAATATCTGAATTCTGGAACATGAATCTCTCCTACACTGTTAAAACCTAAGCCTGAGTTACTACTTACTGAGATAAGCAGCCCCCTCAGTCTGTAAGCAAGAAGAGGCTACCCAGTGGAGGAAGTCTATTCATTGAAGTTTGACAGCCCGAAGGCAGTGATTTTTAGAGTAGAAAACAAAATCCAAGGGTACCTCTGTGGACGCTGGGAAAAGGGGGTGGGATGGAAAAGTTCCCTGGTGGTAGCTATGAAGAGAAATCTATAGGAGGGGAGTGGAATGATCACATACGCACAGACATAAATATGGTCATGGTGCCATGAGTGGATTGTAGGGAAACATACAAACTAGGCAATGAGGAAGAGTGGGAGAGAACAGAACATGCCTCTGAATTGAGTGTCCATGGGAAATGTGGAGGAACACCTCTCCCTGCTGTGTGACCCACCAGAATTGATATGGGGAGATGAGGAGGGATGGCAGGTCAGTTTAATGGTTCTTTAGGAGTGCTAAAGAAAATGCCCCCCTTTCCCCAGCTAGAACATCTTGGCGTCCTCTCCCCGCCCCCAGAAGTGTCTACATGGTGCTTTGTGATGTCCAGCCCTGGCTAGGGAAGTGGGCTACTGACCAAACAATGACTAAGGGTGTGACCACCCATTGTGGGGGAGGGGGTATATATACCCCAGTCAGGAGGCCTGGGCATAGACCACTGGCAGATATTGACAGGGTGAAGATGGCCAGAAAGCCACCAATACGTAGCAGAGCTGCCAAACATCCGACCCCAAGCACCCAAGAGAACAACAACAAGAGGACCTCTTCTCCACCCAGGCGCAAAGGCAAGGTGAGCTGACCCACCCAAGGTCTTTCTCATTTTCCTTGCCTCTTCCCTCCAAGACTCCTCCCCTGTCTTTGCCTGGCACTCCTTTCCATGAATCCCCTATTCCCATCCCCTTCCCCCCAGGAAATAAAGAGGAGGACTTCTTCTCAATGCAGTTGGAAAGCAAGGTGAGCCACTGCAGGCCACAGGGTGCTTTATGGCATGTGGGATGGACAGGTTCCCACTTGCTACACAAGACCCCCAGAGGCACCAAGCATCCAAGTCTAGGTGTGTCCCACCAATGGAGCCAAGAGAACACTGAGTTCTGCACTCGCAAAGAGAAACGTGGGGGACCGCAGCACCTCTGCCTGCTGCTCTCAGTGCTTTTAGACCCCGCCCAGCGGTTCATCTCACTGTTTGGTGGGAAGAAATCATACAGTTTGGAAGGTCTGGGCTTGGGGGCTCAGATCACGTGGCAGCTGACATGTGTATCCAGGAGGCAGGACTTGGAGGCTGAGTAGCAAGGGAGCCATGCACTCAGTGCTCTGTTTCTGCTGTGACCCTCAGGCAATAGGATTCCTCCCTCCCCAGGGAGGATGCAGCTTTCCAACCACCACAACCTTTGCTGCCATAGCTACCCTTACCTTGAACTTCTCTGTGGTACCACGTCAGACCCTCTCCCCTCTCCATCAACCCTCTTCTGACTGCCTTCCACAGACACTGTGGCTGGATTTCCCAAGACTCCCTGAGTCATGATTGTTCCTTATTTTCAAGACCCCAGAGTAGCTCAGTCTTAAGGAATGCATAATCTCTCAAGATGGCACCTTGCTGTACCTCTCAGAGGTGAGGGGAGCGACAGAATGGCTTTTCACCATGCAACTTCCCACAATGGTACAGTCACTGTCTCACCAAATCCTCCCTTGAGGAGTCACATTGTGTTACCTACAGCCAGGTGAGCATGGAGGAACTTCAGGTAAGACGTACACAAATTCGGTTACGGTCAAGAACAGAAAGTTTCGCTTACAGTGTGTCTGTGGGAGAGGTGTGGAGAGACACCCAATCTGTGCCTTACGATCCAACAAACGTGAACCTGGGGAGGTACGTGGGGTACCGTGTCAGTTTGGCACAGCCGTTTAAAGCATCTGAGCAAATTCCTTCTTTCTCTGACCAGACCTCCTTGGCCTCCTCATCATACCCCCCTTCCCAATGGACCGGTCCACATGGGCTTTGTGATGTCTAAGCCCCTTCTGAGGCCATGGCTGGACTGGCTAGGTGAGTGGCTTGCTGACCACACAATGACAGGGTGAGACCCCTCACTGTATTGGAGGGGCTATATCTTTCCCAGTCAGGAAGCCTGGGGATATACCACTGGCAGACACTGACATGGGAAAGATGGCCAGAAAGCCACAGACACACAGCAGAGACACTGAACATCTGACCTCAAGGACCCAAGGGAGGAAGAAGAGGAGGACTTCTTCTCAACGCAGTTGTAAAGGCAAGGTGAGCCGACCCACTTCTTGCTCCCCTTAACTCCCCACCCCCCGACTCTGCTCCTTCCTTGTCCTTTCCTGGCACCCCGTCACACCCCCTGCAGGGAGTCCCCTGTTCCCATCCCCCTCCAATTTCCATCCCCACACCAACGCCTTTCTGTGATCTCCCTATTGTCCTTCCAGCCACCCAGGACCACAGTGAAGGTCAGCATACCCTGTCAAGGGAGTCTGAAGAAAAAAGCCTCCTCTAGAGATCACACTGCACTTGTTGAAGCTAAGAAAGGGAGAGGGCTGGTGGGATTGGACCAGCGGAATGAGCATCCCCCTCAAGATGACCCACAGCAGGACCAGAAGGATGAGGAGACCTCCACCACCTGTAGTGAGGACCTGGGCAGCAAGTAGTGTGAGAGGGAATGAGGCCAAGGACTTCAGGGCTATCCTCAAAGGCTTCAGAGGCCCTGGCAGGTGGTCACCTGTGTAGACAGTGAGATTGATAGCAGTTGTCCAATGATGATGACAACAAATCTAACATCTTGTGAGGAGATGTGCGTGTGTGCGCGCGCATGCGTTCTGTGATGGCAGGGTGGGAGGAAGGTTAGGAAGAGGCAGGTGAGTGAGAAGGGTGGAGGTGGGATCCTCTTACACTTGATTTGAGTTTAATTCGTTCTTCATTTAGTTTCTGAGCACAGACGTTTAGGTTGTAGATTTTAGATCTTGCTTCCTAATCCAAACATTTAAATGCTACAGATTGTCCTCAAGGACTAGTTTAACTGAATCTGGGCTTGAAACTACCTCGATTTGTGTTATTTGAGTACATCTTATAATTTCCAATATTTGGGCACTTTCCAGATAACGTTCTGGTTTTGATTTTGAGTCTAATCACATTATGTTCTGGGAATGTACTTTTAATTGTTTTTATTCTTTCAAATTTGTTTTATTTTATGATCCAGAATATCAGCTCTCTTGGTAGTAAATATCCCATCCACACTTGAGAGGGATGTTTTTTCCTGCTATAATTGGCTACTGTGTCTAACAGATTTTAATTAGGCCAAAAGTTAATTGATATCTGTATCTTTAGTGATTGTCTGCTTAATTTTTCTTGGAAATACTCTGGGATAACTCAAAGAGTTAAACAAATATACAGTCCCATAAAACCATAGCCAGAGTCAAGGTACAAAGTATATTCCTCATCCTCAAAAGTTTCTTCCTCCTCTTTTGTAGTCAAGCTATCTCTCCAGAAGAAGTAATCTGAGGTGTGCAGAAGTGTGCATCTTCCCTTTCAGAGAAAGGTAGGTGGGCATAGAGAGAGTCAGTTGCTCTCCCACACAGGTAGAATCTAGGAAGAAAACTAGATCAGTCATCTCACAGAAGGCCAGTTTGAAGGCCTGGCCACAGGTCGTGCTCCTTTTCTTGTACACCACTTGCCCCCAAGTCTGGCTCTGCCTTCCTGGCCTCCCTGAGTTTAGCATGCTGACTCATCCTTTCTCTTCCAATTATGATCCAGGAACTTCAACCTTGCCCAAATCCCAGTCGCTAACTCAGCATCTTGAAGTACTTCTCCACTACTGAAGCAGAATTCCCAGCCCTCTTTCCACCCCCAGACACGTGGACTTTGGTTCTACATGTTTCCTGAGGAAGGCATATCAGGAGCAAAAGACATCAACCTTTTACTTCCTAGCTTCAGTGCCATGTGGGAGCCACAAGTGATCGGCTTTTTCTCTTCTAGTAGATTTGGTTGAGTGCCAGGAGATAACAGACAAAGCCCTTGGTAAGCCTGGTGAAGGAGGTAGTTTTCCCCTAGTGGTTCTCACACTGCCTTCCAGCAGCTCCAGAACCTGCTGCCAGATGTGGGAGCCTTGTGCCCTACCAATGAGAAGTTAGGTCAAAATGACCTTTTTTGGGTATCATAAGGATGAGGTGCACAGTGGGGCAAGGCCTTTACAGAGGGCAGGCAGTCCACCACTTCAACTCCATACTCTTTTTACTCAGTTTCTCTGAAACTGAGTCCCAAATAGGGATAAAACATTGATGCCAACACTTCACGGTTTCAAAGTCTTTTCATATGGTAATGTATTTACTCTTTTTTTTTTTTTTGGTAGCATGGGGTTTGAACACAGGGCCTGTGCTTGCTAGGCAGGAGTTCTACTACTTGAGCCACACTCACAGCTCTTTTTTGCTTTAGTTACTTTTTAGATTAAGTCTAAAGTTTTTGCCCGGGGCTGGTCTGGAAAGTGCAGTCCTCCTACCTATGGCTTCCTAGGTAGCCAGGATTATAGGCATATGCCATTGTGTTCAGCCCTGCATATATTATTTGGTCTAACCTCAAGAGGAGAGCAAAGGAGGCTCTATATTTTTACTTTTGTAAGCCAGGAACCTGGGTATCAAGATGGCAAAGTGACCTATGCTCTTTCTGCTCCATGGTGGCACCTTTTCCAAAGCTGGCATAGCAGGCTAGCCAGGCCAGCCAGAGCCCTGCTTCTGAGTAGCTGTGGACTTCTCTGTCCTCTTTACAAAGACTATTACAGAGATCTAGGATGCCTGTGGATTGCAGCTTGGGAGGCTGGCAGAGGTGGCAGGGGACTTTGAAGTTCTTGTTGTATAAAGAAGGAACCTGAGGAACAGACACAACAGGGTCTTACCCCAGTTCAGGAGATCCATCAATGGCAGTGCTGAACTGCTGAAGTCTGCTAAACCTGGGATCTTCCCAAAGCACCAGTGTTCCCTATGGTTTCATTTGCCCATGTGTGCATCTGAGAGAGTACCACCTTCCATTCGTTTTCCATCCCTCCATCTGGATAGTCTATGTCATTTGTCCTCCCAACCCTCCACCCTTCCAGTGTCAGTGCAGCAGCCAGGCAGACACCCTTGTGTACCCACAGATCCACAGATAACTGAGAAGAGAATGTCCTAAGAGGTCCTCCTACCAGACAGCCCCTTTCATCAAAGACCACAGGCTGGGAGGCTTGACCCCTTTCTCAGGATACGTCTATGGACTTAGTGAACCTTCCCCAAAGCCTTGAGAGGTCCACTTTGCCAAACTCAGAAATGGAATCTCACAAAGTAAAGCAACTGGCTGGAAGGCACACAGCCACTCCAGAGCAAAGGCGGTATTGGAACCTACATCCTGGATTTCATGGCCTGGCCTCCTGCTGCTGCACATGGCTCTCTTGCTCTGGGTGGTCTGCAGTCCCCTAGGGGCTATGAGGACACAGTTGTGGAAGATAGTGATGAGGTAAAATGAGAATCAGAATTCCTGGGTTCCAGTTTCAGCCTGGCCTGCCTCTGGCTCTGCAGCCTTAGTATAGACACTTTATCTTTTGGGCCTCAGTTTCCCCAGCTTTACAGTGTTGACCACATTGCAAATTTGGGTCAGTCAAGAATTGTTTGCTAAGTTTGTGCTACATTGCCCCAGGCACTAGACAAATAGTTAGACAACATCTGAGAGAGCTTATGCCTATTGATGGCAGACAGTTAGAATACATTAATAAATCACCAACCTCAATTATGTCAGGCCAATACTACAAAATAGGGAAATGTGGTGGCCAGTGTGTCAAGGCCTGCTAGGACGGTGGGGGCTGAGGGTTGGCTTAGAGCTATATTGGAATCAAATGTAGAAATGCTCAGCAAAGACCAGTGGGGAGTAGTGAGGGCCATAATACAAAGGGATGAAGCCTGTTCCCCTCCTACCTTCAAAACCTCATATCTCATTCTCAGCCCTAGCTTCCTACTCCTGCATCCTGGCTTCCCACAGCCCCTGACTTGAATCTATTTTCCAGCTCCACTTTTAGTCCCGGTTCTCCCAGTCTTCCATGTCTCTTGGGGTTTTGGTAACATTTCTGCTCCCCTTGCTCAGATGTACCTTTCTTTACTTTCAGCTGAGTTTCACCTCCTAGAAGAAACCTGCCTGTTTACAGCACTCTCCAAGGCCTTGCACACCTGACTTATGCACAGGCCCCACAGGACGTGCTTCTGTGCAAGAGTAGCTCTCTACAAGCACAGCTCACCAGATAGGGTCTCAATAGATCATGATTGCTTCTGTACCATTTGATAGAACTAACATTCCAGCACGCTGCTTGGCACACAGGAGGGGGATGTTCAGTTTATATTGCTTGATATGGCCAGTGGTGCAGCAGAGTCGACAAACTCTCAAATTGAAGGCTTTGCAGTGTCATGCAGTGCCACGAAACAGACAAGCAGAAGCCGATAGCAGGGAGGAAAGGGATGAAGAAGAGAGGACCGGGTTTGTCCAAAGTCACTGGTGTAGAAGATCTACAGTGTCCCTCTGAGGAATACCCTTCTCTTTGTTCTCATACATCGGTTTCTCCTGACATGCTTCCCAGCCCTGGCTAATTCCTCTCAGTTTTCTCTGTCCAACCGTTAAGAGCAAGTGTTCCTCCAGACTGAGCCTCAGGTCCTCCCAACTTCTCATATCTGCCACCATGCACTTCCTGGCTAATATCACCCATTTCCCCTCTCCAATCTGACCTCTCTACTGATATTCAGAGGTGGGGCATATAGCTGTCTCTCCAGGTCCCTCCACCTGGAGGCCTAATAGGCATCTCAACTTAAACAAGGCCCAAACCAGCCTCATCTCTACTCCTACACAACTGTACACAAGGCCCAAGCCAGCCTCATCTCTACTCCTACACAACTGTACCATGTTGAGGCTAGCAGTCTTCAGAATTAGAAATAAATATTCATCACTCCTGTCAGTTTACTTTTAAATAATTTCCTACTCCATCCTGTCTCTACCTTGGTGTAGAGCCCATTTGCCCTCACAACCATTCCTCTCCCTTCTGCTGGTCCGCTCTGCTTTTTAGATTGCATTTCCTAAACACTTGTGTCTCCTGAAGTCTGTTTAGGGGTGAGAGGAAGAGGGAAGCCCTAGGATGTATTTTGTTTTTCTTTCTCTGACTCGAATTCTGACTCCATCCCCCACCAACAGACCCTCCTCCATGATTCCAGTTCCCACCAGATGACTCTTCTCCAGAACTCTGGAAACCCTGGCTCCATTCTTTGTTCCTCCAGCCTAGGGATGGTACTGGTTTCCTGCTGGGTTGACTCATATTATGCAAATTAGCTCTTCACTAATCCTGTCTCCTAGGTAATAAGTTCCCTGCATTGCATTTATCCTCTTATAAAACTTTGAGTGGCTTCTGTTTCTCTGCTTGGACCCTGACTGATAGAGCCCTTATTAATTCTAGTTTGGGTTATTGTAATAACTTCACACTAAATCATCCTGATTGTCATTCTGTTCCTCTCTAATTTTCACCAAACATTGCTTTACGCCAACTTTTCCTAAACTCTTCAATAGCTCTGCATTGCCTACAGAATGGAGTCCTTACCTTGCTTTGTTATCTGCTAGTGGGATGGGTTGGACTGGGGACTGTTGTTAGTATTTGGTTGCCATATGGAGACCAGGACAGCAAGCTAGGGATGTCCCTTGGCTGTTTGTGGATTTTCAGGTTTCCTTTCACAAAAGGAAATTAAATGAGCTCTCAAAAAGCAGGCTTCATGAGTAATATAGGTTTCACACCCAGTAATAGGTACAGACCAATTCATTAGATGCTGTTGATTCATCTGCTTGCTTGCTACATTTTCAAGAGATTCCTGTCCCAACAGCAGCTGACCACAGTGTACCTATAAAATTAGCTTAGGACACTATTTTTATACATCCCATTGTTCCAATGGAATTAGGAAAAAATTGAAAATACTTGCAGTAACACTAGATTTTTAAAAGATTAAGGGTTCAGGGTTAAAGAAAAATAAAAATTAGGATAAGATGTGGAGTCAGGGGTATGTTTGTACATAACAACTCGTGCTGTGGGATTGTGAACGTTCAGGCTAGCTTGGGATATTCTAGCAGCCAGTACTTGGAGAAAAGTGGTATTAGGTGATTCAGGATTCAAAAGATAAAGACCAGCCAGTTGCTCATAGAAGCAAAACTATTTCCAATGATATGGTAAGGAATTGCTTCCAGGTGTCCTCACAAAGAGAACAAGAAGGGTTATAGCAACATTGTCAACAGCGTCCTGGCAGTAGGTCCCTCAAGGATGGCATCTGTCTGAATTGGAGAAGATTTTCCTGGATGTGTGGCATAAGTGTGTTTGCTGACAGGGAAATAGGATCCTAAAGTTACAGTTTCTCTTTTTTTTTTCTTTGGTGGTGCTGGGATTTTAAACTCAGGGCCCCATCCTTGCTAGGCAGGCATTCTACCACTTGAGCCACTCCACCAGCCTATTTTTTGTGCTGTGTGCTTTCAAGATAGGGTCTCATGAACTTTTTTGCCTGGGCCTGGCTTTGAATTGTGATCCACCTAATAGTTGCCTCCCCAAGTAACTAGGATTACAGGCGTGAGCCACTAGCACCCTGCTCTGTTTAGTATTTTTGCCATTGTTTTCTGAGTCTCCTGCATTGTAAACAACTACTTATGGGTAACCTAACAGGTAATGATAATACAGTGACAGAGGATAGATGTAGTGTCTGCCACAATAAACATACAAAAGGTAGTCTGAGAGACAGATGGATAATTCAACAAATAAAATAATTTAAGATACTTAGAATAATTTCTGGAAAATAAACAGAGTAGTTGGATACTGTTTGGGATGGTAGGGGGACAGTAATTTGCATAAGATAGTCAGCGAAGGCCTTTCTCAGAAGTTAATAATTGAGCTCAGACTTGAATAATGAAAAGGAAGAAACCACACAAAGGTCTTGAGGTCAAAAGCAGCTTACTCCATGAGCAGGAAGGAGGTGAATGTAGCTGGATTGGAACCACTCCTGCAGTACTCTAGGTTCACTCTAATTGCACTAGGCTGGATTTCATGCCTTCCCTAAAAGAAATCACTGTGATCTACAGAATGGATAGGTTGTTTAAAAATGATTTTTAGTAGTGCATATTAACTGTACAAAGGGAGGAGTTTAATTATGATATTTCTGTGCATACATATAATATATGAACTTTGACCATATTCACCCCCTCTATTACTCTTTCTTGTCCAAACTTTCTTAGAATAATTTAAATTGTTTCATTATGCCCTTTTCATATGTGCATACAATATACTTCTATCATATTCTCCCCCCTCT
The DNA here is from genome assembly GCF_047511655.1 of Castor canadensis. NCBI lineage: Eukaryota > Metazoa > Chordata > Mammalia > Rodentia > Castoridae > Castor > Castor canadensis. Next base: position 3,731,723 of record NC_133405.1, on the reverse strand, counting down.
CTCTTTTCCCATTCCCACCTCTCTCTGGTTCCCCCTCCCTAAATAGTCCCCTTTTATGTTTATGTGAGTTTTTTCATATATAGATTCTGCATATGAGAGAATAAACATGGCATTTGTCTTTTTGAGTCTGGCTCATTTCACTTAACATGAAGATCTCTAGTTTCGTCCATTTTCCTGTAAATGACAAACATATCAGGATCAAATGGCAGCTCTATTTTTAGCTTTTTGAGGAACTTCCATACTTATTTCCATAGTGGCTGGACAATTTACATTCCCACCAACAGTGTACAGGGGTTGGTTTTCCCCTTCATCCTCTCCAGTATTTGTTGGTTTTTGTTTTCTTGAGCACAGCCAGAACCAAAGCAAAAACTTTAGACTTAATCTAAAAAGTAACTAAAGCAAAAAAGAGCTGTGAGTGTGGCTCAAGTAGTAGAACTCCTGCCTAGCAAGCACAGGCCCTGTGTTCAAACCCCATGCTACCAAAAAAAAAAAAGAGTAAATACATTACCATATGAAAAGACTTTGAAACCGTGAAGTGTTGGCATCAATGTTTTATCCCTATTTGGGACTCAGTTTCAGAGAAACTGAGTAAAAAGAGTATGGAGTTGAAGTGGTGGACTGCCTGCCCTCTGTAAAGGCCTTGCCCCACTGTGCACCTCATCCTTATGATACCCAAAAAAGGTCATTTTGACCTAACTTCTCATTGGTAGGGCACAAGGCTCCCACATCTGGCAGCAGGTTCTGGAGCTGCTGGAAGGCAGTGTGAGAACCACTAGGGGAAAACTACCTCCTTCACCAGGCTTACCAAGGGCTTTGTCTGTTATCTCCTGGCACTCAACCAAATCTACTAGAAGAGAAAAAGCCGATCACTTGTGGCTCCCACATGGCACTGAAGCTAGGAAGTAAAAGGTTGATGTCTTTTGCTCCTGATATGCCTTCCTCAGGAAACATGTAGAACCAAAGTCCACGTGTCTGGGGGTGGAAAGAGGGCTGGGAATTCTGCTTCAGTAGTGGAGAAGTACTTCAAGATGCTGAGTTAGCGACTGGGATTTGGGCAAGGTTGAAGTTCCTGGATCATAATTGGAAGAGAAAGGATGAGTCAGCATGCTAAACTCAGGGAGGCCAGGAAGGCAGAGCCAGACTTGGGGGCAAGTGGTGTACAAGAAAAGGAGCACGACCTGTGGCCAGGCCTTCAAACTGGCCTTCTGTGAGATGACTGATCTAGTTTTCTTCCTAGATTCTACCTGTGTGGGAGAGCAACTGACTCTCTCTATGCCCACCTACCTTTCTCTGAAAGGGAAGATGCACACTTCTGCACACCTCAGATTACTTCTTCTGGAGAGATAGCTTGACTACAAAAGAGGAGGAAGAAACTTTTGAGGATGAGGAATATACTTTGTACCTTGACTCTGGCTATGGTTTTATGGGACTGTATATTTGTTTAACTCTTTGAGTTATCCCAGAGTATTTCCAAGAAAAATTAAGCAGACAATCACTAAAGATACAGATATCAATTAACTTTTGGCCTAATTAAAATCTGTTAGACACAGTAGCCAATTATAGCAGGAAAAAACATCCCTCTCAAGTGTGGATGGGATATTTACTACCAAGAGAGCTGATATTCTGGATCATAAAATAAAACAAATTTGAAAGAATAAAAACAATTAAAAGTACATTCCCAGAACATAATGTGATTAGACTCAAAATCAAAACCAGAACGTTATCTGGAAAGTGCCCAAATATTGGAAATTATAAGATGTACTCAAATAACACAAATCGAGGTAGTTTCAAGCCCAGATTCAGTTAAACTAGTCCTTGAGGACAATCTGTAGCATTTAAATGTTTGGATTAGGAAGCAAGATCTAAAATCTACAACCTAAACGTCTGTGCTCAGAAACTAAATGAAGAACGAATTAAACTCAAATCAAGTGTAAGAGGATCCCACCTCCACCCTTCTCACTCACCTGCCTCTTCCTAACCTTCCTCCCACCCTGCCATCACAGAACGCATGCGCGCGCACACACGCACATCTCCTCACAAGATGTTAGATTTGTTGTCATCATCATTGGACAACTGCTATCAATCTCACTGTCTACACAGGTGACCACCTGCCAGGGCCTCTGAAGCCTTTGAGGATAGCCCTGAAGTCCTTGGCCTCATTCCCTCTCACACTACTTGCTGCCCAGGTCCTCACTACAGGTGGTGGAGGTCTCCTCATCCTTCTGGTCCTGCTGTGGGTCATCTTGAGGGGGATGCTCATTCCGCTGGTCCAATCCCACCAGCCCTCTCCCTTTCTTAGCTTCAACAAGTGCAGTGTGATCTCTAGAGGAGGCTTTTTTCTTCAGACTCCCTTGACAGGGTATGCTGACCTTCACTGTGGTCCTGGGTGGCTGGAAGGACAATAGGGAGATCACAGAAAGGCGTTGGTGTGGGGATGGAAATTGGAGGGGGATGGGAACAGGGGACTCCCTGCAGGGGGTGTGACGGGGTGCCAGGAAAGGACAAGGAAGGAGCAGAGTCGGGGGGTGGGGAGTTAAGGGGAGCAAGAAGTGGGTCGGCTCACCTTGCCTTTACAACTGCGTTGAGAAGAAGTCCTCCTCTTCTTCCTCCCTTGGGTCCTTGAGGTCAGATGTTCAGTGTCTCTGCTGTGTGTCTGTGGCTTTCTGGCCATCTTTCCCATGTCAGTGTCTGCCAGTGGTATATCCCCAGGCTTCCTGACTGGGAAAGATATAGCCCCTCCAATACAGTGAGGGGTCTCACCCTGTCATTGTGTGGTCAGCAAGCCACTCACCTAGCCAGTCCAGCCATGGCCTCAGAAGGGGCTTAGACATCACAAAGCCCATGTGGACCGGTCCATTGGGAAGGGGGGTATGATGAGGAGGCCAAGGAGGTCTGGTCAGAGAAAGAAGGAATTTGCTCAGATGCTTTAAACGGCTGTGCCAAACTGACACGGTACCCCACGTACCTCCCCAGGTTCACGTTTGTTGGATCGTAAGGCACAGATTGGGTGTCTCTCCACACCTCTCCCACAGACACACTGTAAGCGAAACTTTCTGTTCTTGACCGTAACCGAATTTGTGTACGTCTTACCTGAAGTTCCTCCATGCTCACCTGGCTGTAGGTAACACAATGTGACTCCTCAAGGGAGGATTTGGTGAGACAGTGACTGTACCATTGTGGGAAGTTGCATGGTGAAAAGCCATTCTGTCGCTCCCCTCACCTCTGAGAGGTACAGCAAGGTGCCATCTTGAGAGATTATGCATTCCTTAAGACTGAGCTACTCTGGGGTCTTGAAAATAAGGAACAATCATGACTCAGGGAGTCTTGGGAAATCCAGCCACAGTGTCTGTGGAAGGCAGTCAGAAGAGGGTTGATGGAGAGGGGAGAGGGTCTGACGTGGTACCACAGAGAAGTTCAAGGTAAGGGTAGCTATGGCAGCAAAGGTTGTGGTGGTTGGAAAGCTGCATCCTCCCTGGGGAGGGAGGAATCCTATTGCCTGAGGGTCACAGCAGAAACAGAGCACTGAGTGCATGGCTCCCTTGCTACTCAGCCTCCAAGTCCTGCCTCCTGGATACACATGTCAGCTGCCACGTGATCTGAGCCCCCAAGCCCAGACCTTCCAAACTGTATGATTTCTTCCCACCAAACAGTGAGATGAACCGCTGGGCGGGGTCTAAAAGCACTGAGAGCAGCAGGCAGAGGTGCTGCGGTCCCCCACGTTTCTCTTTGCGAGTGCAGAACTCAGTGTTCTCTTGGCTCCATTGGTGGGACACACCTAGACTTGGATGCTTGGTGCCTCTGGGGGTCTTGTGTAGCAAGTGGGAACCTGTCCATCCCACATGCCATAAAGCACCCTGTGGCCTGCAGTGGCTCACCTTGCTTTCCAACTGCATTGAGAAGAAGTCCTCCTCTTTATTTCCTGGGGGGAAGGGGATGGGAATAGGGGATTCATGGAAAGGAGTGCCAGGCAAAGACAGGGGAGGAGTCTTGGAGGGAAGAGGCAAGGAAAATGAGAAAGACCTTGGGTGGGTCAGCTCACCTTGCCTTTGCGCCTGGGTGGAGAAGAGGTCCTCTTGTTGTTGTTCTCTTGGGTGCTTGGGGTCGGATGTTTGGCAGCTCTGCTACGTATTGGTGGCTTTCTGGCCATCTTCACCCTGTCAATATCTGCCAGTGGTCTATGCCCAGGCCTCCTGACTGGGGTATATATACCCCCTCCCCCACAATGGGTGGTCACACCCTTAGTCATTGTTTGGTCAGTAGCCCACTTCCCTAGCCAGGGCTGGACATCACAAAGCACCATGTAGACACTTCTGGGGGCGGGGAGAGGACGCCAAGATGTTCTAGCTGGGGAAAGGGGGGCATTTTCTTTAGCACTCCTAAAGAACCATTAAACTGACCTGCCATCCCTCCTCATCTCCCCATATCAATTCTGGTGGGTCACACAGCAGGGAGAGGTGTTCCTCCACATTTCCCATGGACACTCAATTCAGAGGCATGTTCTGTTCTCTCCCACTCTTCCTCATTGCCTAGTTTGTATGTTTCCCTACAATCCACTCATGGCACCATGACCATATTTATGTCTGTGCGTATGTGATCATTCCACTCCCCTCCTATAGATTTCTCTTCATAGCTACCACCAGGGAACTTTTCCATCCCACCCCCTTTTCCCAGCGTCCACAGAGGTACCCTTGGATTTTGTTTTCTACTCTAAAAATCACTGCCTTCGGGCTGTCAAACTTCAATGAATAGACTTCCTCCACTGGGTAGCCTCTTCTTGCTTACAGACTGAGGGGGCTGCTTATCTCAGTAAGTAGTAACTCAGGCTTAGGTTTTAACAGTGTAGGAGAGATTCATGTTCCAGAATTCAGATATTTGCATGTAGGAAACTACAAGCCAAGACCAATAGATTCACAAGATAGGACGGAGTTGTGTGGAATTGTTCAACTTTGTCCTTGAGGTTCAGTATGTGACAAATTTTTTAAAAAGTCTCCAGATTGGAAAGAAAAGTAAAGCTGTATTTCTTTACAGAAAATAAGATAGCACATGCAGAAAATTGTATCAATGAAAAATGCTTCTACAGCAAATAATTGAGTTTAGCAATGCTACTGAATGCAAGATCATTGTATGTGTATTTTACTAGCAAAGAACAAATAGAAATTTAAATAATACAATTTAAAATGTCACTAGAAAATAGGAATTAAAAGGGATATATTTACAAAAGATGTAGAAGATTTCTACATTGAAAAGCATAAAACTTTGCAAATATGAATTAATGAACATCTAAATAAATGGAGATAGAAACCTTGCTTATTACTCAGAAGATTGAATATTCTTAAGATGTCAGTTCTTCTTAATACATTGATAGATTCAATGCAATTCAAATCAAAATTTCAAAAGATTTTGTAGAAATTGGCATCCTGATTCTAATTTTCATATAAAAGTGCAAAATACCTAGAACAGCTAAACATGCCTTTAAAATTGAACGAACATGGAGGGTTAACCCTCCTTCAAGAACTATAAACTAAAAGTAACCAAGATAGTATGGAATTGTAGCAATTCCTCAATGGAACAGGAGGAAGTCTAGTTATAGATAAACATGTATATGCATATATAGTCAGCACATTATTAATAAATATGCAAATGAAGATTAAAGGAGACGAAGGATGCTCTCTAAGTCAACAGGGTCTGGAGCAATTGGGTAAACTTTGATCCTTACTGCACTTCTATCTTTACCCATATCTATCTATAGAGATATAGATACCTTTCTGCAGAAAGACAGGCGTTTTAAGGAATTTGCTTATGTGGTTGTGGAGTCTGGCATATCTGAAATTTGTAGGGCAGGCCAACAGGTTGGAAATTCACACAGTGTTTTCTTTTCTTAAAAGTATTTTGCCTTATTTTTGATTAACATGCATAAATTGTACTTATTGAGGTCTGGCATGATATTTTTATGGTGGTCTGGGATTTGAAACCAGGGCTTTGCACTTGCTAGCGCTGCCCCTAGTCATTTTTTGTTTTACTTATTTTTTGCATAGGGTTTCACATTTTTGCCCAGGGTTGGCCTCAGACAGTGATCCTCCTACCTACTGACTCCTGCATGGCTGGGATTACAGAGATGTGCCATCACCACTCAAATTTCACCTGAGGAGGAATGTCCAGACTCTGCCAGGGACCAAGGAGAGCACTCTGAGTGAGGAATGAAGGGACACCCTCCATCAAGGAAAGGAACCCCAGATTCCAACTCTGGCCTTGTGGTAAGCCCTGGAAGGTCCCGGACAGCAGCATGTTCAGCGTGGCCACTCCCTTCACCTCTCCGCCACCTCAGGGAGTGTTGGAAATGTGACTGGAGCAGACGGAAGTCCATAGAAAATATGGATACAGTTATTACCAGGAGCCAAGAACAGGACTCTGAGGAATGAGGGGACACACTCCCTCCATGGAGAGCAGTCCCACAGAATGTATCTCCACCCCTGTGGTCAGCCCTGGAAAGCCCTGGACATCACGGTCACCCATGGTTACCCTGACCAATCCCCTCACCCCTCTGCCACCTAAGGGGAGTCTGGGAGTCTGAGGAGAGCGGACTGAGGTCCGTACAGGACAGGGGTCCAGGCTCCGCCAGGAACCAAAGCCGGGACCCTAAGAGGGAGGGTGGAGGGTCTTGGGAGAATTCCCTTCCGCCCCTCCTGTCAGCCCTGGGAGACCCCGGGCACCACACCGGATGTGACGTTGCCGGCTTCTAGAAACCTCAGAGGCTGAGGTTGCGCCGCGCTTCAGGTCCGTCCCTCAGAGGCTCAGCTTGTGAAGTGTTGAGGTGAGAGCTAAGGGCGGGCAGAGGAACATCTCACCCAGAGTTAGGGTCCCCAGATAATCTAGCTGCACCCCGGTTGTCAATCTGGCATGCGGGGCGGGGTGGGGAGGGAGGAGTAGAGGAACCTCTAGTCACGGGAGCTCGCTCGCCCCTCCCCCACCCTTCCTCTCGCCCCAGGGAATCCTGGGATTCACAGCTTTGGTGTGAGGAGGAGCGGGTCCGGGCTCTGGGAGGGAAGGAGGGGAGGACTGAAGATGTACGAAGGAAACCCCACCCCCGAATAGAGAGTCCCCAGGTAATCCATCCCTATCTCGCTTATCACCCTTGTCCCGCATGGGGGTGTCTAGTCACTGGAGCTCGCTCGCCCCTCCCCCACCCCTCCTCCTGCCCCAGGGAGAGTGGACTGAGGTCCCTACAGGACAGGGGTCCAGGCTCCGCCAGGAACCAAAGCCAGGACCCTAAGAGGGAGGGTGGAGGGTCTTGGGAGAATTCCCTTCCGCCCCTCCTGTCAGCCCTGGGAGACCCCGGGCACCACACCGGATGTGACGTTGCCGGACTTCTAGAATCCTCAGAGGCTGAGGTTGCGCCGTGCTTCAGGTCCGTCCCTCAGAGGCTCAGCTTGTGAAGTGTTGAGGTGAGAGCTAAGGGCGGGCAGAGGAACATCTCACCCAGAGTTAGGGTCTCCAGATAATCTAGGTGCACCCGGTTGTCAATCTGGCATGCGGGGCGGGGTGGGGAGGGAGGAGTAGAGGAACCTCTAGTCACGGGAGCTCGCTCGCCCCTCCCCCACCCCTCCTCTCGCCCCAGGGAATCGTGGGATTCACAGCTTTGGTGTGAGGAGGAGCGGGTCTGGGCTCTGGGAGGGAAGGAGGGGAGGACTGAAGATATACGAAAGAAACCCCACCCCCGAATAGAGAGTCCCCAGGTAATCCATCCCTGTCCCTCTTGTGACCCATGTCCCGCATGGGGGTGTCTAGTCACTGGAGCTCGCTCACCCCTCCCCCACCCCTCCTCCTGCCCCAGGGAATCCTGGGAGTCCCAGCTTTGGTGTGAGGAGGAGCGGGTCCGGGCTCTGGGAGGGAAGGAGGGGAGGACTGAAGATGTACGAAGGAAACCCCACCCCCGAATAGAGAGTCCCCAGGTAATCCATCCCTGTCCCTCTTGTCACCCATGTCCCGCATGGGGGTGTCTAGTCACGGGAGCTTGCTCGCCCCTCCCCCACCCCTCCTCCTGCCCCAGGGAATCCTGGGAGTCACAGCTTTGGTGTGAGGAGGAGCGGGTCCGGGCTCTGGGAGGGAAGGAGGGGAGGACTTTGTCACCCATGTCCCGCATGGGGGTGTCTAGTCACTGGAGCTCGCTCGCCCCTCCCCCACCCCTCCCCCTGCCCCAGGGAATCCTGGGATTCACAGCTTTGGTCTGAGGAGGAGCGGGTCCGGGCTCTGGGAGGGAAGGAGGGGAGGACTGAAGATGTACGAAGGAAACCCCACCCCCGAATAGAGAGTCCCCAGGTAATCCATCCCTGTCTCGCTTATCACCCATGTCCCGCATGGGGGTGTCTAGTCACGGGAGCTCGCTCGCCCCTCCCCCACCCCTCCTCCTGCCCCAGGGAATCCTGGGATTCACAGCTTTGGTCTGAGGAGCAGCGGGTCCGGGCTCTGGGAGGGAAGGAGGGGAGGACTGAAGATGTACGAAGGAAACCCCACCCCCGAATAGAGAGTCCCCAGGTAATCCATCCCTGTCCCGCTTGTCACCCATGTCCCGCATGGGGGTGTCTAGTCACAGGAGCTCGCTCGCCCCTCCCCCACCCCTCCTCCTGCCCCAGGGAATCCTGGGAGTCACAGCTTTGGTGTGAGGAGGGGAGAGAGAGACCTGTATTCTGGGAGGGAATGAGGGAAGAGCTGAGGGTGGACAGCAGAGAAACAAAACATCTCTCCCAGAGTTAGGGTCCCCAAATACTCTAGCTGTGCTCTTGTCTCCCTGGCACACGGGGGAGAGGGGAAGCTGGGAGAGCGGTGGTGGGTAGGGGAGGGAGGAGTTGAGGAACCTCTAGTCACAGGAGTATGCTCACCCCTCCCCCACTACTCCTTCTGACCCAGGAACTCCTGGTAGTCACAGCCTTTGTCTGAGGAAGGGACAGGTCCGGGCTCTGGGAGGGAAGGAGGGGATTAGTGAAGGTGGACAGAGGAAACCCCACCCCCAGATAAAGGGTCCCCAAATAATTCAGCCCTGTCTCTGTTGTCACCCCGTACCACATGGGGTGTCTAGTCACAAGAGCCTGCTCACCCCTCCCCTACTTCCACCTTCTGCCCCAGGGAACCCTGGGAGTCACAACCTTGGTCTGAGGAGGAGAGGGGGAGGCCAGGGGTCAAGAGGGGACCAGGAGAGAGCTAAGGGTGGATGGAGGAAGCCCCCCTCCAGATAGTGGGTCCCCCAAATAACCCAGCCCTACCTCTGATGTCGCCCCTGCACCCCAGGGAGTGTTAAGTCATAAGAGTGCACTCATTAAACCCCACCCCTTCTTCTGCCCCAGGGATTCCTGGAAGTCACAGCCTTGGTCTGAAATCTGTGAACAGAATAGGGTCCAGTTCTGTGAGGGCTCCAGGTAAGACTTGAAGGTGCACAGAGGAAGCATAACCAAAGAGAGAGGTTTCACCAAATAATCTAGTCCTGCCTCTGTTGTTTGCCCCCACCTCTCCCACAGGTCCCATGCAGAGCTTATAATCAGGGACTGCCATTGCCCTTCTTCCACCCCCTCCTTCTGCCTCAGGGGACAATAGGAATCAGAGTTTTCCACTGAGGACGGTGGGGAGGAGAGGCCAGGGCTCTTTGAGAGTTGGGGGTAAGAACTGGACAAAATAAACTCCCCCAACATTAAGGATCCCAAAGAATCCATCCACACCCTTACTGTTAGACATGCACAAGGAGGAGCTTCTAATCAAGTGCTCACCCCTTCCCCTTCCATATCTCATTTTTTCCTCTCACGGGACCATGGGAGTCAGAACCTTGGTCTGAGGGGAACAGACGAGGCTTCACTCTTATTGATAAAGCTGGACAAGGGGCTTCTATTCAGATGACCACCTCTCCCTTTCCACACCTCCTTTTTCCCCCTCAAGGGACTATGGGGATCGGAACCTTGGTCTGAGGGGGACACATGAGACTGGCAGATGACAATTCTAGGTTCTAGTTGGAGGCAATGGAAAGGCCCTGAAGGAAGATGGATGGGTGGCAAATTCCCAGTTTACCTCTGCTGTTTGCCCTGGGTGGCCTAGGCACTGTGTCTAGGAGGTTCCCTAACTCTTGTTTTGTGGCGTCAGAAACCACTGTGGGTCTTGGTCAGAGGGGATGGGGCCTAGACAGTGAGGTAGAGAACCTTAGACTCCAGGAGAAGGAGAACCCGTGGAAGTTCTACACCCGCTGTCAGTCCGGGGAATCCCCATGCAGGGTGACCAGGACGGTGAAGTATAACTTTTGCATGAAGGAACAGAACCTTAGGTGAACAGTGTGGAGACATCCACTGCTGGCAGTCAAGCTGAGGACTTAGTAAGGACTGAGATGACCTGGAAGGGCCCAGCAACACACTGCCTCCAGTGCTGGACTGTCCCACACACTTTGAGCAGAAAGGTGATTTCTAACATCTGTATTCGTGTCTGAGAGGTTAAGGCTTTGGTAGAAAGAATAGTGCCTCAGGAGAGTGAGAAAGGGCCCAGGTACTGTCAAGAGACAAGGCAGAACTGAGGGTCCCGGCACACAGGACACATGGGTTCCAGCCCTACCCCTGCTTTCAAGCAGAGTCATGGCCTACAATCCAACTCAACAATCTGAGGGAGAGGGACACAGGTCTTTAGAGGGTTGGGATCATGCCTGGGCTCAAGGGGAGAACTCAAAGGGACGAATGAAGAAACTTTGCACTCCAGATCAAAGGGGGACCTCTATCCTCATTTTAGCAATGGCCAGAGAGGCCAGATGCAGGGCCCCTTCCCTTCTGCCTCTGAGATATGAGGGAGGAGAGGGCCTTATTCTTAGGAGTGTGGCTTCTGAGGAGTGTCCCAGCAGGACCCTGGAGGAACAAGAAGACCCCTGATCTGAGACATGAAAAACCTATCATTCCTGTCAGGCCAGGGTGGCTCCAGGCAGGACTCTGGGAAGGAGATGCCACCCCTGCCTTCCTATTCAGAGATGGGTTAAGGGTCATGGAGATGGTTGCATTGGCCTGCAAGATAGATGCACAGGTCAGCAGAGGGGAAGGGCACAGGTCTGGTGAGGAGTAAGTATGAATACTTTGAGGACAGGAGGACCCCTGACCCCTGCTACTTCTGTCAGCCTGCAGGGGTGTCCAGATGAGCTTCATTATCTTTTCTCTCCCAGGTCTCAGGGAGCTTAGGGCCTGGAGTAAGAGGAGACACCAGGACGTGAGAGGGAGCCAAGCCTGATCATCAGAAGGAGCTGTCCAGGATCTGCCAGGAGTCAAGGTGAGGAGAGAGGGAGTCCCCTTACCGAACACACATGACCTAAGTCCCTCACCTCCCCATTCCACCAGCTAGAAGAAAACCTATGGGGTGTAGGGGGATTAGGATGCAGTTCTCAGTGAGGACAATCACGTGCTCCTTCTCTCCTCCAGGCCTGTGAGTCCCCATCCCCAAGCTCCTGCCCACCCTCCTGCTTGCTGTCCTCAAGGAAAGTCATGATGCCTCATGGTCAGAAGAGCCAGCAACCTAAGCTGGAGGGGAATGCTCAGGCCCAAAGAGAGGCCCCGGGCCTGGTGGATGCGCAGGTCCCTGTGGCTGAGGAGGAGGGGGATACTGGCAACCCTTGTTTCTCCTCTACTCTTCTGATACCAGTCACTCCAAGAGATGTGCCTCCTGCTGGGACACCGTGTTGTCCCCAGAGTCCTCAGAGAGCCACCTGTCCCCCCGCTAGCTCGGTGTCCAGTCCAGGGAGCCAATTCAACCAGGGCTCCAGAAGCCGTGGAGGGGAAGGTCTGGTCCCCCGGAGCAGGCTGGTAAGCCCTGAGTCCTTAATGCGAGAAGCAATATCCTTGGTGCCATCCCTGCTCCTCAAGTATCAAATGAAGGAGCCAATCACCAAGGCAGAGATGCTAGATTATGTCAGGAGAAGTCACCAGGATTACTTCCCTGCAGTCTTCAGCAGAGCCTGTGATTGCTTGCATCTGGTCTTTGGCATTGAAATGAGGGAAGTGGACCCCTCCAGCCACTCCTATATCCTTGTCACTTCCCTGGGGCTGACATATGATGGGTTGCTTAGTGATAAGCAGGGCATGCCCAAGACGGGCCTGCTGATCATCACCCTGAGTATCATCGTTGTGGAAGGCAACTATGCCTCTGAACAGGTTTTCTGGGAAGGGCTGAGTATGATGGGGGTTTATGCTGGGAGGGAGCACTACTTCTATGGGAATCCCAGGAAGCTCATCACTGAAGATTTTGTGCAGGAGCAGTACTTAGAGTACCGCCAGGTCCCCAACAGTGATCCTGCTTGCTATGAGTTCCTGTGGGGCCCAAGGGCCTATGCTGAAACCAGCAGGATTGAAGTCCTGAAACACTGGGCCAAGTTCAGTAGACGTGTTCCTAGGTTCCTCCAATCCCTGAATGATCGGGCTTCTAGAAATGAGGAAGAGGGGGCCCAAGCATGAATTGTCCTCCGCAAGAACCACTGTGGGTCCAGGTGACATTGTTCCGTAGCCTGGGCCACATTCAGTAGCTTCTTCTGCCCCATGTGAAATGAAGCTCATTGTTCATTTGTGTTTGGAGAGAGAAGTCAGTCTTCTCAGTAGTGGAGCCCCAGGTAGGCTGAGGGCATAATATTGTAGAAAAATTTTTGTCTTCCTGTTTATTTGGGAAACGTTGAACTTGACCTTTGTTTCCTTTGGAAGTTTTCTGATGTCCCTTTTAATGGAAGGTTTACTTAGCTTCAGAATGGAAGGTTATGAAGGACAGTAGTCACTCATTTATTGCTGTTAATATAGTTTAAGAGGGAGTCTTGTTAATTTTTCAACCAACTGGGAAACCCATGTAGTTTTGTGACTTGGAGCAGGGTAACATGGCAGTGTGTGGCTATTTCCTTAGATGTGAGTAAGGACAGAACACAAAACAGCGTGAAGAGTAAGAGAAAGTAAGATCAATTCTAGCTTTCTCTTTGGTCTTCCTCGTGACGTTAAATAATATGTGTATTTACCTGGATTTGCTTGGCTATCTGAGAATATAGATGAAACTATAACTTAATAAATAATTTCACAACTCACTGTCTCATTTATTCTTCAAACTTCCATTGAACCCCAGCTCTCTGGGAGGCCTTTGAGTAGTGGTGAAGTTACTAGTAGACCAGGGCATCCAGGCCCACCACCCTTACTTTAGAACAGCAGTGTCTAGGAGCCTCAGCCATAAGGGAGGTGTGGATAGGTGGGGCCCAGGCGAGAGTGAGTGAGTGTCAATGCCCTGAGCCAAGGCAGTTCTGGGGCTTCAGGAAACCACAATTCCTTCCATGGGATTTGAGTGTAATGAGGTTATAAGGTGACCATGGAAGGATCCTCGATGCTGTGACTTAGGCTGAGGGTGGAAAACTGCTCTGCGCAGTTCCTTTTGCATGCTGGGTATTGCAGAGGGGGAACAACCTCCTGGGGCAGATATGAGAGGTGCTGCTAAACACGGCACCAAAAGTAGCTGATCTTCCCCATTGTCTACAGGGATTTCCTAAGAGAAGGGTAGTTCTCTCATGAGGTGTGGCCTCACTTGGCTTCCACGTGGCGTTCTGCTTGAGTCACAACAGGCTATTTAAATGATTTTTTAATATGTTATCTTGATTGTATTTGCCATTTACAAGGCAACGCTAGATTTTGGGGTGGTGATGAAATGAATGAAAATGTTTTTGGAGGAAACAGCCTCTGGGTGGGAAAGAAAGAGCTGGTCCTTGACTCCAACTCTAGGAGTTTCCCCTACAGGAAGAGTCCTTCACACCCAGATTCTCCAATGAGTCCTCTTAACATGAACATTAACTCAGTTTTATTCATGGTATTTCATTTGGGGTGATTACCTAGTCCTTGTACCATTGATGTGCATCGTCTCTGAAGTGTCCTGGAGAACAATGACCTCATGAACAACATTCCACTTTGGGAGGGGCTGGGATCAAATACTGGGAGAAGTAACAGCCACTGCCCTTCACTAGTTTCAGCACACGTAAGGCACTGCCCAAGTTGGCTTTACATTCACAACAGATGTCCCAGCATTCCTACTGGACAGGGCTTATTGTGAAGAATCACTGAAAGAAGAGTCAGGAGGTGGGGCTTCATGGGACAGAGACCAAATGTCAATGCTCTGAGCCAAGGTCTTTGGGACTCCTTTGCTCTGGCTCTGGGGTTTCAGGGAGTCGTTGACTAGATTTAGAAGAGAAGAAAATAGTAATGATACTGTGTTGTCTTGACATTTATGAGTTGTGTTTCAGGAAGGAAGCAGCAGGGATTTGAATACATAAGTAAACAAAGATGAGGGCAGAAGGATTAGTTGATTGGGCAGTATGCTGGTCATTTGACCAGTTGAGTGGTCATTTAGACCAGTTGAGTGATAGAACGTTCACTGTGGAGAAAGTGAGGCGAGAAACTACAGATAGCACTTTTAAGTAACTGGAAAGTGGATTTGTTGTGAAAGGAAGCATGAAGTGGGCGCCTGAGCCCTTGAGAAGTGAGCTCTGTGATGGCAGGGTCTTCCCCTGTATTTTTTTCACCGCTGACCTCCAGCACTTGGAACTTTGCCCAGAATGAGGGAGGTGTTCAATTAATATTTTCAAATGAGTGAATGGTGCTGTAGATGAAGGGTAATCCAGAGAAACGCTGTGTCAATGACATCTAGCAAAACTGTGTCCCTTCCTTGTTCCTAGGCAAAGTGTCACAAGGTGTCAAAGCTTCAACAAGAAGAGAGGGGACCTCCCAGAATCACATCTCCAACATAAAGTTAAAAGTCCCTACAGCAGCCAATTTTCTCCAGGAAAGTGTGATGCCAGTTCTTACGGTTTTAGAATGAGATTAAACGAGAAATGGAGCTATGAAATGCTATGACAGAGAAAGATTTCCCTTTATTATATGCATTATTTGCAGAATCTCTCTTTTGGAAATAGTCTGGAGACATGGCCCAAACTCCCATGACATCCAGCAGCACAATTTGACATCAATAACACGACCAGAAAAATTGTGAATCAGAGTTGTCTACTTTTAAGTTAGCTACAGACTCCAAGTTGTCATTGATGCTGGAATCTGTCTCCTAGAGTCAGTAACCCATATCTCCTGAAGTTGATTCTCGTGGTGTAAGCTGTTTTAATAGTCACAGGCAGTAATGATAAGGGCCTAGAGGAAAACTGGCAGTGCTTATAAAAGCCAGGAGCCAATTTGAGAAATGCTAATAAAATGGAAAGTGGCAGGGTGTGGTAACTACTTGAACACTCCCAGATCATGGCTTTGGTGACTGTGAGGATGATGTCATCATCGCTGAAGTGAGAGACACAAGGAGGGTATTAACTTGCATTGGATGGGGCAAGAGTGAGATGGCAAGTTCATTTTGAACTTGTGTTGGAGACGTCTGTGGAAGGTCCAGTTAGAGATGTCAAGTGGATTGTTTGTTATATAGGTATAAGTTTGGCAGGGGTCGGGGAGGAGGTTCTAAAGTTTAGAAGTGAAGAAAGGTTACAGACTTCAGAAGGGACCCTGGGTACCTACCATTTGGAAGATTGTAAAAGAAGTGACAGCCCCAAAAGGAGTAAGAAAGAACTAGTATTGTAAAGAGCAGAGTTTTGAAGGACAGAATGGTCAGCAGTATTCAATACTACCAAGCTGTCCAGTAAGAAGAATACTAAGACTAATAGTGGATTTAGCAACCTGAAAGTCACTGATGACCTAGACAAAAGTAGCTTCTGTGGAGGCCAGAATAATGGAGGAAATTAATAAGTAAGTAGGAGATTGACAAGTGGTGGAAACCGTGAGCACACATACATCTTTCCAGAAGTCTGATGGTGGAGGGAGAAGGGGAAAGATGCAATCAATGATTGCTGAAGGATAAAGGATCATAAGAGGAGTCATGATGGTAACAAAAATGTAGATGTATGTCCAAACTCACAAAATTGTATATGCTGTGTACAGTATTTATTTTTTGCATACCAATTTTGCTTCAGTAAAGCTGGATAAAGAGAAAAACTTAGGCCATATATTTATAACTTTAAAGACTCAAGGCTAATGAGGAAGATATTAGAGAAAATTTGAGAGAGAGAGAGAGAGAGAGGGAGCGAGAGAGAGATGAGAAGACAGAGAAAGGCAATAGGTGTGTGAAGAATTGGAAATGTGCTTATGTGAACAGGAGGAGACACATCACTGAGGGTGAAGGTAAAGTGGTCAGAGAAGACTTCATAAATTAATAAGGGGTCACCGTCAGTAGAATGAGGGATGTAATTTCTTGCTTCTAACTTTTGACTGATTGAGAAAACATTGAAATCGTGTATATTAATGGCTACCCCATAATATTGAATGCATACCTGCATTGCACACTGTTTAAATCAAGTCACAACATATCTACCTGCTCGCTGATCACTTTATTATGGTGAAAACTTTCAAAACCCTTTCTTCCAGCCTTCTGAAGTGTACTGTGTAATTGTTCTCTATAGTTCCCCTACTAAGCAATAGCCCGCCAAAACTTCTTACTCCTATCTTACTGCAACTTAGTACATGCTGATAGCCTTTTCCCCAAGACAAGTGCAGCTACTGATGGCCTGAATTTTGTCAGGAAGCATGTCAACTTTGTTTTCTGTAGGCCTTAAGGATGACAGTTGATTTGGAGGGTTGAGGAAAGCAGAAAAGGTTTGAATTAGTGATTAGTGAATAAATACTATCAGGGATTTTTTGGATAGCTTCTTAGCAATCATATCAGACGTTTTTGAGCTTGACTCTCAGAGCTTAACTTCCAACTCTATCTGCTGGATGACAACTGGGGAAGTAGATCACTATGACCAGGGAAAATGGTTCCCTGGTATCAATGACTATTCAACTGAGGATGAACCCTGATTTAATAATGAGGCCAATCATGGTTGATTGATTTTCCCCAGCTGGGATCAGGGTAGATTGTAAAACCAAAGAAATTATATTGTGGGCTATTGGTCCATCCAGGATTGTGGTTGTGTTGAGTGGATGCAGAGAAATGAGTGCAAAGTAATGAAGGGTGCTGCAGACAGAGTTGATCCACCATGATCAACCAAGCCTCACTGGTCCACCAGGAATGAGAGCCTTGAAGACTTGAAGGAAGTTGCTGGACTGGGACTAAAAGAATGCATCTCAGGACTGTAGGTCTATCTGAGATCAAGGATAAGTGAAGTAGAAGAAAAGGTGTGAGAGAGTTCAAAGTGTCAGAGCACTGATCAAGGAATGTCATTTGACATCTGCTGATAACAGCTTACCTAGGTCTTCAGCATCTGAGCTTTCAGACAGTGTTCCACATCTGTTTGCACTACTGACAATAGATGACAACTCCTTAGATTCTAGTATCAGGTAATATTTGGCAGCAGGAGTGTAGGGAGTGTGTGACTAGGCTTAGAATTTCCAAGTCTTTTTGAGATAGGGAAGGAATAATAAATTTGGGAGCCAGAAGAGTAAGATGGAGCACTTTCAAATGAAAGAAAGCACCATGAATGACTAATTAGTAAGAAGACACTTTTGTCTCTTGGACCAACTGAGAGATCTGTATGCTTTGGAACATAGTGACGTTTTACAATTCCTTAGTAAGAGATGGGAGCACTATGGGGCATTTCATATGTGCAATGGCATTAATTGGACTAAAATTGGTTCTATTCCTCTCTCTCCATGTATATATTTATGATATAGTTGATTTATTCTATGTGTAAATATAGAATACAGGAGACTGACAAAATTAAAACAGACCTGAGTGCTGAATGGAGACGATTTGTTTTCTTAATTACTTGGAGAAGGCTGGGACAAAGAAGGTCAAATGTCAGGTTCTGGCACATGATAGCTTAATGATGTAGCAAGCTGACCTGAGTCACAGCTTCAGCAAGGAATAGTCATCTCTATTGCCGTATGGCTGCACTCTATCTGTGGAACCTCACAACCCTGGCACCCCTTGCTTAGTGGTAATGGGGCAAAGATGCTCTGGAGCCCTCTGAGGTCCATGGGGAACCAGTCAACCACCTGCTCTCCAGACTACTCTGAACAGCCCTGGCATTCCATGTGAACATTTTCTTTAGTCTGTTCCTGTGACAGACAGAATATCTTTAATACCCTCTTTCGATTTTTACTCTCCTCTGTCAACTCCCACAGTGCTTCTCCCACTTTAGTCACTAGAAGAAATACCTGGGGTTCTTGTTCAATGCCATTTCTGACGCAGATCTGGGATGGGGTCTAAGAGCTCCCAGGTGTCCTGATGCTGCTGGTCATGGAGCCACACTCACTCACAACAGGGTTTCTCCAAAAAGGGATTTCTTCATTTCTCAGTTTCCCCTCGTCACTGAGCATCCCCCGTGCACAAGTGTTATGTGAGGCACTGGAGTGGGAGTGGGGAACGAAGACCAAGGATTCAGGGAGGAAGAAGATGTGGTCCCTCCTGACAAGAGACTAGGCAGTGATATTGCACATGAGCACAATGAAGAGAGAGAGCGGACACATTAAAAGGACTAAATTGCCTAGGTGTTTTGGAAAGAGGAGGTAGACAATCAGATGCATCTTTAAACCCGAGTTGACGGGCACTAGGTTAAGAAATTGAAAGACATTTGTATCAGAGTGAAAAGCTTGTGCAAAATGCACGCAAGTTTGGGTGGTGATGAGAAGTCTCAGGTAAACGGTTGGTAGAAAGAATAGTGTGTGAGTGAGAGCCAAATTCAGAAAGGCCTTCTCCACCCTGCTAAGAGACTGGTCAGCAAACTTCCCTAGATGTTGAACTGACCAGTCAAGAAATCAGGCAGTTAGGTTTGGCATCTATCTCAAAATAATAGTAACTTCGTATTGATTCCAATTTTCAAAAATGTTCCTCAGATTTTAGGAGCTTCCCAGCCAGGAAGAGTCCTTCACACACACATTTTCCAATGTGTCCTCTTAGCAGGAACTTTTTCCGAATTTTATTCGTGATATTTCATTTGGGGTTATTTCTTTATTCCATGGATCACTGAGCTGCATATTTTCTGTTGTCCTGGAGAACAATGACCACATGAACAACATCCCAGAGTGGGAGGAGCTGGGATTCAATACAGTTAGAAATAACAGCCACTGCCCTTCACTACAGTTCCAGCACCCGCAAGGCACTGCCCCAGTGGCTTTACATATGTAAAGCAGTCCCAGCAGTCCTACTGGACAGGCCTTATCAGCCTTGCTTCACAGATGAAGATCCTGAGGATCACAGTACGGGGCATTTTCCTGCATAACTGGCTAGTCAGTAACAGAGGGAGAGGAGACCTGGGCCTGAATTCATCTGGAGCCCACGCTATTCCTACTCCTCCCAGTCCAAGGACAACCTTCTGACTCATAGTCCATTTCTCTTCTCAACACTGCATTATGTCCTTGGTGATAAAAAGAAGGAACCTGATGGAGGTCAATGTGCTAAAATAAGCAATAAAGAAGGCGACAGTGCAAATCAAACAATTTGTGCATTGGCTTCAGTTGGTTCCTTGAAACTGACTATGCCCAGCTGTGGGCATTTCTGTCCAGTCATTCATGCACTACAACTCCTTCCCATTGGTCATCTCCCATGTTCCCTCCCTTCCAACTCTGCAACCTTGCCTGTCCCCAGTCCTTCCCTGTTGCCTCCTCTGGAGGCTGTAAGAATCACCTGTCTTCCCTGTTAAGGAGCATTGCAAGTCCCTACAGAAATCCCTAGGCTCTCCCACAGCTCATCTTTTGTTCCTTCTGGTACCATGATCCCTTGGCCAGAAAAGTTCACTCCCAACTGTAATTTTAGACACCTGTCCATCCGTACTTGGGATCAGCAAAGGTTTTGCCTTCCCAGTGGGTTGTGAGTAGACTCTGACTTGTCCAATCATTGACTGTTTCTTGGCCTGTGAGTCTGAAGGCAGAGGAGGATTTTTAAGGGCCTGTGGATATTGGCTCTAGGATCTTAATTAGCTTCTTGTTTCAAACTGATAACTGGACACAGAAAGGATGCATGGGCTTGTTTAGGTGGTCAGAACCTGGAGCCCCTCATAAGTGGGAGATGAGTAGCAACCATCCACTGAAGCTGAATTCCTGAAGACCAATGGTAATAGTGATTTTGTGCTGAGCACCTATTATGAAACAGTTTGTGGAAGACGGTGCAAGCACCCATTCATTCCCTCGCCTCCTCTCCTACCTGGGTGAGGGAAAAACTGCAGTCTGCTGTAGTTAGGAAGGGGCACGTGACTTTTCCCTGTGACTGAATATGAGTGGAAGTGCTGCTTGTCACATCCATCCAGGTATTTGAGAGCCAGTTTGCATTTCCAGGCTTCCTCCCTCTTTCAATAGCAAATGTGGCAGCTCCATGTTCACGTGATGGAAGCAGCCTGGATATGGGCACCTGAGAACAGAGCCACTGCCAAACCACATTCAAGCCTGTGTGTCCCCAAAATGATCTTTTATTGTGTTAAACCACTCAAATTTGGGTTTCATGTTTTATCAACTAACAGTTACTTTAACTTATACATAGCTACTATTCATGTTGTAAAGCTTATTTAAATATTTTAGCAGCAAAAATAGTAGTGCATTTATTCTTGTTGGAAAAAAATCTAATAATTAGATGTACCATAATTCAGCCTTCTCATCTAAGAGTGTTACAATAATGAATCTGGTGTGCATTATTTTAAAGGTGACTTTGAACTTTTTTCATACATAGATGTCCTATAAAATATATAGATAATTTAACATACACAGATTATGGTGTTCTTACGGTTCTCATACTAGCCTTTAAAACTTCATAAAATGGATGCAGATCTTTTCATGAAAGCACATGCAATCATTGTCTCAATTCTGCAACCACTCTGTAAAATTCGAAATAATTCCTGTGCCACAATTAATCAAGCCATTCTTCTCCTGATGGACTTATAAGTTCTTCCCCATTTGCTGTTCTGGTTATTAGAACTGAAATAAACTGAATTTGAACATGAATTCTTTTGTAAATGTAAAGGGCTGGCCCAAGGCGCAGGCATCTTTTCTACTAAGAAGACAATATGGACACTAGGTTAAAGTGAAACTGCGATGAATAATTTAACTTTTTATAAATATTGCTAACATTTTATCAGCAAAATGCTATCCTAGTTTACTTTGTCATAAAAATCACAGATGATTTTAAATTCTAACATGTCAATGGGGTATTTCTTCTTTGCTTTGGAAGTACTTTACATACATGCATGAAAATAGAATAATGAGAACAGTGAAAATTTGTTTTGGGGGAAGAAATAGTAATAGAGTGGGAAAATTTGATCAAAGTATATTCTATGCATGTATGGGCATATCACAAATAAAAACATTTGTATAATTAATATATGCCAGTAAAATATCACATTGTACCTCAGAAAGATGTGAAGTTAAATAAATATGAGATAAAAACACCCTCAAAGAAGATTCTGTAAAAATGTCCAGAAAGTAAGGAAGGAGAGTAGACAGGACACCATCAGGGAGTAAGGGATAGGGGGAGGATTCAGGGGAAAACAATGGCCAGCTTCCATGAAAAAAGCCACATACAATATTAATTCAGAGAGCCCATGCAGCTGGCAGGCAGAGCTCTGGATCTACTACTTAGCACACTGGGGAAGGGAGCAGAGGAAGAGATGGAAGGAGAGGAAAGAGTCCATGAATAGGGTTTGAGAATTCTGGGAATTATCGCCATCACCTGGAATTTTCAATGAAGTCTAAGTGGACAGGCCTGTTGGCTGCATACATTAAAGGCATACCAGACTCCTCACCCTCCGTTAGGACTCCACTACCTATATCAGGAAAATCATAGCTGTCTCCAAGAATCATTCTGGGTGAGCTATACCTCTTGACCATTTTAGTGATTCAGAGCACCCTGACCAGTGTCCCAGGGCTGGAAGATTTCCTGGTGCCTACTGGGGGCTAGTATTTTAGTGTGTTCACCTATTGTAACCCCTCCTAACCCCACTGTGTTAAGGAGCAGGATGATGACTGATGACTGACAGCTTATAAGGGCCAAGAATACCAATGAGCAGTGCAGGGTAGTGGTCAACTGCATGGAGTGGGACACAAGGTAGAATGCACAGTCTAATTACTTCAACCTCTTCAGATGAAGGGGTGGGTGTGGACATGCCTTGCAAAATTATCCAGGCGGTGTTCTCGCCTCAGATTGCCTCCTATGGTTCCTGAGTTCTTAGCCCAAAGGTGCAGGTGTCTGGTGGCTATGAGTGCTGGCCTACATTGTCTGCCGATTCTGCTTGGGGTAAAGGGCTGCCCCAAGGTGAAGACATTTGCATGGTCGATGGAAATCCAAGGGATATGGCATACATTTCTTCGTTAAACTGGTGGGAATGAACAGAGTGCAATGCAGAAAGCATGGTGTGCCCCAGGTTGAGAACATCCATAGCTCTAAGATGGTGTTTGGGTCTAACAGGAGACGTTCACAAGGTCACTCATGGTGCGAACTTCCCATGGGAATTCTGAAGGTAAGTGTGCACAGTTAAAATGAACTGTGAGTTCCTTCTTGGAGGCAGAAGACTCAGCTGGGAGCAAGTTCCATATTGTTTTGAGAGAGAAAAGTGTCATTTATTTTGGTTATACTTTATTTGAGGTACTGTACAGACATTAATATTTAGTTTTTATATAACTGTGCCTAAGAGGATAGAGCTAGTATAAACCAGAGTCTAATATAAATAGAAGTAGTCTGAAACCTATACCAATGCTCTTTTACAACATAGCATATATTAATGAATTAAACAATTTTCTTCAGTAATTCAGATCATTAAATCCTCCATGCATAACAAGACCATACCTGATGCCTTTCTTCCTCATTACTAAGTTATCATCCTTTATACTAATGTACAATGAGGAAGTATTTACATGTCACTGTCCTCATGAAGGGGGAGAACTTTTCTAGGTATTTGAATATATTTAAAGATGAAAGTGATTCTCCGCTCTGTCCTGTCAATTTCTGAATGTTCACAATTCAGTTCAAGTGTGCAGCATAGCCTCATCCATGCACTGAATGTTAGAGAAGTTTTTGATCTGAGCAGTAATTCTGACAGAGACTTAGGCTCCATATTTTGAATCTGTGAATGGAACCCTCTGGTGACCTCCCAAACACACCCATGCCCTAACCCTGGAACCTGTGAATATGACCTTATTATGGCAAAATGGAGTTTCTGAAAGTGATTAAGGATAGTCAGACGATGGAGATTTTTCTGTGTTATGTGAGTGAGACCTACATGTAATCATGAGACTCCTTAAAAGAGGGATATAGTGAAAGATTTAAAACAGAATGGCATTGTGGCCATAAAAGCAAAGATTTATGCCCAGGAACGCAGGCACCTTTGGAAGCTGAAAGGAGCCAGTAATACTATGCGTGTGTGTGTGTGTGTGTGTGTGTGTGCATGCATATGCGTGTGTGTGCGTGTGTATGTGTTGGTGCTGGGATGGAACCCGGGGCTTCACACATGCTGGGCAAGCACTCTACCACTGAGCCAGACCCCTAGTCCCAGTTCTGCCAATTTTAACACTGTATAACTCATTTGTACTTCTGGACTCTAGTATTGTGAGAGAATAAATTTGTGCTGTTTTAAAGTGTTTGTGAGAATGTGGAGAAAAGGAAATCCTTGCACACTGTTAGTGCGAATATAAATTAGTACAGCCATTGTGAAAAATGATATAGAAGGGGAAGTTCCTCAAAAAATTAAATGTAGAACTATATGCTCCAGAAGTCCCACTACTGAGTACATATTCAAGGGAAAAGATACCTTCACTCCGACAGCATTATTCACGTCAGTCAATAAATGGAAACAACATGTCTCTTAACTAATTAAGAGATAAAGAAAATATGGTAAATATACAGTGTGGAATATTAGTCATGAAAGAATGAAATCCTGTCATTTGCAACAGCATGGGTGGAATGGTAGGTGATTACATTAAGTGAAAGAAGCCAGGCACAGAAAGACAATCACTCATAGGCAGAATCTAAAAATGTTCATCTCATAGAAGTTGAGAGTAGAATGGTGGGTACCAGAGGCAGGGGAGAGTAGGGGGAGGGAAAGGAGAAAGGTTGCTCAGTGAGGGCTAAGTTATGGTTATGAGAAATAAATTCTGGTGCTTGGTTGCACAGTAGGTGACTACAGATAGTAATGATGTGATGCATTTTTTTAAAAACTTGAAGAAAGGATTTTGAGTGTTGTCACCATAAATAATAAAAGTTTGAGGAGATGCATTTACCCTGATTTGAACATTACACAACATATACATTTATTGAAGTACCACATGGTACACCATGGATAAATAAAACTTGTATGTATCAGTTTAAAAATTCTCAAAATGTGCCTTTTGAAGCCAGGGTAGTTTTGGTAAGCCTGTTATAGTGAGAAAAGGAAACTAGTACAATCTATTGAAGATATGTAACTTAATTCCCTTGAAAAACACAAGGAGAAGTAAATTCTTGTATGAGTTTCTTATTCAACAAAGTAAAGAGTGATCTTGGGTCTGGAGTTCACATCATTACACTGTGCTTTTTAAATGCATTTTAAATGATGAGTGCTATTTACATGCCTGGATCTAGGTTTGGTGCTGTGTGCCTGTAGTTTCAACTCCTCAGGGGCTAAGGCAGAAGGATTGCTCGAGCCCACGAGTATATTGAGGCCAAACTGGGCAACACAGTGACATCCCGCCTCAAAAATTGCATATGTGGGCTCCACTGTGCTAGGGAGCTATAAGAAGGAAAATAGTGAGAAAAGGAAACTCAGAATAGACAGACATGTGAAAACCAATAGTGTATTTCCATCTCTCTCCTGTTGGCCTTTCACTATTGTTTCATATATTTTATTCCTATGTTATGTACACAACTCTACATTGTTACTACTGTTACTTTCAACCATTCGTTTTTAATCCCGTTTACATACCAAGGAAGTCATCTGTATACTTACCTATATCATTGCAATTCTCAGTGCTCTTCATTCCTTTGTGTGCCTTCAAATTTCTACCTGGTATCGTTTCTTCCGAGAGGTCTTCTTCAACATTTGTTTTAACACACCTCTGTAGGTATTTGATTCTAAAGAATACTTCATTTCATCTTGGTTTGAAATATACTTACACTGAGTAGACAGTTGTAGACTCATAACCTTATTTTTCTGTCAGTACTTTCAAGATATTACTCCTCTAGTCTCTGGCCTTCATTGTTTTTGACAAGACATACGCTGTCATCTTTATTCTCCTATATAGGTAATGTATTTTGTCCCTCTGGTCACTTTTTTTTCTTTTATTATTCATATGTGCATACAAGGCTTGGGTCATTTTCTCTCCCCTGCCCCCACCCTCTCCCTTACCACCCACTCCGCCCCCTCCCTCTCCTCCCCACCCCCTCAATGCCCAGCAGAAACTATTTTGCCCTTATTTCTAATTTTATTGTGGAGAGAGTATAAGCAATAATAGGAAGGAACAAGGGTTTTTGCTGGTTGAGATAAGGATAGCTATACAGGGAGTTGACTTGCATTGATTTCCTGCTCTGGTCACTTTTAAGATTTTCTCTTTATCACTCATCTTAAGCAATTTAATTATTAAATATCATGTACTTTTCTTCACTTTCTTTTTCCTTAGGGTGCTTTTAGCTTCTTGGATCTGTACATTTATAGTTTTCATTAAATTTGGATAATTTTCATTCAGGAGTTCAAATGTTTTTACCTCCTATATTTCCTCATCTATGGAGAGGTCTTCAAATGCATCTCTATTAGGCCTCTTGAAATTGCCTCAGAGCTCACTAATGATTATTCATTATTTTCGATGGACATTTTTCTTTCTGTGTTATGTTCTGGCAGTTTTCTATTGCTATATCTTCAAGTTCACTAATCTTTTTTCTGTCATGTCTAATTTGCCATTGTCACACTCCATTATATTTTCATAACTCAGAAATTGTAGTTTTCATATTTCAAAGATTATTTCAGATCTCTTTTAAATTGTCCATTCTCCATTTTGCATTTTATTAATTTTTTTTATTTCTTGAACATATGTATCAACTTTAATAACTGTTTTATTGCCTTTTATTGTCTTAAACTACTGTGATAGCAATTGATTTTTCTTCCAATTATTCATCTTATCATCCTGTTTTCTTAGAATGACTGATAATTTTGTCTGCATGACAAACCCTGTGAATTTTACCTTGTTTGAGTGCTGGATATTTTTTATCTCTACAAATAAATATTCTTAAGCTTTGTCCTGGGACATAGATAAGTTATTTAGAAACAGAATGATCCTTTTGAGTCTTGCTTTAAGGTTTTTTACGTGAGATCAGAGAGTAGTGTTTGCCCTACAGTCAATATTTCTTTGCCACTAAGACAAAATCCTCTTGAGCACTCTAATCCAGTGTCCTATCAATTATGAGGTATTGTGCTTTGCCTTATGGGAACAGGAACTATCTTCCACCTTCTGTGAGCTCAGGAGATTTCTGTACACACCTTTTCTTTTCCAAGGGTCTGTACTGCAAGTTCTAGTCATCTTAACCTTCCTGGACTCCCAGTGCCATGTCCCCCACTCAAGGTAAGTCAGCCTTTTCCTCTGTGCACTGTGAGCTGCAATTTATCTTCAGGCAATAAGCTGGAGGTAATTGCAGGGACTGCCTCATTTACTTTCCATCTATCAAAATCAAGACCATCCTTTCTTTGCCTGATATCCAATAAATTGAAATGTGTTGTTTCATATGTTTTGTCAGGTTTTTTTTAGTTGTTTAAGGTACACATATACATTTGGTTCTTATTACTTCATTTGGGGAAAAAGCAGAATTCCTAAGCTTAAAACTAAAAACCTAATTTCATGCATAAAAATGCCACAGCATTTAAAATTTGTTCAAATGAAAATCATGAACGAAAGACTATGGTATGGTAGGTACTCTTATGTACGTTCACAGAGACATGTTTAGAACTGGGATAAGATGCAGCAGAAAAGCAACAAAGCTTTGTTTTCTTACTTACACATTCAGTGTTTTTCAAAACTTCTGAAACATATGAATTACCTTCAATTTACAAAA
Source organism: Castor canadensis (assembly GCF_047511655.1). Taxonomy (NCBI): domain Eukaryota; kingdom Metazoa; phylum Chordata; class Mammalia; order Rodentia; family Castoridae; genus Castor; species Castor canadensis. Next base: position 3,704,726 of record NC_133405.1, on the reverse strand, counting down.
TATTATATTTTAGAATGTAATTCAGACTACCAAAACTAATGTTTTGTTTCGATGGTTTCTTTACAATACAGATCAACCTCTTGCTTGATTCTATTTAGCCTCTGGTGTGTACCTAGAAAGTAATAAGTACTTTGAAATACAATCAGTAAGCTGTAGTCACCCTACTTTTTCCAGACTTTGACATAAAGTGCTGCATAGGTAACATTCTACTTTGCATTTAAAGCCTTCCCTCTAGAAAAAAGTATTATCTTTCTAAAGGGAAGTTATATTTGTATTTAAACCATATTCTACACAACATGATTGGATCCAGTATTTCTAGAAAGGACTGTATGTATGTTATTTATGTCTCCTTTCTAAGTTCATAACCAGCAAATAATTTTTTAAATGAGCTTCAGTCATTACTGCCATTAATTCTTAGTAATGCCTGTTATTTAAATGGTCCTTGATTTTTAATAAGAACAAAATGATGTTTTCAAGAGAATGATCAGCACTTTCCTTCAAAATGGTTATACAATAGTCTCTTAGTACACAGTTATCTTTCAGAAAGTCAATACCATGTTAAAAGAACCTTAATTCTTGATTTTGTACATATTTATTCTGTACTATCAGTTGTGTTGATCTCACATTTGTAAATTCTGCAATCATAATTTCTTCATTTTAACATTTTCATTCCTACACTGTCCTAACAAAATCATTAATTGTCTCTCTCACATTGATATAATTTCATATTGGTTTTGTGCCTCAGGAATTTTCTCATTACCATATTACTCTGTTGTTTTCCCTTTTAGAACTACATATCCTTTTTATTTCTGCAAGCTCTGTACACTTTTTAAAAAAATTCATAAATACCCAAGTTTCACAAAATTATTTTGTTTTGATATATTCTCTGATATAAAATACATGTACCTAATTCATTTTTCACAATGGAATAATCACACAACATTTTTGTTTTTCTCCTTTTAAAATATGGATTCAAACATCATTTTATATTCAGTCAACATTTTCTCCTTGTAGAATAAAAACTGTGTCTTATCTTTCTGTGTTCTGATCTTGTTTCTTTTATGTACAATTGCTATATAACTAAGTGATTTGTTGGCTGTTTCACAACAAGTAAACATCACTACTACAACATAAAATATTTATTCATCATAGAGTTAAATTTCATGCTATGTCATCTTTGCCCTTCCTAAAAACTCCTATACTGTCTATCACTTGCTTTGTATATACTGCTTCCTATACTTTTATCTCTGTTCTAAAGTCATTGCTTCTCAACAACCTTTCTCTTTTTAAAGTCTCCCAGCTGATATTGAATATTTCCATTTATCTGATCTTTTCAAAGAACTAGTTTTTGGTTCCAATGATCTTGTTTATTTTTTTCTAATTTAAAATTTTCATGAATTTCTGTTCTTACCTACATTAATCCCAGTCATTTGCCTTGCCTTGGATGTGGTTTACATTTCTTTTTATAGTTCCATAAAGTGGAAGCTAAGAATATTGATTTAAATCTCTTATTTCCTTCTAATACAAGCATATAATAAGATAAATTTCTCTTTAAGTACACCTTTGGCTGAATCCCACAATTTCTGCAATATTGTATTTTTCTTTTCATTAATTTTGGCATTAATCTTGGTATTTGTTCCATCCAGGATCCCAGCCTATGTGATGGTGCTGCCCACATTCATCTCTCAGGCAATTCTCTCTGAAAATGCCCTCACAGACACACCCACAGTTATGACTTAGTAATATCCTAGGCACTTCTCAATCCAGTCAAGTTAACAGTAACATTAACCATCACAAGTCCACTTCTTGTCGACTTGACATCCAAATACATCTCGTTAAGCCAAAAGGTTCATGACCATCTCATAATGTAAAATTAATCCAGTTCATCCCCAAGAGGTCAAATAGTGTTAATAGTTTCAACATTGCTCAAAAGTCCAAGTTTAATGTCTCTTCTGAGACTCAAGGCAAACTCTTAGTTGTGAGCCCCTATTAAAAAAAAATAAGCTACATACTTTCAACATCCACTGGCTCCACTGATACAGAATAAAACATCCCGCTGCAAAAGGGAGGAATGAGGGGACAGAAAGAAATGATCATTGCCAGTGGAATAGCTCAAGTGGTAGTGAGCCTGCCTAACAAGCATGAGGACCCAGTGCTGGTAAAAAAAAAAAAAAAAAAAAAACGACAAAAACAAGATGAAAACCCACCAAGACAAACATTGAATCATATGTAGGTCCATCCATGTCTGGCATCCAGGATATGTGGTGACATGATTTGAGCTCTCAAGGTATTGAACAACCTTGTCCCATGGCCTTGCTGTTTGCAGCCCATGTAGCTTTTCTCTTGGGCTAGCTCTGCTTGTTGCCTGTGGTTTTCCTCAGCAGATGTCTGGCGTTTCTGGCTTCCCTAACTTCTTAGGGTCTCCATTCTATCTTCAGTTTCATTCCCACGGCTTCACATATCACCCTCTAAGGAGCTTCCTGAAGGAACACAGTCATGCTACACAGTGCCTGATCTCCCAGACTTTTCCTTAAAGTTGGGATGGATGCCCCCATGACCTTAAAATTCTTGCATTCTACATGCCTGCAAAGCCAGCATCACATAAACACCACCAAGATCTGCCTCCAGCTGGAGAAGTGGCTGAGGTCCCTTAGACCATAGCCAAATCAGCTTCTGAGTGCATAGGTGAATGAGTATGGTTGAATGACTCCTGGGGAAACAACTTCCTAGGCAGCCTTATGCCAGCAGGATGCCCATGTGGTGCTCTCTTCCCAAAGGAATTTCTTTAAAATGAGTTTACATATTTACAGCCTTGAGACTGAGAGGGTAGGGATTTGCTGGTCACTGAGATGGCTTCACAGCATCTTTTTTTATAACCCTGATACAACTGGCTTCTTTTCAGTGGCACTAATCTCTTTAACAACTACTTTTTCCTTGTCCCCAATCTGAGAGGTACTCCTTTTCTGACTGAACTGCACACTTTACAAATCTTTCTGTCTGGTTTGTGCTACCAATTCTCACTATAAAACTGGGTAAAAGCAGCCAGCAATAACCACGCCTCACCCTGAATGCTGGTCTGCTTTGAAATTTCCTCCTCCGGATTAATTAGTCCACTAACTTTTAAATTTAGCCCCACTCAAAAATCTTAGGACACAAATAAAATACAGACAAGTTCTTTGTCAGAATGTAGCATGCATGGGCTCGAGGACAATTCCTGACACAGTTCTTGTTAAAACCTGGTGAGCCCAGTCTTCACTCTCCCCATTTCTATCACACTCTGGTATTCTGAGCTCCCACAAGAATCACCCATTATGCTTTGCTTACAGCATTCTGGGCTTTCATTAGCCCACGTCTCCAAACTTTTCCAAACTCCTCTCACAAGCCAATTGCAAAGAGTTCAGAACCACACTGTTAGGAACCACAGTAATGACCCCATTCTCAGTACAAATTTCTGTGTTAATAAACTTTTCAACTCTGTGATAAAATACCTGAGCAAAACAACTTAAGGGAGGAAAGCTTTGTTTTAGTTAATGATTTCTGAGGTTTCAGTTCATCATAGCAGGGAGGCTATGGAAAAGAGCAGCTCACATCACGGTGAACAGAAAGCGGAGAGAGAATGCTTGCAGTATCTGGTTCTCTCTTTTTGCCTCTTTTATTCTATGCAGGCCCCCGGGCTATGGGATGATGTCACCTACCTTGAGGGCAAGTCTTACCCAGTCCTCTCTAGGAACACACTCACAGACACACCCAGAGATGTGCTTCTCCAATCTCCTAGGCACCTCCCAAGACAATCAAGTTGACAGTGAGAATTAACCATCTTCCAAATATTTGGGGAATTACAGATAGCTTTTATTAAATTCTTTAGTCCCAGTCTGTTTCACACTGTTATTGCAGAATGCCACAGAGTGGCTAATTTATAATGAACAAAATGTATTGGCTCACAGTTCTGGTGGCCAGGAAACCCCAAATCAAGAAGCCAGCATCTGGTCAAGGCATTCTTGCTGCCTCATTCCATGGCAGAAAGGCACAGAGAGGGCAAGAGAGACCAATGGATCAAACTTGCACCCTCAAGAGCAGTTATAGTGGGCCTTAACCATTTATGACAATGGAGCCCTCATGACCTAAGTACCTCCCACCAGATCCCACCTCCCAACTCTGTTGTATTGGATATTAAGTTTCTGGCATCTGCTTCTTGTATGTTCAAACCAGAGCACATACTTTGATTTCACACTGTTAACATTCAAGAGCTATTTTATGACCTATTTTGATTAATATTCCATATGCACTTGAAAATAATATATATCCTGTTGTGTACTGTGTCCTCTAAATGCTATCTAGATTAAGTTGGCTAATAGTGACCTAAGAAACCTTCTGTACTTGCAAATGTTCTTTATCATTTCCTTAGAGATGAGTGTTATAGTCTCCAAATATAACTGTAAATTTGACTCTCTTTTTTTCCTATTCTTAAGTTCTGCTTTTAGGAGCACAAACATCAGCATATTGTGCTCTTGGTGGATTGATTCTCTTGTGATATGTAATGTCCACTCTGACAAAGTGTCTATTGACATCTCTTTTGCTATTTCTATTTCCGCTTTTATGAACTTGACTGATATTTTCTTTTTTCTCCATGGAACTGAGGTTTGAACTCAGGGCCTCATGTTTCCTAGGCAGATACTCTACCACTAAGACACTCTACCAGCTCCTTTGACTCATATTTTCAATGAAACTCTTCTAAGTCTGGCATGGTGGTTCACATCTAGCAAGTGGGGGGCTTGGGCAGGATGATTATGAGCTCAAGGTCAAGATAAATAGTGAGACTGACACCCTTTATCAAATGAAAAAAAGAAAAGGACAAGAAAGAAAGAAAAAGAAAAAGAAAAGAATCAGCTTTGGTTACCTCGTTTTCTCTATTCTCCAATTTTAATTTCATTGACTTATGTTATCTTTTATTTTCTTCTGCTTGCTCTCATTTTTTTCTAGTTAAAGTGAAAGCTTAGATTGTTGAACTAAGACCTTTCTTTTTTGTTAACCTAAATATTCAATGCTATAATTTTCTTCTGATCACTACTTTAGCTAAGTCCACAAGTTGACACATGCTACATTTTACTTTCACCTCAGTTTGGTAGCTTTTTATTTACTCCAGACTTTCTCATTGACCTGTTGATTATTTAGGAGTATGTTATTTAACTTTCATCTGCTTTGATATTTTACCATTGTACTTGTTTTCTGTGATTTCCAATTTGATTCTATATGTTCAGAAAATGTATTCTATGTGATGAAACTTTTGAGATTATATTGATGTTTATTTTATGACCAAGGAAATTGTATATTTTGGTGAATGTCCCATGCATACTTGAAAAAAAAAACATTTTGTTGTTGAGTTCAGTGATATTTGGATGGCTAGCGTTTGTGAACCACTCAGTCAATACCTTGTCTGAGACCTGTGTGATTATCTAACACTACTGCAATTCTTTTTATCTTGTTTATAGTGAAATTTCTACATGAGCATCTCAAGTTGAACCCAGACTTGACAAATGACCCGAAGAGATTCTTTCCTCACATTCCCTCTTCTCAGCAATGTAGACCACATACCCTAGCAGTCAAGAAACTCCCTTAGAAACTCTAATTAGAAAGTGAGTCCATTATCTAACTGTCTATTCTCCACTTCCTTTAAAGAGGTCTTCAGCAGTGACCATGTTATGTGAAAATAAATAAAAGAGAAAATAGAATTCCTTTCACACCACATTTTTACTGCTTTTTTTGTTTGTTTCGGTATATTGACAACTTTGTAATTGTTCCAACAACACTTGAGAAGAACGTGAATTCTGTATTTATTAGGGGAAATATTCTACAGATATCCCTTAAATCTTGTTTGCCATTTGTGTTGGTCAAATCTCCTCTACCTTTACTAATTTTTGCCCACTTAATCAGTAACTCAGATTGAGGGAGAAATCTCACAGTAAGATTGTAAATTTGTCTTCTTCTATTTTCAGTTTGGTTAATTTTTGCTTCATATGTTTATACATTCATATTATGTTATTTAGTAAATGAGAAAGCCAACTCCTGAGAGATCTGGTGGCTAAGCACGCTGAACCTGACTTCGAGAAAACCTTTGGCTAAACAGACTGACTGAACACTCCCAGAATGGCCTGGCAGAGAACATCTAAAGCCATTCAACCCAGTGCCTCTATCCAAAGGAGGATCAGGAGGCCAGCAGGCTAGCTGGCTAGAGCTCAACATCCAGTTCTGTATGCCAAGAAAAGGAGTGTGCCAAGGTGAGCTGTCCAGCTTCCTAGAGCGCTTAACCTACCACCCAATTCAGCAGCATGTGCATGTACACAAGTGGCAGGAGCTATTTGCCCATGATTTTCCAAATAAAACATTAGACTGAAGGACTAGATGGAAAGGAGGAGAAAGGAAAAAGGCTCTTCATGGACAAGCCAGAGTAGTCATTGAATTCCCTGAATGAGGAAAAGTGTAGGCTCTGAAAGTGGCAGAGTGCATTCTAACCTAACAGTTGTGCTCCAAGAACCCACAACTGGCCCACAATGGCTACCTCACACAGCGGAGGTGAGTGGAGCTGCCCCACCTCACTGTGGTAGCTGCCCTAATGCAGTCTCCCTGCCCCGCCCCACCCCAGGTTACCCTTGGGCAGTCCAGGGCCCTTAGGGAACATGTTAGTAAACACAACAGGAGAACTGCAGAGAAAAACCTGAGGACCACAGATTGGAGGGGAGAATCCAGCATAATGATAAAGAACAGAAGACATACATTCTTCTACTTAATGAGAAAGAAATACTTATTAAAACTTTTTTTAAGTTTTAATTTGTTTATCCCTCTTAGGTTGCTAATATTTTCTCCTTACATTTTCATTTCCTTTCTTTTTTAATTTTTTTGTTCTTTTCACCTCACTTTACCTATTTGTGGTTTATAAACCATTCAACTAGTAGTTTGTTTTAACTCCTTCTTATTTTTACTCTCAACTTTTCTATCCTTCTGCAATCCTTGACAATAGCACCATTTTCTACAATAATTGAACTACATCTCTCCAAATTAGGGTCTTGTTTATCTGAAACCCTCATTCTTCACACCCTTCTCCCATCTTCTTTCTTCCTTATCTCCTCCCTCATCCCCTTATTTTTACTACATACGTTTTAACTCCTAAGAAAACAAGTTTTAGATGTCTACTATACAATAGAAGAATGCTAGCTCCCTTCATATACAACAGGATCAAGTATATACATAATACTGCTAAAGACATTTTACTTCATGTAAATATCTGATTTGGTATTGAATCAATGAATTTGTTATTGCTAAGTTATACTCTCAAGCTAGTGGTCAGAAATGTCATAACAACCTAGCCACTGATCAGTCCTGCCAGAAAAAGACAAGAATTCAAGGGAAAAACTTTAGGTGACTTAAACACCTAACCAACAAATTGACTCCATACAAGCAAATCTCAAAATAGAGGCATAAGAAATATTGAAGGCAATGAAATATGACTCCTCAAAAGGTCAACAATCATATAAAAAATGATCTGATGGATAGTGAAAGGAATGAAATGTTAATTTCCAAGCTCAAAAGAATGATGAGAATGATCATGAAAGAAGACATGTAAAAACAAGTTAATGAAATCAAGGAATAAACAGCTAAATTAATTAAATGAAAATGCAAAGAAACAACTAAATGAACTCAAAGCAGATGCAAACAAACAACTGAATGGATTCAAAGAAGATACAAATAAACAGCTAAATGAAATAAGGAAGATAATACAGAGCATGAAAGAGGAATTCAATAAAGATATAGAAAGCCTAAAAAAGCAAATTGAAGTTCTGGAAATAAAAAGTTGGTTAAGTCAAATAAAAAATTCAGTTGCAAGCCTGTCTAGAAGACTAGAACAAGTGGAAAACAGAATTTCAAGGCTTGAAGACAATGTAGATATAATACAAAAATTAGATGAGTACATAGAAAAAAAGAAGAAATACAAATGGGATAAACAAGAACTCTGTGACACCACTGAAAGACCAAACCTATGAGCCATGGGCATAGAAGAAAGAGAAAAGGTGCAAGCTACAGGTAGAGGAAACATATTCAATAAAATAATAGCAGAAAACCTACCAAATCTTCAGAAAGAGATGGCCAAGAAGCCTCTAGGACTCCTAAAAGATATGATCAAAGTAGAACATCTCCACTGCATGTTATAGTTAAAGCATTAAGTACAGAGAGTAAGGAAAGAATATTGAAAACTGCAAGGGAGAAATGTCAAGTCACCAATAAAGGCTAACCCATCAGAATAACAGCAGGTTTCTCAACAGAAAACTTAAAAACAAGGAGGGCATGGAATACAGTATTTCAAGCTCTGAAAGAAAATAATTTCAAACCTAGATTCCTCTATCCAGCAAATCTATTATTCATAAATGAAAAAGAAATTAAAACCTTCCATGATAAACAGTAACTAGTGCAATTTATGATCATTAAACCAGCAATTCAGGAAATATTCAAAGGATTCCTACACATAGAAAATGAAGATAAACATGAAAGGATGGGAATAAATAAATTTCACTGGATGAGTACATAAGTGAATGAAGAGTAGAAAAGAATCAAACACTTAATAAATAAATAATATAAAAAGCAACTAAAATGGAAGGAATTATCACATACCTTTCAATAGTAACACAGAATGTTAATGGTATCCATACCCCAAACAGAAGACATAGATTGGTGACCTGAATTTAAAAAGCAAGACCTGACTGTTTGTTGCCTACGAGAAATGCATCTCACTGACAAAAACAAGCATTGGCTCAGTCTGGAAGTGTGGAAAAAGATTTTCCAAGCAAATTAACCCTGATAACAGGCAGGAATAGCTATAGTTACATCTGATAAAGTAGACTTCAAACCTAAATTAGTTAGAAGACACAAAGAAGGTCACTCCATATTAATAAAACAAACAATACAGCAAGAGGATATAAAAATTGTTAACTCATATGCACCTAATGTTGGTACACCCAACTTAATTAAACAGACATTACTTGAGTTGAGAGTACAGAGAGACTCCAACACAATGCCAGTGGGAGACTTCAGTACCCAACTATGACCAATAAATAGGCCATCCATATGAAAAATCAACAAAGAAACCACAGAAGTAAGTGACACCCATAGAACAAATAGACTTAACATCTATAGAGAATTTCATCCAACAACAGAACAATACACATTTTTCTCAGCACTTAAGGAAATATTTCCAAAATACATTACATTTCAGGCCACAAGCAAGTCTGAACAGATATAAGAAAGCTGAAATAACTGCCTGTATCCTATCAGACCACAGTGGAGTAGAACTGGAACTTATCAGCAAAAGAAACTACAGAAAATATTCAAAGACATGGAAACTAAATAACACATTGTTGAATGAGCGGTGGGTCACTGAAGAAATAATGGAGGAAATCAAAAAGTGCCTAGAATCTAATGAAAATGAAAACACAACCTACAGTACCTATGTGTACTGACAAGGCTTAGGGGAACGTTTATAGCTATGAGTACTTATATTAAGATAAAACAGACTGATCTCAAATAAATGAGTGAATGCTGCAACTCAAACTGCTAGAAAAACAAGAACAAGGTAAACATAAAATTAGCAGAAAGAAAGAAATAATTAAAAAAATCAATGATATAGATACAAAAAAACTATACAAAGAATCAATGAAATAAAAAGTTGGTTCTCCAAAAAAATAAATAAGATTGATAAACTCTTAACCAATCTTATTAGAAGGAATGAAAGACCCCAAATTAATTTAATTAGAGATGAAAAAGGGGATATCATAACAAATACCAATAAAATCCAGAAGATCATTAGGGAATCCTTCTAAGTCCTATATTCAAAGTAACTAGAAAATCTAGAAAAAAGGAATAAATTTCTAGATTCATTTAACTAATAAAAATAAAATTAAAAAGCTATAAACCACCTAAACAAATCTTTAACATACAATGAGATTAAAGCAGTAATAGTCCCCCAACATATAAAATATCAGGACCAGATGGAAACTCTGCCAAGTTCTGCCAGGCCTACAAAGAACTGTTACCAATACTCATCAAACTTTTCCCTGAAATAGAAAATGGAGGAACACTACCAAATTCACTCTATGAAGCCAGTATTACACTCATTCCAAAATAGGATAAGGATGCAACAAAAAAGGAGAATTATAGGCAAATCTCTAATGAACATAGATGCAAAAACTCTCAATAAATTACTGGCAAAAGGAATCCAACAGCATATTAAAAAGATCATACACCATAATCAAGTCAGTTTCATCCAGAGATACAAGGATGGTTCAACATATACAAATCGATAATTGTAATACAGCATACAAATAGAAGCAAGAACAAAAATCACATGATCATCTCAATAGATGCAGGAAAAATCTTTGAAAAAATTCAACACCCTTTCATGATGAAAAGCACAAGATAAACTAGGTCTAGAAGGGACGTTTTGCAACATAACAAAGGCTATATATGACAAACCCATTGCTAACATCATACTAAAAGGAGAAAACCTGAAACCATTTCTTCAAAAGATAGGAACGAGACAAGGGTGTCCACTCTTCCCCCTCTTATGCAGTATAGTTTGGAATTCCTAGCCAGACCAATACAATAAGACAAAGAAAAAAAGGGGGTTCAAACAGGAGAGGAAAAACCAAATTATTCTTTAATGCAATTGATATGATCTTATACCTAAAAGACCCTAAAAACTCCATCAAAAAAGCCTCTTAGATTTTATAAATACTTTCAGAAAAGTAGCAGGACACAAAATCAATAGCTTTTCTATATAACTATGGACAGACTGAGAAAGGAATTAGGAAAATAATCCCATTTACAGTAGCCACAAAAAAAGAGAAAATATCTAGAAATAAATTTAATGAAGGAAGTGAAAATCCTGTACAACAAAAAGTGTAAATCACTAAAGAAACAAATCAAAGACATTAGAAGATGGAAAGCTCTCCCATACTCATGGATTGACAGAATCAATATTGTGAAAATGGCTGGAATATCAAAAGTAAGCAATCTATATGTACAATGCAATCCCCATCAAAATTCAAATGATACTCTTTGCAGAGATAGAAAAACCAATTCTAAAGTTCATACAGAAGCACAAAAGACCTCGAATAGACAAAGCAATCCTGAGAAAAATAACAATGCTGGAGGTATCACAACACCTGACTTCAAGCCATACTACAGAGACATAGCAATAAAAACAGCATGGTACTGGCACCAAACAGATACAAAGACCAATGGAACAGAACAGAAGGCCCAGATATAAATCCATGCAGTTACAGTCAACTGATATTTGACGACAAAGGATCCCAGAACATACACTGGAGAAAAGACACCACCTTCAACAAATGGTGCTGGGAGAACAAATTTGCAGGTAGAAGATGGAAACTACATCCCTGTATCTCACTCCGTACAAAAAGCAATTTAAAGTGGATCAAAGATCTCAGTGTAAGACCTCAAACTTTGAAGATATTACAGGAAAGAATAGAGAAAACACCAGAACCTATAGACATAGGGAATAACTTCCTGAATAGACTTCCAATAGCTCTGCAATGAAGATAAAAGGATTGACAAAACTAATATGCTTCTGTACAAGAAAGGTAACAGTCACCAGAACTGAAGAGACACCCTACAGAATGGGAGAAAATCTTTGCTAGCAATACATCTGACAATGGATTAATGACCAGAATTATAGGGAACTCAAAAACTAAACTCACAAAGAATCAACAATCTAATGAAGAAATGGGCAAATGAACTGAACAGACATTTTGCAAAGGAAGATGTACAAATGGCCAATAAGTACATGAGGAAATCCTTAACATCCATGGCCATAAAGGAAATTCACATCAAAACTACATTAAGATTTCCACTCACTCCAGTCAGAATGGTTATCATCAATAATACAAATAACTACAAGTTTTGGCAAGTGTATGGGGAAAAGGGTGGCTTTATAGTCTGTTTGTGGGGATGTAAATTATTACCACCACTATGGAAAGCAGTATGGAGGTTCCTCAAAACTCAATAAAAAGTAGGACTAACATATGATTCTGTGATATCACTCCTGGGCATATACCTAAAGGAAGGTAACTCAAGACACATTAGGGACACTTGCATACTCATATTTTATGGAGCACTATTCACAATAGCCAAGCTATGGAAACAGCCCAGATGCCTTCCAATGGAAGAATGCGTTAAGAGAATGTGATGTGTATATAATGAAATATTATTTTCTATGATTTTATTAGCATACAATAGTTGTACAGGGGGATACATTCTAATATTTGCATGTGCTTAAAATATATCTTAGTTGGATCTATCCCCTCCGTTGTTCTCCCTCTTCCCTGTCCCCCCTTCTTAGAACAATTTCAACAGGTTTCATTCTTCTATTTTCATATATGAATACAAAATACATCCACCATACACACCCTCATTCCCCCTTTCCTTGTGCCCACCCCAACTCCCACTGGAACCCACCCTTGCAAAAAAATTAATTTTTCCCTCTTGCTCTTCATTTTTAAAAATTAATTGTATATTGATAGTCCAAGGGGGTTTCACCTTGGTACTTCAGTTCTGTATATGTCGTGCTTTCATCAAATTAACCTTCTCCTCTCTCTTATTTATTCCTTTTCTATCACCATGCTCCCCTAGTATTCAACATCTCACTGCACAGTGCAATGTATACATTCGTATATACATGGGTTGTTTCAATATTTTTCATTCTCTAACGTTTTCCTTACCTCCCCTTCCTCCTGTGGACCTCTCAGACAGACTCATTACTACAATTTTGTTCTCTCTCTGTGTGTGTGTGTGTGTGTGTGTCTGTATGATCACATATGTATCTATATGTACATTTATCTAGCTTCCACATATGAGGGAAAAAGTGTGACCTTTGTTTTGGAGCCTGGCTTACTTTGCTTAACATCAAGTTCTCAAGTTCTATCCATTTACCTGCAAGCAACGTAATTTCATTCTTCTTTATGGTTGAATAACACTCCATTGTGTATATATAGCATATTTTCTTAATCCATACATCAGTCATGGGGCATCTGGGCTGCTTCCAAAGCTTGGTTATTGTAAATAGTGCTGCAATAAACATGAGTGTGCAAATGGCTCTACCATATTCTGGAGTACATTGCTTTGGATATATGCTTAGTAGTGGTATCACTGGAGCATATGGTAGTTCTATTTTTAGTTTTATGAGGATACCCCCATATTGCACTAATTCACATTCCCATCAACAGAAGTGTTCCTTTTGTCCCCACATCCTCGCCAGTATTTGTTGTTTTTTGTGTTATTGATGACAGTCATTTTGACTTGGGTGAAGTGGAATCTCAATGTCGTTTTGATTGCATTTCCTTTACGGCCAAAGATGTTGAGCATTTCTTCTATGTGTATTGGCCATTTGTACTTCTTTTGAGAATTGTCTGTTCCATTCATTTGCCCATTTATTCATGAGTTGTTCATTTTTTAAGAGGTGAGTTTTTTGACCTCCCTGTATATTCTAGTTATTAATCCCGTGTCAGATGTATAGTTGGCAAAGATTTTCTCCCATTTTGTAGACTATCTCTTCAGTCTTGTGAATGTTTCCTTTGCTGTGCAGAAGCTTTTTAGTTTCATGCAGCCCCATTTGTCAATCCTTTCTCTTAATTGCTGAGCTATTGGAGTTCCATTTGTAAAGTTATTACCTGTGCCTATGTGGTCCATTGAGCTCCCTATTTTTCCTAGAGTAATTTCACCATTTCAGATCTTACATTAATATCTTCAATCCACTTTGAATTGATGCTAAATACAAGGTAAGAGATTGTGATCTCCTCTCTGTCTTCTGCATGTGGAAATCCAGTTTTTCCATCACCATTTGTTGAAGAGGCTGTCTTTTCTCCAACCATACTTTGGGCACCTTTGTCAAAAATCAGATGGCTATAGTTGCATGGGTTTGTATCAGGGTCTTCTATTCTATTCCATTTTGTTCCAGTACCATGCTGTTTTTATTACTATGGCTCTGTAGTATAGTTTGAGGTCAGCATTGCTCTTTTGGCTCAGGATTGCTTGGGTTATTTGAGATCTTTTGGGCTTCCATATGAACTTTAAGATTGACTTTTCTATCTTAGTGAAGAAATGTCATTGGAGTTTTGGTAGGGATTGCATTGAACATATAGATTGCTTTCAGTAATATAGACATTTTCACAATATCAATTCTGCCAATCCATGAACATGGGATCTCCTTCTGTCTTCTGAGGTTTTCCTTGATTTTTTTTTTTTAGTGACTTGTAGTTTTCATTGTAAAGGTTGGTCACCTCTTTCATTAAATTTATTCCTAGGTATTTTAATATTTTGAAGCTATTATGAATGGTATTGTTTTCCTAGTTTTTTTCTTATATTGTTTATTGTTTGCATATAGAAATACTACTGTTTTTTGTATATTCATTTTGTATTCTTCTACTTTGCTGAAAGTGTTTATAAGATCTAAGAATTTTTTGGTGAAATTTTTAGGGTCTTTCAGGTATAGGATCATATCATCTGAAAATAGGGACAATTTGACTTCTTTCTTCCATATTTGAGTCCCTTGTATTTCTTATTTCCAATATTATTGCTCTTGCTAGGAATTCCAAAGCTATGTTGAATAAGAGTGGAAAGAGAGGACACCTTTGCCACATTACTAATTTTAGAGGAAATGGTTTCAGTTTTTCCCCACTAAGTACGATGTAGGCTATGGGTTTATCATATGTAGCCTTTATTATGTTGAGAAATGTGTCTTCTATTCCTAATTTCTTCAGAGTTCTTATCATGAAAAGATGTTGAATTTTCTCAAAGGTTTTTTCTGCATCTATTGATATGATGATGTCCTTGATTCTGTTTATGTGTTGTATTACACTTAGTTATTTGCAAATGTTGTATCATCCTTGTATCCCTGAAATGAATCCTACTCTATCATGGTGTATGATTTTTGTGTTGTTGGATTCTGTTAGCAAGTATTTTATTGAGGATTCTTGAATCTATGTTCATCAAAGATACTGGCCAGTAACTTTCTTTTTTGATGTGTCTTTACCTGGCTTTGGTATTAGGGTAATAGTGGCTTCGTAGAATGAGTTTGGTAGGATTCCTTCCTTTTGTACTTTGTGGAATAATTTGAGGAGCATTGATGCTATTTCTTCTTTAAATGTCTGGTAGAATTCAGGAGTGACTCCATCAGGACCTGGCCTTTTCTTTGTTGGGAGGTTCTTCATAACTATCTCAATCTCATTACTTGTTACAGAGCTATTTAAGTTTTTAACTACATATTGGTTCAATTTTGGTAAGTCAAATGTGTCAAGGAATTTATCTATTTCGTCTTCATTTTCCAATTTGCAGGAATATATGATCATCTGAATTTCATTGGTGTCTGATTTTATAAATTCAGGTCTTCTCCTTTCTTCTTTTAGTTAATTTGGGTAGAGGCTTGTCAATGTTTATTTTTTCAAAGAACCAGCTTTTTGTTTCACTGATTCATTGTATTGTTTATTTGGTCACCAATTCATTGATTTCTGCCCTGATTTTTATAGTCTCTTTCTATTACTTTTTGGGTTGTCTTGCTCTTGTTTTCTAGGAGTTTGAGATATATCAACAGATTATTTATCTGAGATCTCTCTAGTTTTCTGTCGTGGGTGCTTATGGCTATAAACTTCCCTCTTAAGACTGCCTTTGCTGCATCCCACAAGTTCTGGTAACTTATGTCTTCATTTTCTATTTGATTCTAGGAATTTCTTAATTTCTTTCCTAATTCCTCCAAAGACCCATTGATCGTTCAACAGTGAGTTGTTCCATCTCCATGAGTGTGAATGGTTTTTTGTTTCCCTTGCTATTGATTTCTTATTTTCTTCCATATAGAATGGAGTATTATTGAGCCATAAAAATGAAATTATGTCATTTGCAGATAAATGGATGGAACTGGAGATCATCATGTTAATTAAAGTAAGCCATGTTCAAAAAGACAAAGGTCACATGTTTTCTTCCACAAGTGGAAGTTAGATACAAAAGATAACCATATGCACAAATATAAACATGATCAATATATATATATATATATATACATATCACACATTTGAACTGAGTGGACTTTTTGACTGAACTAGAAGGATGGGAGAGGAAAAGAGAATAATAGAGAGTGAATAATACTGAAACACATTGCATCTCTGTAGGAAGAAGGCATAAGGAAACACACTTAAAGCTGTTGAATAATATTTTGGGGGTTTGGGGCTGGTGGAATGGCTCAAGTGGTGGAGTGCCTGCCTAGCAAATATAAGGCCCAGAGTTCAAATTCCAGTACCACAAAAATAGGGGAGGTTAATCTGATTGAAGTACAATATATTCACAGGTGAAATTCACATGGTGAAACCCCTTTGAACAATATACATTTTTAAAATGAAGGAAAATAATGTAAAACAGGTCCTGTTAAGGGGTGGATACTAGTGGGGGGGAATGGAGACAATAAAGACAGGTAAATATGGCCTATGCATTTTATATACTTGCATGAAAATAGGACAGTGGAACCTGTTGAAATCATTGAGATAGGGAAGAAGGGGAGAAGGGACAATGGTGGTGGGGGTGAACCTAACCAAGGTACATTGTAATCATATATATGGAAATGTCACAATGAAACCCCCCTTGTACAACTAATATATGCTAATAAATTTTTTTTTAAAGAAGTGGAGCCTAGTTGGAGGAACTTAGATCATTTGGGCCATGCATCTGGAGGGGATATAGGGATCCCAACACCTCCTTTTCCTCTCTCTTTTGTTTCCCATGCTGCAATGAAGAAAGCAACCTCCTTTTCCATGTGCACTCACTATGATGTACCGCCTTGCCATAGGCCCTCCAAAATGAGAAGCCAACCAACCATGGACTGAAACCTCTAAAACTATGAGTCAAAATAAACCTATCCTCTTTCTAAACTGATAGTCAGGAGTTTTGTTAAAATAATGGAAAATTAACTGACACAGTTTCCTTGAACATATGAAACATGATTGTTTTAAACTTGGGGCTGATAATTTCTAAACCATGAGATCCCAAAATCTGTTTTAATTGTCCTTCCCTGCTCTTTGTTCTTGTTACTGTTATTTGCTGTATCTGGAGTTTCTGCCTCAGTGAACTAGAAGTCAGGAGAAGGTGAGGAATTTTCACTTAAATATCACAGACTCTCCTGTTTACTTTGCTACATTTGTAGATGTTCTTAAATAGATGTTTATTTGCTATTCATCCTTAGGACTATTTCTGGATGCTTTAAATGGCTGTATTTCATAGTTTTCACCAGTTTCCCTGGGGAGTGCAGGTCAGCAGAGTTCTTAAACATTGTTATGCAGAAAGATGATCACTCTAATGTTTTTTAGTTAGTAGAATTTTGCAGTCTTAAGGTCAGTACTCTTTCCCCAGCCTTCTCCAAAGGTTATGTTCATGAATATTCTTCTATGAACTTTTGACCAAACTCTACCCTTAATTTGACTACCACCTAAAGTTTTACTTCTTTTATTATCTTCTCTTAGATTGAGATTAAATCATATTATAAAAATAAAACATCTTCACTGTCTTATGAATCATCAGTACTTCTGGAATGGAGTTAATACCACATGTACCCTGGCAGACCAGATTTGAATTTTGACCACTATGTGGCTGACTGTTACTATTTCCCTTGCTGTAAGTCATACTTGATGACAAAGACAAGAAACACGTAACTGACATTATTGTAGGACATTTTTACTCAGTTATTAAAATATGAGACAGGTTTGAAATCTGCAGCAGTACTAGGTCTCTAATTTTTAGGCAATCATTTTATTTTTAGAGAGACTGCTGACATTTTAAAATGTTCTATTCTGATAAATAAACCATTGACTGTATTACTCCCTCTGTGCCTGACTGAGTCCTTACAGGATTGATTCTCTTTTGCATAAGCGCTACATGGAACTATCATGTGCTTTGGTACACCTTCTTATTCATTTCATGAAATCGCCCCAAATTTCAAACCTTTTATTGAAACATGCATATTTAACCTTTCAGACATCATAATAGTGAGAATTAGTTGTCTGATGGCTTTATTTCTCTGTCTTTAATTTGGTTTCCTATCAGCTTAACTGGAGTCCAAGTAAAAATTACATTTGTTTGAGAATTAAACCATATGGTTATTAAAGTGAAACTAAGACTGTATAAGTCAAACTTGATTGATCAGTTTTCTCATTGTCATTCTCAGATCTTTCATTTTCATGGGCATAAATAAAAAGGATTCCTTGAGATCCTTTTCTGACTTGAATGTCCAAATGTGTTCTTTTGCACAGTGAGAATTTAAGAGACTTGATGAAAGGAGAGAAAAATGTCACCTGCATAATCTTATTAAATCCATTCACAAATGCTATTGACTGGACCTTATCAATATTCCCACTATTGGTCTATTTCACCCTGGTCTCAACCACGATGAACTCTTACCTAAGCAGTAACGGTAGTTTGCTAAATGATACTGCACAGACAAACACTAATTTTAATACTGTAGCTTTGGGAATCCTTTTAAAATCTAAGTCAGATCAGGTCATTTCTCTGTTCAACAACTCTTACACTCAGAGAAATAGCCAAATTCCTTAAAAATAACTAACATACAGTGACGGTTAATTGTATGTGTTAACTTGACTGGGTCATGGGATGGCCAGATAGCTAATAAAACATTTTTTTCTGGGTGTGCCTATAAAGATGTTTCTGGAAGAGATTAGCACTTGAATCAGTAAACTGAGTAAAGAAGATGCCACTCACCAATGTGGGTAAGTACCCAATCCATTGAGAGCCCAAATGTAACAAACAGAAAAAAACCAGAAAGGTGAATTCTCTTTCTCTTTGCTTGAGCAAAGACATCCATTTCGTGTCCTCAGAAAAATTAGTATCTCTCTCTCTCTCTCTCTCTCTCTCTCTCTCTCTCTCTCTCTCTCTCTCTCTTTCTCTCCTTACATAATTTGGTTTCCTTCTGCCTCTCTGTATTCCTTCAATTATTCATTCTATAGTACAATCCAGTCCAGTCACCCTGATCTCCATGCTATACTTTTTGATACCAGGCATGACCCTGCCTAGTGGTATTTGCATTCTCTATTTCCCATGTCTGAGACACTCTTTCCCCAGAAAGCTTCATAAGACATAACACACTTCTTCACACCATTCTGGCATCTCATTAATGAATGCTTCACTGAACTCTCAATCAAAGAGGTCTACCTAGCCCCCAGAAACTCCTTAATTCTAGTATTCTGCTCTATTTGTCTCCATATCATTTATACATACTTTCTGACACACAGTAGGAGCTCCACACATATCTCTTGAATGATCTTGTTTTAAAACAACCATTTCAGAGAAATGAGGAAAATCTGTGGCAATGATGTTAAGATGCTAGACTAGCTTCTGCCCTTTATACACTCTGGACATGAGATCTGCATGTGGGGACCATTAGTCTGTCCCTGTCCAATGAGCGCCATTGAAAGCCTACCCTGCCATCACATAAAAGCTTGTTTCTTTTAGTAATACAATATTACTAACCATGTAGAGATCTAATCTCCAATGAGATTGGATTTTGTCCCACTAAAAACTCCAAATATGCTGCCTCTAAACTCCTCAAGGTGGAATAGCCAAAGATGGCGAGCATCTCCATTCTGGCTTTCCTTAGCTATCCTTACCAGCTGGTTGAGTGAATGCTTTGAGTAATTTAAAATGTCCCCAGGTTTTGGGGACATTTATCCCATTTCTGCTTTTTAAAAAAGCTATATGTGCAGATGGAGGAGAGCATATATTTCTATTTATTTGATATGCACATTGAGGATTGGGGCAATTTAGCATGTGGCACTCAAGTATGGCCATGGTTTATTCACAATATCAGAAGAGAACAAAAGTTGTAGCAGCAAACGTTATAATTCACGCTAATGACCAGCCACTCTCCTCTAATGGCATTTGATTTTAACTCTTATCCTGGGAGAGTGGAACTATTGATGAGAAAATGGAAACTCATTTTAGTCTTGGAGATTGTAAAAGTCTTTATAAAATCTTCTTTCTCTAAGAGTCGACTTAGGAAAGGGCTTTTGCTGGAATCCAATTACGATATACATTTTAACCAATAAAATCATCAATATCTCAGTCAGTCAAAGTGTCTTATTCTTCAATTACATTACATTTTTCTTTGGACTTGGAGTCCTTAGCTTCTGGGGCAAGATTGGTCCTGGAAATGGTTCCGTTTTCTTTGTTCTGAGTAAGCCAAACACTTTTTCTGTTCATTCCCTTCTTTGGGGCTTTTTCTGTGTCTTAACAACCTACAAGACAACAAACAACTTGAGGACTGCTGTAGTGTTATATTTGTTATTATGTTCCCCAATGCTGGAAGTTATTAAATACTTGAAACTGATGGATTTAGAGACTCTGTGTTAAAAGTTGGGTCATAGTGCAGATCCTCACCTAGAGAAGGAATGAGGGATCTGAATGAGGAAAGAAGAAAACATTTTCCCATGAGTCCTCATTGTTTACCTATGCACCTCAGACTTGGGACCTAATAGAGAGGGTACCTGATACAGTTGTTCCTACAGATAATTGGAGCTTCATAGCTAGATGGTGTTATGGGATGAATCATGTCTTTCTCAATAGTCGTATATTAAAGTTACAACCCTCAGAATGTCAGAATTTGTATATAGGGCCTTTAAAGAGGTGATCAAGTTGGGCTGGTGTATAGCTCAGTGGTAGCAAGCAAGAGGACCTGGGTTCCATCTCCAGCACTGCAAAAAACAAATAAACAAATACAAGAGGCGATCAAGGTAAAATGAGTCTTTAGGATGAGTCCTAATCTAAAATGTCTAGTGACCTTATGAGAAGAGGAGATTAGGATTGAGACACACACACACACATAGATGGTCATGTAAAGACATAGGGAGAAGATAGCCATCTACAAGCCAAGGAGAGGACTTAGAAGAAACAACCTTGCTGATACCTTGATCTTGGCCTTCTGGCATCCAGAAATATAAGACAATACATTTCTGTGGTACCCCAGGCAATGGTATTTTGTTATGGAAGTCTTTGCAAAATAATACAGATGGCTTTTACAGAGCATTAATGAGTTACCATCCTTTGTAAATACAAAGGCAGATCTCACCTGATTTTATAAAATGCAAAAGTCAACATGTCATACATATTCGGGATACTGTGGAATTTTTCAAATGTTTCCCCTGCATAGTTCTGTACCAAACTCAGATTTCCAAGTTGACTTGTCTCCACCACTTACATGTGCAATATCTGTTGTAGGAAGTGATGCCAGAAGCCTTGATACAAGACTGCATGAATCCATAGTAGCCTTTGTTGCTACCTGCCTGGATGTGCCGAAGGAGTCTTAGCCATCTTAGTCCTGGACTGAGCGCTCCCTACATTCCCACTTAGACTTTGGAGGCAACAGGTTGCCAGGCTTCAGGGGAAAATAAAGGAAATGGAGCCTTTGAAATCACAAATGAGAGAGAAGCACTGGGAACAACCAATGACCCTTAGCCACTATCTTAAACGGGACAAATATGGCCACTCCCTGGGATTTTCTGCTCCAAGCTATGCTATGGAATGGGTAGGCTGGCCCTTCCCATATTTCCTACCCTCTCAAACAAGTCAGGTGTTATTTGTTTACTTTGAGTCAGCCCCTGATTATTCAGAAGGGAATGCCTTTCTTTGCAGGTTGTTACCTTTTTGTCTTGACTTTTTCTTTTATTTTACCACCTACATCCAGACTTACTTCCCTCTCTCCCCACTAATAATAATAAAAATAACAATAAGAAATAATTCCTAAGACACTTCATTCCAGTTGACCAGCATTTAGAGCCTAACAATATTGAATGATTTGTATGTTCTTGATTCCTATGCACATGGATAATCAGTTTACTTAATGTTGTATTCTTTTCTAATGTTTTTAAGCCTCTCTCTCTCTCTCACTCTCTGTAGGACACTGGTCACTATTTTTCCTTGCTTTTTTCACTTTGCCTGTGGCTCTTTTTACTGTGCCCATAGTTTGCCATTTGTTTTATGGTTATGTTAATGATGAAATTAATTTACTTCTGGTACTAAATAAGATAAACGCCTCCTCCAGAAAATAGAAATAGTACAGATAATTGCAAATAACAAAATGAAATTATATGTTATTTATTTATAGTAGCAGCTTATTTCGGTGCTATAATACTTAACTGAGTACATTGCAATGTGATTTTCTTCACTCAGTTATTCTGTGATCATCTTTCATGTCAATATAAACCCATTTTAGACTTTTCAAATAACTATAAAGAATTCCTTCATATGGATGTACCATAAGTGGATTCAAACTACTAATCCTTTAATAGAAAATTAAGTTATTTTAATAGCCCTCTCATAAACACAAGGCTGTGATATATAGTTCACATATGTATATCTTTGCTCATTTGTTCTATATAATCTCCATGAGGTAATTTCTTAAGAATGTAGTAAACTAGCTGAAAATCTGTTACAGGTAAAGCCATGTATTTTGATACATATTGCTAGACATTCTTCCAGAAAGATTACACCAATTTATACAACCTTACAGAGAATGCCTACTTCCTGACACCTCTCCTAACACTGTGTACAACACTGTGCACAATAATCTTTTTCATCCTTATTAACTATATATATATATAGTGTGTGTGTGTGTGTGTATGTGTGTGTGTGTTTATCTTAGACTGCTGGTAAGGTTGAATATCTTTTCATATATTTTTATGTTCATATTATGAATTTTTATGCTCTTTGCCCAGTTTTCTATTGTGGCTTTTTCCTTTAGTCATTAACTCTTCACACAAATAACTCACAGCTTGTTCTTTGTGTCTCTAACATTCTAACTGTGTATCAAGTAGATGCTATAGCACTTGTCTCTATCCTCCTCATGATTGAAGCACTCCTTCGCATGGATATCAGGAGTGTTATGGTGAAGGATCTTACCTAGGGCTGAAGGAAAACCCTTTCTTGGAATTTCCCATAGCTAAAGAGCCAACCAGCTTGCATTCAATAACTGGTTGATGTGGGAAAATAAAGCCCTGGTGCCCTTGTCCCAATTAAGGAAGTTCTAAAGCTTCCTTGTCTTCAGTGCTCCCATGAAATTGACTCAGGACTTTGTAAAGAATGAATCACAGCTCAACTTCTTATGTCCAGTTGTGCTTCTTTTCTCCCTCAGCCAAATGGTTATCCAAAGGGTACTTCCTAATATATTTCTCACATGCAATTCTTCACCTCAGAGTGTTTCCTGGAGAACCCAGCCAACAACAGCGGTGTCAGGAATGGTTTTATAAATCCAATTCTAAAACAGGATTTTGAGTTGGATCACCTGACCTCACCCACATAGGGGCTGAGGATGGGAAGCCACAACAATGGTGCTGAGTAGGGCGTTTGGTAGTATAGCAGGGCAATTGGAGACATTCACTCGTGTGAGCTGAGGTGGTGTACCAGTGGAAGGAAATGCACAGCAGGTCTAACACACCAGGTGTTTGATAAATGCAGGGGAAATAATAAATATAAGAAAAATGGATTGGATGAATGATGCTGGAAGCAATACAAACATTGGAGAAAGACAAAAGACCCAGAGTAAAAAACAGAGACCCTCATTGGCAACATGTACAAATTCTTTCTACAACCAGAAGGCGGCCAAGAAAAGCCAACTCACAGACTCAGCACGTAATCATAAGAGGAGGAGGTTAAGCTCTAAACTTTGGGAGGGAAATCAATCACATGAACATCGGGGCTCTAATTGGAACCCTGAGACAAGTAGAAGCATCCCAATTGGCATACTCAAGTGTCTTGATTCCTTAAATTTCTCTGAGTCTCCTAGGCTTTCAGAGGGTGGTATTTCTCCCTGTTAAAGAAATACTATTCTATACTTATTTGAAGACTATGCAACCCCCCCCTCAAGATTTGTCTTGACTTACCTTCCCATATATCAAGGCAATAACTGAGGATAAGACATAGTATGACCTGGTCATAGAAATGTTGAATATGCTAATAGATGAAACAGACTATATTCCAAAGAAGCTACAAGATCTAGCCAATATGTACTATCAAGAGCTGTGAGACTATGCATGGGACTGGATTCTGACAGTGCTGGATCACTAGAAGCACAACATAACATTGAGTAAGGAAGACTTTATAGGCATGAAAGTACTCTCAAGTGATACCAGATTTATGAGCCTGGCATGGCCCCTGATAAACAGTGGCAACCTGCTGTCAGCTTGGGTTTTAAAACCATGAAGAAAATGATGGCCCACACTAAATTGAATTGCCACAACTGTGGAAGACAGTGGAAGAAAGGATCAAAACACTCAGAGAAATGGACATGGAAGAGTGGATTCCCTTCATCAAGCCAGAAAACCCACCCAAATGACTACAGGAGAGGTAGGAGGACACTGCTCTGATTATGAAAAGAGTAATAAATGAACTCATGAGAGAAGTACCAGCACCACCAAGAAGTTAAGCAACGGCTGTCTGAAGATCAGAATAGTCAGTAAAATACACTGTTAGAGAATTGGTTTCTCTATTAGCAACAACAGGATTCCATAATAATAGAGATCAGGTGATGAAACCATCCTAAGAAAGATGGGCATAACTATCAGAATGAGCAAAAAAGTCAAAGTAGCAGCCAGGGATCTGACTTGAAGAGGGCTATAGAGACAATTATTAAAATGAAGATTTCCAATGACCGATATCATGTCTGTTGCTCCATCTGTATAGCCAAAACAAATCAAGTATGGTTGATAATCAGAATTAAAGACATCTCAATAAAAAGCCATGACCCCCTGCCTAGTCTCTGAATGTCAGTTATTCTTCAGTCCCTTAACCCATTCTCAATGAACTGTGCACATCCTTGCCTGATTTATGATATTGCTTTTGATTTACTATTTTCATTGGGGAAGTACATTTTTGGAGGTTTCCACTTGGCCTTTCCCACTATGATAGCTCTTATAACACAAATCAGGGACTCCATATGAGTTACTTCAAATTCAAGTACATTAAATCCAGTTATGCACTCCAAGACTGGAAAGCCGACTCGTGGGTGGGTGGGTGGGTTTGTGGATCCATTGAGAATTATACTCTAGCCAGGGCTTGATTTGTTATTTGGTCTCCATAAGCTATCAACTCTTATCAGAGTCTTTGGTCTTCTAATAGCAATGGTAACTCAAACTACTGTGTTCAGTGGATCTTCAAATTTCTGAGTATCCTTACCTCCCCCAAGTGTATGGTCACCTGAGTAAATAGCTGTTAAACCTTTGGGGAAAGAGCATGGATACAATCACAACACATACTCACCATTGGGTTGCATGTTCCTCCTTGAGATCTAGCCACTTACTCTGTCAATAGGTTACAGTCCTAAAAATTGGTTCAGGTACAAGAACTGTGCCCACTCAAGGTGGGTTGTTCCTTGCCAACCTTGTGGTGAGTAACTCAGTTCCTGAACCCCTCTTCCTGCATGCTTTCTAGTACTATTCCTGACATTAACTTTATATTAACTGTGTCAGTTCAGGTCATCTTTGAAACAGATGCCAAGATTGCATTGGAAGAGCAAGAAACTAAGGGAAGTGTCAGAGAATGATAAAGGAAGAAAGAGCAGGAGTAGGCAGGAAGAACTTTTACATGGGAATGAGGTTTGACACCTGAAAGGAAAGAAGGAGGAAGAGGAACAGGAGGAGAAACCTCAGACTGCAAATTAGACCTTGCAAAGAAGTCTCGGCCAGGTGTATGGGGGCTCTAGTGCAAAGACTGCTTGTTGGAGGAGCCCTGCATTAAGCAGACAGGTCCATCCTCTCATACTTCTGCTGCACTCAGTTGTGGCTCAGGAAACACCCCAGGACAGTGTGGCTTCAAAGTTCTTGTTTGTTCAGCTGCTGAGATTGTTGGAGGCTGGCAGCTTTCAACAGAGTCCCTCTCAACCATACCCCAGTTCATACCCCTTCCAATTTCATGTTCACATCCAATCAGGGGGTTTAAGGACCCACACCTTTACCTGGATTTGTGACAGCTTAGAAAAACCATTCCAGTGACTCTAGAACTGCCACATGTTCAGCTGAGGTCCTTGTTCCTGTGTTTGTTGTAGCCCAGGTTTTCTTCTATATGACCTTGCTTCTTGAACTTCCTTCAAATGGCACTTCCCAATTGATTTCCTGAACTCTAGTCTTGGTCTCAGGAATTGTTTCCCACACAAACTGACCCTTGACTACATGTTTTGGTGTATTTTTTTGTTTTTGTCATGGACACATTTTTCAATCTTTTCCATTACAGTTTCTGAGGTTTTATGTTATGCTTAGAAGTGTCTGTCCCATCTCAAGATTGTAAACGTACACCATTCATCCTAGAGTACCTTTAAGATTCCTTCTAAAAGTGTTTTTTAAATCTTGAAGGGAAAAGAGAGATCGGGACACAGTTTTATTTATTGTTTTTTTTTTCAAGTACTTAACTGATTTTCTCTATGTTGTTTATATTGAAAATTCCTCTTTCCCCAAAACTTCTGAGGTATAATACATTTTAATCCTTTCCAATAGTTTTCAATGCTGAACTCAATTCTCTTCCACTGCATTTAGTAACTGAAATGCTTAAATTATGAATTTTTCTATAAGAGCAGTGTTGGCTTGCATCCCATGGGTCTTACTATGCAGTGTTTTCTTCATTAATTTTAATTTTTAGGTATGCTCCTAATTATGGTTTCAATTTCTTTGTTTTAAAAGAACTGATTATGTGAGCCTTTTAAGATTTGCAAATGGTAGGAATTTTATGGATTTGAAACTTTATTGTAGTGCAGTTAAGAAATCTGGCTTGCACTATTTCCATGCTTCAAAACACATTTAAATATGAGTACCTTCAAATCCACAGGTCTACTTTGCCTAGGATCCAGGCTACCATCGCTTTCCTTGCATATTTCGAATGTAAGTGAAAGTGAGGAACTATTTCCCTTGTTCCAAAATTGTTACTTGGTATTTTCTATGGGTTAGTACATCAGAAAATACACAGTAAAGATGTGGGGTTTTTATGCCAAAAGTCGTGGCTAGAGGTGTGTGTCGAGATAGAGCACCTACATTTCAAGCACCTGCTTTGCAAGAGTGGAACCCTAAGTTCAAACCCCAGTCCCACCAAAAAAATTAAATAAAGTTGGTTGACCATCATTCTAAAGACTTTATGGCAAAAATATTAGCTATTTAGCTGCCATTTTGGTCTCCTCTTCAGTTCTTGTTACTGTGTTGAGTTTCTTTATAGTTAGAAGTGTCACAGGATGCCAGAAGAAACACCTCACAACATATTTGTATAGACTCTTCTTTTGAAAGGTGAACAACCAAGGTCTCCAGGCTTGCTCAAAGCTAAGCCAGGGCACTAAGTTTCCTGGGATCTGATCGCACTCCACTATTGACTGGTTGTATGACACATGACAAATCTCTCATTTTCTTTGTGCCACAGCATCTCCATTTTTACCTGGTGGGGGAGGTGACCTGAGCCTGGTGGTATCTAGGAAACCACTAGTCTTGATAAGGTAGGGAGTAGAGTGATGGGAAAAACAAAAGAACCATAGAGCAAACAAAGGTACAGGGGCAAGTCAGAGGTGACCACACACCAGGGTCTTCTCTTTCTTTTGTTCCCTAATGAGAGAAGAGTGTTTAGTGTATACCTGGTAGTTATGGAAGTCGTGGAAAGGAGAGGGAAGCAAAGGTTTGGGCTACAGATTTTAAGGTTTAAAACCTGAGCTGAAGCCAGGGGTGCTGGCTCACACCTCTAATCCTAGCTATTTAGGAGGAGATGAGCCAGCCCAGACAAAAAGGTCATGAGACCCGATCTCAACTAATAATATAAAAGTGGGCATGGTGGCCTGCCTTCCAGCTGTGGGAAGTGTAAATAGGAGTATTGTGATCCAGGCCAGCTGGGCATAAGTGTGAGACCCTATTCAAAAAAAAATAACTAAAGCATGAAGAGCTGGGATGTGGATCAATTGATAGAATGCCTGCCTAGCAAGCACAAGGCCCCTGAGTTCAAACCCCAGAATTGCTCCCCCCACCAAAAACACAAAGAAAATAACCACATCTTGAATGCTTTGCTGATATATTTATTCATATATTTCCCCTTTTAAGATGATGACAAAAGCAGATGGATCCCCCACCCTACCCACCCCCCATAAAATACACAGATTTCATTCAGCATACACAAGCAATGGGGCGTGTTCAAATTCATCTCACTGGGTGACTAGAGCCAGGAGAGGTTTGACCTGGGGGGCAGTCTGAGCACCTCAGGCCCAGTTATTGAGCAGACCAGGGCTGAAGAGAGCCTGCCATTCTGGGCCTTGCCACTGTGGTGCCAGCAGAAGAGATAGAATCAAATCGTGGTGAACTAGAGCTGCCTAGCCCTTTCATGTGGTCTAGAAGGTGACAGTGGGCTCCTGCATGGCTTCCAGTGAGATCCACAGTCCCATAGAAATCTGTGCCTCAGGGTTCCCATCTGCATAATGGGGATAAGAATCCTGCCCTAAAGATGTCACAGGGCCATTAATGAGACTTCAAATAGAAATGATTTGTCTAAAGTGCTTTGTCAAAGGTAAAGTGCCATACAAATTTAAGGGAATTCAATTGATTGAATGTGATTGTGAGTGCCCCAGGGATATAAGTGGACTGGCTCATGGGTCCAAGGACCAAGGAAGCAGCCAAACTCCTAGGCTGTGCCTGAGGTAGGCACCACTCAACGGTGGGTAAGGCCCACTGCAAGACAAAGTTCTCTTGTTTCTTGGTCCCCAGAAGTCACCAAGGCCTAGCACCTGGATCAGGGCTTGGAAAGTCACTGGGGATGTTACAGAAAGAGTCACAGGGGTCAGAGGAGGAGGAAGGAGGTGGCATAAGAAGCAGGGGTAATTACTATTATCACACACGAGAATAGATACCCACTGGATGCAGGGCATTGAATTGTAGTGCAGATGGATGCGGGGGGGAGAGGAAGATGTCACAGCAGCAGAGGGAGGGATACTTTCCCAAACAGGCCCACTTGCTGGCTCCCCTCCTCCTAACAAGACAATGCCAGTGCTATCTATCTTCAGGGGAAGAGAGGGTAGGGAGAAAGAAATAAGAATATTCTGATCTAACTTAAGGATGGGGACCTCCTCCTGTTGTACTGTGTCCTGTGCACTCTTGAGACTGAATCCAAGCTGGGCCCATTAGCACCACAAAGGCAATAATGGGTTTCTGGCAAAAGGCAGTCTTCTCAGCATGGCTGGAGACAGCTAATCTCTCACATGGGGGCATGGTTTTCAGGAGCTGATCACTGAAAGCCTATATTTTAAGACTGAGCATCATAAATGCTCCTTGAAGAATGAATAGGTGAGCTGTTATTTGAAAGGGGCTGCTGAGGAGACTGAGTAAAGGTGCTGGTGAGGAGGTCAGCAAAGACCAACTCTGCAGGCTGCCATTTGGGGAAGAGGGATGGAAAGACACTCTCTTGGTACTCCTGCTGCTGCTGCTGTCCCCCAACTCCCTTAGCATGGGGCTGGGAACCTCCTGGGGAACTGGGGAGGCTGCCCCACAGTGTACCAACTGGCACCTACAGATTAAGGCAAACAAGCCAGTACAGCACATTGAAGAAGAAGAAAGTGACCGGGAAAACAACTCGAGAGTAGTTATCCAGGCGGTAGATGTGGATGCACAGGCGACCTCGCTGCCAGGTACTGCCCTCACAATCAGGCACCATGCAAAAATACTTCTTGAAACCCTTGCAGCACTCATAGCAGGCCAGCTTGGAGTACAGGCTACGGGGACGCTGGGGGCTACCTGGGCTGGGGGATCGCCGGATAGAGCAAGATGGGCGTTCCTCTCCATCACTTCCCTCAGAGGTGACGATCTCACACACAAACACCTCCTGCTGCTGACGGGCACGGGCACGGGCACGGGTACGGGCATAAGCACGGCTACCAATTGGAGGCTGAAATCGAAAAGGGAAGAAGAATGGAAGTCAAAGGAAGGTGAGTCAAGGCAAAGAGTGGCCCCAGGATTTTCTGGAAACTGTCCTTGACACACAGTCTCTTGCCCCCAAGACTCCCACCATCAGGACATCCCACCATCAGGAATTTGATTTCCCCACAGACCAAGGCAATTCCCCAACACTTGAGAAGTTGGCCATCCATGTGTTGCAACCCTCGTGCCCTCGCTTGCTAGGCCTCCACACTCCAAAGCCTTGCCACCACTCCCATACCCAGGTCATACATGGCGGAGTTTCGGAGAAGAATGGGCTTTCGTCTGGTTGTAGGTCAGAAAGTTGAGCACAGCAAACTCCAACAGAGCACAGAAGCAGAAGACGAAGCAGATAGCAATGTAGAAATCCAAGGCTGTGATATAGGAGACACGCGGGAAATTCTTACGAGAAAAGGTGCCCAAGGTAGTCATGGTAAGGACAGAGGTAATCCCTGCAAAAGCAAGGTGTGAAAGTGGGCTGATCTCCTGAGCCACATATTAACTGCTCACAGGACTCCACGAGAGGGCAATTCTTTGCCCTGGTCAACTTAACTCACAGCCATAAGCTCATGTTTATGCCCACTTGCCCTCTTACCTAGAGAGGTCCTGGCTGGAGCAGACTCCTTCTTGATCCAAAAGGAAACCCAGGAGAGCATCGTGGTCACAGAAGAAGGGACATAGTTTTGAAAGGCAACAAAACCAAACCGCCTGCTCACATTGAAGAAAAACGTCATGACCACGAAGTCACCTAGAAAATATAAACACCATCACTTTATTACAGCACTGATGTCATGTACAGCAGGACCTACACATTAAGGGTCCCTTTGTGGAACTCATGGGATTCTCTGCCACAGTCCTAAACTTAGAGGCACACTGTCTTAGTACAACACATACAGGACCAGAAGAAGCTCAGAGGGGAGACTCACTGCAAGCTCCATGGGCAGCTTAAGGCTAAGCTAAAACCAGAATCTTAATTACTCCTTTCTCAGTTCACTGTTCCACTCTCCAAAAGTCTCTTTCTAGGGTGGCAGGAGAGTGAGGCAAAAGTGAAAAAAAAACCAAAACAGTTAGCCCTCTTGATATCAGGATTACAGAGCTGATGTCTACACCGCTAACTGACACACTGAGGTACTATGCATGGTCTGAAGTGTCACAGCATCCTTCAACTGCTGACCCTCACAGCATGTCCTGTCAGGAAATGAGCCAAGGGTGGTGTGTACTGTGGTGGAGGAACCATTAGTATTAGCTTTCTTTCTACATATTCACAGCTCCACTGGTGGCCAAAAGCATACTCTTTCCTGCCTCCCAAACTTCTGGTGGCTCCCTACTACACTCTGTAATCTGACACTCAAGGCCCAAAGTGACTTGGATCCAACACCATACACATAGCCCTTACCCAAAGCTAATCCTAATCCTATCTGCTCTTAGATTCCCTGAGATAACCTACATTTTGATGTCAATATTCAAACAATAGACTTCCTGTTCTTAGTCAATCACCCTTAACCTAAATGGAGTTCCTCAGGAAAATAGAAGAATCAGCTGAAAGTGAAAATTTCAGTCAGCCCTCTTGATATTAGGTCTGTGGAATATACATCCACGTGGCAGACTGAGGTATTCACATTCACTTGGGCATTGTGTCCCCCCTCTTATTCTCATCCTAGACAGCAATGGCTCCTATGAACCTGATGACAACCTCTTCGTCCAGCTGGTATATTCAGTTGTACCCTTTCTGGTAACTTATGCTCTGACACATCTTACTCAAACACCCTGCATGCTATCATAAGTCCATGCCTTGTTTGGCTTTTCTTAGCTCAGGGCATCACTTTTAATTGTTAACATCACATTAGATTTTAAATAGCATGAACCTTGGCTTTTTTGTGAAGTCAAGTTCCAAACTCCCACCTCAGTGGTACTAGAGAATTCCTTCGCCTTGAATTATGTGGGCTTTTAAGTTTCTTCCAGGCAGGGCTCAAATGGGATCTGTAGCTTATCCCCTAACTATCCAAGACTAGATCAGCCCTGAAACCAGTGCTACTCATTACTCTTGATGCTGCTGGGCAACAGCCCTGGAAAGCAGCTGTTCTTGGAAGGCAATCACCTGCCCAGCAAGTTTGTGTGAGCTGAAGCCTTTCCTGCTTGTCTTGGAAACAATAACACTCAAGGAGCAAAACTTCTCAGATACTTCTAGAAAAAGGCAAAGAAGCAACTTGGGGTCAGTGGGGAACCTGTTTGTAGATTAGTAGCTTTGGGGCTAGATCTCCTCCATTACTACAGAAAGAACCACTCTCATGCTTGCCTACTGGCCAGAATGTGTTGATCAAATTCCTAGTTCTGTTGTCCCGGGGTCCTGAATACAATTTAAGACATCTCTAACTAGTTCTAACTCCCCTATCCACTGCAAAACTGCTGAGTTCTTATATGCTTGTTGCGAGAAGATTTATTATACTACTGGATTTCTCTATTTTAATTTTATTTATTCTGGCCAAAGCAACACCTTCTCCACTTGTCAAGAGATGGAAACTTGTCTTTGAAGGCAAACAGAAGAATACTAACATACACATTCTTCTTTCTAAAGAGTGGAGAAACATGGGTTAGGGAAGAAAGATGCCTGGGGCTATGGAGCTAAAGCAAAAATATATATATATATTAAAGATGCTCTCTGCTCTTACTCTCATGTGCTTTTCCCAGACCATGGCTGGTCACTGCATTGTCAGAAGGACACAGTTAAAAAGAGTGTGGTCAGAGGATGGGGGCTAGAAGGACAAGTTGCCCCAGTGCTTTGAAAAACAAGGGAGAAAAAGGAACTAGGACTGTGTAGACTACAATGGAATATAATCCAGGGCTGGGATGATAATACTGGTCCTTTGAGAAGAAATACTTGACTTAATGTAAATCAGATAAATATAGGGGAAAAGAACCAAGTCCCATGGGTAGAAGTTCCAGAAACTCCATTTTCAGATAAATGTGGAGAGTTTTCTGATGGGCAGAACTTTCCAGAGAGTAAAAAATCCTCCTTGCAAGATAATGAACTACTGATCATTGCAAAATTCCATCAATCACAGGCTCAAAAGCCACCAATGAAGGACGATTCACTCACTGAGGCCAAGCTTGTATTTTCTAAGATTCTCTGTTTCAAGACCCAAGGTGTCCAGAGTAGAAGGCTACCACTGCATTCTAAACCTTTAGGAGATGAACAGATAAGTCCTCTCCAGCTGGAGAGAATTGCCTCAAGGTCCAACTGGAAAAGTGTAAGAGAAGTCTCAAAGATAACTCTGACACTCGGGAAACCATGACTCAAGGTCAACTGGTTTCCAGCATAAGAAAACAAAGACCTCCTCCTCTCTCCCCAAGAAGAGCTCATGCTTACCTATTATCATCGATTCAGTGGTGATGCTGGCTCTGGGGCTTTGTAGTCACTAGGGCACCATTTTGAAACAATATGCAACCATCTACTAAACGGAACCACTAGTGACTTGAAAGCCCCTGGGCCTTGTCTCCTCTGCCACTTTGGATGATGGATCTCCACCTACCTGGAGAAACTGAGGTGCAGAAAGCTAAGAGGCAGGCCCATGGTTAGCTAGCAGAAAAGCAAGGATCAAGTAAAAGATAGTGAAATTGCTTCCTCAGAGGCCCTTGGGAAAGAGGAAATCATTTGTAAAGCAGCCCTTGGCCCCTGCTTAGTAGTGTGTAAGTAAAGCTCTAGCCAAGTGAGCATGAGCTGTCTGTCCCTCACCCAGTGACCAACTCAAGTGAAGCAAAAGCAGATTTTCTGCTGAGCCACATGGAAGCAAAGCAAGATGCTTCCCATTGGCAAATGGCTGCTTGGGTAACTCTGTCCATCCACGTTCTGGAAACGGTGAGGGCAGTGCCTTCACTGCCCTGAACTTGGTCAGTACATGTGAAGAGAATTTCCAGGGCTGCTCTGGGAGCTACCCTGGGAAGGTTCCTTGGCTCCTCATTCAGATCACCTAGGA
Source organism: Castor canadensis (assembly GCF_047511655.1). Classification (NCBI taxonomy): domain Eukaryota; kingdom Metazoa; phylum Chordata; class Mammalia; order Rodentia; family Castoridae; genus Castor; species Castor canadensis. The sequence continues at coordinate 3,670,729 of NC_133405.1, read as the reverse complement.
ACACAAGCAAAGACGCTCACACCTAATTGGGAACTAAAAGTTAAGATACCCTGGACCCTCCCCTTTCATCCTTGTTAGAGACAAGACCAGAAAACCAGTGGTCACCATGTCTATGTTGAATCCACTGGGAAGCATTTGACAGTAATCAGTGCTTTTTAGAACTGCTCCTTTGAGAAAAATGTTGAACCAGCAACCATTGTAGTTGCTGGGACTTCTTCCAGATGACCCTAGCCCTCACTATATGCCATATGGCTCTAGCCTCCACCTCCCATTAGGATGAATCTTGCTTCCCATTCAACCACCTTGGGTTGGTTCTAGGTATGAAAAACTCACATGAGTGCCATTCCCCAAAGTCATCCAAGTAAGTCAGTGTTGTAACAAAGTCCTTGAATCTGAATGGTCTACATGAGAAAGTTACTTGCAAATTATGATAGCCACAAAATTTTGTCTACTTACCTAACTCCTCCGGGGCTTGGCAAAGCACTTACTTCTTTGCAGATGAGACTGAGACATAGTTACAAAGTCTCAGTTTCCTCTGCAAACAGTTGTAAGTGCTTAGCATTTACAAGACAGGTGCCATGTCCTACACAATATTTCCATGGGATCACTGTTGAGCATTTGCACAGATGGTCACCTCCAGTCATCCCTGCCACCTTCCCGGGCCTCTGCCTAGCCCTGGCTCCCATGGCACTCTTACCAGCAGGGGTTGAGATGATTTCAGTTTTGTTGCTCACTCCCGTAAAATCGAACTGGAACAGCTTCCAGGAGTTCTTCTCATTGATTTCAAGCTTGAAATTCTCCCACTTGTAGATCATCTCATTCTCCGTGTAGGAAACTGGAAAGCAACACAGGAAGGAGTGTCATGTGAGACAGGGAAGCCCAGTGGAGGTCCCCACCAGCATGGAATAAGCCTGAGTAATGCTTTGGAGACCTGACTCTGGCCTCACCAGCTGGGGGACCTTGCCTCTCTTACCTGGTTGTTGAAATCCATTCAATAAATGCATTTACTGAGCATTCCTTAGTGCCAGGCCCTGGGCTGGAAATAGAGATGGGTAAGGCATGAACATGCCCTCAAACATTCACATTTTATTGAGAAAGATAGCGAATATACAGCTATGACTTTTGGAGTTGCTCTGAACTACATCTACTCATGGAACAATGGGAAAACGAAGTAGGGAAGAATCACTCAGAAAAGACTTCATAGAGTAGGTGACATTCCCATTAAGTCTTGAAAGTCAAGTAAACATTTTCCATAGGTATAAGGTTGACTGGGTGAGAGGCAGTACAGAAAAGTGAAATGGCTTGGTTCTTGGGGAAATGGCAAAATTTCATGATGACTAGCTCACAGAGGATGAGTTGTACAGGAGTAAGCAGCAGGGGCCAGCTCATGAAGGGTCTTAAGTGTCATTTTAAGGAACTGAGAACTGATCCATGAGAGGTAAGGAAGGATTTGAAATGAAGAAGTGACCAGGTCTAGATGATGCTTTAGCTAGGTCACTCGGTTCTTGTATAAGGATAGCATGTTGGCAAGTTGGCCAGTTCTGGGAGGCCAGTGCAGTCATCTAGGCACAATAAAATGAATGAAGGCAGCAGTCAAAGCCATGACAGTCAGAATGCAGAGAAATAGATGGGATCAATAGAGACCAACAGGATGTGTGGACTGACTAGATGTGGGAGTTTACGGAGAGGGAAGCATCAAAGCTCTTAGCTTGGACAAGTAGGTAGGTGATGATGCCCTTCAATAAAGCTGATGGGAACACAGAAGCAGCACATTTGTTTTGGAGGTAGGGGTTGGAAGGGGACAATAAATTCAGTTTGGGACATGTCCAATTTCAAAGTGAAGAGGTTACAAATGTCCAAGAGGAGGATGACAAAGTCCTAAGCCATGGAGAGGAGCAAGCATACTTCAGATACACTTCAGAAGCAGGTGACTAATTTAAGGTGGGTGCAAAGGAATGGGGAGGAACTCAACATGAAGCCCAGGTAGAGCAACACAGAACTGTTGGCAGGAAAGGAGATGAAGGTGGGGAATGGAGGATGGAGGCCTGGCACAACTTTGGCACCATCTTATGAGAAAAGCAGAGGCTGGAAAATGTAAAAGGCAAAGAGGAGAAAAAGAAGGGGCCCAGCATGTCTCTGGATCCCCGAAACCTAAGAAGGTACTCACAGCTAGAGAAAGACAGAGGGCAAGAGTGAGAATCCATTGGAAATTTGAGCATGTGGAGTGAACATCCCGCATCAATGGTCATCCTGGAAGGGAGAAAGGAGCCTCATTAGGCTAGCTCTGAGCACATAGGTATTCACCCATCCTTGATGTGGGAACAACCACCAATGAATGGTAACAGTAGAGTTTAAGAAAAAAAGCTTGAAGGAGAAACAAAAAGAGAGAAAGAACAGCTTGGAAGTATCTGAATACTTTGGGCTCCATCATCAGAGAAATGTATAGCTCAATTTGGATGGACTTTTGTTTCTTGACCAGTCCAGTTTCCAAAACCTCTCCCAATCTCCACCACCTCCTCACCCCCACATCAATGGCACCACCTTCTCCTGCCAGACACTCCAGTATCTAGGCTGGTCTCAGGTACCTTTCCAACCGTTGTGTTGCTGCTCCGCCTGGACAATTCCACCACCGTGGACGTGTCTTTACATCCAGTGCCCACTTGGGATGGAATTGTCCACGCAGTGCAGTCATACCGGCATATTCTAGTCGAGGGAGCTGTGGACTGGGATCCAAGTAACTGGGTACCAGTCCCGGCTTTGCCACAAACTGTGTGGCTTTAAGAAAGATCTTCTAGTTTGAGGCCTCCATGTTTGTATTTGAAGTGGTTGAGCCCATGCTGGAGGAAATCTAGACAGGCCCTGAGGAATATAATTCAGGATGAGATCTCTGTCCATGAATCCTTGGCTAAAGTTCCCAGAAGGGCATGAAAGTCCTAGGAGACAAGACACCAAAGGTTTGACATACCTAATGGTGTACAACACCTTGCCATCTTTATGGATGCGAACCATCTGGTTAGGCATGGTGATCACATGCTCCTGGGTCCTCTTAGAATTCCTAAAAAAGGTGTCCGGGATCCACAACAGGCTCGCCACATTGCCATTCAGAACAAGGGTCTCAAAGGTATCATTGTAACGAAGGCGTTCATCATACCAGGTCTGGTAGAAGATGATGTCAATGGTATACTCCTGGTGGGAAGGACAGAAAACCATACACTCGGGCTAAGTAGACAAGACATTCATGTGCAAGTATATCATTCATCACTCCCTAACATGGAACCCTCAAGGCAATGTGACAGAATACATGGAACACTGAACCAAGAAACAGGACAGACAGGTGATAGTGGCTTAATTGCAGGCACTTGGGCTCACCACTTGGGGCTGTGGTGCTACTCTAGCCAGATCGACATGCTTTCAGCCCCCACATTTCCACAACAAATAAAAGATCCCAGCTCAAAATCACTTAAAATGTATAAGCACATACACCTTTGATTGTATATGGCAAAGTTTCCCCTTTCAGCTTTTATTTGGGGAGCACAGATGTTAATTAACCTCCATCCTACATTCCCCAGAATTATATTAAAATTGAAGTGCTTTGAGTCACAAGAGAAATTCTATCTAGTTTCATGTTTTTTAACAAGGAGAATCATTCTTTTTGCTTTGTTTAATTTTTCTTTTCAAACAAGTGCGAATAACCTCTGAATGTGTGTGTGCATGCATAGATATATCCACGATATGGTCTTCAGATAGTGTCTGTCTCATAAACTGACTATTAAACATCAAGAAGGATGTTTAATAGGGAAAAGCAGAAAAAGCTAGAATTTAGCACTGCTCGGCTGAAGGGTGACAAAACAGACTGCAATACAACTGCGAACAGCTTAAACAGCAAGTACCAGAACTGTGCCATAGCAGAACTGAAAGCTAGCCCACCTAATTGATTTTAGAGGCAGGGAAACTGAGGGTTAGAGAGATAGGGAGTTGTCCAAAGTCACACAGCTAATGGCAACATACTGGATCTCCTGCTTGGATTACCATTACCATGGCCTTGCCTTGCATGGCCTTCACTTGCACCAAAAGTCCCTTTGGGTATCAAAGTTCAACTTTCCTTTGCAGAAACCCCAAGTCTTTCCTCTGGGTAACCTTACATCAAACAATGACTAAATACCTAGCAAAATCCCAAATGCTAGAGACCAGTAGAGAACTCAAGGAAGAGATCGAGAAAACCCTTGCTTGCCTTTGCTGTGCAGGATAAAAGGTGATGGAAATAGCTGCTAAATTGCCAGGGACCACATACAGAAAGGTAGACTGAGACAGTTTCCCACAGTAGGCCAGAGAAGCAGGCAGAAAAGAACTAGTACAGCCTGGCCACCATTCGAGTGGGAGTTTCTGATACCTCTACCACACCCCATCTGCCCTCACAAATGGCCTTCAAAGTGTTTCCACACCCATGCAGTGCCCACCATCTGCTATAAAGTGCTTCAAATGAACACTTAATTCCTATTTAACAAGATACCAGTTGTAAGTTCTTTACACATAACCAATAACTAATGGTTCACAGTTCAATTTTTCCAGTTTGACAAAATAGCTTGGGATGTACATCTCTTTTAGCTCAGCTCAAACTACAAGTTCCATGTTTAGGAACCGGCTTGGTTAGAATCACCTATAGTAATTACTGCAGTGAGAATACAGCATTAGTAACTGGTGATGCTGTGACAGGCAGTTGTTTCAAGACTGGTCAGTACCAGTAAGCTCAGACGTGTTTCCAAAAGTTTAGCCAGGAGAATGGCAGACATAGTTAATTAAAATCCACATGCAATAGGCTCAGGTTTCCTTCCTTGAGGACAAGGTCTGTACTCTATACATTTCATTTACTGGAAGGGGTTGAAATTCTTCTCGAACAACTCCACTGAGTGTGCAACTGACAGTGGGACTCACACCTTGCTGAGACTCAGCTGCCTCACTCCTTGAATCAGGATCCCTAATAGCAGCATCTTTGGTTGCCACACAGGCTTGTCATGATGAGTATGGAGACAATTTATGCTCAGAGCATTGGCAAGTTCTATGACTGGGTGGCAGAGACATGTGCTCTCTTCCTCATAAGGTGCACCAGGGAAAGTAAGCTGCATAAGATCAGGCACCACCTACAGGAACTATATAGAAGCTGAAACTTCTCAGGGTTTGGAAGTTTCAAAAGCACCACCTCACTAGCCAAAGAAAATCAAGTTGTTGTCTCTATTTTGGATCAGTGCTGCATCAAGTTTGGTGACTTCTAGGTTATCAGACTGAATTCTTTGGGCTTGTCAGTATCAGACTTTCTGGTATCTCACTTGGGGCCATTGCTGGCCCCCAATGATCTTTACCTCTTGGTGCTTGTTCTCCCATGGAACCAAGTCCATTTGACTATGGGCTGAACCTACTGATTTGTTTCTAATGAACAGAATACAATTAGACATCCTTCCCAAAATTAGATTACAAAAAGCCGTGTCTTCTATCTTGAGCACCTTCTCTCACACTCTTTCTTGATCTGAAGGAAATAAAAGCTGCCATATTGCAAACAGCCTTGTGAAGAGGCCCACATGGCAAAGGACTGAGAAAGGACTCTGAACCACAGCCAGAGAGAACCGAATCCTGCCAACCACGAGAATCTTGGAAGTGGATCATCTCTCAGGTGAGCCTTCAGATAAGATCCCAGCCTCTGCTGACACCTGGATTTGCAGGCATGGGAGGACTCTGAAACAGAGAACTCAGCTAGACTATGTCTGGATTCCTGGAACACACAAGCTATGAGATGATGAATATTTGTTGTTTTAAAAACACTATGTTTTAGGGTAATTTGTTACCTAGTAATGCATAAGCATACTGTGCCTTAAAAATCAGGTAGCCAAACACAATATCACAGGGTGGGGGGAATCTTACTCTTCTACTCAGCCTGTGTAAATACCTTGATCTTCCACCAATGTTACCTTTGAGGGTTTATCAGCAAGACCCATGTCAAAGCTAAGACTCTAGACTCACCCAATCACATGGTGCTTTTTTGTGTGTCTCCCTTTAGCCAAGCTAAGACTGTGGCAACAACAGAGTTGGTTAAATCTGCAAATATAATTGACTTTTGCAGAGCATCCTTCACACCTCATTTGGTTAGCTATCATATACCGAGTACCTGGTATCAAGGAACCCATGGTGGAAAGAGAGTAAGGCAGACCTAGAAAAAATAACTAGCATGAAATGAACTAGGGAAGATAAAGCTAGATATAACTAGAAAGATATGAGTGCCCAGAGAGGAGTGTGGCATGTACAGGGAGCAATGAGTAGCTGTGGAAGTCAGGGAAGCTGCTATGAACGAGATGCCATCTGAGCTGATTCCCAAAGGGGAAGGCTTCTGACAAGCAAGGAGATAGAGCAATGGCATCTCAAAACAGGAAATGGCTTGAACAAAGGCTCAGTTCAGAGGTACAAGGTCTTCTGGGGATATGGATGTTTTAGTGTGATCAGAGCAAGTGGTCTCCAAAGAGGTGAAAAAGAATAGAGCCATGGACAGCCTAGCTTGCTAGACTATGGGTTTGAACTACACGATGGAAGTAGGGCCAGGACTGTAGGAGTCCTCTAACTCGGGAGACCAGTTTTGAGGATTGAGATAAGTGGATACCTTTGCATATTCTAGGTGGAAAATAATAAAAGCTAACTGAGGACTGTACTGATACAAGGATGCTACAAGTGGAAAGGGAGGGAGACAAGGAACTAGGACAAAACTAGAAAAACCATCATAGAAAAAGAGCTAGCAACTGTAGACTTAAGTCCATACAAACAATTAGCAGAAAAAAGAGCCATTCCACTGTGGTGTTTAAAGTTGCTTTATTATTTTCATTTTGAATGAAAGATTGAAGACACAGCCACAATTCTGAAGGTCCTCTTCAGGCAGCAAGGGACTCACCTTTTCCAGCAACATTCTCAAGTTAGTGATAGTTAAAATCCCACCCCTCTCACGCCCCCCCCCCACTCCTAAAACACCTTGGAGTTGTTACAGAAACAGAGCAGAAAGGACAAGTACATGTCAGGCCCCTTATCTCAGCCTGTGGCTCAGAATTACTGTAATCAAAGCTCAGTACTCACCATATCCACAATGGAAATAGGGCCAAGGCTGTTGACAGAGACCTCAACAGTGACCACAGTGGGCTTCTCTGTAAGGGAAGTGAAAGTAGTAGAGGGTAAGTGTCAAACAGGGGAATGGAGCAGAGGATGGGGTCGTCAGAAAGGAGGAAAGAGCACCAATCCTAGTTCCTTATTTGTTCTTTCATGGCAGGACCCAGCTGAGGCACTGTTACGAGTTGGACATACACCTTACAGATCAATCATCTACAGTACAGATCTCATTTCACAGTTACAAAACCTGAGGGTGAGAGAAGGGAAGAGGGTGACCCAAGGTCTGTGGCATTCCTTCGACCGCAGACATTTCTTACCTGCCAGGTCAGCAGCAGCTGTTCTTGCTACATGTGCAGTGCCCTCAGCTATACCCCAGGCCCCTTCTCCACTCCATGCCCACAGCCCTCCTTCCCTCCAGGAGGGGAAGAACTTTGTTCTGCTACTCACCACCAATGCCAGGGCGCAGTTTGTGGTCATAGTTACTCAGGATGGTGTTCAGGATACGAGAAGCTGCTGGCAGTTTGCTACCTGTGCGTCCAGTCCCAGTGGTAGTGCTTTTAGTGGTAGTGACAGTGGTAGTGGCAGCAGTGGGCTTTGTTTCTTCAGCGAGGAGCTTCCTTCCAACAGGCTGGGGCTGGGGCTGGGGCTGGGGCTGGGGGCCGTAGACAACATCATCCTTAGCGGAGGTTTCCTTCTCCAGTGCAGCCAGAGGTCCTCCGATCCTAGAATATGCAAACAAGAAATGAAGCTGTGCCCTCTGCTCTGGAAGAGCCCCAGCTGGTGCCTCTCGGGACAAAAGAAAACCAAAACATTTGCAATGCAAGGCTTAATTAGCGACTGGTTACAGCAAATTGTGAGGCACTCACAGATTATACTTGTTAATTTCTTTTAAATCTTGCTGCTCTTTGGGGACTTTCTATGCTATACCTCTTTTGTAATTCTTTATTTTATAAAAGTCAACAACAAAAACAAGACCCAGATTTACAAAGGCTATGTAAAATGAATGTGTGAGCTCTGGCCAATCAGCTGCTGTTACTAGTCTGGCTTCCCATCTGCCTGAGCAGCACCACCTGGGAGGAAGGGGCAGGCCAAGGGCCAGGGCCACTGAGGAATGCTTGCGAAAGCCAAAGAGCCTCTCCCAAAAAGGACTAGAAAATTGTGGGAATATTCTGCAGTCTTTATAAGACTCTGATACATCGAGGGCAGGGCTGGAGAAGGCAGGCAGCTCTTTGTGGCTAACACTGAGGAGATGCAGGAGTCCTTCACCCAGAGACTGTCATCCAGGAAATGGATGGCAACTGGAGTCCATTCTGAGTACCACAGCCAATACTAACAACAACAATAATAATATTTAAAGTTAAAAAGCTACCTGATAACGCAGGAAACTCCCTCACAGTGTCAGAGGTCAAGGCAATGCTGCTACCTTTGTTGGGAAGCAGTGACGAAGAAACACGAAGGGACTTCTCAGGTTGTGTCATTGACCTGGCTTTCTTTACACCACTGTGGTCATTCTCTGACAGCTGATCATTTAGGATTCAATCACTTTTCTGTATAAGGGTTCCAATTCAATAAATAGCATTTTATAAATAAAAGATGCCCCATGTGCTACTATATGGATCTTACTTGGATCCTAATTTTTAAAATCAAACTACAAAAAAAAAAACCTCGCAAAATCATTTCTGACAGAATAGGAGAGATTTGAACAGTGACTGGGCAGTTGAGGCATAAATAAATTTTTCTTAAATTTTTGGTGCAATAATGTTGTCGTTTTGTATTTGTGAAGTCTTTAACGACTAAAATAATTACATACAAAATGATACGATGTCTGAGATTTGTCCCACAATAATCTAAGCTGGAAATGGGTGGTGGGTAGCAGACAGAGAAAATAAGTGCCCGTTAGTTCATAAATGATGAGCTGGTGATGGATATGTGGGGATTCAGCCTAATATCTACTTTTATATATTGTTGAAAAATGTATAATTAAAAGCTTTTTAAAAGCCATCAGCCCAAATTAATGTGTGATGTTGGAAGGCAGGAGAGTGGTTTCCTTTGGGGAAGACATTTTATAGGGAGAGGTGGTTGGTGAGGGGTGAGGGTAGCTGCTAATGTTTTATTTCCTTAGCTAGGTGCTAGTTACATGAGCATATTTACTTTGTGAAAATCCACTGAGCTATTTACTCGTGATCTCAATGCTTTAATAACTGTATGTTACACTTTCAAAATTCTTTTTTAAAAAGCCATCAGGCAACTTGCTTCTTCAAATAAGGGGTAAACAGAGCAAGGGACTAGAGCGTAGCCCCCTGTATTGCAGACCAGGGGCTGTCATCTTGGGCAGCCAAATGCCCTTTTCTGCAGTATTTCAAGCTCTGAGGCTTGCTTAACTAGCATACAGATGTGCTAAAAGTGGGTGCCATTTCTCCTTTCTGAAGTGGTTAAAGCTCATTATGGGCTTAGGAAAAAGCACTTCCACTCTCAAATGCCATGTCCACAATATGCCTTCTTCCCTGGGGCTTTTCAAGTCTCATGGGCGCCTGGAGGCTCATCCCTTAGTCCTCTGAAGAGATAAGGACCAGCAGAGCAGGAGGGGAAGAGGGAAAATGGAAGCCCCACCATTTCTAGACTAGGTCTGCCAGGAAAACGGTATCAGATGAGGCTGGAGGTTGCTCTGACCCTAAAATTCAATTTTGCCTCACCCTGGGCTCTTTGAGGTTAAGGAACTCCTGTTGATACATACCTTTCTCCAGACAGCCATGAAGCTCACTTTTTGGGGGCTAGAAAGAATAAAAACTTTAAAAAAACACTCATAAAATGGGCTACTGGAATTTTCCATGGACGCTGTTCAGGTATCCATATTCTTCCAGATGTGATCATCTATGATAGGGCTGCACCTCTGCACTACCCCTTCTCCCCCCCACAATCCAGCTGGTGGGCGGGTGGGTGGGGGAATGTGAAGAAAGGCTCTGGTTTATTTTTCAAATTAGCCCTGCTTTTCACTTCATAGATGGAGAAACTGAGGCCCAGATGAAGGAAAGGCTTTCTCCAAAATACGCAACTGTTTTGAGGCTGAGCCTGGACCAGAGCGAGGCTTCCTGATTCAATATGGCCCAGCACACTCCACTGTCACCCCCTCTCTTTCCTGACATCACAGGTTGCCATGCTGACAGTCTCTGAACGTCAGTAACTGCAGCCCTCCCCTCCCTGGCTGTAAGGGATGTTTTTCTCTCATCCTTCTCCCTCCTCCTATCTCCCACCCCCACCCCAGCCATCTTTTGCCCCAGCCAGTCACCATGTCTGCTCTTTCAACTAGTCCAAATCCCATCTGGAGGGATGTGGATGACTGGAAATTCCTAAGACGCAATCAGAAACAATTACCAAGCCCCTGTTGAGGCTAGCCCCACCCTAGGGCACCAGTGAGCCAGTAGGGAGCCACACAGTCCCTCCCCCAAGAAGCTAATGCAACCTGGAGTGGGGAGAGAAGCCATCCCGCTCCTCCCCCAAACAGATAAACAACACACAAGAGCAGTGCAATAGAGAGTTCTAGAAAGCTCCACAGATCTGGAAACGTAGTAACTTGTGAGGGTTCACACCCAGCAGGAAACCGTCTCTAAATAAATAAATAAATAAATAAATAAATAAAGCACTCATCTTCCACCCTAAAAAGCCAGAAATCCTGGGGGCAACCTTCCGAGCAAAGTCCCAGGGCCAGGAGAGGGGGCGAGGGAAGCTGGCTGCTCTGAGGAAACCTGAAAAGGGGAGGGGGACAGAAATCCAGGACCCATGCCACAGACTTCAGAAGGGAAAAACATTCCTGGCCCCTGGTTCCCATTTGCCCGAGACCCAGCAGGGTGCCTAGGGGTGAGGAAGGATTGAGGGGGAGGGTTGCTGGCAGTGGCAGCTGAGAGTGGAGGATGGCTGGGGCAGGAACCTTAGTCTAAATCAAGGCTCGTGCCTGGGACTGGCACCAAGAGGAGCGACGACGGGATGGGAAGCAAGTAAAGTCGGAGTTGCCTGGCATCGTGCCTGGTACTCAGTAGGCGCTCCGAAAAAAATTGCTCAAGAGAACAGACTAGGCAACACGCAAACATTTTCGACGACGCAGTTTTGCTCCCCAGCCCACGAACCACCTCCCCAAAGTGGCCACCCCGAGCCCCTGCTGCGGAGCCTGCTCGGGAGGATTCCGGGGGCCCCTTTCCCCTCTCCCTGCGCCACACTCCGCGAGGCCCCAGTGCGCTGGCTCTCTGGTCGCCACAGTGCCTTGGCGGGGCCTGGCGGGAGTCCGCGACGCGAGTGGCCAGAGGACAGGCGTCCAGCCTTCCTTCCCGGGCTCCCCATCAGCGGCCTGGGACGCCCAGCCTAGAGGGAGCGGGGTGGCGGCTGGCGTGCTTCGAGGGGACGCAGCACTGGGCCAGCCTGCTCGAGGGCCCGGGGCAAGACGAAGGCAGGGCTCAAGGATCGCGGGGCTGCGGGGGGTCGTGGGAGCAGCCTGGGCACGGAGGGCTCTGGGGTCCCGGTGATGGAGACTCACCTCGACTGCAGGATCATGAAGACGTTGAGGAGGGTCAGGAGAACTTTGGGCAACATCGCGGCGGAGACCGGCGCGACCACCTGTGCGGAGGTCGCGGCGCAGGTCTGGCCGCACGGAGCGCGCTGTGGAGGGTTTTGCTGCGCTCCAACTTTCACTCCTCCCACTCGCCCCGCCCCACCCCGCGCTCCCCACCCTGGGCCCGCCCCCGAGCCCCGATGGAAATCTCCGACGACGTGATCGCTGCGGCAGTGGGGAGCGGGGGGAGGCTGGGGCGGGCGCGGGGGGAGAGGAGGAGGGAGCCCGGTCGCCAAGGCCCCCCACCGCCACCACTGCGGCGCTGCCAGCCAGTCAGGGGCGGGGGCGCTGGAGGGGGGCTGGAGGAGGGAGGAGGAAGCGAGCCCGCAGCGCGCGGGCCAGGCGGGGAACCGGCGGGGGAACAGGCGGCCAGCTGCTGTGGCTGGGAGCGCGGCCACAGGCTGGGCCAGGCGGGGGCACGCTAAAGGGCCGGGTGAGCTTTTGCCTAGGCTGCGATCCCTTCCAGCCCGCTGGCGCACCGCAGGCTGGAAACTGTGCTCTCTACCCCTTGGCTTCTTTCCCACAACCTGTTGCACCCCATTGCTCCCCGAAGTCTTTTCCGGGCCTCACAGATTTTCTCTGGTCTCACTCCACACACTCTGGCTCTTGGGAGCACATCTTTATTATCCAAAGGAAACTGGGCAACAAAGCTTCTTCCTTGGCACAGAGAACAAGAGAGATTTAAGGGCTCCCCCAGGAACCTCTAATCTGAGCTACTCCAAGACCAATTTCCTAGGTACTTGGGGGCGAGGTATGAGCCACCAACAGAGGACCCGGCACAGGCATTCAATGGAGGGCTTTTTCTGCATCCCAGAGAGGCACTAATTCAACCAGATCAGCTCGTTCAGCCCTTGGGGCCTTGTGTCAGAGGAGGCCTTGGGAAGCTGCCTCTACCAAGATGGGGGTGACCAAATCTTTCTGGAGACTTGGTTCAGGTGACACCATAAGAAGTGAGAAGGTACAGCATGGGGAGCAGCAGGACCCGTATTGGGGGGGGAGGCAAGAGTCTCAAGCACCCTTGCACTTCATCTTTCTCGCACAGATCCTCCTGATTTGCTTCAGAGGGGAAAGCATTGAAAAGACTTGCACGACAAGCAGACGCCCAACACTAGCAGCAGCTTCACTTACTGCTCTGGAAAGGGCCGTGTGCACCCCAGCTTGCATGATGGCTTCCTGAAGAGGCTTTGCTGTACCACACGAATGAAATGTAATAACACCCTCTCCACACCACTCTCCCCCATCGAATCACGCTGCTTTGTCATCTTCACAACACTGCTCTCTAACTGACGGTTTTCATGGGCATTTCTTTGTGAGCTTGTTTACAGTGGGTCTCCCTCTCTGACACAGCTCAGTGACAAACATACACAGGAACATAAAATTTGTCTGTCTGCTTCTTCCACTGCATCACTGAGCCTTGGAAGAATTCTGAGCACACAGTAGGCACTCAACAAATATTTGTTACTGAACTGTGTGCAGGTATATGTGCCCTAGTACCACTGAAACCTCCAGGACCTGGAACTGCTTTCAGTCTCTGATACAAGAGAGAAGAAATCAATGCAGGTCACATTTAGGCCTCTCTGTATGCTCCCTAGCCCTGTAGTAGGACCAGCTTGGTGGGCATGTGACCTGTGCAATTTCACAGGGATTCTCCCAATACAGAAGGGCATCAGGCTTTATATAATACCTATCTGCTGAATTTCTAAATAAATTTTGAGCTGGGGCCTTGTGTTTTTCTTTTCCCTGCACCCTGAAACTAATGTAGCTGGTCTTGCCCTAAGGACACATGGAACAGGACAGGGAATGGGCAAACAGATCCATCCCTCTGCCATTCCATTGGCACCAAGCAAATCTTGCACTTGTGGTGGCAAGCCTTGGATTTGAAGTGTCTTACATTCAGGTGTCTTCCCCTACTGGCACTGAAGCTCTGATGTCTTATATGCCTGGACTCTCCTTTGTCAAGCACAGTGCCCAATGACAAGTAGGTATTATGTTTGCTGAATGAGCGACTGAATCTCAGACAGCCAAAATAGGCAAGTGGTTCCAGCTCCTCATCGTAAAGGTTGAGATTAATCACACTTTACCATCTTCCTTAGAAGCCACATCCACAGGGTAACTGCAAGGACTTGGGGAAACTACTGGATGTTATTGTTTCACACTTTTCCAAGTTTTGCTGCACTAGGTCCTGGATGTGGAGATGGAGTAATAGACAGCAAGAACTCAGGCACAGTATTGGCTCTTGTTGGCTCTTGAAGAGCGGAGGGAGAACTTGTCTTGGCAATTACTAACCCAAGGTCAAAAGTCACGATGACCCCAGAAGACATTTATTTCACATGGACCTGAGCCTGTTGCAGCAAGAGGAGGTGCTCGCTAGGGGCAGGGGTGCAAAGATGGGCATTCCCAGCAGTTTGAAATCAGAAATGTGTGGTAGTTGGCAAAGAACCAGGTGGAGTTTGCTGGGAGTATTTATATGCAGTGAATTGTGGGAGATAAGGCTGGAGTGGGAAGCTGGTCAAGTCTAATGCTGAGTCTTGGTTGCCAAGCCGAGAGAGTGCCTACTATCCTACAGGCTATGGGGAAGTTTCAGAAGAGTATCAAACAGAGACAGTGCATGTCAGACCTGTGATTCACAAAGATCCCCCTGGTGGGACAAACAAGAGAGTTTGCAGGAAGGAGAAAATGGAGGAGCCACAGGAGAGAACAACACCAGGGACATCTAATTGACAGGACTGGCAGCTCATTAGACGCAGTGCAAGAGGAGGCAAGGAAGAGAGGGTCTTCCCAGGTGACCAGGGTGGCAGAACAGAAATGAGGAGGCAGGAGATGGAAAAGAACTTTTAGTTGTTGCCACGAGAATACTTCCCTGCATTTTCCATTTTATTTTCTCATGTTCCATTGGAAATAAACACTCAGATTTATTGTCTACTTATATGTGTGCCTGAGTGTGTGCATGTGTGGGGAGATGTACTTCCCTCTCACTGACTATTTGTATTTCGGATATGCCTTGCTTCAACTTATTATTCAAGCTGGATGTAAACAAAAATGTTAACATAGCAGCTGCATTTTCATCACTAAACCAGACTACCCAGTGAGCACTCCCTGTCAGTTGTGAATTATCAGATTTAACAAGTAACATCAAAACACCATGTGTCCTGTTACATATATGGTTTAGATGATAAAATCAGAACTGCTGGCCATAAAGCCCATGTGTTCCTGCCCTAGCTTTCCCCCAACACACAGGACATGCTTTTCCTATTAGACCAATGGGGAAATACCAACCCAGACAAGTTGTGCAAGACACATAGCTTGTTAAATAGCTGGTCGTGCATAAGACCAAGATGCCAGGGTCACCATGGGTAGCAAGCTGGAGAAGAGACTAAGCCAGGGGCTGAGGTGTATGAATGGACAAGCAGGGGCCAAGCAGGCTTCAGAGCAGAAAGACTGACAGTGGAGGCAAAGGCAGTGCTGGGTGATGCTCAAGCCTCTGTGCTCTGCTACAGAAAGGGAAAGGCTTTGACTTCAGATCCCCCATGCAATGCTAGCTAAAAGACCACAAATGGGTAGGTTTGAAGGAGATGATTAGCGCCATCCCTGTTTTCTCTTCTCTTATGCTCCCCCATGTCGCGTGGCCTTCAATAGCACAGGCCATGTAAAGCATTGCGCAGTGTCTGCACATGGTCAGTACTCAATCAAACACCTGCCGTGCTCAGCATTGGTACTATTAACTAATAACTGATAAGTGGCCGTGAGGTCTTCAATGCCTCTCAGAAAGTGCCCAGGAGCAAGAGCCCAGATCCACACATACACTACAGAGCCAGTGCTCCTGCCCCAAGAAGGTGGAAATGGTAGGCATCAAACAGGATTCTAGACTTTGGGGAATTTTAAACACTGAACAAGTACCCTAAGCTGGTGGTACCCAGTCTACAAGAGAGAGGAGAGGCATGACTGGGATAGAGATTGAGGGCCACAAGCATATGATGATAGAGAAGTTTCTAGAAGGTTGGTGGTTCCATTCATGTGCCAGTAAAGGCATAGATGAGTGGTGCCCATTGGCTTAATCAAAAGGGACATCACTGATGAGTTTGGCACAGCAGAATAGAGGAGACTGGTTCACGCAGAGCTGAAGATAGCATGAGATGGGTCATAAAACAGAGAGCTGCGAAGAAGAATTGGCCGTTGGAGGTAACAACATGTACATCACTGGAGTCCTCAGCGAGAAAAGTTTCTACAGGATTCATATGTATGTTTTTGTGCATTGGGAAGGGTGGGGAGGAGAGACAAAAGACTGGTAGAAGTGGGTTCAGAAAAGCCTAGAAATTGAACATAATGAGCATAGAACACTCCTCCATGCAGGAGTTTTCTTGTAGAGGACAGCAGCAAAATGGAGCAGCTCTTAAAGATAGAAGGAGACTCGAGAAGGTTATATGGTGTATGCTGATGGGAACATCCAAATGCAGAGCAAAAACTTTATGCTTCAGAGTGGGAGAGACAGCTGTGATGCTATGCGTGTGCAAGAAAGGATGAGCGGTAACAGTTTAGAAGCAGTGTTAGAGAGGTGACAGCCTTACCTCCAGATGAGGAAGGACATGGAATAAACTCAGTGGCGCCCAGAGCATGTGCTGAATGTTTCGACTGGATTAATGTGTGAGCATCTGGCTGGCACACCTGCAGGGAAAGCCATGTCCTCCAGGAGGAGAGGAACTACATTGGTAGTGGAAAAAGTAGTAGAGTAGGACTTAGGTCCTACAGCAAGGTATGACAGGCCACTGGGGGCTTTGATGAGAGGGGTGCAGGAGCATTGGGAGTGCCAGGGATGAGTGTGCTACCAGACGGAGGTAGATCTGAGGGAGATGATTAACTCCATTCCCATCTTCTCCTCCCTTATGTTTTATATCTTTAAAAAAAAGGTATAGAATCTGCGAGACACAGAAGTACAGATGCTTCTGTACTCCTAATAAAGGTAACAGTGGCTTAGATCTGTATACAAATGGACTTCCAGAAATGCCATCTCATTTCAGCTCTATCTCAAATTAAACTAGGCAACCTTCCTGAGGACAGACAGATGTAAAGGGCTGAAGACCTTTCTGCATGTCTCAGGCGCCCCGAAAACTATCCTTTTCTGTGGGGGAGCAATGGCTATCTTTCCTTTACCATCTTACCGATCAAGTGCATTACTCCTTACAGAGAAGTGAGTGAAGGAGCAAAAATGCTTCCCCATTATCCGGGCAAAGTGGAGACACTGCACCAAAGGGAAATTATGTCATTTAAAATCTCCAGTGTTTTATTTATTTTAACCCCTTAAATGTAACATTTAAGTCTTATATAAAGGAGGGGTGAAGCTGAGACCAAGTTTGTAGCAGGAGTTAGGAGGAATGGGTACAGGGACAGTTGCCACTTTTATAACACCCTTATCCAAATACCAACCCGTCTCCTCTTTGTGTATCCCTTCTTTGTAACACATGCAGACTCCCCTACTTCCCACAGGTGCTGTTCTGGGTGCTGGGCTTACAGTGACAATCCTAAGTCCTTGCCTTCATCAAGCTTATCTTTTTATGCAGGGTAATAGGCAACATTGAAACAAGATCAAGTCAATCGTTTCCAGTCCTAAAGGCCATAAAGAAGTTAAAACTGGTAATGTAGCCAAGAATGACTACAGAAGAATGACTGGTGGGTGCTGTGAATCTGACCAGGGTGCAGGGGCCATCTTGGACTCCTCCTGGGTTTCTGCACAGCTAGGAAACTCAGGGCAATCAGTTCCAAAACCACTTTTGCTGTCTCTTAATTCCAATGCGGAATAAAGGGAGCAGGAGGAAGGTAAAATGACAAGGCTATTAATATAGGAGAGGCTGCCAAGCCATTATCGTTTCTTTCAAGTGGTGGTAAAAGCAGATGACTCATCCTTCAGAGCTGCAGGACTTTGCACCAAGCATTCTGGATGGTTTACTGGCTTGTCATTTTCCCAAGCCTATAGTTCAGAGGACAGGGCTTCTGAGCTTGATTAAGTCTGAGAAGCTGTATTTATTCACCCAGCCTTAAGAGAAACTTTCCCAAAAGGTCTCACAGGAACAAACAGATACGTCAACAATGACCAGGAGCAGGGTGGCTTCCTGATAGAGATGAGGCTAGGTTGCTAGACTGAAGATTCTGTGTTTTCTTGCCATCCTTCACCAGCCACACTTCCTTGTGTTGGATGTTAAAAACGAATGGAAGGAGTCTCTGGCTGGCATTGCTAGAAGAAGCACCTTTTCCCTGGTGCCCTGGTCAAATGTAGCTGACTTACTGAAAAGCATCGCTCCTCCCAAAGCTGTGAAAATCAATTGCTGAGCTCACTATGCCTGCTGGGCCCACCTGCTGATCACTTGTGACAATTGGGAGGGTTGAGCTTGATCAAGTGCTCTGAGAGGCTCCTGGACGGAAGTCACCGAATGTACAGTGTACAGCCTGTTCTACAAAAGGAATTGCTCCCACCAATTGGAAGGTGAACTCACAAGGAACTATGAAGCTTCCATGTAAGGAGTGGGTGTTCTCTCTTTTCTGATGCATCATCACTAATGTCACTGGTCAGATTTTAGCTACAAAATTAAAAAGGCTCAGTGACAGGTTAGATAAATTTAAGATTTCTTTTGCTTTTATGGGCATCCTTGACAGGAAAACCACAACACAGAATATGGACACCTCTCTAAGAGCCTATCATGATGGGAGGAAGGAGGAATCAGGATTTGGACATTCAAACTTGGTTTGAATCAGGCATGGGGAACCCACTACCCCCACAGAACAGTCTGCGTTGCTTTTATATAAGCGCTACAGCAAAGTTCTTTGACATGCTAAATGAAGAATTTTCTGACAGAAAAGAAAGGAATAGAATTCCCCCTTACTTTTTGCCTTTAAATTGGCCAGGACCAAATTTAAACTTGAAGTTAGAAAGCTTATCCCTACCATTTTTGTGCTCTGTGTGTGTAGGCAGGCATGGTTTGACGTCCATATGGATAACTATCCACTCTGTGGCATTTCGTATTCACTTTCACAAGAGAAGTAAGCAGGTGACCCATCCCACTACTTCTGATATGTGGACTAAAGATTAGCCAAGTACATAGAGGCATCACACTCATTTGGGTATCTCAAAGTCAACACTAAGGCTTCCATCATTTCTTCAAAGGCAAGCCCTTGGGGAATCCCTCAAAGCCTGCTTACACTTAGTCACACACAGTTTTAACTATCTTGTGGAAATCTGGCTTCCCATCATACAGCAATTTCACAGCAAAGTTAAGAGGAAATGGGGATTATTTACCTGATAATCCAAACTACAAGTATTTATAGATAGCGCTACAGTGAATGCAACTAGTCATAGGATTTTCAGAGTATTCTTGAAAAGGAAAATCACTTTCCTTTCTTGAGCCTCAGTTGCTATTTCTGTTTGTTTGCTTGATGTGAGAAAGATAGTTCCCTTGTATACTTGGGCTGTGTTATTGCTCATGTCAGCCATTGTGTTGGATCATTTGAGGTGCTTTTAGCTGCAAATAATGAAAACCCTTACTCAGACTGACTCAGACAACAAAAACATTTATAACAGGAAGTCCAGACACATGTGGGCTGCCAGGTTGCTTAATTCAGCAGCTGAACAATGTCACTGAGGACCATCTTACAGACATCACTTTGTAGTTGGTTCTTTTCTTTAGTGGCAGAATTTGAAGAACAAGGACTAGACCTAAAGACATCTGATGATTAACTCGCATCTGTGTCCACTGCCTTTGCACCCTTAGAATTCTAATTATTCCGAACTCTGAAGTTGCCTTCTGTGAGAGGCTGGTTTGGGGGAAAAGTCACTGAAATTGAAATAAAGCTATCTTGGGGAGCTCTGATGTCAAGTAGGCTGGGAACTCCCATAACTCCAGGAAGGATGTGATTCTATGTAAGGTTCGTGGCATGGCAGAATGGAAAAATGGCAAGAAGGTTGCAGAAGGCATGATCTGCTCAGGATGCTTGGGTTCAGGAGTGAACCCAAGCAGTGAATGCTTACAGGGACTGGGTGGGAAGAGAAGCTGGAATGCATCCTTAGTGCAAAAGTGCTCAGACTGGGTTTTCCCCACCACCTGGGCAAGGGGCACTTCAAGGATTTAAGGAGAGGAGTTTGACATGGTCAGATTTGTGGTTTTGAATGGCTTACCTGGCTGTGACAGCAAGTGTGGATTTGAGGAGGTGGGCATGAGACCAGAGGTCACTGGATTTCTTCTCCTATTGTGACATTCCAGGACAGAAGTACTGAGAATCTCACCTAGGCTAGTGCAAAGAGGAAGGACACATAGGGCCAAAAGCCCATCAAGTATTAACCTTAACCTGGTAGCTGGTGATAGATTGGATGTGAGTGGTGAGGGAGGGTTCAGCCAATGGGGACTATTGGGTTTCAGGCTTGACCCCCAAGTGACTCTGATGCACTTCAGTGAGATGGGCTCAGCAGAAGACAGGAAGCTATGCAATAGCTGATAGAGGTTTTTGCAATTTGGACCATGTTGACCCTGAGTCCAAATGGAAATTTCCAAGAGGCAGTTGAACATATCAGGCTGGAGTTTAGGCCAGAAGTCTAGGTTAGAGGTTGACTCATTAATATTAGAGATAATATTATATAGCACTATGTGCTTTACAAATCCCCTTCATCTTCATGATTTTATTTAACCCTTACCCTTATTCTCTAAGGTAGACATTATTGTTCCCATTTCCCAGTTAAGACAGCTGAGTCCCAAAGAAATTAAATGATTTGTCTTAGAATGCACAGTCAAGAAGTAACACTACCTGGGACTAGAATGTAGGTCCTCCAGTGCTGAATGTCACACATCTCTCACTGTTCTTCAGACAGCAAATGAACTGAGCAGAGATAGTAGTAGAAGCTGTAGGAACTGCAGAGGTGCCCTCATGGAGAGCAAGAAGAGAATTGGGCAGAGGATAGAAGCCTAGAGATTTCATGCAAATAGATGTGAACTGTCTGCAGCTGGGCCTGCAGAACTATGGTCCATGGATGCAATTATTTCATTTGCCTTTGAAACCTCGACTAAGTTCTTGATCCAAGGGATGCTGCAACTTTGCCTTTCTCAACTCTCTTCCCAGACTGACACTTGCTCTAGTCTCCTCCTCTCTGTATTGCTACTGAAGCCAGCTTGTTCTTCCTTTTAGTTTGGATTGTGGCTCTGAAAATTGTGCCTTGTAGTTTTACCTCTGCATGCAACCTTAAACTGTTAAATCCTCCTCCCACTGCCCAACACACATTTACCCTTGGCCTCTTGGTTTTGGGTCTTGGTGTAGGCTAGCTAGGTTTTGACTTCTGGCTGCCAATGCCTGGGAAGTGTGATGGGGAGAGATGAATTGGATCCATTTCTTCATCCCTTCTCAGGCCTGCTTTCCTGCCTACTAGGTCATAGGGGATGGATGTGATTTGCCTAACTGGCCAACAAAACCAGAGGACATGTTATACAGAATTGAGGGATTTGTAGGCTTCAGGTCAGTTATCCAGATGTTTTTGGGGGGAGGCCATGATGAAAATCTAAGAGGCAAGTATCAAGCCGTTGAGGGTGAGTTGGGGGAGGGAAGTTATTGAGTAAGAATATGAAAGCTCTGGCTCCTGCCCTCATGGAAATAGGAGGCCATGTCTTGGAGGACAGTAGGAGATGAGGAGAACTTTGTTGAGGACAACCATACGTCTTGCATCGTATTTCCGTCCTGGGGAGTGAAAAATCTGCGTGAGGGTATGTAAAAGAAGTTCACCACTTTTAGCATCAAAGCTTCAAAAGGATACATACTAAGCATATCTCCCAGAGCTGTAGCACATTTTCTACCTTAGAGAAAGCAAACACAGCAGACATGTATAACATCGACCTGATGACTCCTGGTACTTCTTGTGAACTTTGCATCTTGTCCTTGGCCGTGACAGTTGTTTTCTTGGGTATTACTTAGATGTAGTCACTCTACTTCTATGGAAAATGGACCCAGATGAAAGCACTTTTTGAGTGTGTATATTTCTTTTTTCAAAAGCTTTCTTCCCCTTATTTGCATTAATATGTCAACTGTCTTTTCTCATGATTGTTAGTGAGCCCACTTCTTGCAAAAGTTCACTTTTTTGTTTCTGTTTTTGAGACAGGGTCTCCTGATGTAGCTCAGGCTTGCCTTGAACTGGCAGTCCTCCTGCCTCAGCTTCCCAAGTACTGGGTGAATCCACTTTTTCTTGCTATTTCTCATTCTCTTTGAGATTGAAATGTAAATGTATATGTGTTACATAATATTATGTTAGGTAAAGCTTGTGGGCCCTGCATGAAATGAGCAGGGAATGTGGAACTTGAGCTTCATGATCACAATGGCAGTTGCTCTGAAGGCTTTCTCCCCTCTCCTACCTCCCTACCTCTTCTCTCTGTCTCTCTTCTCTTCTCTTCTGTCTTTCCTCTCCTCTCCTCTCCTCTCCTTCTCTCCTCTCCTCCTCTCCTCTCCTTCTTCCTCTCCTTCTTCCTCTCCTCCTCCTCCTCCTCCTCCTCCTCCTCCTCCTCCTCCTTCTTCTTCTTCTTCTTCTTCTTCTTCTTCTTCTTCTTCTCCTCCTCCTCCTCCTCCTCCTCCTCCTCCTCCTCCTCCTTCTTCTTCTTCTTCTTCTTCTTCTTCTTCTTCTTCTTCTTCTTCTTCTCTCTCCTTCTCATTGAGCAAAGCTCATTCCTTCTTTCAGCAAATATTTTCTAAGTACCTGCCAAATGTGAGAGTCTTTTCTGGAGGGATACGGAGGTAAGCAACACGGAAAGCTTTCACTTGGTGGGAGGAGACAATTTGCATGCAGAGGCACATGAAGTAGTGCTCAGGTCATTATGTTTAATCGTATGCATGCCATGATGGATGAGGGAATTTATGGAGGGAATGCGCAGACTGGATATACGGGAGGGAAGCATTCCAGGAAAAGGGAGAGAAGTGCAAAGGCCCCGAGGAGGGGAGTGCATGCCTGGTGCATTGGAGACATGGCTAGGTGTCCGCGTGGCAAGCAGAGCGGAGGCAAGAGAGACGAGACCTGATCCGGAAATGACTTCAGAATCATTTCTGAAGGATTGTGGAAGGATGCCATAGGGGTCCATTAAATGCAACAGGGTACCATTAAAGAGATTTTGAGCAGAACAGTATTGTTAAGGGCCAAATTGTGTGCCCTCAAATTCATATATTGAGGTCCCTACTTCCTGAGCCATAGGTGACCAGTTCTGAAAACGGTGTCTTTAAAGAGGTAATTGCAGTAAATGAGGTCATTATGGTCCAATACATATTTGGCAAATGGTTCTGTCCCTTTGAAATTATCTAAACCAATATGGCTGGTGTCCTTATACAAAGAGTAGATCAGGACACAGATAGACATAGAAAGAAGACCACGTGAAGATACAGTAAAAACAACTATCTACAAGCCAAGTGTTCAGGTCCCAGAAAAGACAAGCCATGCAGATACCTTGATCTTGTACTTTGAGCATCTAGAATTGCAAGAAAATAATTTCTGTTATTTAAGTAACCCATTATGTCATTTGGTTAATGCTGCCCTAGCAAACTAACCCAAGTGGCATGGTTAGACGTAACTGGTGTCCATGTGAGAAATGAATCCTTGAGGCACAAGGGCAGCCACAAAAATGGCCTTTGTATATGAATAGTGAGGAAGCAGAGTTTGTTGTATGACAGTATGTGCTGGACCCAGAGTCGAAGGTGCAGATGAGCATAAGCTGGAGAACAGAAGGAGTGTGAGTGGTATGTACAATGGGAATAAGAGCTTGTTTTCAGCCATGGTGCAAAGAACAGAAAACACCCCATTAGGAACACATCATCAAACCAATAAGGGAAAGTGAATCATATTCATGTGGGGTTTTGGTGTATCCTAGGAATTATGGGAACAGTGGGCAAAGCAGGAAAAGACATGAACTGAGCTAAAAACAATATAGCAGCTGATTCTCAGAAGGGAGAAAAGAAACCAGGTATGGTGGTTCAAATCTGTAATCTCAGCTACACAGGAGGCAGAAATGGGAGGATTGCCTAGGCAAAAAACACGAGACCCTATCCAAAAAATAATTAAAGTAAAAGGGCTGGAGTCATGACTCGAATTGTATACCACCTGACTAGCAAGAATACAAGCACAAGGTCCTGAGTTCAAACTCCAATATGAGGAAGAAAGAAGAGGAGGAAGAGAAGGAGGAGGAAGAAGAGGAGGAAGAGGAGAAAGAGGAGGGAGAAAAAAATGGAGCATTACTAACCTCAAGCTTGCCACTTGTTAAGCAAATAACTTCGAGCTTTGCTTCACTTCTCTTTCGTTCACAGAGCCATTGGGAAGTTCAGTGAGGTAAGGGCTGAGGAAGTGCTCGGTAAGGTAAGCTGTACAGATATCTTTAGGTATAAATGCAAGCAAAAGGGTCAGACCAGCTTCTGGTGTGTGGAGGAAGCAAAGTGAAGTTCAGGTGTCCCACACTGATAGCTATGCACCTGAACCTTATTTCCTTTCCTTTCATATTAATAAAATTGTGTCTGGGCACGTGGTCACCCACCCAAACCACATTTCCAGGACTCTTTTACAGGTAGATGTTGTCATGTGACTACACGATCACTAGTAGAACGTAGGCAGAAAGTAATGTGTGTCACTTCTTGACCTGAATCCTAAGACCACAATATGTCTCCATCTCCTACTCTTCTCCCTTTCTACCAGAGGGAATCTTTTTCTGGTGACCACTCACATTTCAGTAGATGGTTAATATAATGTCATAATGAATATCAAAGTAACAACTTGCAAAGGACCTTAGTTCCTAAATGACTTCAAAAGGACGGAACCACTTGCCAAACAGGGTTCTTCACATCAAGACTATTAAAACCAGGTACAGGTGGGGCACACCTGTCATCCCAAGCTATTTTTTGCGGCTCAGATTGGGAGGATCACAGGTCTGGGCCACCTAGGCAAAAAAGTTCACAAGACTCCATCTCAAAAGCTGGCCATGATGGTGCAAACCTATCATCCCAGCCACGTGAGAACATAAAATAGAAGGATTGAGGTCCAGGCTGACTTGGGCAAAAAGCAAGATGCTATGTCCAAAATAACCAGAGCGAAAGGGCTGGAGGCATGGCTGAAATGGTAGAGGACCTGCCAAACAAGCACAAAGCCCTAGGTTCAAATCCTAGTACCACCAAAAAAAAAAAAAAGCTATTAACAGAGAAATAAACTGCTTTGCTGCATTGTCAACTTAGCCCTCCTGTTGGTTGGGCTCTGCTACAGCAACTTCAGTTTACCCTAACTAAAGTGGCAGGGACAAAGCTATGATACTATAGGCTTGAAAGCTAGTAACTTGTTTCATGTCATGACCAAGCATGAGAAAACTGTCACCTAAAATAACTTCAAATGCAATCAAATGTCCACTAAAACTATAGCTTGGGACTATAACTTTGGGTATTCTTGAAGCTCCAGTGGAATACTCAGCCAGGCACAAGGAGAGGAGACTGTGGCAAAGGTTAGACTGAGGGAGTTACCTTAATATCCAAACCTTTTGTTCTCAGATTGCCTCAGGTAGCTACAATTGCCGTGATGCAGACAATCATGAACCAAACACGGCAGTAAAAAAATAAGGCAAATTTAAGAGCAGTGTCTATAACTAGAATATCAAACTGGAAGCCAATGTACCCAGACCTACCAAAATTTGTGTTAAAAAATTGTCTTGTAAATGTGAAATGAGGTAAAAAAGTAGAGGAAAAATAAGATGAACTCCTAAGCCCAACTCAAATAATCATCAACTTATATTGAATTTAGATTCAACCAGGCCCCCACTCATCTCCCCACTTCCCAGAGATTAGTAATAAATGTCATTTTAAAGACACTTTGTGGAAGAACCACACACATGGAAAAGTGAACATAACGTAGTGAGCATAGTCATTTTAAAAATTATTCTTATGCCTGGTAATGAGGGGGTAAGGGAGGAGAGGGAGGGGGTGGGGGGAAGGGAAGGGGGTGGACGGGGGGGAAATGACCCAAATATTGTATGCACATATGAATAAAAGAAAAATTTAAAAAAAGAAAAGAAAAAAAATTTGAAAAAATAAAAAAAAAATTTATTAGCATATATTGCTTATATAAAGTGGAGGTTTCACTGTGATATTTCCATACGTACACATAATGTACTTTGACCGTATTGACCCCTCTTTTGCTCTTTCTTATCTCCCTCCCTCTATGACCTTCTCTTTAATTTCCAATTTTTTAAAAATAGGTTTCATTATGGCATTTTCATACCAGCATACAATGTACTTTGATAACATTCTTCTCATGGGGTTTTTTAGATCTAGAATTCGCACATGAGAGAATATGTGTGATAATTGTCTTGCAAAGTCTTGTTTATTTCACTCAACATGATCTCCAGTTCCTCTCATTTTCCTGCAAATGCCATAACTTCATTCTTTATGGCTGTACTATACTTCATAGTGTATGAATTCATATGGCCAGCACCCATCTCTGGAGACTGGGCATGATCAGGTCTCTAGAGCACCTCTTGTTCTTCTTTCTAATAATTGCTAGCCCCAAGCAAATAACCACACTATAGCGATATCTATCATCATGGAGTTTTGATTTTTATATAAATCGAACATATAAAGTGTGTATTCTTCTGTGTCTGGTTTTTATCATGAACCGTGTTGAGGTTCCCCCATGTTGTGTGTATCAGTAGTAAGTTAATTCTTTTCTATTGTTGTGATATCATGTCTTATAAATATACATATGTTAAAAAATCATTTCTATTTTTATTGGACATTAGGAATGTTTCCAATTCAGGAATTATCATGAATAAATGAAAATTCTTGTACATATTGATGCATGCAGGTGTTTCTTTTGGTTTGATTCCAAGAAATAGAATTTCTGGGTCAAAGGATGTACATATTTTCAGCTGTAATAGATACAACTAAACCATTTCTGAAATGCTGCACCACTCTACTTTCCTGCCAGCAGTGTGTGGGAGTCTCCACTTCTCCAAATCCTCACTAGGCTGGGCTCAATATCCAATCACACCTTGCATTTGCACTTCTCTGGTACTGTTAGTTACCTTTCAGGTGCTTGGGGGGAATTAGTGGGTGTGTGGATATCTTCTTTTTGTCAAATTCCTTTTGCTCACTTTCCTTTCAGTTTTTGTACATTTTTCTTATTGATTTTTAAAAGTTCTTTATATATTCTGTGACTAAGTCTATTGCCGAATATATTATAAATGTCTTCTCCCATTCTATGGGGATTTTTATAGTTGTTTAAATCATTTTCCTGCCCTAATGCTGAAGACAATATTCTATATTGTATTCTGAAAATTTAGTATTTTATCTGTCACATTTTGATGTGTAACCCCGCTAGAATTGATTTATAAATATAGTGTAATGTAGATATCAATTCATTTTCTCTGAATGGATTGTCAAATTGATCCAGCATTGCCATGGCATCGTTGTCATAAATCAAATGACAATATTTGTGTGGATTTGTTTCTGGTCTTCTGTTGCATTGGTTTGAATTATTATAGCTTTATAGCAGGGATGGTGTCTGTTAACGTTAATCCTCCAACTCTGTTCTTCAAAATTGCTTTGGCTCTTCTTTGGGTTTTGCATTTCCATAAACATTGACAATTTACACAGATACACACACACAAATGTACCTGCTAGAAGTTTGAGAATTGTGTTAAATCCATAAATCAATTTTAGGAGCATTTGTATTATTAGAATATTGACCTTTCCAATCTATAAACACACTTAACACTTTTTGAGGGAATTTTTGACTAAAGAAATCACAACCACCTAAATTTCCATCAATTGATGAATGAACAAAATGTTCTACTTCATACAATGAAATATTATTTGCCCATACAGCAATAAATATTGGCATATATTGCTGCATTTACAAAATTTGAAAATTTCATGTGAATGCAATCATAAAAAGTCTCATATTGTACCACTTATTTGAAATACCCTAAATACTTTAATCTATACATAGATAGTAGATAATGATTGCCTAGGGCTGGATAGGGTGGTGGGACGAGGGATATGTGAGAGCTTCAGGGTATGGAGTTTCTTTTGTGGTAACAAAATGTTTTAGACTTATTGCAGCAATGATTACACAACACTGAATGTTTTAAAAATATTGAATTGTGAACTTTAAGTGGGCAAATATACAGTATGCGTATCGTATCTCTTTAAACCTGTTACACATGACCCACAAACCACGACCCTGATCTGCCAAATGTCTTAATTGTTTAAGCCCAACATTGCATCATCTGGAGATTTTGGACAATTGGACAATAATTGGATGAGGTTGTGGGTTGTTTCCCATCAGAAGACTACTTGTGTACAAAGAAGGACTCACTCAAATATTAAGAAGGACAGATAGGCGGATTGTAATGAAGACTCTTAATTCCCCACAAAACCCACTTTCTGTTTCTTCCATTATATCAGAATTGCAAGCGAGCACATAGGTGGCCATGCTGGCATTTTCCCACACTTTGATGTTAGCTGGAAAACTAACTATTGTCCCAAAAATTAGAAGCAAATGTGATGTGGACCTTAAACCAGTGGATGTGATCTCTTCCATTCTTGGTAGCTGAAACTCTTCTAGGGTAGACATTGAGTTTGAGTCTTATAGAAAATAACATGTCCTAATGGATAGAAAGAATGGGATAGCAATTTGTGATGCAGAGCTCATTCACATTGAGACTATTACATGAAAGAAAAGCATTATATATGCATTATATATATTTGTATATGAAGAATTTTATATATAATATAAACTATATAAATATATGTATAAAGAAAATTCTTAGCATATAGTAGTTGTATGGGGGACATACATTGTGACATTTACATATATGCTTATAATATATCTTATTAGATAGATTTATCCCCTTTATCATTCTCCCTCATCCCCTTTTCCCCCTTTCAGAACAATTTCAACAGGTTTCAGCCTTCTTTTTTTCCATTAATTTTTTATTAGGTTATATTCATTGTACAAGAGGGATTCATTGTGACAACTCCAAATAGGCTTATATTGTACATTGGTTAGATCACCCCCAACATCTCTCCCCCTTGATCCTCTCCCCATTCTTCTTAAAGCAATTGCAAGAGCTTTTTTGTTCTTTTTCATATAAGAATAATGAAGTCTATCAACCATATCCTCTGACCTTCGTCTTCTTCATTCCCCCTCCCACAAGTACCTGCCCACCCCCACACACTGTACCTATTTTACAGTCTTGTCTTTCATTATTAATATCTAAGTGGATGTTCAAAGGGGTTTCTCAGTATATCCCTGCTGTAGTATACTTTATTTTGTCTGATCAACCTCTTCCATTACTCTCAAGCTCTTCCCCCTTTACCTCCCACTCCCCCATTTTTCCACAGCTTTTAATACATATCCTTATATTCTCTGCCTTCACAGATGTTGTTTTACAACATTGTTGGTGCTGTATCATTCTCTTTTCCTTTTCTTCCTTCCTATTACTAACATGTTCTAAATAGTAGTTTGTGCATGATCATGTTTGTTTTTGTGTATATGTTTATCTTTTGGATCTATCTTCCACAATTTCAACAGGTTTCATCCTCTGTTTTTATATATGGATACCAAATACTTCCATCATATTCACCCGCCTTCACCCTTTCCTTATGCTCATTCCCCTCCTACTGATACCCTCCCCCAGAAAACACCTGTGTTTCCTTCCTCTCTTTCACTTTTTAAGTGTATATTGATTGTTCAAGGGGATTTTGCCTTGATATTTCAGGCATGTGTATATTGTGCTTTAATTAGGTTAACCCCACATTAGTTATTCTTTCGCTATCACCATGCTCCCCTATTATTCAACAGCTAACAGTGCATTGCATTATATTATCTTCATGCACAGATGCAGCGTTTCAATACGTTTTACTCTCTAACATTCTTTCCCTCTCCTACCTCTCATAGCGCCCTCAGACAGACCCACTAACACAATCATGTTCTCCCTCTCTCTCTCTCTCTCTCTATATATATATATATATAAATACACACATATATTTATAAATATATATTATAAATATTTATATTTATTATATATATATAAATACATATATTTATGTGTGTGTATGTGTGTATAAGAAGATATATGTGTTTATGTGTACATTTATCTTATTGGTTTGGCTTCCACATTTGAATGAAAACATGCAACTTTTGACCTTTTGGGCTTTGTTTACTTCACTTAACATGATGATCTCCAGTTCCATTCATTTACTTGCAAATAACATAATTTCATTCTTCCTTATGACTGAATAATCTATTCATCAGTAGTGGGGCTTCTGGGTTGTTTCTAAAGCTTGGCTATTGTGAATAGTGATGCAATAGACATGGGTGTGCAAGTGGCTCTGTTGTCTCCTGGAGAACATTCCTTCAGATATATACCCAGAAGTGGTATCACTGGATTGTATGGTAGCTCTATTTTTAGTTTTTTAAGGGACCTCCATACTGCTTTCTATACTAGTTGTACTAATTTACATTGCTACCAACTGTGTATAAGTATTCCTTTCTCCCCACATCCTTGCCAACATTTATTGTTGTCCGTGTTATTGATGGTATCCATTCTGACTGGAGTCGAGGTGGAATCTCAATGCCATTTTGATTTAAATTTCCTTTATGACCAGAGATGTTGAGCGTTTCTTCACGTAGTTTTTGGTCATTTGTAGCTCTTCTTCTGAGAGTTGTCTGTTCAGTTCATTTGCCTATTTATTCAGTGGGTTGTTGATTTTTTGAGTGTTTAGTTTTTTGAGCCCCCTGAATATTATGGTTATTAATCCTTGTCAGATGTATGGCTAGCAAAGATTTTCACCCATTCTGTAAGCTGTCTCTTCAGTTTAGTGACAATTTCCTTTGCTATGCAGAAGCTTTTTAGTTTCATGCAGTCTCTTTTGTCAATACTTTCTCTTAATCGCTGAACTACTGGAGTTCTATTCATAAAGTTATTACCTATGCCTACGTGATCCAGTGTATTTCCTATTTTTTCTGGAGTAATTTCACAGTTTCATATCTTACATCAAGATCTATGATCCACTTTGAATTGATGCTAGTACAAGGTGAGAGACTGCGATCTAGTTTCGATCGTTACTGGTGTAATCCAGTTTCCCCAGAACCATTTGCTGAAGAGGCTATCTTTTCTCCAAAGCACATTTTGGGCTCCATCATCAAAAATAAGGTGATTATAGCTGCATGGGTTTATGTCTGGGGTCTTCTATTTTATTGGTCTTCATGTCTGTTTTGGTGCAAGTACCATGCTGGTTTTGATACTGTGGCTGTATAGTGTAGTTTGAAGTCTGGTATTGTGACAGCAGTGTTGCTCTTTGGGCTTATTGTTGCCTTGGGTATTCAAAGTCTTTTGTGCTTTCATATGAACTTTAAGATTGATTTTTCTATCTTAGTGATAAATGTCAATGGAATTTTGATAGGGATTGCATTGAACATATAGATTGCTTTTGGTAGTTTAGCCATTTTCACAATATAAAATTCTTCATATATAAATAGTATATATCCCTTAATTTGCTGTATTGCTAGTTCTCTTTTAGTAGCTTAGATTTACCATACTAATATAAGAGGTAGGAGGTCTTTTTCTTTGTTCTCTCATCAACTGAAAACCTGACTTTGCAAGTTCATACTTAACTAAGCCCAAGGAAGAAGCCATCCATTACCTTAAGATATATGATCATCATCGTGTCATTAGGTCCCACTCAGAAGAAAGTGTCTACATATGGCACTTCCTGTCATGCCAATAATTGGCAGTTGACCTTCAAGATAAGTCACTCCTACAGGAAGGAGAACCCCAGGGAAGAAGGAAAACACCAGGCAGAAGGGATTCAGGACTACCTCTGACATTGTGGCACTCACAGAGGGTCTAGAAGTTATCATCTAAGCTTACAGCTCTGTTGAGTGTCACAGTCCATACTCAGGCTTGCTCAGGCTCTGAGGTAGAGAGAGCACTCTCTTTGGTAGTACAAGGCCTACAGGTAAGGCTATCTCCAAATTCCTTAGGCTGCCTCATATTTTCCAAGAAAGTCTTGCTTTATTTCAGGACAGTTTAGGGAGATGTAAAGAAACTGAAAAAACACTAGTGAGCTTTCTTCGGAGAAATTGAGGTCAATTTATGAGAGTTACTCAATAGGTTTTGAAAGCTACCTCTGAAGGTTGGAACAGACTTGCTCCCAAGTTGGTAGCTCAGCAGGGAATTATAGAATTCCACTACCGACATACAGGGCTGTGAATTCAAAACTATTTTTGTAATAAAAGGGGTGCTATTTCCCAGAGAGGACAAGGGACACGCTTAGAGTTACTTAACAAATCAATGGCATAGTTGGGGTAAGAGTTAATGTTGACTAACTTCTTGTCTAATTACTGCCCTTGCCCAGACCCAATCAGAAAATCTAACTTTCTGTAAATTACTTTTTATCTCTATGGATTTTGCACAATAATTTTCCTTCCACCAAATTCTTTCTGCTTAGGAGGATTAGAAGAGTTGCTAAGCAAAGGCCATGGAACTGCCTCTAACCAAAGGGGCCTGTACTGAGAGGGCACATGTGAGAATGGATTTGGCTCCATTCCACTAACCTTCTCAATTAAAGTTGCTGGCCATCCTCCTACAAAAGCACCATGAAAGCCCTGTACACAGTGCCTTTCACCACTCCCGTCCCCTTCTGCTCCCTCAGCCCCATTAGCATTGAACCTGCATATGTGGGAGGTATAATCTGGCACTATATTTGAAAGACAGAGAACACTGCTTTGTTTGTCTCTGTATACCCCCAGTAGGGACTTAAAAAACTCCAACTGTGACTTTCTACAAAGGTATAGGACAAAGATCATGCAGGTGACTCTGCAATGTCTGGTGAGAAGTTCTGAAAAGTTTCACCTTCAGCTGCAGCCTGGTAAATAAATTGATTAGCAATCAATTGGACTATTTCCTTGTGATTAACTGCTCAGCATGATGATCCATGTGACAGTTCAACTCCTACAGATTCAAGTGTTTTTTGTAGTAAGTAAAGCCATCTGCAGAGTTGAGTATCATAGGGGAAGAAGCCCAAAGACTAAGGAAGATCTGTATGGGCAGACAGATGAAGCAGGCCTTGACCTTCCATGATCATCAGAACCACTTGGGAAGTTGTTAAAATGAAGATTCCTGGCCCTGCTGTGAACAATTTCGTACAGTAGGTCTGGAAAGGGAGGTTCTTTTGCTGGTGGTTCAGGAGAGGACTACAGGTTGATAATTGTTCTCAATTACACGACAAGGCAACCTCACCTGAGCCTGAAGTGTTGAGTGAGCAGAATGGTTCTTCTGGTCAGCTTCAAATGCACCTGGTTATTCCAGTAGCCCAGCTAGTCTGTGGTTAGTGTACACCTGAAATAATGTGCCCAAATTGCCACCTTTGCGATTTTAAAAATGTCTCCCGGCTCCACATTTATTTCATCTTCACATTAATCCTGTTGTAGGGCTGGCATACTGGTGTGAGTATACCATTTTACAGATGAGGAAATTGGGACTCGGTAAAGGAAAGTGGCTTGCCTAAGGCTCCAACAGAGTTGCTGAGCTGTGTTTCAAACCCTAATCTTTAGATTAGCTCACAGAAGGTCCTGTTCCTTCAGTTTCTAACCTGCTCAATTGAGAGGTACAGAGCTTCTGCTTTAACCAGATGCCAAAGGTCTTCCAGGGAGGCATCATTTATTCTAATTCCTCAAGTATGTGAAAAGGTCTTTGGGAAGTGACCTTCAGAGGTGCTTTTGGTGATTAGAACTGTGGAGCAA
This sequence comes from Castor canadensis, assembly GCF_047511655.1. Lineage (NCBI taxonomy): Eukaryota > Metazoa > Chordata > Mammalia > Rodentia > Castoridae > Castor > Castor canadensis. The sequence continues at coordinate 3,637,211 of NC_133405.1, read as the reverse complement.
AGGCCAACTCTTAAAAAATGTTTCTTTGCTACCAGTCCCCCTTCTGGATCCAGTGTAGTAGCGTGCACTAATTTACTAAAGTCAGACGAATCTAGAAGGCTAGGCTTAAAGTGCAGATTATTCCACGGGGAGGGCCTTTTTCTGTCCTTCACACTCAGGAATACTGCCTGCCAATCATCTTTCTAAAGTTCATAGTCCCACTCTGTATTTTACAGTATTGGCCCTGAAGATGGGTTCACAATAGCAACCAGCCCCCAAGTCTCTTCTCCCAATGTTGGGGATGAAAGGCTTTCCTATCATTCTCATGAAGAATGTCCATTTTTGCATGTGGGGAAGGCCTTTGGAGCTTGTTTGGATCTACAAGTAGTCACACAGATGCCCAACTAGTGACACAGATAACAGATTTGTGAGGACAGTTTGCCAATTGTCCCCTCTCACATTTTCCCCTTGAAGAAGATGCTCATGTCAGCCTGAGGATCATTTCTCTATTCGACAAGTTTCTGTTGAAACCTCAACATGTCCCAAGCACTTTAGCAGGTTTTAACAATACGATAATGAACAGAACATATAAAAATTGGTGACACATATAAAACCGATGAAATATATAAAGTCGGTGACATCCCCTTACATCTTCAAGGGAATGATGACAATGACTGATACACATCATACATAAATTGTGATACATGCTATGGTTGTGTGTGTGTGTGTACACGGGTGTGTGGACACACATGCAATTTTCACCACACAGTTAGGAGAGCCCTTGCTTAGGAAGTGTCATTTGACAAACACCCAAAGGAGACAAGGACTGTGCCGGGTTGTGGATATGTGGAAAAGCAGCATTCCAGGCAGAGGGAAGAGTCTGTGCCAAGTCCTTAAAGTGATTACATGCTTAGCATGTTCCAGAAAGTAGCACAGAACCAACTGGGGCAAAAGCAGAGTGAGTAAGACCAAGAGTATAAAGAGGCAAGGTTAGAGAGGTTGGTGCAGGAGAAGGGGAGATCATTAGGGATTTTTTTTAGGTCACTGGAAGGATTTTAGCTTTTACCTTGAGAAAAAATGGAAAGCCATTGTTTGACAGGGTCTGGCTTAGGTATTTTAAAAATCTACTTTTTTGAAGTACTTTTATATACAATAAAATACACCCATTCTAATTGCACTACAGCTGCATTAGATTTTTTAAGTGTACACAGTTGTGTAACCATTGCCACAATCAAGGTATGGAACATTTACTTCACTCCCCAAATCTTCTGTATGCTATCAGGAAGTGAACCCTCGACACCTCACAGTGCAAATATCTGCAACATGTACTCTTTAGCTCTTCCTTCTTTTGCTAAATATTAGGTCTGAAATTCATCTGTGTTTTATGTAGCAGTACTTCGTTCCTTTTTAGTGCTTAACAAACATATATACATATATGTGTGTATATATATATATATATATTTATTTCCTTATTGATAGATATACATTGTCTTCAGGTTTTGGCAAACAAATATACTATGAAAACTTAGACACAAATCTTTATGTGGCATGTACTTTCATTCATGTTAGGTAAATACTTAGGAGTGGAATGGCCAGGTCATATGGTAAATGAGTGTCTAATTAATAAGAAATTAATCAGAAATTGCCAAACTGCTTTACAAACTGGTGAGAGCATTTCTCATCCCTGCAAGCAGTATCGGAGAGTTTCAGTTGCTCCTCGTGCTGGCCAGCACTTGATATTGTCTGTCTTCAAAATTTTAATTTTAGCTATGTTTATACTGCACAATAGTATCTTATTCTGGTTTTAGGTTGAAATTTTCTGATGAATAATGTTCTTGGAACACTTTTTTATTCTTTGATTGGTCATTTATGTATATGTTTACAAACTGTATCTGTAAATAGATGTATGTAAGATATATATATATCAGTACTAAGGATCAAATCCAGAACCCAGCACAAGCAAAACGTGTTCTACCACAGAGTTAAATCCCTAGCCCTTCTCCACATGCGTATTTTCTTTTCTGAAATATCTATTCAAGTCTCTTGTCCATTGTTAAACTCAGGCTGTTTTTTATTGCATTTTAAGCTGAAATAGTTCTTTAGATGTTACAAACATGAGGCTTTTATCAGATATATGTAATGGGAATATTTTCTCTTAATGATTTGTCTCCTAATTTTCTTAATGGTGTTTTTGGGACAGAATATTTTATTTATATTATTTTCTAACTTATTGTGTTTTATTTATTGTACTTTCTGTGTTGTGTTTCTCCACCCCTTGTCAATTCATTAATCCATCTTATTTTTATGTGCGTCTCAAAGGGATTTGGAGAAAAAGACTAATGAATTGCACAAATATAAATTTCCCTCATAAATACTTCATTAGATATTTCATTCAGTCAAATTCAATAGTTCTTTATAACTTTTCTTTTAATATAAAGTTTGTATACAATGAATTGCACAAATATAAAGGGATCTCCCTTAGGTTCTGACACAAAGCAAGTGTGAGTAAGCCATGTCCTAAGAAGACGTGCTGACATCAATTACCGTGTTGGTCCTAGAACTTCATATAAATTGAGTCATAGGTTGTGTATTTTGTTATGCATGCTTTCTTTCACTCGGTTTGAGATTGCTTTTCATCGCTCTACTTTTGAGAGATTTATTGATGGATTGTGTGAATCAATTCTTTTCTATTGCTGCATAGGCTTACATTGTATGGATACATCATATTTTGTCCTACTTATGGACTTCTGTATTTGTTATTTCTGATTTTGGGTTATAATGAACAAGGCTGCTATAAACATTCTTGTGTAAATATTTTTGTGAATACATATATACACTTGTGTGTGTGCGTGTGTGTGTTTCAGTACATTTCCCACATTTTATTAGTTCATATTAATTGTGCAATGTGGGGAATTTCACTGTGATATTTCCAAATATGATAGAATATATTTTGATCATATTTACCCTTCTATTATTCTTTCTTATCCTTCCTCCCCTCACCCCATTTTAACTTTCTTACAATTTTAAATGGATTTCATTATGACATTTTCATACATGTGTACAGTGTATTTTGAACATATTCTCCTCCTTTACCATCTCTTGCCCCTGTTTACCTCTTGCTTGTTCCCTCCCAATTAGTACTCTATTTATGCTCAAGTACAGTTTGTGTTTAAACCTAGATTCTACATATCTGAGTCTGTCTTATTTCTCTTACAGTGATGATCCCCGGTTCCATTATTACCTCAAATCACATAATTTCATTCTTCATTACAGTTGCATAATACTCCATTGTGACTACATACCACATTTTCTTTACTCATTCATCTGTTGATGGTCACCTAGGCTGCTTCCATAGTGTCGCTACTGTGAATAGTGCTGCTAAAACATGGTGTGCAAGTGTCTCTGTTGTAGTCTGACTTAAACTTTCCTTCAGATATATGCCCACGATTGGTAGAGTACAGTCATTTGGCAATTCTGTTTTTAGTTTTTTTAGGAACCTCCATACTGATTTCCACAGTGGCTGTACTAATTTACATTCTCACCAACAGCATAAAAGGGTTCCTTTTCCTCCATATCCTCATCCACATTTGGAGTTTTTTAAATTGTTTATTCATTTATTCATATGTGCATCCATTGTTTAGGTCATCTCTTCCCCCTGTCCCTCCCCCTGTCCCCCTCTCCCCACACCCCCCCCACTTCCAGGCAGAACCTGTTCTGCCCTCTTTTCCAATTTTGTTGAATAGGAAACATAAGAGACAATAAGAAAGACATAGCATTTTTGCTAGTTTGAGATAAAGATAACTATACAAAGAGACTCCTAGCCTTGCTTCCATGCACACGTGTATTATAACCCGAATTGACTCATCTCTACCAGACCTCTTCACTACTTCCCGGCCACCTTCCCACAGTGACTTCTGTCGTTTTAAGGTTACTATATTAGCTCCTCTGCAGTGGGGACATCAAACACTTTCAAGCTTTGGGTTCCCTACCTTTCCCTATTCCTCCTGTGCGTGTTCTCCCCTTAGTGTGTGACCCATGTCCAATAATATTACTGCATTTGGTTTTGGTCTATAATCTGCATATGAGGGAGAACATGCGATTTTTGGCCTTCTGAGCCTGGCTAACTTCACTCAAGATGATGTTCTCCAGTTCCATCCGTTTACTTTTTGACATTGGAATTCCCTGATTACTAAGGATATTGGATAATTTTTCCTGTGATTTTTGTTCATTATCATATTTTCTTTTGTGAGTTGTCTTAAATATTTTGTCCATGATTAAAGTAGGCTTTTTTTGGTCTTTTTCTTATTGAAGTGTACAGAGCTTTTTTCTAAAGAGATATGTAGTTTGAACCTACAGACAAAAGTCAGATATATGTTTTGGGAACTCTTTTCTTCCAGTGTGTGACTTCCCATTCATTTTATTAATGGTGTTTTATTATGAGCAGAAATTTTAAGTCCATTTTAGTTTTTCATTATTATTTCATATTATTGCCTTCTCCATTTCTCAAGACATTCTTCATTTTTCATTGAAAGCTCTAGGTTTTTAGCTTTTACATTTTGCATGATTTCATCTTGAATAATTTTTGTTTATGGAATGTGGTAAGGGTTGAGGGTTTTTTTAATATAGATATCCAGTTGTTCTAGCAGTATACTTTCAAAGGCTTTTATTTCCCTCTTGGATTGCTTTGAAACCTTTGTGAAAATCAAATAACTGCATGACTGTAGTTCTATTTGTAGTCTTTCAATTCCATTTCATTGATCTATGTGTCAATCCTTCTGACACTTCTACAATGTCTTGATTACTGTAGACTTATAGTAGATCTTGAAATCTGGTAGTATTAGGACTTCCAACTTCATTTTTGCTTGTGGAGGATTTTAATTTGGATCAAGTACAATTTATCAAGCTTTTTTTTCCCTTTGAGGGTTAGTGACTTTTGTGTCCTCGCTAAGAATTTTTCGCTGATCCAAGTTTATGTTGAGTTTCTTCCCCCCAGTACAGATATCTAGCTGTTCTAGCACCTTGTATTAAAAAAGACCTGTTTTCCTCATTAAATTAACTTGACACCTTGGTAACACAAGTCTGAATGTTTGCATCCCCCCAAATCCATGCCTTTAAACCTAATCCCCAAGTCCATGGTAATAAGAAGTGGGACTTCTGGGCTGAGCCTTCACAAATGACATTAGTGATCTTATAAAAGAGATTCCACAGAGCTGCCTTGCCCTTCCACCATGTGAGAATGCAGCAAGAAAGTGTCATCTATGAGGAACAGGCCCTTGCCAGGCACTAAACCTGCTTGCTCCATGTGAGAAGTTTCTCTTTATAAACTACCCACCTTCTGACCTTTGGTATAGTGGCCAAAATCGAGTTAGACATTGTTCTAATAGCAATTAAATGTAGATTCACAGATCTCTTTTTGGACTGTCTTCTGTTCCAATGGTTTTTATGTCTGAGTATTATATATCAGTACCACACTGCTGCCTTGCTGTAAACTTTATTTTAAATCTTGAAATCAAGTAGTGGAAATCCTATACTCTATTTTGCTTTCACAAAATGTTTTCGACTATTCTAGTCCCTTTGTATTTGCATAAAGATTTTAGAATGAGCTATCAAATCTCCTTATAAAAAGGAAACCTACTGGAATTTTGACTGGGATTGCATTAAATGTAAAGATCAATTTATTGTCTTTCAACCCAGGAATATGGTACTTCTGTCTGTTTATTTGAACTTCTCTAAGTGGTATTTTAGTGTGGGGTTTTCTGTATTCCATTTACTCCTAGGTGGTTTATACTTTCTTTCTGTTGTCAAAAGTATTTATTATTTATTTCCAATTGTTTGCTATTAGCACACGCACACACACTTGCTATTTGCATATTGGTCTTGCATCATTGCATTTTGTTAAATTCATTGTATTCTGTTCCTAAGTGAGGATTCCTCAGGTTTCTTTTGGGTATTCTTTGTAGATAGTTAAGTTGTCTGTGAATAAATGCAACTTTCCATCTTCCCTCCAAGCATGGACACTTTTTATTTCTTTTTGTTCCATTTGTCTGACTTCCAGTACAATATTGACTGAAAATTGTATAAGTGGATATTTTTGCCATGTTCCTCATCTTAGAGGAAAACTCTCATATGTTTTGCCAGATTAAGGGTGTTTCTGACTATTCCTTGTTTCCTGAAAGCTTTTATAATGAAAGAGTGCTGACTATTGTGAAATAGTTTTCATAATTCTATTGAGATGTGATTTTTTTCTTTATACATTGAGTGTAGTAAGATATAATGATTGACTTTTGAATGTTAAAAAATTCTTGCATTCATGGTGTAAACTCCACTTGGGCATGATGCATTATTATTTTATATATTGCTGAATTCAGCTTACTAATATTCCATGGAGGGTTTTTGTATTCATATTCATGAATGCTTGTCTATATTTTTCAATTCTGGTAAGGTTTTGCTGTTCTTGTAAAGTGAGTTGGGAAGTGTCCCACCTCCTGTGTGTTCTGAAAAGATTTGTGTAAGATTGGTTTTATTCTTTTAACCAATGCTCGAAAGAATACATCAGTGAAATGATTTGGCCTATATTTTTTACATATAGAAAGTTTTTAAAGTCATAAGTTAAAATTATTTAAGACATCTGGTTTATTCAGCTTGCATATATCTTCTTAAGTTAGTTTTGGAAAAATTGTATTTTCAAGAAATGTCTGTTGGTACCACGGTTCAAGTGGTAGAGCTCTTGCCTAGCAAGTACAAGGCCCTGAGTTTAAACCCCAGTAACACCAAAAACTATGTTTGTTTGGTCTATGTTATAAAATTAGCTGGTGCAAAATTATTCATAATATTATTTGAATTGTTGGCATTTTAATAATAACTACTCCTTCATTCTCCGTATTAATAATTTATATTTTCACTCTTTTCCTGACTACCTCTATTTTGGTTTTTCAATTTGATTACTCTTTATAAAACAATTTTTCCTTTGTTAATTTACTTTATTACTTATATTCCATTTTATTTATTTATGCTCTCATCTCTACCATTTCTTTGGGTTTCATGACTTTACACTTAAGGGTTTTTTCATATTAATGTCTAGCTTATTGGGGTGGGAATGCATTATTTTGAAATATTTTCATTTTGACATATGCTTTTATTAATTAATTTACTTATTTATGGTACTGGGGTTTGAACTCAGGGTCTTGTGCTTGCTCGGGAAGCACTCTACTACTTTAGACAATTCTCCAAGCCGTTTTCTTTAGTTTATTTTTCAGATAAGGTTTTCCATTTTTGCCTGAGCTGGCTGCAGACCCTATTTTGGATTAACAAGTAGCTGGAATTATACTTGTGTGCTACTATGTCTCCCTTGCTTTTTTGAGATAGGATCTCACTAACTTTTGCCCGGACTGACCTCAGACCACAAACCTCCCATCTCTGCCTCCAGCACAGCTGGAATTACAGCTGTGTGCCACTACACCAAGTCCAACATGTTTCTAGATCTCTCACTTTACCCCTAAATATTGTTTTACCTGTACCTCACAAATTTGCTACATAGTCTTTTCATTATCATTTGATGTACAGTATTTTTAAATTTTCTTTGTGATTTCCTCTTTGACACTTCTTACTTTATTTTTATAAAATCTTTATTTTCTTTTTATTTTACAAAATAACATTTGTGTAATGTACCTTGATCGTATTCAGCATCCATTACTCTCACTTGTCTCCCCTCTCCCCTCCTGCTGGTTCCCTTTCTCTCCCCAAATAGTTCTCCTTCTACTTTCATGTCTTTTTTTCATTCTAGAATCTTTTTTTAGGTGGGACTGGGGTTTGAATTCAGGTCTTCCCCCTTGCAAATCAGGCATTCCCAGCTCTACAGCTGGAGTCACACCTCTGAGGGTCTCCTGAACTATTTGCCTGGGCTGGCCTCAAACCATGATTCTCCTGATCTCAGCCTCCCAAGTAACTAGGATTACAGGCATGCCAATCTAGATCCTGAATATGCAGGGAAAAAAAACGTGATATTTGTCTTTCTTAGTCTGATTCATTTTGCTTTATATCACGGTCTCTGTTTTTTCCATATTATTTAGAAATATGTTATTTAATTTTCAAATATTTAGTAATTTACTAGATATTTGATTATTGATTTCAAATTTAATTATGTTTTTTAGAGAATATTTGGTTAAGATTTTGACAGTTAGAAATTCATTTATTTTTATGGTACAGCATATAGCTCCTTTTGTGAATTTTCTAGTTGTAACAAAAAGTAATGCACAGTCTGCAGTTGGTGGTTGTAACGTTTTATAATGCTGTTGTTCAGATATTCGCTGAATTTGTTTGTTTTAGCAATTACTGAGGGAGTGAGTTTTTAATTTAGACCTCCTGTGATGCACTTCTGTATTTTGCAACTTTCTCTGTGCGTGTGCACACACACATCAATGTATTATGTATAGATAATTAATGATACATTATATATTTTAGCTATTTTACTTGTCAGTTCTATAGTTTAAGTATACTTCTTTCCATATTTTCTTCCTATTTTTCACTGACATTTTCTGTTTGTTCACTGCTTAAGACCATATTTTCTTTAATTCTTTGAGTATGTTTATAATTACTGCTTTACTGCTGTCTGCTAATTCCATTTATGGATGATTGCTGGATCATTTTCTTCTTATGGCTGTTTTCTTGACTGCAGGTCACATTTTCCTGCTTCTTTGCATATCTTGGTAGTTCTTTTTCCTTTTTTTTTTCCTGGCGGTACTGGTATTTTGAACTCAGGGCTTCACACTTGCTAGGCAGGGACTGTACTACTTGAGACACATCTCCAGTCCTTTTATTTCTGGTTATTTTGAAGATAGGGTTTTGTGGTTTGCCCAGGCCAGCCTGGACCACGTTCCTTTTATCTTACACATCTTACACTTCCTGCTATAGCCATGATGACAAGTGTGTGCCACCACAGTCACATTTCTTCCATTGTGATGGGGTCTCACTTCTATTGGGCAAGAACTCCAATGTCTTAAACTCTGATACCACTGTTCCCATATTGATGACCCTTAGCAAGGTTTTTGTGAATCTTGAGCAATTTTCCTGTTAATGTGCAGCCTAGCCTTTAGCTAAGGATTCATAGGGAGACTCCACATGGGCTCCTGCGGTAACACCCTTCTTACAGATCCCTCTTCTCTAGAACCCTGGCTCACAGATTTCAGTCACTTTGCATATTCTTCCCTCCTGTTCTGTATTGCTTTGTTTGGATTCTCATTCACTGCATGTGATGAGGAAACTCTCCAGAGAGACTTAGGTGAATCAGAGCCTTACCTTGTGGGCCTTCTTTGGCTTAGTTATCATTCATGTACTTCCTGTTCTGTAATGTCTGAAAACTCTTGTCTCCTGTATTTTGTACCACTTTATGGTTGTAACAGCTGGATGGCTTATTTGCTACCAGTTATTCCATCACAGCTGAAATCCATGGCTTAGATTTTTAAATGGCCACTGTGACTACTATGAGTGCAGAATATAAGAGAGCACAGGCAGGAGGACAGTGTATCAGTGTAGACAAGGGATGGTGGTAGCTTGGACCAAAGTAGTAGCAATGTTGATGTTAAGAAACTATTGAATTCCAAGTATATATTTTTAAGTTGTGTATAATAGCATTTCTTTTTTTTAGTGGTACTGGGGTTTGAACTCAGGGGTTCACACTTGCTAGGTAGGCACTCTACCACTTGATCCACCCCACCAGCCCAGAGATGTCTATGAAACCTCTAAGTGTAGATGTTGAATGCACAATGGATGCATGGGTATGCAATTTGGAAAAAAGTGCACTAGGGATATCCATTTGGGAGTTGGTGGTATATAGATGGTATTTAAGAAGCTAGAAATCAGTGTAGACAGAAGTGGTGCAGAGACTGTTTCCTGTATCACTCCAACAACAAAAGTTCATGTTAGAGAGTAAGGAGATTGAAGACTGAGCTACCAATGAGGTAGCGTGAAAACTAAGATTGTGTGGTAACTTAGAGTTAGAAAAATGATAAAGCTGTGATTAACAGTGACAAATGTTGTGGTAAGTCGTGTATGATAAATACTGAGACTTAATGAATAGATATGGCTGTCGTTAGTGATGTCATCAAAGGCTGTTCCTCTGAGGTGTGTGTAGGAGTGTTGTGGTGGGGACAGAGCATGGAGCAACTCAAGGGAAAACTCAAAATGAGTTTTAGGTGGCATAGGCAGTGGGCACAGACAACTCTGTAGACAGTGTAGAAATGAGGCAGTACCTGGCAGAGGAAGAGGGTCAAGAGAGCTAATTTATAAATATGTGGTGAGGATAGCATATGGAAGTTCTCTTCTGAGTACTTCTATTTTTTTGAGTGAATTAGGAAATATAGTCACAGACTGGCAGTGAAACTATGAATGTGTAAGCTCAAGTGAGTCAAAGCTCACAGTGGCCTCCCAATCTCCTTGTGAGGTTGCATCAGCAGAGAAGGTGCTATGCTAGGGAGGACCTAAGGATTTCCTTTTTCCAGTTCTGTATAGCCCTGCAGGTAGCTTAGCACACACTCAGAAGGTGAAGGCCAATGTTAAGCAGGCGTCGTTATGCAAGTGCTAGAACATCTCCCTCCTTTCTTGATGCCAGAGTACAGAATTCCCAGGGGTAGAGCCTTGCCATGAAGAAGCTTGTTTGGATGGCTGGTAATAGTGTCAGGGCTGGGCCTAGGCCCAGAATGTCTGAATCCTGAACAAGTGTGTTTGTAGTAAGCATTGGCTTTGCTCTGTGGCCTGCATGGGTAGGTTTGAGACAGGCAGAGAGGGCATGCATGTGCGCTCATGGAACTTCTCTGGGATTCTATAAACGTTTGATAAAATGCAAGCCTGGTAAACTTCAAACCTGAGCATGAGACAACTACCAAAATCAGACCTCCAACAGGAAGACACTGGATCTGGGTTCGTTGCTGAGGAACAGGGGAGGGGCAAGATTAGGGTTTATTTTGTTACCATCTTGGTAGCAAAACAGAGGCTTTTAAATTTACTTTTTAAATGTTCTTTTTCTCTGATTAGAAATCATGTTCGCTGTATCAAATTTGCAACGTATCAAAAAATATAGAGAAAATAAATATAATCTCCACCATGATGCCAATCAAATAAAAACACTTGCTTTTTTAGCTTTGTTCCTTTCAGGCATTTTCTAATATATGCATACAAGTGTTTATGCAAAAGTTGGATCAGACTGTATATATAAAGCTGCATCCTGAGTTTTTTCTTGGCATTAAATGATGACTGATCAGAAAACCAGTATGTGACAATTATGTAAGTTTTGAAAAGTAAGAAAATGTAAAAGATGAAAATAACAACTACTCTAATCTCCCCATCTAAGGATAACCACCATGGGTGGCCAATTTTAAGTGGCTGAACCTTCCTGTGTCTGGCGTATTCTTAAATAATCAAATTCAGTAGTGTTCAGCCTTTTTCACAACCCTGAGGACTAAGGGGCTATGAAGCATATGGTTTACAAGGTCCCCTCTCTAATTGAGTGCTGACCTCTCATTTTACAAGCAAAAAGTAAAACCCAGGAAAGTTCGTTTCTCAGCCACAAAGAAATGAGCCTACCCCCCAGGTTTCCTATGCCTTGAAGCATAGCTCATGTCAGTCACTGCATCCAGCTACTATTTCATCCATAAATGGAATAATTTCCATTGCATGTTCCACCTCTTTCCTCACACCTGGCTGGCTCCAATGGCCTGAGTGACAGTAAGGAGAATTTAAGAAAGTCAAATTAGCCTAGAGTGGCAGAGTGAAGGGCAGCTCCTAGGGAACATGGGAGGTAACAGAGTGAGGCTGCTAATTTGATTGGAAAGAAGACCCTGAGGTCTTTGGACAGGGGGGGAAGAGGCTTATCATTCAATTATTCATTTGTTCATTTGTGGTGGGAGGACAACAATTGCTATTTTAAGAGCTGGCTACAGTTTGAGCATGTTAGCCCTGGAGGAAAACTGAATTTTGTTAATGAAAACAAGATCATTTGTTTATAAAATCATCTTATTAGTGCCATGTGGTCATGAGAACCAGAGCCAGTGGGTACAGAGGACAGATGAACAGGAATTAAATTCCTTGGTATAATAAAGTAACAGGCATTTTTCCCTTTCCTTTGGTGATACAAGAAGGATGAAGTTTGGAAAGTCTATACATGATGTGGTAGCTTAGAGGGAAGAGAAAGAACTCTCCAGAAGATGAGAACAAAACAGCATGCCTGTAGTGTTTAATTTGCATTATATCTTTTAATCCTCACCTTGATTCTATGAGGTAGATGTTATCAATATTCTCATTTTTGAGATGAGGAAGCAAGTACAGAGTGACTGTATAACCTGCTCTAAGTGAACCAGCTGGTTAAGGTTGCAGGAAGGACAGAAGTTTAAGTCTGCACTATAAAACAGTCATTTTCACACTGCTGTGATTGCCCAACCCATCAGTTAACATTTTTGATCATTCACCTCAAGTATCTGACTATTTATAGATGTTACAGATGCACCAGTAGATAATCTTTGTATTTTTAGTATATTATATGGCATACTTAAGGCTTGAATTCTAAAAAGGATAATCTGGGGTTTGGGGAGGAGAGGGAGAGGGTGGTGTGGATGGTAAGGGAGGGGGTGGGGGCAGGAGGGAGAAATGACCCAAGCTTTGTATGCACATATGAATAATAAAACAATAAAAATAAAAAAGAAAAAAAAAGGATAATCTGAAGATGAATGTGAAAATACTATAAATATTTTTTAAATCCTGATAGCTTTACCTTGCAATTTGCTAATACAACCTCAATACAAGGCTCATCACTCACGATACCAAAGAAATACCACATTTTGTTCAGAAAAAATTTTGTTCAAAAAATTTTGTAATTTTTTTGCCACATCTGATTACCTTGTCATGTATCTTACAAGGGATTTGTTCCTAAATTAGCTGAGGTGTCAGTCATGACATTTTCTTGTCATTCATGTGTGCCTGAATGGTTGATGCTATCTTCAGTGTGATGTTTGTCTGCAGGAAACTTTTTAAGGTACTTATCTGCTTTATGAAGGTGAGTTGAGTTAAAATTGACTATGTTGTTATTTTTTCTTTAATTTTAAGCATTCTAGTAGGAGTAAGGTATCGTATTGTGATTTAGATTTGTATTTCCCTCAAAACTGACAATATTGTCCAGAATATATAAACAATTCAAAGAATTAAATACCAAAAGAACCAATAAACATGTGAAGAAGTGGTCAACATCTTTAGTCATCTGGGAAATGCAAATCAAAACTACAGCAAGGTTCCATTCCACCCCGGTCAGAATGGCTATCATCATGAAAACAAACAATAACAAATGCAGATGAGGATGTGTGTTGCGGGGGAAAGAACGCTTATACACTGTTTGGGGCCTGTGAGCTACTGAAGCCAAAGCCACTTTGAAAATAAGTATAGAGTTTCCTCCAAAAAAAAAACCTAAAAGTAGGCCAGGCACCGGTGGCTCATGCTTGTAATCTTAGCTACTCGGGAGGCAGATATCAGGATGATCAAGGTTCTCTCTCAAAAATATCCAACAGTAAAAAGAACTGGTGAAGTGACTCAAGTGATAGAATGCCTGACTAGCAAGCATGAGGCCCTAAATTCAAACCCCACTACCAAACAATAAAAAAGAACTATAAACAGAACTTCCATATGATCCAGCCACATCACTTTTGGGTATAGACCCAGAAGACTCACAGTCAGCTTATTATAGAGATACCTGCACACTCATATTTGTGCAGCACTGTTTATAACAGCCAAAACTTGGGACTCATGAAGAGATGAATGGGTAAAGAAAACGTGGTATGTATGCACAATGGAGTTTTACTCAGCCATTAAGAAGAATGAAATTATGTGTGCAGGAACTGATGCAACTGCAGATCAGCATGTGATATAAACCACACGTAGAAAGGCAGAGATCACACATTTTCTCTCATTATTTTGTAAAGTAAAAAAGATTTAAAATTTTTTCCTTGGAAAATAAACTGTCACCCGTGACTTGGAAAACAGTAATGATGTTGAATGTCTTTTCACATGTGTTGTGAACTGTTCAAATGTTACCTTTGGAGAAATCTCTACACAGTTACTTCAATGATTTTTAGCTATGGAATGATTTTATTTAGTTCTAAGAGTTCATTCTATATTCTTGATATGTCTTTTGTCCAATACATATGTTCATAAATATTGTCTCTCATACTATGTGTTGGCAAGGTTGTGAACAAATTGGAGCCTTCACATATTGCAGGTTGGATGATAAAGTGTTGCAGTGTCTTATCCCTCACATTAAAGACCATTGAACTTCTTACAGTAAAAGCCAGTTGCACACAACATCCTTTCCAAGTCATCAGAGGCCCGATTTCACCACTACTCCAATTCTGTACAAGAGGTACCAGTTGAACATACAAGAAAGAGAAGAGATAATTGATCATTGGTGGTGTAAAGCTATGAGAAACTGGGACCAAGTGTGATTGAAAGCAAGACGGGAATTCAACCAAGATGTCAGAATGACCATCTCCTCTAACATAAATGAAAGGAACAAGTAAGGGCAGATGCTGGCATAGGTAGTTTAATAAGTTTGTTAGCCATATTATATGGACATTTTTCTTCTGATGACTTCTATTTTGTATATGGTTGTGAACTTGGAAGTGAGTTCCTAGGCTCAGAGCAGGCAGAGATTAGATGAGCGAATTAGATTTAAGATAGTTGCTGTGGATAAATAGGGTGGGGGGGTGAACAGAGGGCATTTGCTAAAATTGCCAGGCAGTGCTGGGGGACTGTTTGAAGTTGATAATTGTGCATTTAGAATGGAATCGGCTTCCCTAAAGTACAACTTTCTACAGCATTATTTAAATACTGAAGTTTAGCCACAGAGAAAGCTGAGAGTGGCTTCAGGAGATCAAATGAAAAGATGAGATCTTTGGAAATAAGGAAGTTGGAGAACTTAACCACATACATGTCAGAATTTAGGGTGAGAAGAATAATCTTAACCAGGTGCCAAGACTCAATAAATGAGGATATATGTGGCCAGGAGATTAGAAAAAATCCATAGATTAAAAACACAAGGAAAGAGAGACTATGCTATGCCTAAGTGACTTTGGACTTGGATAAATGGAGATTTCCTTATTTTGTTTTTATAAGAAAACAAAGGAATTATGGCCTGGAGCCAAAAGCACACACTGAAGAAGCAATATCTAGACCCCAAGGCATGTGGGATGTGAGAAAATAACCTCAGATTGTACTTAAGAAGCCATCGGGAGGGGCAATTGAAAGGCATACTGAAAAGCATTGGAGGGAGAAGGAGCAAAGGAGAGGCAGGAACAAGCATCACCCCACCAGAAGAGTCCTCTATACTTCAGTAAATAGATATTACCAACTCTGAGCCATGTACTACAGGTTCTATTTGCTGCTCTAAATGTATTATAGGAAATATTAGTACTGTAGTAATAAAGAAGTAAGGCCCAGAGAAGAAATGGACTTGTCCAACATTACTCAGTCAACATCAGACTCACAGGGCAAGGAATTTCCCCTCTAGCGGGAGCACTAGAGTGGTTCTTGAAGAGTGCCATGAAAGTTAGTCACAATCTTCATTTATTTTCTGATTACCAGAGAATGAGATATGGAGAGATATTGCAAGAGTGGGGGACAGTTATATTCTAGGGCTCCCTTAATCTTCTCTCTAGGAGCAAGCTCCTTAGACGAATCAACTTCTAGCTCAGCTCACTTGACTTTTGGTCAATAAAGTAGAGAAAAAGCCAATAATCAGGAATGCCCTGGACCTTTCTGTGTCTGGTTGCTTCTGGTGAGGCAGGTTCGAACGTTTCAAAATAGGGCAAACTCCTCTCATTTGTGGTGGTGTCTACATACTCCTGTCTTATTTGAATCTCAGTGATTTTGTATGACTTCAGAGGCTGGGTCATAAAAGGTCAAGCATCTTCTACTTAAGTTGTTGGAACATGACCTCCTGGGCTGCCACCTAAGAAGTCACCTTGAGACTGCCATGCTGGTGAAGCTATGTATAGGTGCTCTGGTTAACAGTGCCAGCTGAGCCTAGCCTTTCAGCTTCCCTGCCAAGGCCCCAGGCTTGTGGATGAATCTGTGTCAAGCCCTCCACACCAGCCCATCAGCCAAACGGATACCACTGAATGATCTGTGATGATCAAAAGAATCACCCAGCTGAGCCCTGTCTGAATTCTTAATCCACAGAATTGTGAGCTATAATAAAATAGCCAACTGGGTTTGGGGGTCATTTGTGGTGCAGAAATAACTAACACCAGGGCTAGAAGAGTCAAACACTTAGTCTTAGTCTTCTATTAGTCTCACCCCCACCCCAACCTCGCTTCCACATACTCCCACCCATGTTCTACCTGTGCTGCTGACATTCAGGCCTCTAGCTGTACTCTGAGCATCCCTTTGACTTTGCTGCCATTATGACTTCGCTCTTGCTACTTCACTCACTGCTTCAAGATCCAGCTTCAAGGTTAGCTCCTATGGCTCTATTCCTGATCACCTCGGAATAATTCCCTGCTACCACAAGCCATTTGCTTACCCCCTCCATCTAGACTGTTTCCCAGGAAACAGCCAAGATGCCCCAGCACTGACGAATGGATTAAGAAAATGTGGTATCTATACACAATGGAATTTTATGCAGCCATGAAGAAGAACGAAATGTTATCATTCGCTGGTAAATGGATGGAACTGGAGAACATCATTCTGAGTGAGGTTAGCCTGGCCCAAAAGACCAAAAATCCTATGTTCTCCCTCATATGCGGACATTAGATCAAGGGCAAAGACAACAAGGGGATTGGACTTTGAGCACATGATAAAAGCGAGAGCACACAAGGGGGGGTGAGGATAGGTAAGACACCTAAAAAACTAGCTAGCATTTGTTGCCCTTAACACAGAGAAACTAAAGCAGATACCTTAAAAGCAACTGAGGCCAATAGGAAAAGGGGACCAGGAACTAGAGAAAAGGTTAGATCAAAAAGAATTAACCTAGAAGGTAACACCCACGCACAGGAAATCAATGTGAGTCAATGCCCTGTATAGCTATCCTTATCTCAACCAGCAAAACCCCTTGTTCCTTCCTATTATTGCTTATACTCTCTCTACAACAAAATTAGAAATAAGGGCAAAATAGTTTCTGCTGGGTATTGGGGGGGGAGAGGGAGGGGCGGAGTGGGTGGTAAGGGAGGGGGTGGGGCAGGGGGGAGAAATGAACCAAGCCTTGTATGCACATATGAATAATAAAAGAAAAATGAAAAAAAAAATAGAATGTTTCCCAGGGACGTGATCTGTTGTGATCTGCCTGCCTATGTTCTTGGACCCTGATTTCCTTGAGGACAAGGAATATGTCTCACATTCTCTTTGGCCTGTCCTCTAGTGCCAAAGATACCACTCAAGTGGGTTTCTACAATGTGGGGGAATCTTTGCAGAAGGTTGATTCTCATGAGCAATGGGATAACCTTCCTTAAGACTGAGTACATAGTGTGGATCAGAGAAACACTTAAAGAGGTGTACTTCTAAATTGAAATTTTCCCTTTTCCCAGGTATTTACCACTTTTTCACGTAGTTTGCAAAGCTCTAGTTGGTAAAGGACTGATTGTTCAGACCTGATAGGTCAGAATAATTAGGCAGCTGCAGAAATGTGTCAATATGTACCACCAGGTGTTTAGAAATTTGACATGGCCCTCCACATATGTTCCCACTTGGCAAGTCTGGAATGAGCCCTCAAGACTGAACATATGGGACTAGAAATTCTGGCTTTAAGGCAATGGGCTAGGGGAGCCGTAAAAATTCACTCAAAGCCAGCAAGAAAGAGAATGCAGGCCTCCTTTTGCCCTAGGAGTTTTATTTAAATAGTTTCAGGCCCCGAAATCAGTACCTCAGACCAGGGACCTGTGTAAAACTTTGACATGGATTTTAACTTCACCCAGATATCCCTACCTGGACCCCAGAATACACTATAATCTTCTGGTTGACTCTTGAGAAGCAGTGGCCTGACTGTTCAAATCCTATGAACAAGGACTTTCCATATTAGGAACTCCAGTTTTCCATCTACAAAAATGTGAGGCCTTGGCTGGCTGGTATGTGAGGAGTCTTTCTTCCCTATCTCCAGTAGCGGTAGCTGAAACTGAAATTGTGTCCATGGTCTCCCTCTTTGAGGAGGCCCTGGCTCCTGGCCATCCCATGGAACCAGGCACTGGCATGTTTCCAAGAACAAGTTGGGACTTCTGTACTTGGTCAGGCCAGGGGTCAATTAACAGTAGGTTAATCATGTTCTAAAATGTCCAATCTACTTATTTACTGAGTCTTTATTAGATCAGGCCAATTAATAATTTTTGGATGACATTTAGCCCCTGTGAGGCTCATGATGTGACTGTGACAATGTGTAATTAGCAAGGCAACAGGCGATAAATGGCAATGACCTTACAAGGAGAAGGAAGTCCTGTCTCTCATCCCCTTGATTCCATAAGCAGAGAAAGCAGTTGGGAAAGTTGAAATTAGTACAGAGAATATACCAAGATTAACAAATATCTTGCAAATCTCACTGGGAATGATGGAGCATTGAAAAACCGTAGCTTTTATTATTTTTGTGACATTTTCATAAATACAGCATCCAGACCAAGGGAGAAGCATATATACTCCTTGGGTGGACTCCTCTGCCTCTCTTGTAGAAAGGTCTAGGAGTCAGTCCCAGGCCCGTGCTGTGAGTATTTTGGGGGGAGTTCAAAAGGCAGAGATTTGCATCAGTGTAAAGAGGTCTCTATCAGGCTGAGCCCTTCAGTGGAGGGGGCTTATGAGGGTCAGGCAGACATTCAGCATGCCAAAGAAATGTCCAGCCAAGTCTCAAGACCCTTCAACTTTGAAAGTGCTGGAGCCTGTTTGTTGGAAGGTGCGTTTCTCTGTAAATGAAAACCAGGGCAGGAAGTGGCCTGAACTATGGCCCATTGAGAAGGAAATAAGATCTGTGTTCTAGTCTTAACCTCTTAGTAGCTTAATGACAATGATGTGGCCTCTTAGACTTTCCGAACTCACCTCATATCCTTAGTATAACGACTGTGACAATAACCCTTAGGTCACAGGGATTTGTGTAAAGGTGGTCCCAGCTTGGGTAGTATCAACAAGACACTCAGGGAGGCAAAGCAAAGAAACATGTAAGGAAGTGTGCTGGCCATTCTGGTGATTGCAGTAAGTCTGGGGGACTTGCCTGCCCTGCAGACTGGAAGCATGGCGTATTGAGATAGTACCTGCCAAATCAGGTTCCAGATATAGAGGCCACTAACTAGGTGAGGCTGCACCAACACTGGGGCAATTGGGTGAGAGCCAATTGGCTCTTGCCAACAGCTACATGTCTGTGTCTTATCATCATGGCATAACAGCCCCTAAGCATTGCCTGAGCCCAGATGATTACACATCTGCCTCCAGCTGAATCTCAGGTAGGGCCTATGCCGCCCAAGGCATTTTTCCTTTGCAGCAATTTCCTCCCAAACATTAATCCCAAAGTAGTTTCAGGATTTCCAAAATAAACCAATTTAGTTTGACAAGTTTTTTTAAGTTTGACAAATTCTTGACAGGGAAATACTAAATTTACAGTGCAAAAATGCCTGGGATCTTGTTAAAATGCAGATTCTGACTCAGAAGACCTGGGGTTAATCTGAGACCATCCCTCCATTTCCAAGACTCTCCCACATGACTGGACTGGTACTGGTTCCTGGGCCACCACTGAAGTAGCAACAAGGAATAAACAAGGCTCCAGCCAAATCCCAAATGGGCCCTGCCAGAGTGGCAACCCAGTGCCTGATGGGAAAGTTCCAGTGGGTGCCCCATCCATGGGCCCCAGGTAAATGAAGAGCGTGATAATGACCACAGCACTAGCTCAGAGTTGATACTCCAGGGCCCAGATGCATGGCACCTCTCCTCTCTTGGGGTGTTCTAGCCTGGAGGGGTCTGAATCAGGCAGATGGAGATGGAAGTACCAGCTCCTTTACTGATAAAAGCTGACAGGAGGCCTTGGCTTAGATAGCAGCCATGGTGTGCTTGCCAGGCCCTCTCCCTGCCTGGATATCAGCAGATGAGCCCAGACAGGCATTAGTGTAGCAGGCCAATCCCAGTGGCGTTAGGCTTTTTCCTGAGGACCAGGCCCCTTTCTGCTTGGTCAGCAGCACATGGTAACTTTCCCTGCAGCCTGCAGGCAGGCATGGAGTCCTCACAACAGAGAGGGAGAAGGGACTGCACCAGAGGAGGAGTGGGCTCAGCTCCTCCTCTCAAGCTCACCACTCATGGGAAGGAGGCAGGAAGGGAGCAGAAGAAAGTGGCTCTGGGTACATCTCTCAAGTGCTGCAGCATGTTGCCTGAAGCCAAGGACACTGGGGTCTCTGTTGACCACAGCCTTGCTTGGATGTGTACCGTGAGCCAGGCACTGTGCATGCAGCAGGCTGGAGAAGCGGCAATCTTCTCATCACCCATCCCTTTGTCCCTTTGCAGTCTGTGCACCTCACAGTGGCCAGAGGGGCCTTATTGATCAGAATCAGATGCTGTTATCTCTCTGCTGAAGAACTTCTAGTGGCTTCCAAGCACAAGCACACTGGCATTTGCATCCCTTACTCTAAAGCCCATGTGGTCTAGCCCTTGTTCACTAACTCCAGTCACTCAGGTCTCAGCTCAGAGGTGATGTCACCTCCTCTAACTGCCAGGTGCAAACTCTAGAAAATACTCCCTCTTCTTCATCACCTTTATTCCCACTCTCCTTCCTTGATGGCACTTACTGTTTTAAATTATATTGTTGATTATTTCCCCATGATTATTTTCCTTGCTCACTGCCCACACTGATATATCCATACACACACTAAAAACAAACTTTCTAAAAGCAGGGAGTTGTGTGACATGCTTACATGGGAATTCCTGCTAGAAGTTATCAACGCACAGTGAACTCTCAAAAATATTTGATGAAATCAGTCATGGTGCCCCATGCTTATAAACCCAGCCACTCAGAAGGTAGAGATCAGAAGGATCGTGGTTTGATCCCAGCCTGGGAAAAATGTTAGTAAGACCTCCATCTCATTCAATAAGCCAGGTTTGTGGCACACCTGTGGTCCAAGCTATGCAGGAGGCCATAGAAAGAAGGACTGTGGTCTGAGGCTGGCCCTGGACAAAAACATAAGACCTTACCTGAAAAACAAGTAAAGCAAGAGGGGCTGAAGGTGTAGCTCAAGTGTTAAAGTGCCTGCCCAGCAAACACGAGGTCCTGAGTTGAAACTACAGTATTACCAAAAAGGAATTGGTGTTCATTTCTCATATGAGTTTGAGGTACTTATAGTTTTGTCTTCATTTTAGTCATTAGGAAACAGAGGCACAGAGAGGTAACCATTGTGCATAAGTCCACCGGCCTTCTCTCGGTGTCATCACTGTTCATTGCCTTGCCCCAATTCCTTTTTTTAAGCTTTCCAACTGCCATCAGCTGGAGATGTCTGCCCAATGGATCATACCCAGCATCCATTTCTCCTCCCTCCTTTCTAATAGAATCCTAAATTAGTTTATGTGTCTATTCCTTCCACATTGACCATAATATGACTTGAATGAAACTGCCCATTTCTACTGTCTGGGAATGATGTGATTGGTCTGAGGTAATCTATTCTCTTTTGCCCCATAATTACTTCATAAATGGGAATGACAAATGGGAAAATGGCTAAGGGATTCTGTGAGAGTTCTCATTCATTCTTTTGACAGAATTTCCTCTCCTTTCTTCTGAATGCAACTGAGAAAACAAGTCAATCCATTTGATAGTGTAAGCCATCCCATAACCCAAGAAAAACAAGACACAGAAGGACAATAGAACAGAACGAGATTGAGTCCTTAATGACACCAGTAAGCCATGGGTCAGCCAGCCAAAAAGCCCACCCTATTTCCAGGTTGCTTGAGCTAGTTCAAATTGAGGTTTTCTTTCATTTGGTGACAATGCATACTAAATGGTTTATAACAACTTTGTCTCTGCTCCTTGCTAGAGGAAGATGATGCATTGAGGTCAGAATCTGAAGCCCAGTTCTTCAGACTGATTCATTCATGTCTCCCCAGCTATGGCTCTTCCACTGCCTTTCTGTCATTCCAAATTATAGGATAGCAAAATCTGTTTCCCTAGACTTCTTGAAGAGTCATTGAAGGTTTGTAGAAACAGGAAAAAGAAACTCTTCAACTTTTATAGATCCACAAACTCCTGCTGTTCTAAAGCTCTTCACTTCTAAGATATCTGACTAATAACTCACGTCTACCTCTCTTCCCTCCAAAAAGTATTATGAAAGGGACATTCAAAAGACAAATCCTATAGCAGCATTAGAAATCCTTGAAGAGTGCCACCAACAGTCTAGAAGATGGAGCAACTTTGGACGGGTAGAATTCAAATGTGACAATGCTCACATGGCTCTTAACACAAATGAA
The DNA here is from genome assembly GCF_047511655.1 of Castor canadensis. Taxonomy (NCBI): domain Eukaryota; kingdom Metazoa; phylum Chordata; class Mammalia; order Rodentia; family Castoridae; genus Castor; species Castor canadensis. The sequence goes on along the minus strand of NC_133405.1, from coordinate 3,614,792 downwards.
TTAACTAGGTGAGAAAAAGACCTCCTCTGAACTCAGGAAGACCTAAAGATTGGCTACCAGTCACTGTTGCTGAGAGTGGAGAAAGGCGACAGGATTTATAAAGTAATTACTTCATTGTATAATTTGCAGCTTCATTGATAATTTGCTCTCAAAGCATCTGTGCCATTTTCTGCAGTTAAAGCTGTGAGTTTGTCATGGAAAACTGCCGGAAGGAACACAGAGACTAGGCAGAGTCAGTGTAGGGAATAGGGGTTTTGCTTATACTGTGGTAATACACACACATATTAATATTGATCAACACTGGTCAGTGACTCTATCTCAACTACACGTTGCAATCACTCAGATAGCTTTACAGTATGGCACTACATAGTGGTTACCTTTGTTAACAAAGGCATTAGCTGGGAAGGGACAAGATGGAGTTTCCTGGGGTGCTAGAAACAGTGTACATCAGGGGTCAGCAAACTACAGCTCATGGGCAAAATTGGAGCAGTCATCTGTTCTGTCAAATTTTATTGGAACACAATTACATATTACCCATGGCTGCTTTTGCACTGTAAGGTTTTTGGCAAAGAGAATCTGAACTCCAAAGTAAAAAACATGTGGTCCTTTGCAGAAGAAAAATTTCCCAACTTTTGAGCTATATCCTTATCTGGGTCATGGTGCATTGTGTACTCTAAATATGTATGTATGTAAAGATTCATTCTATTTATAATGCTTCTGCACTGTAAGTGTGTAAAAAGAAAGAAACTCAAGTACTGTAGTGCCAACTTTCATATTCTCATTTGTCTGTGGTATGGCCTGCACATTGAGGTTTTTTAAAAGCTCCCAAGGTAATTCTAATGAATAAACAAAGTTTATTCTAATGAACAAACAAAGTTGTCAACCACAGAGTTAGATCCTCATTCATATCTGCGAACAAACAAGGATCAACAGATATTTAAGGACAACAAACAGCATGGATCCAAGACATCAATTATATAAAAAGAACAAAGCCAGCCAGACACCAGTGGCTCACACCTGTACTCCTAGCTACTTGAGAGGCAGGGATCAGAAGGATAGGGAATCAAGACCAACCTGTGCAAATAGTCCGAGAAACCCTACCTCAAAAATATCCAACATAGAAAAGGGCTGGTGGAGTGGCTCAAGTGGTAGAGTACCTGCCTAGAAAGTGTGAAGCCCTGAGTGCAAACCCCAGTACTGCCAAAGAAAAAAAAGCACTGAGAAAATAGTTAATATAGGGGAAAAAAAGAGAACTTAAAAATAGGTGTCATTATTATTCTCTACAAATGTAAGAGGGTACCGCATTCAGCTTTCAAAGAGAATTAATCAGAGAAATGAGTTATGTTTAAAATTTTTATTAGCATACATTAATTGTGCGAAGGGGCTTTGTTGGGATATTTGTATATATTCCTATAACGTACTTTGATCATATTGCTCCTATTACTCTTTCTTATTTCCCTCCACCCATTTTTACAATTTTAATGAGTTTCATTATTCTATTTTCATGCATGAATATGTATACTTCAATCATATTTATCCCCATCACCTTCTCCTTTCACCTTTTTCTATCCTGCTACTTCCCCGCCCCCAGGCAGCCCTCCTTTATACATTATTTTTAGGTCTAGGTTCTGCATATGAGAGAAAACATGTGCTATTTGTCTTTCTGAGTCTTATTTCTCTTAACATAATGATCTCCAGTTCCATCCATTTTCCTGAGTGACAATTAACCCTTCTTTTGGCTGAATAATATTCCACTGTGTATATACACCATACTTTCTTCATTATCAGTTGATGGGCACCTGGGCTGCTCCCACAGTCTGGCTATTGGAATAGTGCTGCTAGAAATGTGAGTGTTCTAACATCTCATTAGATATATGCCTAGGAGTGCTATAACAGAATTATATGCTATTTCTATTTTTAGTTTTTCGAGGAACCTCCATGCTGAGAAAAATCAGTTATTTTGAACTAACAATCATTATATATGTAATCATACTGAAGTTATAGAAAGTCTTGGTAGAATAGTGAAATAATAAAAAGATGAAATATGTAACACAAACTAGTGATTTGGGAGATTAAGTGGATACATTCTCTGCAGACGTGGTGCCAACAAAGGTTAGGAAGACTGTGGCAGAAAAGTTACGAGACTTGGAGGAGGCACCTATGCAATAGAAGTTGGAGGGAAAGAACAGAGACAATAGAGAGGATAAGCAGATAAATAATGAACTAAAACTTCCCTGAGAAAGACTTGAATTGCAAAATAGAAAGAGCCACCTAAATAAGAAGTGTTAACTGGAAGAAAATGTATTACAGGAGGAAGGAAATGGGAAAGAGGTAGTTAATAAAATGTGACTATGTTACATTGGCAAGATGAAGGGAGATCTGGGGAGAAATGGATATGCTAATAAATAAAATGCCACGTATCCTTATTACTGCAGCCAAGACAAGCCAAGAACACAATTGCACTTCAACTCGAATATCCAAGCAAAAGTTAGCAATACAAATATCCAAAGGAAAATTCAAAATGGACTAGCACTCGTTCAGGGCACTTAAAATGAAACAGGAAGTCATTGTCAGTCACATCTCAGAGACATGTGCAACTGAACCTTTGTAGTGGTCTGCAGACCACCACCCTAGGTAGAAACTGATCTTTTGGACTAAACCAGGCCCACAGTTTTTGGAAACACTGCTACCTTCTTCTGACCTTCCAGATAGTGGACCCCTTCCCCAAACTATCCAGACACTGAGACCACACTCAGTCCTTTTCTTACAAAACAGCTTAATGTTGTAAGCACCACTCATAATTCCTGACTAACAAGCCCGATCATTTCCAACCCCCTTGTGATTTAAAGCTATAAATACAGCTGCCATTTTGTAAAACTTTGGAGCGCATTTTCAAGATGATCGAAAATGTGTTTTCCCAGATTGCAATCCTAGTTAACCCCTCAAAACGCAATTTTCTTTGTGCTCAACTAGGTTGATTTTATTCTTGGCTGACAAGTATCACTCCCAGATGTCCCAATTTTAGGTTCCTTTTTTATATTATTTATATTCCAATAAGAAAAGCCATGTGTAAGTAAAATAACCACTAATTAGGGGGAAAATGGATGGTCTATCTAACCTCCCTTTAGAGGAAGGCCAGGGCAAGGCTCTTGGAGAGGACTGTGGAGTGGAAAGAGGGTAAATCACATGCTTTTATTCTTGAGCTAAATAGAAGGGATTATTGCATCCATGTGAAACTGTACAGAGAGTTTGTTTCTGCCCATTTAGGGCTTGTTGAGCAAAGCTTATCTAATCTTGGGACCTGGGATAAAAGGCAAACCATAGAAGATAATTTATAACTGCATAGATAATGAGAGAACTCCAGAGAGGTTTATCATCAGATATATGTGTATCCTTCAAGGCTGGGAAGAGACATTCTTGGATTATAAAGCTTGAGATAATGTGTTATCTTTCTCCATGGAGAAAATTATTTACATTCCAAAAAGATAGTCAGAGCATCAGTTCTTTCTTAAGGAGCACAGTTTTTCTCTTTCTTTGCAATAGTCACAACCCCCTCTTGGATATAAATGCCCAGATTCACTTCCTGTGTCCTTGTTTACAGTACAAATTCTGGTTGGGTAACGTGACATTCAGCACTCATCGCGTTACCCCAGATATGAGAAACTGAATGCAGAGGAGCCACACAGTTATTTGCTTGAAAGTTAATAAGAACCTCTGCGCCAAAAACTTGTATGTGCATTCGGTATGCTATTAACTAATGGCTGTATTATAGACAGCCTACAACTCAACCTTATTCACTGCTCCTGAGTGTGGCTCTGGTGTAAATAGATCAGATGTTTGTGCACCTAAATGATCTTGCATTTCTACCAGCTGCTTTACTACACTGGAGGAAAATCCAGTGCTGGAAGTAAGAGACATTCTCCTAGTGGCTTTTGTGAATTCCCATGGGCAATTAATAGTAATCATGGCACCACACTGCCTTGATTGTTTAACATATTCTTTGCCACCATTCAAGTGAACCATGACTACCCAGGGTTAAATAAATGCCATTTTGTCCACAAAATGGCATCAGAGAGCTGAAGTGGGGACAAGTATTGAAAAGAAGGCATAATACCAAACTATGTCAGTTAGGCTAGGCTTCATTGTGCTGTAGGAGTAACTACCTGAAATCACAGAACTTAACCTAACAGAGATTATTTCTTCTCAAGCTGTGTCCATTACAGGTCAACCCAGGTAGCTGTTCATTGTGATCACTCAAGAATCCATGCTGATGGTGACTTCATCAGAACATCTGCTTCCATGATCATAAAACAGGGTTAAAGAGTATGGGAAATTGCACATTTGCTCTTGAAGCTTTCATGTCTCCATGAAATATATGACTTTGGCTCAAATTTCTTGAGCAAAACATATCATATGGCCACACCTACCTTCAAAGGGTAGGGAGAGTCATCATCCCATGAGCTTGAAAATAGAGCCAGGTCTTCCTTTATCACCAAATATGTTGTCTTACATCCATTCCTCACAAGGGAAGAGCAGAAAAGTCCCATTCCATCACTTTCACTCTCAAAGTGCAGGATCTCTGAATAATGTTGAGAAATCTTTTCATCTGTTCTGGAGATGTTCCCTCTTACTGGAGAGGCTTATGAACTAAAAAAATAAAAGTTTCCTGTCCCTTCTTATGAAATATTCAGTAGGTAACAGCAATAATGACTTACCAGGAGAAACCTAGACATATCCTAGATCATTTTCCATATACAAAAGGAAATACTACAATTTTCTATTGAGAAAAATATGACTCTCACTGGTATCAGACTTATCTTATGCAATGAAAAAATACTAGAAACAATGGAGTGTCAATTACAAACTGTTCAGGAAAATTGGTTTTTTTTTACAGTAACAAGAATATCATAATTTTTATTAATTGAATCAGCAAAACATAAATTAGTGAAATCCCCAAGCTGAGAACATATTTTAATGATTTTTCTGTTACACTGTTGGTCGGAGTAGAAATTACACTGGCCTTTTGGGATCAGTAGCAGTAACTATGAAATTCAATTATAACTCTCAATCTAAGAAACACCAGGTGCTTAAGTGAGTTTTATTTTGGAATTGATTATTACAGGCAAAGAGAAACAAATATGTTTATTGGAAAGTGAATATTTCACAAACTATTAAATATTTTATAACAGTTACAAAAAATATAATAGAGAAATGTTTTTCCACGCAGAAGGATCTCTAAGAAACATTGTAAAAAGTAAAAAGCATGTAGCAAGATAATTTACAAAGAATTATAAAAGAATCATGAAATGAAGCCATGTCTTTCCACCTAAATTTTTATATGGATGAATTGGAAAAAGCAGGGTAAAGACTTTACCAAGTGATAACAGTGAGAAGAAATGAGAGTGAATAAGAGAAAAAGGAATTCTGAAATCTCCTTATTAAAAATTTCTTATTTTTTTATAGTACTTGAGTCTTTTTACTTTTTTATTATTTTTTATTATTATTATTCATATGTGCATATAAGGCTTGGGTCATTTCTCCCCCCTGCCCCCACCCCCAGGAAAATTGTTCTTAAACTAGAGTACCCTAGCCAGAAAACTATCAGTCAAGTGTGAAGGCAAAATAAAGTCCTTTTCAGAGATAGTAGGACTCAGGACATTGACAACTCATTCAACATCAATGAAAGGATTATTCTGAGACATACTTTGGCAAAAGGAAAAGAGAATCCAAGCAAAAGTAGTGCAAAACATTGGGAAAGAAAAAAATATTGAATAACACTTGTTAAAGCACAGTATGGAGTACTTTCTTCAGGACCATGGAGATAGATATAGGGACCACTGCATCAAGGTTCTTCAGTGGAGGAAAGAGGTTAGACTCAGCACTGAGTAGAGAATAGAAAAGTATAAATTTATATCCCAGGATCAGAGTGGGGTCAGTGGAAAGAAAATTATTAAAAGTATATATCAGATGTAAGGCAGATTCTGACTAAACTGACCTAACAGGATAGTTGAAGATAGGCTAGGGCAATTAGAATATCACCTGAGGGATGGTAGAAGATAAGAACCCGATCACATATTGAGGAGTGGGGTGGATTCTTATTAAAGTGATTTAGCAGAGTTCTTGCTAAACCAGATTTTGCAAGGAAGTACACAGATAGGCCTAGGGGAAGATTTGGAATCCCGACTGAAATTAGACTAAGCAAAGAATCTTTGTCAATATAAAAAAGAGTGGTGAGCAAAACATAAAACATAGTTTACAATAAATAATTTTTGATAGTAAGGCTATAAAATTTAATATAACTTGATGTAATAGTTTATAAAACAGAAATGAAGTACTATTGAAAATAATAATTTAAAGTAAAGGTTCAGTTGATATTAATAAGATACAGATAATGTAGGAAAGGCAGAAAATAAAACTTACTAAAAGTCTTGTTTGATGGGTAAACTAAATCTTGTTTAATATTCTTTGTTGATAGGAAATTGTGAGTTAAAATATATTTGCTAGAAGTTTTTGGGGACAACTACTCACAGCATGGGGATAAATAGCAGAACTTCTAAAATAGTCGATTATATTGGAAAAGAGAGATGCAATGTTGTCTAGAAAATTAAGGGAAGAAGAAAATTCTTACTCCATTTGTGCTGCTATAACACAGTAGTACAGACTGCATAATTTATAAAGGACAGAGTTTATTTCTCACATTCTTGAAGGTTAGGAAGACCAAAGTCAAGGTGCTGACAAGTTATGTGCCTGATGAAGAACTTCTTGCTGCATTCTCACATGGCAGAAGGTGTGGAAGTGCAAAAAAAGAGGGGATGGATGCTATGTCTTCACATGGTGGAAGAGCAGAGGCAAGTGAGCCAACTCTCTCAACCCCTTTTATATGAAGGGGCTTTAATCCCATTCATGAAGATGCTACCTTCTCGACCTAATCACCATTCGAAGGAAAGGCCTCCACCTCTTAATGTCATCACATTGGTCATTAAATTTCAACATATAAGTGTTGGGGAACACATTCAGACCATAGCAAAAATAAAGAAAGAAATGAAATGGAAAGGAAGAAAAACATAAAAATTTAAACTAAGTAATGAATTACACTAAGAGCATTGGCAACATGAAGGTCTCTATAGAGCTACTTCCTGGTGAAAGTGCTAAAAATTATTTTTATTTTTTATTTTTTGGCAGTACTGTGGTTTAAAAACAGGACTTCCCCTAGGATTGACCTCAGAATTCAATCCTTTTATCTCTGCCTCCTTGGAAGCCTAGATTACAGGTGTATATATATATATATATATGCCCATAGGACCATTTCCTAAAATTTTTAGATGATTGTTAAAAAAGTAATTTTTTAGCCTGGGCTAAAATCTCAGGAAATGTTCCTAGAGGCATATAGCAAAATATATCTACTGAAATTTGGTAACAACAGTGAGAGTCTATGGTATTTGAACCATGACCTATTCCCTACTACCTCCCTCCTATCACAAGGTGAAGGAAACTCCACTCCAGATAAGTGCAGCCAAGAACATAGGGTTCTTTCTCCCCTAGGTCCCACTTGAAGGCTGTGGTATCTTCCTAGAAGGGTCAGAACTTCAACATTTCTCATCGCCCCCAACCTCCCTATTGCACAGGCTAAGTTCCAGAAGAGTGTAATTGAGAAGGGGGGTCCCCTCATTCATGGCACAGAATGTGTCTTGGTCACAATGCACTGAGAATGCTAAGGCTTTATTTTCCTCACCCTGGCTCATAAGGCAGAGCTCCTATGCCAGGCGTGACAAGCTAAAAAAACCTGAGGCTATTTATACTCCATGTCCCCCCCCCCCAAATATAAAGTACCCAGCTCTTAAAGCAGGGTCATTACTTGGAAAAAAGAATTCCACTGGGTATATTACCAGCCATGCTGACCCATGGCTCGGATTTTGAGCAGGGAGACAGACAAGGTGCAAGAACAGAAATCTCTGAGGCTCTTCCTAAGGAACTGACTTCATTTGATTCACAGGATGGGGAGTTTTGAGCCTAAAAGCATTGAAAAATAAAGAAAGCTGTGACAAAAAAACAATTAGGAGGACACTGGTAAACCTACTAAAGATATAAACTAGACCATAAACCAACTAGTTTATTAGAAATGACTATGAGCACATGATAAAAGCGAGAGCACACAAGTGAGGGGTGAGGATAGGTAAGACACCTAAAAAACTAGCTAGCATTTGTTGCCCTTAACGCAGAGAAACTAAAGCAGATACCTTAAAAGCAACTGAGGCCAATAGGAAAAGGGGACCAGGAACTAGAGAAAAGGTTAGATCAAAAAGAATTAACCTAGAAGGTAACACACACGCACAGGAAATCAATGTGAGTCAATGCCCTGTATAGCTATCCTTATCTCAACCAGCAAAAACCCTTGTTCCTTCCTATTATAGCTTATAGTTTCTCTACAACAAAATTAGCAATAAGGGCAAAATAGTTTCTGCTGGGTATTGAGGGGGTGGGGAGGAGAGGGAGGGGGCGGAGTGGGTGGTAAGGGAGGGGGTGGGGGCAGGGGGGAGAAATGACCCAAGCCTTGTATACACATATGAATAATAAAAGAAAAAAAAATAAATGACTAAGAAAAGTGATAGTTAAGAACCCTCCCTCAAGGTCAGGGCAAATCTTAAACATTGAACTCAAAGACTATTCCTATAAGGAATCTCAAATTAAGGTGGCTCACTCTAAGGAAGAATTACTAGAGCTTAAAATCTGTGTGTGGTCAGGAAACAAGACAGTCTAACAAAGCTATGCTTAAAGGCTGTCATCACAGGATGATGTGATGGTCCATATGCCAAAAGCTGTGCCCTCTGAAGAAGAGCACCAAAGGTTTCACACTCTGGGATAAATAGGCATCATTAAATAATCCAGGCAATCATGAAATAAGTAAGTGTTCAAATAACTAACTACTTGAAGAAGTAAATAAAGGCATTTTCTTTGTCTCATCATGTCATGATACAGCAAGGAGGCCCTTACAAGTCACCATGCTCTCTCTGGAACATATGCTAAATAAATGTTTATCTTTTATTACAAAAAAGAAGGAAATGGAAATATAGACAAATAAAGAATATCAATAGAAAAGATAGAAATCATAACAAAAGGAACCAAATGGAAATTCTGGTGGTGAAAAATTTTAAATTCATATGAAAAATTTCCTAGAGGGTCTCAACAATAGATCTCAAATGCCAACCACAAAGATCAACAGAGGTCATGTGAGCTGAAAAACAAAGGTAAAAGAACAAATAAAATGTAATAGTCTGTAAGAAGTGTGGGAGACTAATAGGCACATCACCATACACTTAATTAGAATACCAGAGGTACAGAAGCGAGATAAGGAAGCAGAAAAATATTCAGATAAATAATGGCTGAAAACATCCCAAATATGATGAAAACACTAATCTAGACATTTATGAAACTCTGCGAGCACCAAGTAAGATAATGACGTAATAAAATACTGAAGTATTGAAAGGAACAAAAAGAGGATATCCTGAAGTGGCAAGAGTAAAATGACTCCTCATTTACATGACAACATTAATAAGATTAATAACTGCTGAATGAGATGCCTATAACCCTAGCTATTTGGAAGGCTGACATGGAGACTGGGAGGATTGTGACTTGAGGGCAGCCTGAGTAAAAACTTTGCAAGATCCCCATCTCCCCCAATAGGTGGGTGCAGCGATGTAAGCTTGTCATCTCAAGCTACTTGGGTGGCTGAGATAGGAAGGATCACTGATTGAGGCCAGCCCACACAAAAAAGTTTGCAAAACCTCATCTCAAGGGAGAAAGCTGGGCATGGTGTACATGCCTGTCACCTCAGCAAAGGCTAGAAGCTTAAAATAGGAGGATCGTGGTCCAGGCCAGCCTGGACAAAAAGTCTGACCCTGTCTCCAAAGTAACCAGAGCCAAAAGAACTGAAGGCTCAAGTGGTAGAGCACCTGCCTACCAAGCCCAAGTCCCTGAATGCAAACCTAGTACCACTCTAAAAAGTAAGATTGGCTGATTTTTCACCAGGACAGTAATGTGATATGTTCTAAATGTTCAAAGAAGAAAATTATCAACAAAAATCATGTATTTAGCAAAGTTATCTATCAAAAAAGTGAAATAAGGATATTCCTATGTTAAAAATGGAAAGATTTCTTTGCTAGCACACCCACCTTATAAAAATATTAAAGGAAGTTCAATCTGAAAGCAAATGGCCCCAAGCAATAAATCAAACCCATGCAAAAATGTTGAGAATCAAAAAGAGAATTATAAAAATATAAATGTCAGTATAAATGCAGGTTGTCCTTCTTTATTCTCTTCAGTAATTTAAGAAAAACAATTGTATAAAACAATATGCATCTGACTGTACTGTTGGACCTGTAACAACATAGACAAGTAATACAGTGCAAAGGAGGGGGGTGCAAGCAAAGCTGTGCCTGGTGAAAAGAATAACAGCAGATGGTAACTTGAATCCACAGAACAAACGAAAAGAACTGGATATAATAAATAAGATTGATGTAAAATGTGCTAGTCACAAATATGTACTTTACTCAAATTAATACAGTGATAATTGTAACAATTTATTTTGAATTTATAAAATATATAGATTTGATAATATAATAAAATATATCACAAGCTGTTCATGGTAGCTCACACCTGTAATCCCAGCTACTTATGCAGTGGAGATAAGGAGGATTGTAGTTTGAGGCCAGCACAAACAAAAAATTAATGAGATCCCGTCTTAACCAATAAAGCTGGGCATGGTGACACATGCATAAATAGAATGATCACAGCCCAGGCTGGCCTCAGGCAAAAACATGAGACCCTATTCAAAAAGTAAGTAAAGCAAAAAGGGTTCAGGGTGTGGCTCAAGTGGTAGACTGCTTCCTTAGCAAAGTGCAAGGCCCTGAGTTCAAACCCCAGAACTGCAAAAAGAATCACAAAAAAGGAGGAAAGAATATGGGAGTAATGTTTCCATCTATCACTGGATTTAAGCTATTAGGGATGTAAAGGATATTGTAATAAGGCCAGGATAATAAAGGAGTATGTGATAAATTCTAGCATACACTAAAGAAAAATTTAAAACTATGGTGAAAACTCATTGAGGAAAAGAATGATGCATTACAAAACATTCATGCAATGCTGTGCATCATTGTGATGCAATATTAGTCAGCTGTAAATTCTACAAAGTACTGATGCATTCCCCAACATAGGTGAACCTTAAAACGTATTTTGTGAAAGAACCCAGTCTCAAAACTTCACAGATGATAAGATTCCACATATGTGAAATGCTCAGAATACACAAATGTATACAGAAAGAATGCACATTAGTGGTCTTCCAAGTCTAGCAAGGTGCAATATATTATGGAGTAATGACTAACATGTACAGAAACTTATTGAGGATGATAAAAATGTTCTACAGTTGATCAGGCTGATTATTGCACAATTCTGTGAGTATTCTGAAAACCATGGACTTGTACATCTTAAAAAGGTTACTTGCATGATATGTGAATTGTAAGGTATTATGTGTCAATAAAAGTTATGAAATTTGCATCAAGGATATGTGATTTCAATATATGTAGGTTAATTAAATTTATCTCATTATTAAAAGAAACAGACATTAAAATCTATTTTGAAAAGCATACGCCCATAATCTAGTTACTCAGGAGGCAGAGGTCAGGAGGATTGTGGCTCAAAGCCAGCCTGGGCAAATAGTTTGTGAGACCCTATCTTGAAAAAACCTAACATAAAAAAGGCTGGCAGAGTGGTTCAAGTGGTAGAGCACCTGCCTAGCAACCATGAGGCCCTGAGTTCAAACCCCATCACCTCCAAAAAAAAGAATACTGGGGCTTGAAAAGAGAGAGAGAGAGAGAGAGAAAGAAAGAAAGAAAATATATCTCTTCAAGAGTACACCTCCAATGACCTAACTTCCTTTCATTAGACCCCACCTCTGAAAGGTTCCACCACCTACCAACAGTTCCACAGACTAATAGCCTTTAGCATATGATCCCTTGGTGGGACACTTAATATTCAAACTATAGCACAGGCCAGGCATGTGGCACCCACCTACAATCCCAACTACTCAGGAAGAGGAGATAGGAGGATCATAGTTTCAGCCCAGACCAGACAAAAAGTTAATGAGACTTGAGGCCCTGAGTTCAAATCCTGGTACCATCCCCCCCAAAAGAAAAATATAACAAGACATTGATAAAACAAAATAACCAAGAGAGTAGGAAAATAGATGGATACAAAATACCAAACAAATTCCAAAACAAATGAAGCAGTAGGGACAATATTGCCATCATACAGAGTAGGTATCAATATAAAATGCACTACATATGTTAGAAATACTTAGTTTATAATAAACCTTAAAATTGATTAATCTAACAATCTTACTGTAACATATGCAAAGCAAAATTTATCAGAAATGCAAAGAAAATGGACATATATACAATAGTAGTAGAAAATTTTATCAATTCTTTTCAGAAGTGAACAGAATGAGAGGAAAAACTAGTAATATAAATATATCAAAATAAAGTATACACGCAGTCAGGATACAGTGAGAAACCCCTTTGAACACAAACATTGGCAGTAAAATTGAAAGGACTATTAAATAAGTACCAAGTGGGGGGAACCTGTGTGTGGGGGAAGGTGAATGGAGGAGATGAAGGTGAGGGAATAGAGTTGATGAGCTTCATATAAATACATGAAATAGAATGATAAAACCTCTTATAATTGCTTTAAGTGGAGTGAGGAGGGACTTGTTGGGGGGGGAGATACTTGGGGCAATCTAACCAATGTACAATGTAAGGCTATTGGGAATTGTCACAATGAATTCCCCCTGTACAACAAGTATATCCTAATACAAATGCAAAAAAATTGAATAACATGACTTAATAAATTTGGACCCACATACATACAAAAGCATAAAATGTAAATACATGTTGTAGTAGACTGTTACACTTGGCTATTCAGTAGAGTCCCCATTTCTATTCTTCTTTTCACCTAGGTGAGGCTCTATGAATAAATTTTTTTGAATGGAATGCAAGTATCAATGATGCATTTAAGCTATGCTTGCATTGATCAAATCAGAAGCATTTGCCTTAGATGTTCTCTTTCTCATTCCCGATGCCTAGAACAAAGATGTCTTGAGTCCCAGTTCAAATATGTAACCAAGAAAAGACAACATTCCAGGAATCGTCGATTAGCAAAATAGCTATCATGGGTTGTAGACTGACCAACTAAAACACAGCTGTTCCCAAATTTGAGTCACATAAATGAGAACTGTTATATGAAAGAGAAACTAATGACTATTTTCCTTTAGTCACTGTGTTTTAGATAATAGATGATAGAAAGCTAGATATACATAAATAGAGCTTTGTGCCCAAATAACACACATGCACAAAAATGCTCATGGGATACTTGCAATTGTTCACCATGTGGTAGAGTCCTGAACATTCCTCAGTTTCGCTGAACAGAACTCATACAAGCCACATTCTTGCACCATAATGGGCTGTAAAAATAAGCACACATGACAGGGTGCCAAACAGCTAATACATACATAGATAATATATATATAGATAGAAGAAACCACCTGAAAAATAGCACTATGTGTCTAAACAATGTCTTTTAACAAAAAACAAAGAATGTGAATGTATGAATATGAAGAACAATGGTATCATTATATATAAATATCTATGCAATGCATATAAACAGTAATATTCAGAGAAAAATGTATACTCTAAAATGCATTTATTACATATTAAATAGAAAGCAAGAATCACTTAAATTGAATAAATTAAATATTCAAGAAGCTGAAATAAAAACAAAACTATCAAAAGAATATAGGCATTAAGAAACACTAAAAATTATATCAGAAACAGATGAAATAGAAAATAAACAATGAAAATAAAATTGATAAAATCAAGCATCAAAGTAGTTCTTTAAAAAAAAAGACATACCTCTGACAAGTCTTGAGGAAAAAAAACTTCAAATGAACATGAAAAACAGAAAAAGTTACATAGAAATACATTAGGGAATTAAAGGAAAAGATAACACAATGAATAACCTTTAGACAAAATAGCTGACAATTTATATAATATGGACAGTATTTTTTTAAAAAATTACTGAAGTTGACTGAAGAAGAAATAGAAAATTCACCTTCTCTCTGAGCTAGAAACATTCTACTACTATGAATTCATCCTAAACATACACTCACATATGTGCAAAATTTGGCCCATAAACTATGCCAGACTTTATAGTATCAAAAGAACAGAACCAACCTGGGGCTGGGGTGTAACCCAGTAACAGAGCATTGGCCTAGTATATATGAGGCCCTAGATTTGATCCCCAGAACTGAAAGAAAAACAATAGGAAAGAAAGTTATAGAGGTGGTGTAAGGGAAGGGAAATGACCCAAACATTGTATGCACATATGAATAAAATAAATTTTTTTTTAAAAAAGAAAGTTATAATTCCCTACTTGGGACCATAACTTCCTCTGAGCACACTGGGCTTCCCCAAGAGTGGACCTAGAAAAAATTTCAATAGACCCTCGACTGTCCTGAGACTCTAGTCTTATTCCCTTAAATTAATCCACAAGCTGTGTTTATAACAAACTTTCCAAATAAAAAAAGCTGATAGTGAAGTACATAGGTTTCTATTTTATAATATTTACACTTCTCTGATATTTTAATTTGTCAAAATAAACTTTGAATTTTATTAGAAATGTGGTAGACCTTGAATTTCAGCTTTCATGTGGAAAGTGTTAGGAAGTTTTTATTCCCATCATTGCAACCAGAAAAAAGTTAAGAGCTGAAAATTGATGACTTCTCTTAGATGTGTCAGGGAATTGAAATTGCACGGAAAACTGCCACTGTAAAACTGGGACTGAAAAACTGAATGAATCTAAACATGACTGAGACAAGCTTAACCTGGAATAGAAGCCATTTGAGCTATAAACTGGTGGGATCATGTAAGTAGAAACATTGACAAATTGTTGGAAGCTGAGTGTGAACTAGTATGAGACTGAAAAGGTAGTAGACCTACAATTTTAGGGGTGCCCCATACTTTCATGGATCTTATCTCTAAAAACTGTACCAGAGTCTCACAGTGAGAAACCAAAACATCATGTCGTATTTTTGGCAGTTGGAAGGGGAAAGTAGGCAGTTTACAATATGCCCTGAGCAGTCTCTATAACTAAGACCTACTATCTAATGCAAGAAGGGTAACTGCCATACTCCAGTCTCCTCCAGCATTGATGTGTCATTTGAGGGGCAGAAGACTGAAAGAAACACTTCTGAAAAATACAGCCAAGTAAAACAGATATATAAAGAGACTGAGATTCATCACTGATTGCAAATTTCCCCTCTCTCACACATTACCCCCACATCAATAGGTCTCCACCATGATAGAAGTGGATTATAGCTGAATGAACTGTAAGACAGAGAATCTATTTAAGAAGTAGCTCATAGTGAAACTCAAAGACAATAAAGAGGGAAAAGAAACCAAAGACAATAAGTGGACCTTAAGTTGGTGGTACCTATAGTTGCAGTCTGAATTCTACTGACATAAAATCTCACACTCTAAGGGTTTATTTACATGAGTTCCTACTATCCTGTATAACATGTCTGTCACTTTAACCAAAAAATGCATGGCATTCTAAAAAGCAAAAAAAAATCACCTGAAGAGAAAAGGCAAACATATGAAATGATCATACAGGGAACTTAAAATAATTATGACTAATAATTTAAGGGCCATAGTGGAAATAGCACACAATATGCAAGAGCAGAGAGGTGGGTGAGCAGATATATGTAAATAAATATTCAATAGGAATGGCAGAACACAAAACAGTAACAGAAATGAAAAACTGTTTTGCTGAACTCATCAAAAGACTGGACATACTGAGGAAAGAATCAATGAGCTCAAAATGCATCAATAATTAGAAACTCCCTGATCTGAAATACAAAAAGAAAGTGGAATTTAAAAGCAAAATGAGAATATTCAAGAACTGTAGGACAAGTTCAGAGAAAGTAGCATTTAAGTAATTAGGATTCCAAAGGAAGAAAGTGAGAATTTAATGTATAAACAACACACTTCCAAATACTCTATTGGCCAGGAAAGAAGACTCAATTGAAATTTTAAAATATTTTGAATCAAAATGAAAATACAAATTATGAAAATGTGTGGTATTAGTAAAAGCAGTATTCTAGCATTATGCATATGTACTCAAGAAAAAAAGATCTCAAGTGCTGAGTACAGTGGCTCATGACTGCTTATCCTAGCTACACCTACATAAGAGGCAGAGAAAGGAGGATATCAAGTGGAGGCCAGACCAGGCAAAAATGTTACTGAAGTCCCAGCTCAACCAAAAAGTTAGTCTTGGTGGTGTGTGCCTATCATCTTAGCTATACGGGAGGCATGGACAGGAGGATTGAGTTCCAAGGTCAGCCCAGGGGAAAAAATGTAGACCCTATCCAAAAAATAACAAAAGCAAAAATGCCTGAGGGGGCAAAGCTCAAGTGGTAGACTGCCTGCCTAGCATCCATGAAGTCCTCAGTTGAAACTCCATTACTGCCAAAAAAAGAAAAATTAGATCTAAAATCAAAACCTAAGGTTAAGTTCCCCATATATTCTGGTTATCAGTCCTTTGTCTGATGTATAGCTGGCAAATATTTTCTCCCATTCTGTGGGTGTTCTCTTCAGTTTAGAGACCATTTCTTTGGATGAACAGAAGCTTTTTAGTTTTATGAGGTCCCATTTATCTATGCTATCTCTTAGTTGCTGTGCTGCTGGGGTTTCATTGAGAAAGTTCTTACCTATACCTACTAACTCCAGAGTATTCAAACTCTTTCCTGTATCAACTTTAGAGTTTGTGGTCTGATATTAATATCATTCACTGGTAAATGGATGGAATTGGAGAACATCATTCTGAGTGAGGTAGGCCTGGCCCAAAAGACCAAAAATCATATGTTCTCCCTCATATGTGGACATTAGATCAGGGCAAAGACAACAAGGGGATTGGACTTTGAGCACATGATAAAAGTGAGAGCACACAAGGGAGGGGTGAGGATAGGTAAGACACCTAAAAAATTAGCTAGCATTTGTTGCCCTTAATGCAGAGAAACTAAAGCAGATACCTTAAAAGCAACTGAGGCCAATAGGAAAAGGGGACCAGGAACTAGAGAAAAGGTTAGATCAAAAAGAATTAACCTAGAAGGTAACACACACGCACAGGAAATTAATGTGAGTCAGCTCCCTGTATAGCTATCCTTATCTCAACCAGCAAAAACCCTTGTTCCTTCCTATTATTGCTTATACTCTCTCTTCAACAAAATTAGAGATAAGGGCAAAATAGCTTCTGCCTGGTAGCGAGGGAGTAGGCGGGGAGAGGGAGGGGGCGGAGTGGGTGGTAAGGGAGGGGGAAGGGGGAAGAAATGACCCAAGCCTTGTATGCACATATGAATAATAAAACAATTAAAAAAACCCTAAGGTTACACCTTAGTAGTGGAGACAAAGAAGAGCAAATTCATCCTAAAGCAAGCAGAAGAAAATAAATAATAAAAAGTTCAGCAGAAACCAATGGAATTAAAACTAGGAAAGCAATAAAGAAAATCAGTCTTCTAGCAAGGGTAATACAGAAAAAAAGAGAAGACTGAAATTACCAATATTGAAGATAAGAAAGGGTCATTCCTAGACTCAGAAAGACCAATACCATGTTTTCTATTGTATGCAGAATCAAGATTTTATAAAGAATGGATTGACATGAAAGTAGAAGGTGGACTACTTGGGAAGAGGAAGGGACCAGAGAGGGGAAGGAGGAAAATAGAGTGTGAATATGATTAAAGCACACAATAAGCATGTATGGAAATGTTACAGTGGCAGCCATTATTTTGCATACTTAATATACACTCTGAAATAAAAAAAAAACTTAACATAGTCTCATCATAGATGCAGTAAACATACTCCTGGACACTTACCTAACTTTGCGAACTTACATCCACATAAAATCCTGTGCAAGAATGTTTATAGATGTTAATTTGCCAAAAAAAAAAGAAAGGAAGGAAGCTGTCCTTTAATAGATGGATATACAAATTGTGACACAATGCTAAAGTGGCATATTATTTATTAATAAAAACACCTGCAAATATATACATGAACTTTAAATGCATATTTCTAAGTGAAAGTAGCCAACAGGAAAATAGTAGAGGTTATATGAATCTACTTACTTGGCATTTTGGAAAGGAAAAAATTATAGGGACAATAAACAGAAAGGTGTAAATAGGCTAGTTTTAGATTTATTGGCACAGCAAAGCTATTTTTATGATACTGTAATGATGCATACATGACAGCACTTTTTATTAAAAAAATGGAGATATTTATAGCAGAAAGAATGAAACTTTTGTGGTGCTGGGGAATGAACCCAGGGCTCTGTGAATGCATGAACCTTAATGTATGAAAATATAAAGTACGAACCGGTGGGAGAGGGTGGGGGAAAGGAGAGGGTGATGGAGAGTGAATATGATAGAAGCACATTGTATGTATATAAATATATATGTACGCACACACATATATTTATGAAAATAACACACTGAAACCCAAAAAATCTGTTAAAAAGGAGGAGGTGAGGGGAGAGGATTTAAGAAAGTAACATAGAAGGGGTGAATTTGATGAAAATACATTAAGTGCATGTATGGAAATATCACAATGAACCCCTTTTGTACAATTAATTTATGCCAATTTAAAAAAAAATTTTTAAATAAAAATAAACAATTTGGGAGATCAAGGAATTCCAAGATGAAATGCAAACTCTGGAAAAATATTCTAATTACATTTAAGAATTATAAAACAAGATCAGTGAAGCATATGAGGGAGAATTTGTTACCCCAAGTAACTTGGAAATGAGTGTTGTAAGGCTGAAGTAAAAAGGACTACCTAAGTGCTATCCTGTAGCAGCAAAGTTGTTTTCCACTGGAGTACAGATTCATAATTCCAAAAGCACTATAGATGTGTTATGGAACTGAACAATTGATTGAACAGACTGGCAGATAATGGGAACCAGATATCTCACTGTTAGAATGGGATATTATAGGTAAACAAAGGGAGGAGGCCAGAATGCCCTCTGTAGTAATAAACTACAATTGGGATCATCAGCATAAACTCATGTTCAGTTTATTATCAAAACAATTAATGTATGAATATTTCTGTGTAAGCACACTCCTGGGTATTTACCTAAATTTGAAAACTTACATACACTCAAAAACCGGTGAAAAGTGTTTATGGCTGTTCCAGACAGAAAGTAACTAAGATATCTTTTAATACCAATGAAATATATATAGGTATATATTTTCTCCCTATATTTGTTGTATGTATAGAGAATATATATGATATAGGCATACTTTATTGCTCTGTGTGCTGAGAGGGCCTGTAAGTAACAGCTCTAGTAGCAAAAAGCTTACTTTGCACAGACTGAGACCTAGGTTTTTTAGAACTATCACCCAATAAAAGAAATTAGGGCTCCTCAGATCAAAGGGTGATTCTAGAACTGGGGTGTGAAATACATAAAATTAGCCTGGAGCATTTTGTACCATGAGGAAATAAAGCTGGGAAAACTTAAGGGACATCAAGAGTACGCAACAAAACACATGGTATGGGGAAATGGAGATAACACAAGACCCATTTGCTTACTTATTTGTAATTTCAAGGACAAAGATGTCCTGGAAGGAGGAATTAGAGATTAAAAACAACGTAAGGGACATAACAAATAATTGCAATTATTACATCATATTTGGACACTGATTCAGAGAAACCAACTTTTCAAAAGTGTATGTCTGCCAGGTAAATGTGCAAAATAGCTGGGCATTTAATGATGACTTACTTAAATTGTTAGGAAATGTAATTCTACTGGATTTATGTTTAACAAAAGAGTCATGTTTTGTAAAAAGCATATGAAATATTTAGAAATAAAATGGTATGTTTTGGATAAACTTTAAATTATTCCAATAGCAAGAAACAGAAATAGGTTACAATTAATTATAAGTATTATGTCATGGATTGGGGTGTAGCTCGATGGCAGAGCACTTGGGTAGCAATGCACAAAGCCCTGGATTCCATATTCCATTCTTAGCAACACACACAGACCATATATAGATAGGTATAGATATAGATATAGATATAGATGCAGATATAGATATAGATAGATAGATAAAATTTGAAATTATGAGTAAAATTAATCACTTAAGGGTTTGATCAAATAATACACAGTGGAACTGTACTCAAAACTGAATGCACCCACATGTATTCCAGGACAAGACAGTTTGGGAAGCCAGTTATACCAAATGATCGGGAAGAAACAAGTTACTATCTTCTGTAAAGGGTTCCAAAGCATGTAAAGAAATGGGCAGTTGTTCAATTCATTTTGCCAGGCTAGCACTCCTTGATTGCAATACCAGATGAGAATACCACATGGAAATAACACGAGCCAAGCTGTCTCACATAGCAGCAAATATTCTAAATAATTTAATAGCATATTCAATATAGCAGTAAATTAAATGAACAAACAGGCTGTGTCCAAGGAATAAAAATATGATTTAACATTAGAAAATGCTTTCAGTTTTAATTCCCTGTGTACAAATTAGAGAATAAAAATACACTTGATCATGCCAATGGTAGCATAAAAGCTTTTCAAATAAATTCAACACCAGTTCCTTGTAAAAAGAAAAAGTCAACTAACACTAGAATACAACTTTCATTTCCTCAAATCTATAGCAAGCACACTCAAATGTGAAATGTTAGAAAATTTTCCAATAAAGTCAGGGAAAAGACAACAAAATATGGTGTCCATTCTACTGTTCAAAACTGCACTGGGACATATAACTAGAACTACAGATAGCAAAATAAGTATGAGATATTAATATTGATAAGAAACAATATTTGGTGCACATGTTACCTTTAAAAGTTCAAAAGAAGAGGCATGTGGAATATTTAAATGAAGAAAGGACTTCAGAATAATGCATATGGTGCACATTATAGCAAAATCAAGACCCTTTCCACACAGAACTTACTAATAATTATAATTTAGGATAAAGTATCCCATTTATAACAGCAAAAAATTCCAAAAATTATCTAAAAAGAATCTTAACAAAAATGAACATGATCTTGATGGAAATGCTCATAAAAGCTTACTGATAAATTCAGACGAAAGAAGTTCCAAATAAGTGTAGTAGTTTAGCCTATTAATTGATGGAGAAAAGACTATGACAGAGAAGTGGATTTTCTTTATTTAAGAAGCATGATTACTGATTTATACTCCCAAAATCAACTCTGAAAACTACACAAGAGGGGAATTCAAAGATGGCAGCTAGAGGGAGGAAGCACAAAGCGTGCCTTCCAAAGTAAAATCTTGGAGAGACACTGGAGATACACCTTACAGGAAAAACCACCCAGAAGAGGCAAAACTTTGACTCTCCACACCTCCAGCCCACACATAGCATCTCCACTTCATGTTAAACGGAGAAACCAGGAGGGCTCCTGCACTGCCACCAGATGGCAGCGCCCAGACAGCTTGGGAAGATGTGGACCACAAGGTGAGCTAAGCAGTATGTGGTACTCCCACAGACAATCCTGGGCCAGATCAGCATAGCCCCCTGAACAGACCGACCCCCACCCAGGGAAAAAAGAGAAACTGAATAATAAGCAATAACAACAAAAAAGACATGTAGCAAAGAGAGCAGGGTGTCCTGAGGGCTGAAGAGTGGGGGAGGGGAAATCCCTCACAAGTTGGCCAGAGAAGGCAGGAGCGGAGGCACTGCCCAGCAACCAGGAGTGGGAAAGCTTGTAAAAGTGGCAGTGGGAGGAAAACTCCACAGGAGAGGGGGGAAGACCATTTCCCATGTGAGCTGTAAATAAACAAGCTGGCCAGAGAAGGCAGGAGCGGCGGCACACACCCAGCAATCAGGAGCAGAAACGCTTGTAAAAGCAGCAGTAGGAGGAAAACTCCACAGGAGAGCAGGGAAGACCCACTTCCCATGTGAACTGTAAATAAACATGCAGGCCTGAGAAAGCTGGTGCAGTGTCACCTTCCCCAGTGTGCTTGGAAAGGGGAAAGCTTGTACAAGTGGCATCACGCACAGGAGAACTCTGAGTAAACAAAGCCTGTGGGGCCAGGTGATTGTTAAGCTCACTCCTGAGATCTGCATAAATAAAGCCTCTAGCAACAGCAGGCTGACAGCAGTGGGCAGCTGAGCCACAGCCGCAGATAGCCATTCACAGAACAGTCTCCAGATTCTTTTTTATTTTCTCTCTCCCTACCTTTGATGAGACAACAACCAAAGTACATCTGCATGCTGAAAAACTTACTGAAACTGTATTGCATTTGAACTTGGGACACTTTGTGGGGTTTTTTTTGTTTTGTGCTGTTTTGTTTCATTTTGTTTTTTTCCCCTTTGATGAGATGACAGAACTACTTCTGGGACACCATGTCCAGGATTGGAGGCTGAGGGATGAGCACCAAAATTCTTAAGACTGAAAATTTATTGCATTTGAACTTGGAGATTGTTTTTAATATATATATACATATTTTAATTTATTTATTTTTTATTTTTTCTTATTTTTTACTTTCAATCCTCTCTCTGTCTCTCTAATGTCTGTTCAGCTTACGGTTGATTAGTACACTATCTCTCCCTGTTTATATCTTTGAAACATTTTTCGTTGATTGTTTTTTTCTACTTGTTTATTTGTTTTTCCCTTTTTCTTTAACTTCTTTGCTTTCCATCTCCTCTCACCTTTCCATTCTAAATATCACCATTGTTATTATTACAAGCTAGAAAATACTTAATTGCACAAAGTACAAGGACAATAACAACACCAAGGGCAATGATGGGAAGACAGAAAAAACAGGGAAACCAGTTTCCCCACAGCAAAAAATTAGTACAGGAACCAGAGGGGAATGAAGAAAACAGATACTCAGATCCAGACTCCAACAAAATGAAGATAAACTATGCCAAAGAACCCAATGAAGCCCACAAGAACAATCTAAAAGAAGAAATACTACAAGTAATCAATGAGAATTTTATAGAGTTGATACTGGATATGGTCAACCAAAATGTACAGGAGACACTCAAGAAATTCCAAGACAACAAAAATAGAGAATTTGAAAAAGCACAAGAAAAAATAAAGGAAACCATAGAAGCACTGTATAAACACCAAAGTGAAACAAAGAACATGACTAATAAAGAGATAAATGAACTCAGGACAAAAATAGACAACATTAAAGAGGAAGGGACTCAGGATATGGAAAGCCTTAGAAAAAAGTACGAAACAGAATTGCAAAACAAAAGGGAAGGCCAATCCAGCAGAATAGAACAAACAGAAGACAGAATCTCAGAACTTGAAGGTGAAATGAACTAAAGAACTATTAGTTAAACAACTCAAGACCTGTGAAAAGAAAATGCAAGAACTCACCGACTCCATCAAAAGACCAAACTTGAGAATCATGGGCATCGAAGAAGGAGAAGAGGTGCAAGTGAAGGGAATGCGTAATCTATTCAACAAAATAATAACAGAAAATTTCCCAAATCTAGAAGAAGGTATTCCCATACAGATGCAAGGGGCCTCCAGAACACCAAACAGACCAGATCAAAATAGAACTACCCCACAGCATATTATCATTAAAACAACAAGTTCAGAAACTAGGGAAAGAATATTCAAGGCTTTAAGAGAGAAAAAAACAAATAATATACAAAGGTAAACCCATCAAAATCACAGCAGACTTCTCAACAGAAACATTAAAAGCAAGAAGAGCATGGTGTGAGATCTTCCGAGAACTGAATGAAAATAACTTCAATCCCAGGATACTCTACCCAGCAAAACTATCATTCAAAATAGATGGAGCAATAAAAGTCTTCCATGATAAGCAGAAACTAAAACAATATGTGACCACAAAGTCACCATTACAAAAGATTCTTCAAGGGATTCTGCACACAGAAAGTGAAATCCAACATAACCATGAAAGGGCAGGCAGCACCAAACTACAGGAAAAGGAAAAGCAAGAAAGTAGAGAGTAACCTCAACTTAGGTACACACAATCAAACCTTCAAACAACTAAGACAAGTAAATGACAGGAATCACCACATACCTATCAGTACTAATGCTTAATGTTAACAGACTTAATTCATCCATCTAAAGGCACCGCTTGACGAAATGGATTAAAAAGGAAGATCCAACAATTTGTTGCTCACAGGAGACCTATTTCACTGACAGAAATAAGCACAGGCTTAGGATGAAAGGCTGGAAGAAGATTTACCAAGCCAATGGTCCCCAAAAACAGGCAGGAGTAGCAATACTTATCTCTGACAAAGCAGACTTCAAACCTACATTGATCAAACAAGATAAAGAAGGACATTCCATACTAATAAAAGGGGAAATAGACCAAAAGGAAATAATAATCAGCAACCTGTATGCACCCAATGTCAATGCACCCAATTTCATCCAACATACCCTGAAAGACCTAAAAGCATGTATAAATGCCAACACAGTGGTTGTGGGAGACTTTAACTCCCCATTATCTCAATAGATAGGTCATCCAGACAAAAAATCAATAAAGAAATCCTAGATCTAAAATATACCATAGATCAAATGGACCTAGTTGATGTTTACAGAACATTTCATCCAACTTCTACACAATATACATTCTTCTCAGCAGCCCATGGAACCTTCTTCAAAATAGATCATATCCTAGGACACAAAGAAAGCCTGACAAATATAAGAAAAGAGAAATTATACCATGCATTCTATCTAGTCACAATGCAATAAAACTAGAACTCAACAACAAAAGTAAAGACAAAAAACATGCAAACAGCTGGAAACTGAATAACTCATTACCTAATGGATAATGGATCATTGATGAAATAAAAGAGGAAATTAAAAAGTTCCTGGAAGTAAGCAAAAATGAAAACACAACCTACTGGAACCTATGGAACACAGCAAAGACAGTCCTGAGAGGAAAGTTTATAGCCATGAGTGCATATATTAAAAAGACTGAAAGATCCCAAATCAATGACTGAATGATACATCTCAAACTCCTAGAAAAACAAGAACAAGCAAATCCCAAAACAAATAGGAGAGAAATAATAAAAATAAGAGCTGAAATCAACGAAATAGAAACCAAAAAAATCACACAAAGAATCAATGAAACAAAAAGTTGGTTCTTTGAAAAAATAAACAAGATTGATAGACTCCTGGCAAACTTGACTAAAATGAGGAGAGAAAAAAATCCAAATTAGTAGAATCAGGAATGCAAAAGGGGAGATAACAACAAACACCATGGAAGTCCAGGAAATCATCAGAGACTACTTTGAGAACCTATATTCAAATAAATTTGAAAATCTTAAAGAAATGGTCAGATTTCTAGATACATATGATCATCCAAAACTGAACCAAGAGGAAATTAATCACCTGAATAGATCTATAACACAAAATGAAATTGAAGCAGCAATCAAGAGTCTCCCCAAAAAGAAAAGTCCAGGACCTGATGGATTCTCTGCTGAATTCTATCAGACCTTTAAAGAAGAACTGATACCAACCCTCCTCAAACTGTTCCATGAAATAGAAAGGGAAGGAAAACTGCTGAACACATTTTATGAAGCCAGTATTACAGTTATCCCAAAACCAGGCAAAGACACCTCCAAAAAGGAGAACCATAGGCCAATCTCCTTAATGAACATTGATGCAAAAATACTCAATAAAATAATGGCAAACCGAATTCAACAACACATCAAAAAGATCATTCACCATGACCAAGTAGGCTTCATCCCAGGAATGCAGGGGTGGTTCAACATACGAAAATCAATAAACGTAATAAACCACATTAACAGAAGCAAAGAAAAGAACCACTTGATCATCTCAATAGATGCAGAAAAAGCCTTTGATAAGCTCCAACACCATTTCATGATAACAGCTCTAAGAAAACTAGGAATAGAAGGAAAGTACCTCAACATTATAAAAGCTATATATGAAAAAACCTACAGCCAGCATTATACTTCATAGAGAAAAACTGAAACCATTCCCTCTAAAATCAGGAACTAGACAAGGATGCCCACTATCTCCACTCCTATTCAACATAGTTCTGGAATTCCTAGCCAGAGCAATTAGGCAAGAAGAAGGAATAAAAGGAATACAACTAGGTAAAGAAAGTGTCAAAATATCCCTATTTGCAGACGACATGGTCCTATACCTTAAAGACCCAAAAAACTCTACTCAAAAGCTCCTAGACACCATTGATAGCTATAGCAAGGCAGCAGGATATAAAATCAACATAGAAAAATCATTAGCATTTCTATACACTAATAATGAACAAACTGAGAAAGAATGTATGAAAACAATTCCATTTACAATAACCTCAAAAAAAATCAAATACCTAGGTATAAACCTAACAAAGGATGTGAACAACCTTTACAAGGAAAACTATAAACTTCTGAAAATAGTATTTATACACAATGGAGTTTTATGCAGCCACAAAGAAGAACGAAATGTTATCATTCACTGGTAAATGGATGGAATTGGAGAACATCATTCTGAGTGAGGTTAGCCTGGCCCAAAAGACCAAAAATCATATGTTCTCCCTCATATGTGGACATTAGATCAAGGGCAAAGACAACAAGGGGATTGGACTTTGAGCACATGATAAAAGTGAGAGCACACAAGGGAGGGGTGAGGATAGGTAAGACACCTAAAAAATTAGCTAGCATTTGTTGCCCTTAACGCAGAAAAACTAAAGCAGATACCTTAAAAGCAACTGAGGCCAATAGGAAAAGGGGACCAGGAACAAGAGAAAAGGTTAGATCAAAAAGAATTAACCTAGAAGGTAACACACATGCACAGGAAATCAATGTGTGTCAACTCCCTGTATTGCTATCCTTATCTCAACCAGCAAAAACCCTTGTTCCTTCCTATTATTGCTTATACTCTCTACAACAAAATTAGAAATAAGGGCAAAATAGTTTCTACTGGGTATTGAGGGGGAGGGGGGTGGGGGAGAGGTAATGGAGGGAGTGGGGGGAGGAGGGAGAAATGACCCAAACATTGTATGAACATATGAATAAAAAAAAAACTATACAAGAATGCAGAAAACAATATTGGTAATCAACAAAGTCTAAACATGAAAACCTTGAGGAGACTGAATTGTGTTTGGAAAGAAATATGTATTTAGTGACATTTTCTGCCAAGTACGAGGTCAGTTTGCTACCTTAGGTCATTTGACATTATAATCACATAGAAAATGTTTTAAGGTTGTGGAAGTGTTTAACTAGATTTTTTAAATTATATAGTCTACATAATCCTTTTGTTTCATTACACAGATACATTACATGGATACGGGGTCAGGAAGATGGTGGCCTTTTTTTTCCTCAGATAGAAGGTCCCCAAATAACCCAGCACTGTCCCTCTTGTCACCCATGTCCCGCATGGGGTGTCTAGTCACAGGAGCTCGCTTGCCCCTCCCCCACCCCTCCTCCTGCCCCAGGGAGAGTGAACTGAGGTCCGTACAGGACAGGGGTCCAGGCTCCGCCAGGAACCAAAGCCGGGACCCTAAGAGGGAGGGTGGAGGGTCTTGGGAGAATTCCCTTCCGCCCCTCCTGTCAGCCCTGGGAGACCCCGGGCACCACACCGGATGTGACGTTGCAGGCTTCTAGAAACCTCAGAGGCTGAGGTTGCGCCGCGCTTCAGGTCCGTCCCTCAGAGGCTCAGCTTGTGAAGTGTTGAGGTGAGAGCTAAGGGCGGGCAGAGGAACATCTCACCCAGAGTTAGGGTCCCCAGATAATCTAGCTGCACCCCGGTTGTCAATCTGGCATGCGGGGCGGGGTGGGGAGGGAGGAGTAGAGGAACCTCTAGTCACGGGAGCTCGCTCGCCCCTCCCCCACCCCTCCTCTCGCCCCAGGGAATCCTGGGATTCACAGCTTTGGTGTGAGGAGGAGCGGGTCCGGGCTCTGGGAGGGAAGGAGGGGAGGACTGAAGACGGCCAGAGGAAACCCCATCCCCGAATAGAGAGTCCCCAGGTAATCCATCCTTGTCCCGCTTGTCACCCATGTCCCGCATGGGGGTGTCTAGTCACAGGAGCTCGCTCGCCCCTCCCCCACCCCTCCTCCTGCCCCAGGGAATCCTGGGAGTAACAGCTTTGGTGTGAGGAGGAGCGGGTCGGGCTCTGGGAGGGAAGGAGGGGAGGACTGAAGATGTACGAAGGAAACCCCACCCCCGAATAGAGAGTCCCCAGGTAATCCATCCCTGTCCCTCTTGTCACCCATGTCCCGCATGGGGGTGTCTAGTCACTGGAGCTCGCTCGCCCCTCCCCCACCCCTCCTCCTGCCCCAGGGAATCCTGGGAGTAACAGCTTTGGTGTGAGGAGGGGAGAGAGAGACCTGTGTTCTGGGAGGGAATGAGGGAAGAGCTGAGGGTGGACAGCAGAGAAACAAAACATCCCTCCCAGAGTTAGGGTCCCCAAATACTCTAGCTGTGCTCTTGTCTCCCTGGCACACGGGGGAGAGGGGAGGCGGGGAGAGTGGTGGTGGGGAGGGGAGGGAGGAGTTGAGGAACCTCTAGTCACGGGAGCTCGCTCGCCCCTCCCCCACCCCTCCTCCTGCCCAAGGAATCCTGGGAGTCACAGGTTTGGTGTGAGGAGGAGCGGGTCCGGGCTCTGGGAGGGAAGGAGGGGAGGACTGAAGACGGCCAGAGGAAACCCCATCCCCGAATAGAGAGTCCCCAGGTAATCCAACCCTGTCCCGCTTGTCACCCATGTCCCGCATGGGGGTGTCCAGTCACGGGAGCTCGCTCGCCCCTCCCCCACCCCTCCTTCTGCCCCAGGGAATCCTGGGAGTCACAGCCTGGTCTGAGGAGGGGTGGGAGAGGTCAAGGAGAACGCTGAGGGTGAACAGAGAAAGGAATAATCTAGCTGTGCTCCTGTTGTCACCCTGGCACATGGGGGGAGAGAGGAGGTGGAAAGAGGTGAGCCCTGCCTCTGTTGTCACCCCTGTACCATATGGGGATGTCCAGTCACAAAAGTACACCCACCCCTCCCCCACCCCTCCTCTTGTCCCAGGGAATTCTGGGAGTCACAGCCTTCACCTGAGATCTGTGGGCTGAAGAGACCCCAGCTCTGGGAGGGGCTGGCTGAGGTAAAATTTGAGGATGGCCAGAAGTGCCCCCTAAGTTAGATGGTCCCCAAATAACCCAGCCCTGTCCCTCTTGTCACCCCTGTCCCGCATGGGGTGTCTAGTCACAGGAGCTTGCTCACCCCTCCTCCACCCCTCCTGCAGCTCCAGGGAATCCTGGGAGTCACAGCTTTGGTCTGAAGAGGGGACAGGCCCAGGGTCTGGGAGAGGTCAAGGGCATAGCTAAGGGTGAACAAAGGAAACCCCTTTCCCAGATAGAAGGTACCCAAGTAACTCAGCTCTGTCTGTGGTCACATCTCTTCACAGGTGCACATACGTTACCTACCACCACCAGGAAACCTTGGAAGTCACAACCTTTAACTGTGGTCCTGTGGTTGTGACTGTGATCTTTGGAGAGGAGTAGCCGAGGCTCTGTCAGGGATCAAAGTAAGAATTGAGGGAAGACAGAACCTTCTCCCCAAATAATGCAGCCATACATGCTCAGAGTGCAGGGTGGAGGTGGGGGGCATGGAGAGCAGCGAATCTAGTCACTAGAAGCACCCACCCCTCCCTCATTGCCACCCTGTCATTCCACCCCATCCCAAACTTTGCCCTCCCATGCCCCACCTTCCTCCTGCCACACCCTATACCTCTGTTCCTCCTCCAACTGTCACTTCGGCCCCTCCCCCACCTGTTGCGTCTTCCCCACCCCACACCTTCAATCCTCACCCAACACCTCCACCCACCCCCCCTTACCCCCTCCCTTCCTCTGACCCTCTACTCCTCCCTCACCTCTACCCTTCCCTCACCTCCTTCAGCTTCTCCTCAGGAATCCTGGAGGTCTACACACTTGGTCTGAGGACGGGAGCCCTGGCTCCAGGAGGCTCAAGGGGAGAGCTGAGGGTGTACAGACAAAGCCCCTCTCCAAAATACAGGGTCCCCCAAATAATCCAGCCCTACCTTTGTTGTCACCCTTGCCCCACATGGGTGTATCTAGTCAGGGAGCACTGCCACTGCTCCCCCACACCCTCTCTCAGCCTCATGGGACTGTTTAAGCTACAGCCTTTATCTGAGGTCTTTGGAAGGAAGATGCCCTGGCTCTGTGTGGGGTAGAGGTGAGAGCTTAGGGTGTACAGAAAAGCTACCCCCTGATAGAGGAATACAAATTAATCCAGTCCTGCACATGCAGCTTCTAGTCAAGCCAGCGCCCCTGCCCCACCCTTGTTTTCAGTCTCTGTGGACCCTGGCACTCAGAGCCTTGGTCTAAGTACGATGGAGGACAGAGGCCAGGGCTTGGTGAGGTGAAAGATGAGAGTGTACAGGAAACTCACAGATAGAAAGACCCCAAATAATCCAGCTGCACACTTGTGAGCTCTGCACGGGGGTGTCTCATCAGGGGAGCACCCCTTTTGCCCCCAGCCCTCTTTCTAATTCAGGGACTATGGGAGTCAGACCCTTGGTCTAAGAGAAGCAGAAGATAGAGAGCAGGCTCTGCTAAGAACAGGAGGACCCTGAGGGAGGACAGTGGGACCTCCAAATCCCATTATGCCCCAACTGTTAGTCCTCAGTGGTCCTGACATGTTGCTGGCCAGATGTGCAGCCCCATAACTTTGGCCTTGGGGATCAGAAAAGAAGTAAGGGCCTTTGTCACAAAGGAAAGGTCCTGGATTGTGAGATGGAGGATCTACACACCAGAACAAGTGGAACCCCATGAAGTTCTGCCCCTGCTGTGAAGTCCCAAGTAGGGTGACTGGGAAGGTGATGTATGACTTCTGCATCTGAGTCTGAGAGAGGTTAGGAGTTCGGTAGAAGGAGCAGGGCCTCAGGTGAGCAGTGAAGAGGTAGCCAATGCTGGAAGTCAAGGTGAGGATTTAGGACAGACTGAGATTGCCCTGGAAGAGCCCAGCCTCACGCTTGCTAGGAGTCCTGGGATGTCCCATGTACAGTGACCAGTGACTCCTGACTTTTGCATCTGGGTCTAGGAGAGGTTAGGGATTTAATAGAAAAAGCAGTGCCTCAGTACAGGGAGGGAGGGGCCCAGATCCTCTCAGGAGTCAAACTGAGTCATGAGGCAGGACTGAGGAACCTAGGGCACAGGACACTTTGGTTCCAGCCCTACTTCTGCTTTCAGACTGAGTCATGTTCTTCAATCCAACTCTGCAATCTGAGGAAGGAGGACTCAGGTCATCGCCAGGGGTGGGGAGCTCCCGCCTGGAGTCAAGGGAAGAATGAAGGGAACTTGTGCTCCATATCAGAGGGGGACCTTCAGTC